>NW_027412088.1:183366272-184088772 GCF_047663935.1 Musca autumnalis
CTGCAACACAATGGCATGTTTTCGTTGCAGTACCTGTTCGGGTGTTACCGTGAGAGCCATCTTATCAGGACGGAGCTTCATGATCTAGAAAGAGAAGATCAATGTTACAAGAGAGAATCCCTAGATCAAGAAGCTTATCAAGCAGGTTTAAATAGCATTCACAAGGATGCAGTCGCCGATGTCATTTACAATTGTCGTTTGAATGTGGTCCTCGGAGAACATCCCCCATTTATCGCAGCTGAGGAGCGACAACTGCCACGACAAATCAGAGTAGTTTTGGCTCAACTACGGTCGAGATGGTGCAGCCGTCTAAATTCCTATAGGCCAAGGATCGATGACATCGTGCAAAACATCTGCCCAGCGTGCGCCACAGGCCCTCACTCCATTAGATCGATGCAGCCACATTCCAAGAACTGGAGATAAACCCAGAACCAGATTAAGCAGAAAAATAGACTTACAAACATACAAGTAAAAAAGTGTCAGTCGGCTTCGATATACCCTCAGCCAATGTGAAGTGAAACTTTCGTCTACGGGCAGATTGAATGTATAGGGTATCTTTTTTGAACATTTGAACTTGCCGACAAAAATGTGGATTAGGATTTAACTGCACTTACACACAAATGTTGAACTTTTGTGGGGGAGGTACCCTTAGGGAGGACCGATATGGGCCATTTTAGAAGTTAAACTAAATTTTGACTTAATATTAGGAGAACCAAAGTTTGGACCAAATTGGTTGACCAATTCAAGTTATATCGTCCTAGCAATTTTAGTGACATTTTATTGGGGGAGAAGTACCGGAAGTTGTGGTCCGGTATTGCCCCATGAAACTAAGTTTGGATAAAATATGGCGAAGACCAAATGTTGGACCAAATCGGTTAAACAGTTCGAGAGTTATCGTGGCATAGGTTTTTAACACCTTTCGGGCTGTTTTCCCAAGAAATGTGGACTTGCCCCTGAAATAACTTTTACCTTCGTAGGGGAAGTAGCGAATGCAAAACGCTTCAACAAAAACCAAAGAGCAGGTCTTAAAGAGAATATATCCGAATGTGTGGGAGGTACCAGAAGGAGTAGACAAATATAGTTAATATTTGAACCTGATCTATATCTGGTAGATATAATAGTATGTGCAGAGTATGGATTACATCGGTCACTCCCTTCAAGAGTTATCGTGCGTACAATTTTTCCGAACATTTTTAAACTTTTGTGGGGGATGTACCTGAAGGAGTGGACCGATATGGTTTATCTTCGAACTTAAACTATGTTTGGACAAAATTTTGGACCGAATTGGCAGATCCGTTCGAGATTTATCTTGCGCTCCAACCACTACACACGGTGTCGTAGAGGTTTTTTGGACCTTTCAGGCTATTTGCTCAGGAAGTATGGACTTGCCCTAATGAAACTTGTACCGTCGTATGGCGGACAGTGAATACAAGTTGTTACAACAAAAAATAAAGAGATTCTAGAGCAGGTCCAAACTGAACTTTTTCCGAAATGTTGTGTAGGAGGTACGCGAAGGACTGGACCGATTGAGTCCATATTGGAACCTCATTTAAATCTGGTAGAAATTTCACGATGTACAAAGTATGGACCAAATCGGTTACTTCCTTCAAGAGTTATCATGCGCACAAAATTTCCGAACATTTGCGAACTTTTATGGGGGAAGGAGTGGACCGATATAACCCATCTTCGACCTTAAACTAAGTTTGGGCAAAATATTACGAAAGCCAAATTTTGGACCGAATCGGTTGATCCATTCGAGAGTTATCGTGCACACCAGCCAGCCAGACAGACAGACGGACATCATGGCTAAATCAACTCCAAATTGTCTGAAACGGGTTTCGTCCAAACATACTTGGGGTCTAAAACCATTATTTCGACGAGGCACATTTTGCCCGTATGAAAGTGTATATCAGGAATATTGTCAATTATTTCATATTCCATTTCAGAAAAAAAGGATATTTTTTTTTGCGGTACATCAACGATTTTTGATATGTAGGTTAAGAAAAAAATTCCCAGTAAGAATCTGGTCGCGAGCCAATTTTTGGTTGTTGCGGACAAAAGTTATGGCGCTTTTATTTCGATTTGTAAGAAAGAAAATATTACAAAAACGCTAATTATTTTAATGAGCACAATTGTTACAAAAAAGTTCCCTCGAAGTGACTTCAGTGAGTAGATTGCATAATACCTGCAAAATGTTACACAGAATTCGCGGAATGTACATAAAATTGATAAATTATTGAATATAAGTCAGCTTTTTTCAATATTAATGTCCATTTAGTGGTCATAAAATTACATAAAAATTTGGTATGGATCAAAACTTCACGGCGAATCAAATGAGACTAAAATCATACAGATTGGTGTTATAACTTCGATGTTACAGCCAAAATAAGCACATATTTTGGTCAAAAAAATTATTTTTTGTTTGAAAAAATATTTTTCACATGCATTATGTAGTAGAAAATATTGTAAAAATCTGTAGAAATACTTCCTTCATTTTGCTTAAATCTCCCATTAAAATAGACGGATTTTGCTTTATTGACATTCATATTAAAGCTTTCCCATTAGGAAAGGTAATTGGGTTGATGAGGATATACCTTAAAGCTTCTGAAATGGAAATAGAGATCAAATAACCCATTTCAATTTATATGCATTTTAAAATACGTGTAAATCGCGTAATTATCAAAATCATTTTGTCCGCATGTGATTTTCATGTACAGCAATGCCATATCTATTAAGTTGTATATATTATTCGAAATAATATTTCGGCTCTAAGATGTAGCATCGGCTGCATCTTAGCATTAAAAAATCTATAAAATATCGCTAATTTGCGCAAAGTGCATACAATTTTTGTCCGCATCCGATTTCAGTGTTCACCATGAAAATCTACATCGATATATATATCTGTTTGAAGGCGATCAATCAAGAACCGTGGATGTAGCATCACACATTATTTTTTGGGATAAAATTAATGTAGCTTCCTTATCAGTGAAGTTTTCAAATCTCTGTTTCCGCTAAAACGAAGATGCTGCACTAGTTTTTTCATTGCAGTGGAAAAGATCCCCAGAAAACGCGATAAAATACGCGATATTTTCAAAAACAATTTTAGGTGATTTTTCTAGTTTGGAATTTTTCGTAACTCGCGTTTTAGTAGATGGATTTTCACGAGGAATGATTTATTGGATCCGGAACGTAAAAAACTAAAATGTGCAATGGAGTACGAGGTATTCTAGAGACAATTGCAAATATTAGACCCGAAAAATATGATTTTTAGAAAAATGTTCGCACAAAATTTTCGCATTTGGATGCAGATTTCTATGAAGCTGTGCAGACTACATTCACAATATACGTATCAAATAACTCAGAATCGCGAGTTCTACAATCCTATATATGACTTTTTGAAAAACCTGTTTGCGGAATGAAATTAGAAGAAAATTTCAAAAAACACTGCAAATCTGGCTTCAAAATGTCAGCACCATTTAATGGTAGAAGCAGTTCAAATTTTGAAAAGTAATACATTAGTGAGACGATTCTTATTTAGTTTGCTTCTACTTTTACTTTGACAGGAAAATCGAGAGAAGTATGGTTTACTCACAAATCGAGAGAAAACAAAAAAAGACATGGTGGCTTCAACCCATTTTTACCCATTTTTTAACATAAATATAGCCACAGCTTCCACGTGTATTATCTTTAAAGGCCAATATTTTTTGCCACGTCCAAAAACATTTCATTTTATCCAAAAATATTTAATTTGTATAATATACAATCACAGGTCGCGTGTTCTAAAAGGGTAAACTTTGGCTTCAGCTATGTTAAATTTTCAAAAATATTGGTGATATACCCTAGTTAGCATAAATGCTGAGGGCATAATAAAACCAGTAAGGAAATGTTCAAAGTCGGGCGGAGGCGACAATATGATACCCCACACAACTGTAACTGTGGAAAATATATATGGGAGATAATATAAATCTGAACTGATTTCGATATAATATGGTACACTTATTACTAGACCAAATCCCGTCACACATTCCAAATTTCATCAAAATTGGAAAGATATAGGGTGTTTGGTGCAGCAAATACTTGAAATCAGACGAAAATATATATGCGAGCTATATCCAAATGTGAACCGATTTTGATATAGTTTGGCGCATTTATTTTCAGACCGAATTCAATCACACATCCCATATTTCATCAAACATATATAGCGTGTTTGGTACAGCCAATAAGTGAAATTGGCCGAAAATATATATATATCTAAACCGATTTCGATATAATTTAGCACATTTATTTCTAGACCGAATTCAGTCACACATACCAATTTTTATAAAAATCGGACGTATATATCGTGTTTGGTGCAGGAAATAAGAGAAATCCGCCGAAAATATATATGGGAGCTATATCAACCGATTTCGATATAATTTAGCAAATTTATTTCTAGACGGAATTGAGTCACACATCCCATATTTCATCGAAATCAAACATATATAGCATGTTTGGTACAGCAAATACGTGGAATCGGCCGAAAATGTATATGGCAGCTATATCCAAATCTGAACCGATTTTGATATAATTTGACACATTTATTTCTAGACCGAATTCAGTCACACATTTCAAATTTCATTGAAATCGGACATATGTAGCGTGTATGGTGCAGCAAATACGTGAAATCGGCCAAAAATATATATGGGAGCTATATCTAAATCTGAACCGATTTCGATATAAATTAGCACATTTGTTTTCCGACCGATTTCAGTCACACGTTCCATATTTCATCAAAATCGGACGTATATAGCGTGTTTGGTGCAGCAAAAACTTGAAATCGGCCGAAAATATATATGGGAGCTACATATTTCCAAATCTGAACCGATTTTCACCAAAAGTGCTCTTCCTGCGGCTAAAAAATTATGTTCCCCAATTTTCAGCTGAATCGGACAATAAATGCTAGTTGTGCGTTGCGAACGGACGGACGGACGGATGGCCATGCATAAATCGACTCAGAAAATGGTTCTATGTATATGCCTAGAAGGAACTATGGGTCTATCTCGTTTCCTTTTGTATATTACTTACAGATGCACAAAGACATAATACCATAGACTAATAAAAGTATAGACAGATAAATTGTAGTGTGCTTCCTTTCTTTAGGTGTCGCCCTTACGGGAACTGCGCAGCGTTTTCACTCAATTGCACTATGTTTTCGGGTAAATTGCAATATTTTGTTGACTATTATTATATGAGGATGTAGATTCGACCAAATAATATCCAAATATTGTCCTTTAGCATAATAAATAGTTTAAAAATGTATAGTTATTGCCATTTTAAAAATTTAGTGCATATCCAATTGACTCAATTTACACTCAGTGAGAGAATTTAGGTGAGAGGATTACTCTGTGTATACTTTTATTAGTCTATGTCATAGATGAACAAGATGAGCACTCGCCTTTACGTTTTCCTACGATTTACCATACAAACTCTCTCTTCGTGTTCATCATTGGTCTATGATAATACCCCTTACCACAGTGTGGTGTAGGGTATAAACATTGTTACAACAACAACATGTTATAACTGATTGGCTTAGGCCATTTAATACCACTCATTTGTCCAATCTTTTACTTTTCCTCACCAATCTTTTAAACATTTATCCTCTCGTACATGCCAAGATCCGCTTGTTTACATGCTTCGCAACCAGTGTTATCGTTGCAACCAGTGGTATCGAGCTGGAATTGATATCTATATATGTATATACTAGCAAAGTGCCCGCTACTTCGTATGCGTTAAATATACAAAACAAATAAACAATATATAATATAGAATGGTGGAAACATTTTGTGTACTAATACGTACCACTTTAGTTCGATTTTCGTCATTCATATTTCAATTGAGGTTCTCAGCGCAAATACGGCCTAACCCAACAACCGCCATCCTCATTTCCAGCTCTATCTGTTCCCTCAAAACCAATTATAGAACTATTTAGTACTTTACATGTAAATACATAAATACGAACCTCCTCCTATTATTTCAAAATTCCCTTTACACAATAACAAATTGTACCAAATCCTGTGCCACTTACAACTTTTCGTATAATTATGGCACATATTTCTTAAATCGGATGTTATAAGCAAATGATAGCAGTAATCTTAATTCCAAATCTCACGAATCCAGATCTATCCGTTCATCCAATACAAAATTGTACCATACATGGAACCATTTCGTACCCCTAAGTGTACCTAATTCCACATTTTAGGATTCGAGCGCTATAATTTCACCCAAATCCTAATTGTACAAAATGTAGTAGTGTTTGTAAGCATTAGTACGCATTTCCAAAACTAAGTACGCATTTCCAAAACTAACCCCAACAGTAATATTAACTCCAAAATTCAAGATTCCAGCTCTAACCGTTCGCTCAAATCCAAGTTGTACCAAATATAGTACCGTTTAGTACTTTTCGTACATATAAGTACGAATTTCCAAAACTTCCTCAATCCTACACCCCAACAGTAATCTTAATTCCAAACTTCAAGATTCCAGCTCTAGCCGTTCGCTCAAATCCAAATTGAACCAAATTTAGTACTTTTCGAAACTTCAAGTTTCCAGCTCTAGCCGTTCGCTCAAATCCAAATTGTACCAAATTTAGTACTTTTCGTACTCATAAGTACGAATTTAAAAAACTACTTCCATATCTCAATCTTACACTCCAACAGTAATGTTAATTCCAAATTTCTTGATTCCAACTCTCTCTATCCGTTCGCTCAAATTCAAATTGTACCAAATTTAGTACTATTTAGTACTTTTCCTACCCATAACTAACAATTTCCAAAATTTTATTAATCCTACAATTCAACAGGTATTTTAATTCCAAACTTGAGGATGGCAGCTACATCAGATCACCGAAATCCAAATTGTACCAAATTTAGTACCATTTAGTACTTTTCGTACCCATAATAACAATAAGCTTAATTCCGAATTTCAAGATTCCAGATATATCCGATAACTCAAATCCAAATTTGGTACCATTTAGTACTATTCGTATCCATAATACGAATTTCTAAACCTACCTCTATCAACACTCCAACATCAATTTTAATTCCGAATTTCACGATTTCAAATGTATCCGATCACTGAAATCCAAATTGTACCAAATTTAGTACTATTTAGTACTTTTCCTACCCATAACTACAAATTTCCAAAACTTTATCAATTCTACACTCCAACAGTACTCCTTATTCCAAATCTAGGGTTTCCAGATATATCAATTCACCCAAATGCAAACTGTACCAAATTTGGTAACATTTAGTACTTTCGTACCCATGAGTACGAATTTCTACAACTACCTCAATCCTACACGCCAACAGTAATCTTAATTCCAAATTTCAGGATTACAGCTGCATCCGATCACCGTAATCCAAATTGTACCAAATTTGATACCATTTAGTACTTTTCGTATCCAAAGTACGAATTTGCAAACCTCCCTCTTTCAACACTCCAACAGCAATTTTAATTCCGAATTTCACGATTCCAAATATATCCCATCATTGAAATCTAAATTGTACCAAATTTAGTACTTTTCCTACCCATAACTACAAATTTCCAAAACTTTACCAATCCTACACTCCAATAGTACTCCTTATTCCAAATCTCGGAATTTCAGCTATATCCGTTCACCCAAATCCAATTTGTACCAAATTTGGTACTATTTAGTACTATTCGTACCCAAGAGTACAAATATCCACAACTACCTCATCCTACACGCCAACAGTAATCTTAATTCCAAATTTCAGAATTACAGCTGCATCAGATTACCGTAATCCAAATTGTACCAAATTTAGTACCATTTAGTACTTTTTGTTCCCATAGGCCCGAATTTCCAAACCTACCTCTATCCAGCACTCTAAAAGTAATATTAATTTCGAATTTCAGGATTCCAAATGTATCTGATCACCCAAATCCAAATTGTACCAAATTTGGTACCATTTAGTACTTTTCGTTGCCATAAGTACGAATTTCCAAAAGTATCCCAATCCCACACTATAATAGTAATCTTAATTCCAAATTTCACTATTCCAGCTCTATCCGATTACTTATATTCAAAAAATTTCCAAAATACCTCTATCCTACACCCCGACTGTAATCCTAATTCTAAATTTCAGGATTCCACCTCCATCCGTTCCCCCAAATCCAAATTGTACCTTATTTGGTACTATTTAGTAACTTTCGTACCCATATGTACGAATTTCGAAAACTACCTCCATATCTCAAATCTACGCTCCAACAGTAATAGTAATAGTAATTCCAAATTTCAGAATTCCAACTTTATCGGTTCGCCCAAATTCAAATTGTACCAAATTTAGTACCATTTAGTATTATTCGTACACATGAGCACACATTTTCAAAACCACCTCCTTATATCAACTCATCTTCTAAACCTTGATTTTCATTCCAAATTTCAAGATTTTGGCTCTATCCGTTCACGTAATACCAAATAGTACTAAATTTAGTAACTTTTAGTACTTTCCGTACACTTATAGTTCGAATTTCCAAAAACCATTTGGTACACCTTTCTAACTCTCTATCAGTGAACCTCAGTCCAAATTTCAGAATTCTAGCTCTTCGCGTTTGCCTAATACAAATGGTACCATATTTAGTACCTTTTAGTACAGTTCTAGTTCGAATTTCCAAAAATCCAGCCTTATCTGACACCTTCGGACCAAGAGTGACCCTCACCCAAAATTTCAAGTTTCTAGCTTTAGCCGTTTAGTCTGGGCGTTGATTATCAGTCAGTCAGTCAGTCAGTGAGTCAGTGAGTCAGTGAGTCATCATTACTGAACTCTTTTATAAGTATAGATAAAATTCTTCAAGTCTGTCATGATGTTCGAAATTAAACTCCTCTGAAACGGCTGGACCGAATTTGATGAAATTCTGTATGTGGAGTTTTTAGGTCTGAGAATAGGTTTTAAGCTATTTTTTATAGTGGTCAGTGGAGTGACCATGGTACCTCCCCCACAAAATTTTGTAAGAAAATGTGAAATCAAAGATATTTTTGAAAGTATTGTTTAAAATTTGTTTGCAAAACTACGGTAATTACTGTCTTGACCCTGAAAGCTCGCCGCGGCGGTAAAAAATCGCGGTCCACAAAATGTTCTGAAAAAGGTATAATTACGGAAAATATACCTAATGTTAATGAGCGTGGCTTCAAAAGCGATATAAACACTGGATTCAATAAGTTAGATATCGCGATCAACTTCACAATTTGCAATACAGTAAAATCCCGATAATTTGAAATGGCACTTGACCAAAATTCCGAAACAATCGATTAGGAAATCAGCCAAAGTTCTTCAAAATGTATGAAATAGCCGCTTTCAATGCAAAATCTCCGAGATTATTAGACATCTATATATATCTATCTATACCTATATATCTCGATATATATAAAATTCTCCTGTCACGGTGTTCGAAATTAAACTCCTCCGAAACGGCTGGACCGAGTTTGATGAAATTGTGTGTGTAGGTGTTAGGTGTTAGAATAAGTTTTTAGCTATTTTTTTATAACGGGAAATAGTGGTCACTGCTGACCTTTGCCACAACGGTTTTAAACCAAATGCGAAATTTCAGAGATTATAAGACGTATTGGAATACACGACATTGGTAATTGTGGTTTATATCATTAGTGGGTGTTTTGGTAGTATAAATCCGCGATTGCGTCCTATTTTTAAAAACTTTATAATTTCAGCAAATATTCCTTATTTAGTACATGGGACTAGACAACCCCGTGAATACTAACTTCAGTGCTTGGGATAACTCGATCAAGACCACGTCCTTAAGTACAGTGAAGTCTCGATAATTCCAACTTGCATTTGATGACCTTTTTATGATTTACTGAAGGTTTTATGTTTAGGAGAATTAAATAAAAACGTGTTCAATGAAACAGCACATTGTTAACAACATGTAAAATGTTCAAACTTTCAAAATATCTATGATCGGGAGGTATTGTTCTACGGTAGCTATATCAGGACGTGGAACTACACCAATAATTCTGTGTAGAAATATTTTATGCCTCCAAAGGAGACATAATACGGAATTATAGCCGTTTCGGTTGATAAATTTAGCCAAAACCCTTGAAGATGCCGAAAACCATTCTCTTCGGACATATCCGCAACGAACACTAAACACCGGATTTAAGTCACTTCGGTAAGCATTCTAAAAATCTGAAATCTGAAAAATCGTGTTTTGTACCCAATTATAAAGTTCTATGTTAAACATTGCCAGCTGTATCCTGATTTCAACTGAAGGACATCGCTATATGGACTTATTTTTATGCTGATCAAAAAAAAAATCGAAGTGTTACAAACGGAATCAAAAAGTTAGTTAGAATTTTCTATTTTAAATCTGGAGATACCATTACATGAGAGTTGTGCTAAAAATTTAAAGTTTAAAAAAGAATGTATAAGTATCGTCAATTCGGTTCAAAATTCTAGAGGTATCAATACTACATAATTTTCAGATGTAATTCGAAACATTCCAGTTGTAATTAGCAAAATTTCATTTGAAGTAATTCGAATTATAAATAGAGTAACTTGAATTTCAAATAGAATAACTCAAATTACAAATGGAATAATTCGAATTACAAATGGAATTCTCGAATTACAACTAAAATGATGAATAACAATTGAAAAAGATGTAGAAAGATTAATATGCAGATAGGTTATCTATCTATATATATAAAATTGAAATTTGTTTGTACGTTTGTTTGTTTGTTTGTGCCTTATAGACTCGAAAACCGCTGAACAGATCATACTGACATTTTTAGGGTACATTGCTACATGGCCTGAAATGAAAATTCGAAATTTCGCGTTGATATGGAGATATCGCATCAAAACCGGAGGTACCTCCAAAAAATTTAGATTTTGTATGCAAATATCTTTAGAACTGTTACAGATACAATCTCCAAATTTTTTAGGCGTGACGAAATTTGATGTAGAAATAAATTTGCCAAATTATATTCAAATCGGTTCAGATTTGGATATAGCACCCACATATAGCTCGCTGAAATTTTGAATTTCTCACGGAATTTGTTCTAGAAAGAAATGTGCCAAATTATATTGAGATTGATTCAGATTTGGATATAGCTCCCATACACATATATTTTCGGCCGATTTCCTTATTTTATGCACCAAATACGCTATATATGTCCAATTTCGCTGAAATTTGGAGGGTCTGACGGAATTTGTTCTAGAAATAAATATCCTAAATTATATAGAGATCGGTACAGATTTGAATATAGCTCCCATATATATTTTCGGCCGATTTCCTGTATTTTATGCACCAAGCACGCTATATATGTCCAATTTTGCTGAAATTTGGAATGTGTTACAAAACTTGGTCTAGAAATAAATGTGCCAAATTATATCGAAATCGGTTCAGATTTGGATATAGCTCCCATATATATATTATTCGGCCGATTTTCCGCATTTGATGCACCAACACTGTATATATGTCCACTTTCGCTGAAATTTGGAATGTGTAACGGAATTTGGTCTAGGCATAAATGTGCCGAATTATATCGAAAACGGTTCAGATTTGGATATAGCTCCAATATATATTTTCGGCCGATTTTCCACATTTGATGCACCAAACACGCTATATATGTTCAATTTCGCTAAAATTTGGAGGGTCTGACGGAATTTCTTCTAGAAATAAATGTGCCGAATTATATCGAAATCGGTTCAGATTTGGATATAGCTCCCATATATATTTTTTGGCCGATTTCCTGTATTTTATGCACCAAGCACGCTATATATGTCCAATTTCGCTGAAATTTGGAATGCGTAACGGGTTTTTGTCTAGACATAAATGTGCCAAATCATATCGAAATCGGTTCAGATTTGGATATTGCTCCAATCTATGTTTTAGGCCGATTTTCTGTATTTGATGCTCTAAACACGCCATATGTGTCCAATGTCGTTAAAATCTGGGATGTCTGACAGAATTTGTTCCAAAAACAAATGTGCCAAATTATAGCGAGACCGGTTCAGATTTGGACACACTACATATGTCCAATTTCACTGAAATTTGGAAAGCGTGACGCAATTCGTTCTAGAAATAAATGGGACAAATTATATCGAAATTGGTTCAGATTTGAATATAGCTCCCATAAATATTTTCGGTTGATTTTCTGTATTTTATGCACAAAATGTGAATGTGAGACGGGATTTGGTCTAAAAATAAATTTGACGAATTATATCGAGAGCGGTTCATATAGGAATATAGCTACCCATATATATTTTCGGTCGATTTCAAATTTTTGTTACGTATGTTCAATTTCAATGATATTTTTAAGACTTAGCAGTCAGTAAAAGTCATCATTATTTACACAAGTACTTATAGTCGGGAAGGAATTGACCAAGGCTACAGCTATTAAGTATCGTGTCTTTGAGAGACTTCTTAAGATTTATGTTTTATTATATAAAAGGAATACTTATAGGCGGAAAGGCTTTCGGAGGAGTGTTAGCTCCTGAAACATACAAAAATACCGTAGTAGCTCCATAAGAACCCTAAATAGGTATATAACGCCTTAATATATCCTATATTTATTCGTTAAAATATTAAAAACGTTAAAATAATTATGGCATTCCATTATATTTTATCGTAGTCGGGGCAGCAAAGCGCACCGGGTTCAGCTAGTGATATATAATATTCAATATTCTTTCTCATCGTCTCATGATTTAACTTCAAAATTTAAAATTCGTTCCCAATTGAATAAAATTTCTTGCATCTAGTCAACCAAATAAGAACATTTGTTTTGACAAACATTTTGCTATTTTCTTATTTTCATTTCTATTAACTGACTCATTCTCTCCCACCTCTCCCCCGCTACTAAATTTCTCACCCCAAAATTTTAACTTCTAAAGTTTGATTTTACAAAACACACAGAAATTTGTAAAGTAATTACCAAACATTTTTATGTAAATGTTGTTAACTACCCACTGCTTATTATCTCACTTGTTTCCATCGTCACAAACATTTTCCCCCCTCACCACTTCGCCGGCTTTGACATGCCACTGGTTTGCACCAAAAATAGTCTCAAGCTAAAAAACGAACGACACAAAAACAAAACATTAACAAGTCTTTAACATAATTAGACCTTAAAAATGAATCTAATTGTTGATGGATAAGCTACCGATAACCTGTTGGTAAACGCCCCAGGGGGAGGGACGAAGAGGTGGAAGATAATTTGCTTGTGTGAAAAGAAAATGCAAATTTTATTTTCTATTTTTTTTCTGTGCGGAACACCAATGAGGTGGTTGGCTAAAAATTGTGTGCTTGTTGTAAAAAAAGAAAATAGACAAAACAACACGTTTTGCTTAATTTCAATCAAAATTGGGGAGATTGATGGGAGGTAAGTTGTAGAAGTCAGATTTGGAAATATAAATTCAACAGTTTGGGGATTTTATAGCTATTTTATAGAAGTCGTGGTCTTCAATGAACAAAAGACTTTCTTATGATATATAAAAGACAAAAGACCTTTCAAAGTTTGTTGACAAAATGCCCTCAGGGTCCACAGACCTTACACACGCCTTCATTGGACAATAACAATAATAATCAGTAAGGAAAGGATCAAATTCGGGCGGGGCCGACTATATGATACCCTACACCACTGTGAATATGTAGCGTGTTTGGTACAGAAAATACGTGAAATCGGCCGAAAATATATATGGGAGATATATCCAAATCTGAACCGATTTCGATATAATTTTGAACATTTATTTATAGGCCGTATTCAGTCACACATTTTAAATTTCATCGAAATCGGACATATATAGCGTGTTTGGTACAGAAAATACGTCAAATCGGCCGAAGATATATATGGGAGCTATATCCAAATCTGAACCGATTTCGATATAATTTGGCACATTTATTTCCAGACCGAAGTCAGTCACACATTCCAAATTTCATCAAAATCGGAAATATATAGCGTGTTTGGTGCAGAAAATACGTGAAATCGGCCGAAAATATATATGGGAGCTATATCCAAATCTGAACTGATATCGTTTAATTTGGCATATTTATTGCTAGACCAAATTCAGTCTCACATTCCAAATTTCATCGAAATCGGACATATATAGCATGTTTGGTACAGAAAATACGTGAAATCGGCCGAAAATATTATATGGGAGCTATATCCAAATCTGAACCGATTTCGATATAATCTGGCACATTTATTTCTAGACCAAATTCAGTCACACATTCCAAATTTCATCGAAATCGGACATATATAGCATGTTTGATACAGAAAATACGTGAAATCGGCCGAAAATATTATATGGGAGCTATATCCAAATCTGAACCGATTTTGATATAATTTGACACATTTATTTCTAGACCGAATTCAGTCACACATTCCAAATTTCATCGAAATCGGACATATATAGCGTGTTTGGTACAGAAAGTACGTGAAATCGGCCGAAAATATATATGGGAGCTATATCCAAATCTGAACCGATTTCGATATAATTTAACACATTTATTTCTAGACCGAATTCAGTCACACATTCCAAATTTCATCAAAATCGGACATATATACCTTGTTTGGTACAGAAAATAGGTGAAATCGGCCAAAAATGTATATGGGAGCTATATCCAAATCTGAACCGATTTAGCACACTTATTTCTAGACCAAATTCAGACAAACATTTGAAATTTCATCAAAATCTGACGTATATAGCGTGTTTGGCGCAGCAAATACGTAAAATCGGCCGAAAATATATATGGGAGCTATATCCAAATCTGAACCGATTTCGATATAACTTGGCACACTTATTTCTCTACCAAATTCAGTCAAACGTTCCAAATTTCATCAAAAACTGACGTATATAGCGTGTTTGATGCAGCAAATACGTGAAATCGGTCGAAAATATATATGGGAGCTATATCCAAATCTGAACCAATTTTCACTAAAAGCAATAGCGTTCTTCCTATGGCTAAAATAATGTAGTCCCCAATTTTCAGCTGAATCGGGCAAAATATGCGACCTGTACGTTGCGAACAAAAATACATGGACAGACGGACATGCACAAATCGACTCAGAAAGCGATTATATGTACATATATCCCCAAAGGAACTATGGGTCTATTTCGTTTCCTTTTGTATGTAACATACAAATGCACAAAGACATAATACCCCTTACCACAGTGTGATGTAGGGTATAATAATCTAAAATCTAAAAATCTTCTAGGGACTCAAGACTTTCTACAGGTTTTCAATTGAAAGACAGCCTTAAAACGAAAGAAACCCATTTTAAATTCTTCCATGGACTAAAGACCTTCTGCAGGTACTCAATGAGAACAAGTAAAAAGTCGTTACGTTCGGCCGGTTTCGACCACGGAGACACAAAATTTCTAAGTTGTATAATGTAATTACAGAGTTTTATTTAACATGCTTTGGTGTCTGCTTAGTTCAAATTTATTAACTCATTTTTAACACAGTTGCAGTTGACCAATCGTAAGTCTGCTTTGCCGAATGTATTTAGGGTGTTTTCAGAATTTTGTAACCCTTTTTGGACATTGAACTTGCTGACAAAAATGTGGACTAAGATTAAAGTTCAAAAGTGTTGCGGAGGAAGTATTTAAAGGAATGGACATACTCCATTATGGAAGTGGATCTTATTTGGGAGTCATATCTTTTTGATAGATATCGCGCCCACTAATCATTTCAGTGGGTCATCGTATAAAACTTTTGGACCAGTATGCCAGGAATCATGGAAAACATAATATCGCTGTAAACATGACCGTAACTACACAGGAAAATTTGAAGGAAGGGGTTCTATGCGATGACGTTATTTCATGTCATTTTTTGCATTGGTTCAAACGAAATGGTGAAAGATCCGATCTTTTCATCAGCATTTGATCCCATTCCTTCGATCCAATAAAGATGATGTTTGTGTTTTTATTTACACACCTTTATATTTTCTTTTATTTTTCTAAATATGTTTTGAGCTATATATGGTTTATTATTTACAATAGGCTTGATGTTGTCGGAGACCCAAAATCACGACCAAAGTTGTTAAAACTCTCGTCGTGATGTCTTACATTTCCTGTATATCCCCTGTAGGAAATGTCAATAGTGAATCTATACTGACTTACTACTGACATTGTCAACAGTACTACTGACAAACTGTAGACAACTAATGTAATTTCCTATAGACATTTTGTATGAACGTGTCATTCGAAAGTCAGTACTGACAATGGAACTAGTATGTCAATAGTAAGTCAGTAGTTCTTGAGGAACCATGTGTTGACATTGGAGGTAGTGAGTCAGTATAGACATCGGAGGTAGTAAGTCAGTATAGACATTGGAGGTAGTAAGTCAGTATAGACATTGGAGGTAGTGAGTCAGTATAGACATTGGAGGTAGTGAGTCAATAGTACCAGATTTTCAATACTAATTTTTTTAGCTTATTTGGAACTTTTCATAGATAAAACAGCTATATAGTACGTTTAATAAGAAGATGAAGCTACACATTTGTTTAAATACTATATTTCATTAAAGAATAAAACAAATAATATTGAAAATGCTAAAAATGTACAAATTGCGTATTACAGTATTTTTATCTTTTTAAATGGCTAAGCCAAAGATTCCACATAAGTAAAAATTAGTAAATAAAGACAATGTTTTCAAGGCTGCTTAAACATTTTAACACATAAATAATAAAAAACGTTTTCGTTTTATTTTCTTGGCCAAGTCGCACCAATGACTGGTCTACTTAAAATAGTTCTTCTTCTGTTGCACTTAACGTTTTATCAGGCGATTCGCTGAATGTTGATATAACATCTAGGAATTGAAAAGAATAAACATGTATAAATAAACATAAATAAAAAATACATATGTCCTTAAATTTGCTTGCCTATTACAGCTGTATAACATTGGAAAAATCACACAATCGATTTTTGCCAAATAATTCTTCAACATTGTAATTCATTATTATGTTTAGTTGCATTCAGCTTTTCCAGCGAGACGGGACAATATATACATCAGGCTCCACAATCTTCTCTAAAGGTTCCACATAATGTCTAATTGTCGAAATTTCACCACAAATGTTAGTCGCCTCAGAATTCGTACTTTGTTATAGAATTGTTTATTTTTCACATGTCTTTTATATTTTCTTTTGCTCATACTTGTTATTGAAATTATATGCTTTAAGTTTTCACGATATTTTATTGATTTTTACAAAAACACTTTTTTCACCAACCGCAAAAATTATTTTACGCCAAACAATTAAGAAAATTAAAAAAAAAAATATGCTTCGTTGGGCTATCATCTGTCAATATACACAATGCTTCTTCTTATTAAGGTAAAGGTATCAATAGTTGACAACCTGGTGACAAAGTGTTGACTTTGTCACCATATTAGTAGACAAAGTGGCGACATGTCAACACATGACCCCACACTTCCTACAGGGTCATACAAGTACGACTTCTAAACAATTGGTGTTGTACCTTGCTCGGAACGTCGCACGTTGGGGCAAGATTGAAAAAACGGGTCTTAATTGAAAAATTGAAGCACAAATTTTTGATAATCTGTCTTGACAGAGTTAACGAGTACAAAATTCTACCTCACTAGCCAAAATAGCAAAGTCGTATGTTGTTTACTTTTCGTGTAGCACAGTGTTAAAATTGAACATATTTTTAAAATTTAAGAAACTTGTGAAAAGTATTAAATTTTGCTGCTTTTAAATAGCCATAACGTAGTTTTTTGCTACATAAACTTGGCAATTTCAAAATGGATATTTCAAACAGAGGTAATTCTTAATATTTTAAGAAAAAAGGTTCTGAAAAAGTCTTGTAGAATGGGTTTAAAAAAATCGTCAAAATGTGTCCAGATTTTGCATAATTTTGAAATGTATTGGAGTATTAAAAAAAAGAGAGAAATTTTTTTTGTATTTTTCTCTCGGTTGTTGTCTTTAATATTGCCAAACAAAACTTGCGTCTTGCTTGCGCATTTTGAGTTATGCCAAAAATGGTGGAAATATCCTTGGGTGAAATTTTTGCATTTTGGGGTTTTTGTCTTCATTTTCTCTGATATTGTTGTACAGTATGTTGTGTTTTGGCTTAATGTCTGTATTCACCCTACATAAGACAATGTGTGCACGTCCACCATTAGGTTATAGGTACTATATATAATGATTTATATGAAACGGCAAGGGGTGAAATCGCAAAAAATGGAGATTAATAAAAAAAATTAAATTCAGCTTTTTGGTATAACTGTCGTTACATGGTAATATGTTACAAAATTCTAAGTCTCTAACCAAAATGTCAAGATTATATATTGTTTACTTCTACAGTTACACTGTGTTAAAGTTAAAGAATTTTTAATAATTTGAAGAGCACCATAAAAAATTAATTTTTTTGGTGTATTTAGAACGAAATCGTCATCTTCAGATAGATATCAGAATCTTAGAAAAATATTTTTATGACAAAAGAAGTTTAGAAACATATTAAAAATTAATTTAAAATTTATAAATTTTTCCCCTATTTTTGAAAAGTATTTAGAGTTAAAAAGTAGCGGAATATTTTATATGGGGGTTATTCCAAAACGAGAATATATGGAGATAATGTTTGATAAAAATATTTTCAATATCTTCAAAATGCACAATTCACAATTTGAGCCAGTTTAGTTGCATTATATGCCTAAAATGTTCGAAATCCTCCAAATTTGACCGTACCTCTATATGGGGGGCTATACCAACACTTTGACCTATATTGACAAATTTTCGCACGATTAGGCATTCAGAACTATAAATTCTAAATTACAGATAAATATACTAAAAAATGTGATCAAGACCCCCGAAAAATATAAAATCGGGAGGTACCCTTGTATGGGAGCTACACGAAAATATTGGCCTAACTTTATACTTTTTTGCCAAATATTAGCTTAACTAATAATGAATCATATTGGAAGATTTTAAATTAATCAAATAAGAAATGTAGACAAAACCGTAAAAACACTTCATAGTTTTAATGGTAGCCATTTAAGAGGGCTTCGAATATGCATCTCCAATCCCATAATTTTCACCAAAACTGTGTTCCTTTATATTGATTGAGGTGTAAACATTCGAAAAATATTAAGATTTTATCACCCAAATGCTTCCCTGAATTAATCTCCGTTTTTTGGAATCTTGCCCCAATGTGCGTCGTTCAGACACTGCAATAAAAAGGAAGTCCCAATTATCGAGCTAACAATAGAATCGGACTGCACTTTTTGGTATTATAAACATTCCCTTATCTGTTCTAAATCTGGCATAGAATGAAATCAATCAAATCTCGCTTCTCGAAATTTGAACAAAAAGTCCGAAAAGAAAAGGAACAAGAATCTGAAAAAAAAGAAGAAACGACTTTTGGAAAAAAAAATGTTTTACTTAAAAATAAATTAATAAAGGCCAGCTGCCTCGCCTGCTTGCCTTGTTCCCTGCTTCATTTCTGACATAACAAAAATAGAATAAGAAAGAACGCCGAGCCAATTTCGAACAGGGTTGTCCTTTTCTTTTTTATTATTTTATCAGAAGCAGACCTAAGACCTTTAAGGCCTTGGTACATAAGCTGCCTCGCCTGATTGCCTTGCTTTTCTGCTTCATTTCTGACATAATAAAAATAAAAGAATAAAGAAGGCCGACCAAATTTCGAACTGGGGCAAGGCAAGTAGCTTATGTACTTAGGCCTTTACGCATAAATGATATTTTCCTGAAAAAGTCCCTCCTCTCCTTTCGTTACATATGATTCTCTAGAGATCCCTTAAAAGCAAATCGATTTGTAGATCCCTACGTTGCGATATCATGAAAGAGTATAAATTTCCAAAATTGTTCTTATAAAATTGAAAGTAATTCACGAACAAGAAATTCGTAAGGGAGTGCAGTTGGAGTCCATGTCGAAATCTGAACTGGTGTTGGGAAGATAATAGAAAAAACATTTTGTAAGATGAAATAAAATCAAAATGCGGAGAGCGTAGGAAGTAAACTCTTTTGCATTATAGTGACGGTGATAAATTGCAATTTTTAAATAAGTTTTTTGCTAATAAATTAGTTGCAATTATTTCATGTATTCGTTTGAATTTATAAAGAGTTTTGTTTGTCATGAAAATCATATTTAAATACAGCATTTTTCATTTTCCAAACAAGACATAAAAATTTCATGCCAAAGCATTGGTGAAAATGGCATGTCAATGCATTGGTTAAAATTACATGCTTAGGATCCAAAAAAGAACGTAATCTTTTGGGGTCACGCTCATATAAAATTTATGAGTGAAAATGACAAAAAGATGGCATGCCAGATCACTTGCACCCATGATTCAACTCATGATTTGTCATCGAACATTTTGCTGGCTAATAGCAAAGGATCTTCGAACAGACGCTAAGCAGGACTTATCAAAAGATATCGTTCACACCATTTTCGTGACATTTTTATATATTTGGGTACCGGAAGTTTTGGACCGCTATTGCCCATCTTCGAACTAAAACTAAGTTTAGACAAAATATGACGAAGGCCAAATTTTGGACCAAATCGGTTGATCAGTTCGAGAGTTATCGTGCTCTCCAGTCACTACACATGATGCCATAGGTTGTTTTTACACCTTTCGGGCTGTTTTCTCAAGAAGTAATTGAGGCAGGGAATGCAAGTTGCTTCAACATAAATCGAAGTGATTCGAGAGCAGGTCTTAAACTGAACGTATCCCAGTGAACTTATCCCTTATTTGTGTGGGAGGTACCCGAAGGAGTGAAGAAATATAGTCCATATTCGAACCAGATCTATATCTGGGATATATTTTAGGATGTGTAAAGTATGGACTAAATCGATCACTCCCTTCTAGAGTTATCGTGCGCACAATTTTTCCCTACACTTTTGAACGTTTGTGGGGGAGTCATTATACCCTACACACTATGTGGAAAGCGTATTATAAGTTTGTTTTTCCGAAATTTCATGTAACACTGCGAAATATTCGTCGCAGACCCCACATGTGGTATACCAAAATTCATATCTCGACGAGATAAAGCGATTTTGAGATTTATGCCCGTCCGTCCATTAAAAATTGTACGCACGCTACAGGCCGCAATTATGGACCAATCTTGTCCAAATTTTGTATGGAGGTCGTTATCAGACCAGAATAGACCCCTATAGTTTTTAGTGATGATCCTGAAATATTTAGGGGATGAAATGGACCAAAAACAAAATTTTTATCCGATTTTGTAGCGGCTCTGTAGGCCACAATAATAGTCCGATCTGCGAAATTTTAAGTAAAGTTTGGATTTACAATAAGGAAGAAGCTTGCAATTTCAAATGATTATCAAATTCGGAAGACGAATTTTTTAACCTTTCCATTGGTGTCAATTATGCTGATGTACGTGGCCAGATAACAGAGTTATTGCCTAGTATATGGGGGAATTCCACAGTATGAATTGTGTATAGTGTAACCATAATCGCGCTAGGGGTTGAAGTTATATCTCAAAACTGACAAAATTTTGCACAAGGTAAGAGTTTTTATCAAGGAAGTTGCCAATAAATTTGGGTAATGAACAGATAGTGTTTTGCGGGTGAAACTGACCATAACTTTTGTGGGAAAAATATCCTAATTTAATTTTTGGAAGATATTTTCATTTCTGGGGGACATATTTCGTCAAATTACGAATACGAAACTTGAAAACCAATCTTTGACCACACCCTTGATGCAAATTACATCAATGTAGCGGTTAGATAACGAACCTTTATTGTTTTGGCATATTTGTAAGAAAATACATTTACCTTGCATGTTACAAAATGCCGCAATCATGAAAGACAATTTTCAAATTCATGATAGAGAAATTCCCAGTTTTTAAATTGAGGTAAATTACTATGATGCACGGGGTCTTAAAGTTTTTGTGCCGCTTTTGGCAAAAGTAATATAATACCTCGAAATATTGGTCGGCTCCGTAAAATTCGCCGAAAACTATTATAAAGGTCTTTTGATATTTTTTCTTAATACGAATTTTATTTTTTAAGATGTAATCCGTCTATCCATTATAAAATATGAAAAATACCTTCTAACGTTTCCAGTAATGGCGCTATATCATAAGGATGGTTTTAAAAAATCGATGTCGGATTTTGATATTGCTGCAATAGTATATTTGATTATTTTTTGGGTAATTTGGGCCCTATTATATAATTAAGGCCATTGAAGCCATTTCGTGACAATTCACCTTTGGCCCCATACAAATTACTATGGAAATTTTGAGGCCCCTGTGGCACGTGTTAACATATTCCAATTGTTCTTAAACCTTGATAATCTTAAAATCCAACAAAACTAATAATATTATAGGGGTGTCGCCCAAAAATCCGACATCGATTTTTCCCTTTGAATTAAAACCGGTATATGTATCATGTATGTATGGCCGGACGGGTAAGATATGTATCAATCACATAAAATAAATTCCGCGGAAAACGAGTACCCAGAGATAGTGGTGTAGGGTATCACAGGGTCGGCCCCGTCCGACTGGACAAAATATTAGGAAGGCTAAAATTTTGACCGATTCGGCAGATCCGTTCAAGAGTTATCTTGCGATCCAATCATTTCACACGGTGTCATAGGGTTTTTTTGCAACTTTCAGGCTATTTCGAGAGCAGGTCCTAAACTGAACTTTTCCGAAATTTTTGTGGATGGTATTCAAAGCAGTGTGTCCATATTGGAACCTCAACTAAGTCCGGTAAAAAAATCACGATGTGCAAAGTATGTACCACATCGGTTACTCCCTTCAAGAGTTATCACGCGCACAAATTTTCCGAACATTTTCGAACTTTTGTGGGGGAGGTACCGGTAGGAGTGACCAATATAACCCATCTTGGACAGAATATTACGAAAGCCAAATTTTGGACCGAATCCGTTGATCCGTTCGAGAGTTATCGTGCGCTCCAGCCAGACAGACGGACGGACATTGTCTGAAAGGGATTTCGTCCAAACATACTTGGGGTCTAAAACCATTATTTCGATAAAGCACATTTTGCCCGTATGAAAGTGTATAAACCCTCGTTAGTATAAATGCTGAGGGTATAAACAAAGCGTTCACCAGGTTGTACCTTTATGTGGGGGCTATAGCAAAGTTTTGTAACTGCCGGGAACTTCAAAAGTCAAATTACAGGTATCTAAGACCCTCAACATACCGAAAATCGGGAGGTACCGTTATATGGGGGCTACATCAAAACATGGACTTATGTTGACGATTTTTGGTGCAGAACTTTCGTGTCCACTGAGAACCTCAAATGTCAAACTACAGATAGTTTGGTTAAATATTGTAACTTAAATCCTCAATCGGGAGGTATCGTTATATATGGGGATATACCAAGATATGGGCCCATGTTGACGATTTTTTTTCTGAAGAAGTTTCAGGACCGCCGAAAACCCCAAATGTCTAAATTACAGCTAGTTCGGTTTAAAATTTTTGCTAAAATCCTCAAAATACCAAAATTCGGGTGGCACCTAAAGGGGGGAGAGGCTGATTGATATTCCATTCAATATTTCATATGTCCATAATTTTTGGAATATAAGTTTTTTGGTAACTACGGTAATTCGATCTGAAAATGTGACTACAAACGCAAAAATACTTGAAATCAGGCGATACCGATATATGGGGGCTATACCAAAACGTGGACCGATTAGCCCGACATCGAACTTGACCTGCCAGCAAACAATAGGCGCATCTTCCTAAAATGTCAGCGTCTTATCTAACTTTTTGTGGATGCTAGAGTGATTACAACATACGGACGGACGGGCATGCATAGATCGACTCAGAATTTAACCTGTAGTGAATTTAACTTGTAGGGCCGCAAATGATTATTTCAATGCGTTACAAACAGAAAAACAAACATAATATACCCTCAATACTGTGGTGGAGGATGTAAAAAGACCTAACAAGGTCTTCTAAGGACAAAAGACCTTCTAAAGGTCGGAAGAAGACAGAAGGCCTTCTAATGGATTTCTATGGAGATAAGACCTATAAAAGGCCATCAATGGACAGAAGACTTTCTGAAGGTCGTCAATGGAAAAAAGACCTACCAAGGTCTTCTAAAGACAAAAGACCTTCTAATGGTCAGAAGACCTTCTGAAGGTACTCAATGGAAAAAAGACCTAATAAAGTCTTCTAAGGACAAAAGACCTTCTAATGGTCAGAAGATCTTCTTAAGGTATTTTATTTATATTTTATCTATGGACAGAAGGTCTTATAAAGATCTTCTATGGACAGAAGATCTTCTAAAGCTCTTCTATAGACATAAGATCTTTTAAAGGTCTTCTGTGGACAGAAGACCTTCTAAAGGTCCTCAACGGATAGAAGACCTTCTAAAGCTCTTCTATGGACATAAGATCTTTTAAAGGATTTCTATCGACCCAAAACCTTCTTAAGGTCTTCTGTTGACAGAAGGCCATCTAACGGTCTTCTACGATCAGAAGACCTTCTTAAGATCTTCTAGAAACAATATACCTTTTTCGATCTTCAATGGATAGACACATTTTTAAAGGCATTGTATGAGCAGAATGACTTTTAAAGGTCTTCTATAAGCAGAAAACTATAGTTCTCTAGGGACAAACTACCTTCCTCAGATCTTCAATAGATAGAAGATCTTCCACAGTTCTGCCATTCACAAAAGATCTTCTAAGATCCTCTATGTAAAGAAAACTTTCTAAAGGTTAAAAAGACATAAGACCTGTTTTAGGTATTCTATGAAAAAAAATACTTTCCTCACGTCATCAACAACAAGAAAGAAGACCTGTGGACAGAAAATCTTTAAAAGTCTTCTAGGACCAGAGGATAATTTAAGGTCTTCTAGAGACAGGTCTTCTATACCTTCCTTAGGTCCTCTATGATGGAATACTTCTAAATGTCTTTCATCGACAAAAGATCTTTCAAAGACTTTGTGGAAAAAAACCTTCTAAGGTCTTCTAGGAACAAATGATCTTCTAGGGACAAAATACTTTCGTTTTCTAGGGACAAAATAGCTTTGAAAGGTCTTCGAAAAACAATAAACATTCCAAGGGTAGACATAATATCTTCTAAAGGTCTTCTAGAAACAGAATATCTTTTAAGGGCTTCAATGATGGAATATCTTCCATTCCAAGGGAAGAGGATCTTTTAAGGTCTTCAATGATAAAATATCTTCTAAAAGTCTGCTATGGACTTCCAAGGTCCTTTTGGACAGAAAGTCTTCTAAAGATCTTCTATAGACAAAATATCTTCCTCAGGTCTGCGATGGATAGAAGACCTTCGAATGGTATTCTGTCCGTAGAAATCCCTTAGAAGGTATTTAGTCTATAGAAGACTTTTGGAAGGCTGTTGGCACCAAAGAGGTCTTTAGAAGGTCTAGAGAACATCTTTAGAAGGCCTTCTAGGGTCAAAAGACCTTCAACAAGTCTTCTATAGACCAAATAGCTTCTGAAGGATTTCTACGGACAGAAGACCTTCTAAAGTTCTTCTATTGACAGAAGATATTATAGAGGTCTTCTAAAGTCAAAATATGTACCATCCTCAAGAACTTCTATCGGTGTTCAGTGCATAGAGGACCTATTGAAGCCATTCTTTTATTGACAAAAGAACTTTTCAAGGTCCTCTATTAAAAGAAGACCTATTAAAGGTCTTCTAGGGACAGAAGATCTTGTTATTGTCTTCTAGAGACAAAGGACTTTATACAGGTCTTTAATGGATGGAAAATCTTCTAAAGGTCTTCTATTAACATAAGATCTACTAAAGTTCCTTAATGGACGGAAAACCTATAGGTCTTTAGGTCTTCCTGGGACAAAATACCTTTCTCCGATCCTGTAAAGGTCTTCTGTTAACAAATGATCTTCTTGGGGTTCTCTACTAACAGAAAACCTTCTAAAGGTCTTCAACTGAGAAAATATTTTCCTCAGGTCTTCAAATGAACTGAAGGTCTTCTTAAGGCAATCTAGGGACAAAATTCCTTACTCAGGTCTTCAATTGATAGAAGACCTTCTAAAGGTCTGCTATTGACAAATGATTTTCTAAAGGTCCTCTAAGAATAGCAAACTTCCTAAAGACCTTTTAGGGACAGAATATCTTTTGTAGGCCGTTTAGGAATAAAATACCTTACTCAGATCTCACAATGAATGCAATACCTTCTACAGATTGTCAATGGATGGAAGAGCTTCAAAAGATCCTATATGGACAGAAAACCTTCTAAAGGTCTTCTAGCGATAAATTACCTTCCTCAGGTCTTCAGCCGATGGAAGGCCTTTTAAAGCAGCATTTCGCAGGCCTTTATTCGGGAGCAGTCAAAGAGAGCTTCTCTCTCCACTCATAAGTGAAAAACCATGTACTCACACAATGTTTGCTCAAATTTTTGTTGTAGTGTACTGATTGATATTTTAAATTTATTCTATTAGCAAAAGATATTTCGAAGGCCCTCTTTAAACAGGAAAAGTTCTAACGGTCATCAAGGGACAAAATACTATCCTCATATTTTCAATGGATAGTAGACCTCTATTGGCAGAAGACCTTAGAAGTCTTCTAGTGACAGAAGATTTTAGAAAGGACTTCTAACCTGGCAAGATCACCTCAAGAAGAAAGGGATTGGGTAAAAAATATAATCTGCCTGGATTTTTGAACTGGAAGAAGTCTCCTGGTGGATTTTCGGCAATGTTTATGGGAAATAGCTTTCGTTTGTTAAAACTTGTAAATTTTTATGAGAAAGCGGAACCAAAATTCTTTAAACTTTTAACATAACGTAATCAATTTTAACTACACCCACTTTAAACTTGTTGTTTTTAAATTTGAAAACAACAAATATGAGATCAAGCTTAACTTACATGCAAATAGTAAGAAACCCAAAATATTTAAAAAAAATTAATAAACTTCCAATTAATTTAGTTTAAAATTCCTTTTTTTTCTATACAATAAAATAAATAAATATGAACTAAATTATATTCTATTCTGACAACAATGAAATCACGTTTCCAATTAAAATGCCACACAAAGTACCATATGCATATGTACAACAACAGCAAAACTAACAACAATAAAATTCTGCCAAAATATCAAAAATTTTAGTTTGAATACTTATTTATTTAGTTCTCAATTTCCCAATGGTCATCTGCATAGTAGTTGATAATTCTTCCATGGCCAGTGTTTGAATATCTGATGCATTGTGCATGCAGATGAGCGTTCATGTGGCATACACTCACCTGAACGAACCATAATTAAAACGTGTCAAATAACTCATATATGCCCCTTGTCAAGATTTCATCGTGTACGTGTGTGCATGTGTGTGCGTCTGTCTGTTTTATAGCCTCAATACACAACCAAATATGATGCCAAAACTAAAAATTACAATCATAGTTTGTTGTTAGGTTGTTGATGTTTGAAGTTAGTTTTTTTGGGCGAAAATAACAACTAAGATAAGGTTACGGGAATTGCCGACATGCATACACACAGAGAAGAGATATTGTTGGAACAATCATATTCTAAGAACAAAATAGTGTATTTTAAAAATCTGAAAATATATATTGTTGTTTCAAACATATATTTTTTATTAGGAAACATGATGACACAAAATATATTGTTGGGCCAATAATACATATTTTAAGAATTTTAAAATACACTATTTTGTTCTTAGAATATGATTGTTCCAACAATATTTTTTCTCTGCGTGTATGAAGTACCCTATACTTGCAACGTATAAAATAAAAAACGTAAAAGTTGTAAGGAGAAAAACTGGGAAAGCTTTCAGAGAGGTTTGGTTTACATTTCCAAGTGGTTCGGTTTTTTACACTACTCCATTTTTGACGATCTGTTCCGATTATGACCAATGGCCTCAAGACCCATTATGGTCCTCGAAATATTTTTCAAAATATTACCCATATGACTGTAACTACGGAGTTATTTTGTAATAGTAGGCGACCGACTATGCTGCCCCTTGCCATGTTTGCCAACCGTTTGTAGGCTATCTTTATATTCGCCTTTCCGCCATAGTATGGAGGGTATATTAAGTTTGTTTTTCTATTTGTAACACATCGAACCAATCATATAGTATATATTCTTGATCAGGATAAAATTCTAAGACGATCTTGCCAAGTTCGTCCGTCCGTCTGTTGTAATCACTCTAGCGTCCGCAATAACGCTAAAATTGTGTGTCTTTTTTGCCACAGGCAGGTCAAATACGAAGATGTGCTATATATGTAGGTCCACGTTTCGGTACAACCCCATATATAACGGTACCTCCAGATTTAAGGTATTTTGAGGATATTAGACTAAATTTTTTTAACGAACTAGCTGAAATTTGAGATTCCCAATGACCAAGAACTTTCTCGAACAAAAATTGTCGAGATAGGTCCACGTCTTGGTATAGTCCCCATATAACGGTACCTCCGGTTTTAAGGTATTTTGTTGATTTTAGCTACATTTTCCACAAAAAGGGCTCCGTTTTGGAACTTTCAAAAGGTCAAAAAACTACTTACTTACATACTTAGCTGACCCATTACAGAACATTTGTTCCATAGACCGAACTAAGAAAAGATCTCCAATTCTCTCTGTTTAGTGCTTCGCTTTCTGGAATACCGCGCCTTGTCATCTCTTCATCCACTTGTTTGCGCCATCTATTCTTTGGCCTGCCAATTCTGCGTTCACCGCCATGTGGCTCGAATTTATAAGCCTTTTTAGCGGGTTTATCATCGCTCATTCTTATTATATGGTCTAGCCAACGCAACCGCTACATATCGATACCTTTAACTATATTGATGTCGTTGTATAGCAGATACAGCTTGTGGTTCATACGACGTCGATATTCACCGACAACGCAGATTGGTCCGTAGAACTTTCGAAGAATTTTTCTCTCAAACACGCCAAGCACAGCCTCATCTGCTTGCGCAAGTACTCAGGCTTCGGAACCATACATCAGCACGGGTAGTATCAGTGTTTTGTAAAGCGTTATTTTGGTTTGACGAGTTGTGGCTTTGTTTTTGAAGTGCTTACTTAAGCCAAAGTAGCATATGTTGGCCAATACAATTCTTCATTTTATTTCACAACTGATGTCGTTTGTTGTGTTTATGGCGGTGCCGAGGTATACGAAGTCTTTTACTACCTAAAAATTATAGGAACCAACTTCAACAGTTGGTCCGATCTCAATGGACGCATTGCGCGTCGACACCATCAACTTGGTCTTCTCGCCGTTTACCGCCAGACCGACTTTAGCAGATTCTCCTTCGACCTTCATAAAGGTATCGGTTACTTCTTTAACTGATCGACCCATGATGTCTATATCATCAGCATAAGCAAGTAACATGTGGCTATTGGTGTAGATTGTGACACTGCTTTTGACGTTTGCCTCTCGTATAACCTTTTCTTGCAGGATGTTAAAAAGATCACACGAAAGGCTGCCTCCTTGCTGAAACCTCGTTTGGTACAAAACTCTTCGAATAGGTTCTTTCCTATTTTAACTGAAGATCTTGTGTCAGTTAGAGTCATTTTACAAAGCCGAATGAGCTTTGCGGGGATACCAAATTCAGACATGGCTTGGAATACCTTTGAACGTAGCGGGCTGTCGAAGGTTGCTTTATAATCGACTTCCCAGGTCTAAAGCCGCATTGGTATTTCGTTGACCATGGGCCTTAGTCGTTCGCACAATATCCCTGACACTATCTTGTGGGCGATAGGGAGAAGACTTATGCCCCTATAGTTGGAGCATAAAGTCATATCTCCTTTCTTATGGTCGGGACACAGGATGCTCAGGTTCCAATCGTTGGGTACGCGTTCTTCCTGCCAGATGGAGCTAACTAGCTTATGCATACACCTTATCAGCGTGTCGCTTCCAGTTTTAAACAGCTCGGCTGGTAGGCCATCAGCTCCTTCTGCCTTATTATTCTTCAGCCGGTTTATTGCTGTCTTTACCTCATCTTGGCCGGGTGGTATACATTCAATACCATCGTCTGGGATTGGATCTGTGGTATCTTCGTCGATTTCGCTCCTATTGGTTACCAACAGTTTGGAGAAATGCTCCTACCATATCCTTAGCACACTATCTTTATCAGTTACCAGATTACCTTGCTGGTCTCTACAGGAGTATGTGCCAGATCCAAAGCCGCCTGTTTGATCTTTCACTCTTTGATAGAATTTTCGGACTTCATTCTGTCTCCTGTACATCTCGATTTGTTCACTCTCCCGATTTTCCATCTATCTCTTTTTCCTGCGGAAAAGACGTTTCTCCTCTCTGCTTTTCTCCCGATACCTCTCTCGTGCGCTACGAGTTGCTACTGATTATAAAGTAGCCCTATATGCCGCATTTTTCTCTTCGGTAGGAGCACGACACTCCTGGAGATACCAAGCATTCCTTGGTGAAGGTCTCTGGTATCCAAGTACTGATTCTGCGGCTGTTTGCATGGACTGGGCAATGTTTTGCCATTGTCCTGATATGTTATTGGGACGAGGAGTGCTTTGATTAAGCAGTTGGGTCTGTTGAATGAAATATGCCGTAACTATCTGTTATGATTGCAGCTTACCGATGTCCAACTTCCGTGTTGTGTCTGTTCACACTTTGTTTGCTACGTTTAATCTGGTACGTACCTTTGCTGCAACAAGGTAGTGGTCCGAGTCTATGTTTGCACCTCGGAACGATCGTACATCGAACACGCTTGATACATGTCTTCCATCTATCACAACGTGATCAATTTCTTGTTCATTGATCTGGTGACAGGCAGGTGCCCTTATGAATATCGAGATGCTTAAATCTGGTACTGCTAACTACCATGTTTCTTGCAGCTTCAAAGTCCATCAGCCTCATACCATTGTCAGATGTTTCACTGTAGATACTAAATTTCCCGACTGTTGGGCCAAAGATATTCTCCTTTCCAATTTTGGCATTAAAATCGCCTAGTATAATTTTAATGTCATGGGCAGGGCAGCGGTCATAAGTTTCTTCTAAGCGCTCGTAAAATATATCTTTGGTCTGTTCGTCCTTGTCTTCAGTGGGAGCATGAGCGCAAATAAAGCTGATGTTGAAGAATTTTGCTTTTAATCGAATTGCAGCGAGTCTTTCATTCACTGGGGTGAAGCTGGAGACCAGATGTTTTTACCTCGGACCAACTACAAATCCGCAACCAAACTCATGCTATGTGTCCTGGCAGCTATAATACAGTGCGTCACCTTTAGGTGCTGTTGTGACGCCTTTCCCGTTCCATCGTATTTCCTGTATGGCAGCAATGTCGGCCTTGTACTTTTCAAGGACATCTGTCAATGCGTAAACTGCACCTTCCCTATAAAGAGTGCGAACATTCCAGGGCAGATTCGCAGATCATGGTCCTTAAAACGTTTGCGGGCTTCGTCAACTTTAGAGTGGTTTGTTTTTCTTTTCTTTCGTTTTTTCATATTAGGCTGTTTTTCTAGGGGAGGGTTCTAGAGGAGGGTTAGCTCACTACCTTTAACGGGTGTTAAAGGCATTTCCCCAGGTGACATTACGGGGATGTCAATGTCCACTTGAGATGAAAGAAGGACCAAGATAAATCCTGGGCTTTGCCATGTTAAAGCCGGTCAGGACCGTTCCGTGGTATCTTCCATCCCCTACGTCACGGTCAAAAAACTTCTGCACCTAAAATGGTGGAGATAGGTCAATGTTTTGGTATAGGCCCCATATAACGATACCTACCGACTTAAAATATTTTAGCTAAATTTTCTGACCGAACTACCTGTAATTTGACGCTTCAGGTTCTGAATGACCAAAAACTTCTCCACTAAAAATTCCCAAGATAGTTGGTGTATAGCCCCCATATAACAGTACCTCTCGATTAAAGGTATTTTAGAACTTTTACCTACATTTTCTGACCAAATTAGCTAAAATTTGACATTTGATGTTCCCAACGACCAAAAAACTTCTCTACAAAAAATTATGAAGATAGGTCATGTTTTGGAATAGCCCCATATAATGGTACCCCTTGATTTTCGGTATTTTGAGGATTTTAGCTGCAATTTGTAACCGAACTAGCTGTAATTTGACACTTGAGGTTTTTTAAACTTCTCCACCAAAAATCGTTGACATAGATCCATGTTTTTGGTATAGCCCCCATATCAAGGAACCCCCTTATTTTCGGTATTTGGATGATTTTTGCTAAAATATTTAACCGAACTAGCTGTAATTTTACACTTGAAGTTTTCAGCGGTCACGAAACTTCTCAACATAAGTCAATTTTTTAGTATATATCCCACATATAAACCCAGCTAACATTTTTTCCGAATTCGTTTTGAACTCGAACAGAATCTCTGAACAAATTTCCGATTCAGATGCCGAATTCGTATCGAATTCGGTACGAAAGTTGTGTGTACGTGGTCAACGAATTTGGAAAGAATTTTCTAAAGAAATTCTAAATTCGCGACGATTTCGGAAGTAAATTCTTGGAAAATTCGAAAATTTAGATTTTCTGAAAGAATTCAGTACGAATCCGAAAAAAAATTCTGAAAATTCGGTGGACAATTTAGATTTTGTGAAGAAAATCGGTCCGAATCCGGAAAGAAATTCTGGAAAAATTTGAAAAAAAAATTAGATTTTCTGAAAAAAATCGGAAAAAATTCTTGAGCGCTGAATTATTATACGTTATTATTATATGTTGCATTTATATTAAAAAAATTTTATATATGCGAATTTTATAATCATTCACTTTGATTTTCACAACAACCGACCAAAAAATATCTTAGAAAATCGATTAAAAATGGGAACGAATTCGGAGTTATCAACACTACCTTGCATTATTATATGTTGCATTTATAATAAAAAAATCCCCTAAAAAATCGAATAGAAATTGGAACGAATTCGGAAAGAAGATTCTTAAGATTCTTTAGAAAATGGGTAGAGATTCTTAAAAAAAAGAGAAATAATTAAAAAAACTTTAGAAAATCATTAAAATTTCTAGAGAAATATTAGAGAAATCGTCAAATTTCTTAAAAATATTCAGAAAATCTCGGAAAAAGTCGGAAATCAGAGCTCTCGAAAAAAATTGTTAGCTGCGAAGGTACCAAAAGATTGAAGAAATACGGAAGAAATTAGATACATTTTTTTTACCAAATTTTGGCATTTGGGGTATCCGAGATCGAGCAATTTTTCCACCTAACAGGCATCTAATTATTCCATATTAGTTCAGAATATTTTAAGGTTTAGAGTATAAAAAGTTCGGTCCGGCCGACCTTAATGTTTTTTACTTGTTTTATTTTAAAACTTTGCACAAAAATACCACAGTATGTGCTCACTACTTACAATTGTGTACATGTGTACGTACATTTCGCTCCAATTTGACTCGTTTGAAAATATTTTTATAATGTGTTTGAATAATTTTTGCTTAATAGACAGCAACTGCAATTAATCTGAAAACTATTTATGTTTGGTCTGTCTTGACTGATAAATGCTGTCATATTTCTCATAAAAATCATGTTTCCCAAAAAAAACGCCTAAAAGCAAAATGTAACATTTTTAGCGAATAACACGAATGGGCGTTTCAAATGTGAATGCACATTTAATGTTTTAACAATTGTTTTAGATTGTAAAACAATTTGTTTGTAAATAAAATTTGTGTGTGTGCAATAAATGAGAGGAATGTACAAACGAAGTTCACAATTATAGATTCAAATACATACTCAAATGCCAAGTCATAATCGTCAATTGTTTCAACATATTTTAAGAGGTTAGTGTGGAGAAGATTTGTAACCACCGAAATCTTCAAATATCAAATAACAGTTAGTTAAGTTAAAAATTGTAGCTAAAATCCTCAAAATACCGAAAATCGGAAGGTACCGTTATATGAGGACTATACCAAAATATCGACCTATGTTGACCATTTTTAGTGGAGAAGTTTCATGACCCCTGAGAACCTCAAATGTTCAATTATAGGCAGTTTCGTTAAAAATTATAGCTAAAATCCTAGCTAAAATTGGGAAATACTGTGTTATATGAGGACTATACCAAAATATCGACCAATGTTGACGATTTTTGGTGGAGAAGTTTCGTGTTTACTAAGAACATTAAATATCAAATTATAGGTAGTTAAGTCCAAAAACAAAAAAAAAGTATCAGTCGTATTTGCCCGCATAGATATACTACATTCATCTACGGACAGAGTCTTTTCAGAATTTTGTGGCCCTTTTTGGACATTTAAACTTGCCGACAAAAATGTGGATTACGATTAAAGTTCAAAAGTGTTGCGGAGGAAGTACTTAAAGGAATGGACCGAAATAGTACATTATGGAAGTGAATCTGATTTTAGATTCATATCATTTTGATAGATATCGCGCACTAGTCATGTCAGTGGGTCATCGTATAACTTTTGGACCAGTATGCCAGGAATCATGGACTTGTCCACGGAAAACATAATATCGCTGTTAACAGGAACATAACGAAAAGCGTCGGTATACATTTCCAAGGAATCTTTGAACAGACCCTGAACTGCACTTAGACACACATGTTGAAATTTTGTGGGGGAGCTACCATAAAAAGAAGACCGGTATCGGCCATTATAGAAGTTAAACTAAATTTGGACCAAATTGGTTGCCCCGTTGAAGAGATATCGTGCATACCATTTTAGTGACACTTTTTAAATATAGGGGGAAGTACCGGAAGTTGTTGCCCATCTACGAACTGAAACTAAGATTGGACAGAATATGACGAAGGCCAAATTTTTGACCGAATCGCCAGATACGTTCGGGAGTTATCTTGCTCTCTAGCCACTACACACCGTGCCATAGGGCTTTTTGTACCTTTAAGGCTATTTTCTCAGGAAGTATGGACTTGCCCCTGAAAGAAACTTTTACCGTCGTAATTAAGGCAGTGAATGCAAGCTGCTTCAACAGAAATCAACGTGTTTCGAGAGCAGGGCCCTATTCCATGAAACAACTTATCAACTTTTCATTTTGCACTTATCAATATTTTTGACAATTCTCAAAGTTAAGTGTTCCACAGAACCACTATTTTTTGATAAGTGATAAGTTGCTAATTATAAAGTGAGTTTGCTTACTTTTCAAAAAAATGTAGCTCTTTCTTTGATTTCTGTTCCACAAACGTCATTTCTGCTAAGTGAAAAGTTGTAACGGCAAAGCGTATTTTGCTAAGATTTTTCAAAAAAATTTGCTCTTTCGTTCCACACAAAACTCTGCATTTTGATTTTGCAGATCAAATTTTGATAAGTTTGCCTTAAATTTGCGAGGTAAACGTTCTCTTTGCCAATGTACATTGTTAAAGCGAGATTTTGTTCGGAAATAGTGAAAACACGGTTATGACAAGAAATTGTAAAGATTTTTCCGAACTTCTACCCTCTGAATCAACCATCATACTTCGAACTCTCACTATCCAAAATTCCACCCTACGAACAACCCCATCCCGAACTTCCACCCTGCGAACAACCTCACAAATCGATGTTTCTCGATTTTACATTTAGACTAAAGTCTATTTGAGAGACTATTTTTATTTATTACTATACCCTCCACCATAATATGGAGGGTATATTAGGTTTGTCATTTCATTTGTAACTCATCGAAATAATCATTTGCGACCCTATAAGGTATATACATATATTTTTGATCAGCGTAAAATTCTAAGTTGATTTAACCACATCCGTCCGTCAGTCTGTTGTAATCACGCTATCTTCAGAACGAGTTGAGATAGGGGGATGAAATGCTGTTCACACGTGTCTTAAATCAAGTTGGAAGTTGAGCTTTGTTATAGCCCCCATATAGCAGTGCCGTCGATTTCAGCTATTTTAAGGTTTTTAGCTACATTTTTAGAACGAATTGGTTATAATATGCTTCCAAAACTTACCGACATAGGTCCATATCTTATTATAGCCCCAATATACTGCCCAATTTCAGCTACTTTGGGGGTATTAGCTACATTTCCAGGCCGAATTAGGTATAATTCGGTCAATCACCAAGAAACTTCTCCACAATAAATTATGGATATAGGTCCACGTTTTTTTATAGCCCCCATATAGCAGTACCGTCCGATTTCAGCTATTTTAAGGTTTTTAGATACATTTCTAGAACGAATTAGTTATAATTTGGCAAGTAACTTCTCCACTTTGTGGAGAAAGGAAACTAATTACTCCATGTCGAACATAACGCTTTTTACTTGTTTTATTTCGCTTAATTTTATTGTATTTCCCTTCATTTTATTTTAGATTATTTTATTTCACTTAATTTTATTTTATTTTGTTTATTTTACTTTACTTTATTTTATTTATTTTTTACTTACTTACTTACTTACTTACTTAGCTGGCCCATTACAGAACATTTGTTCTATAGGCCGAACTAAGAAGAGATCTCCATTCCTCTCTATTTGTTGCTTTGCTCTCTGGAATACCGCGCCTTTTCATCTCAACATCCACTTGTTTGCGCCATCTATTCCTTGGCCTGCCAATTCTGCGTGCACCTCCATGTGGCATGTATTCATACGCCTTTTTAGTGGGTTCATCATCGCTCATTCTTTTGACATGGCCTAGCCAACGCAATCGCTGCATCTCGATACGTTTAACAATATTGATGTCGTTGTATAGCAGATACAGCTCGTGGTTCATGCGACGTCGATATTCACCGTCAACGCAGATTGGTCCGTAGATCTTTCGAAGAATTTTTCTCTCAAACACACCAAGCACTGCCATGTCTGCTTGCGCAAGTACCCAGGCTTCGGAGCCATACATCAGCACGGGTAGTATCAGTGTTTTGTAGAGCGTTATTTTTGTTTGACGAGATGTGGCTTTGTTTTTAAACTGCTTACTTAATCCAAAGTAGCATCTGTTGGCCAATACAATTCTTCTTTTTATTTCACAACTGATGTCGTTTGTTGTGTTGACGGAGGTGCCGAGGTAGACGAAGTCTTTTACTACCTCAATATTATAGGAACCAACTTCCACAGTCGGTCCGAGCTCAATGGACGCATTGCGCGTCGACACCATCAACTTGGTCTTCTCACCGTTTACCGCCAGACCCACTTTAGCGGATTCTCCTTCGACTTTTATAAAGGTATCAGTTACTTCTTTTACTGATCGACCCATGATGTCTATATCATCAGCATAAGCAAGTAACATGTGACTATTGGTGTAGATTGTGCCACTTCTTTTGACGTTTGCCTCTCGTATAACCTTTTCTAGCAGGATGTTGAAGAGGTCACACGAAAGGCTGTCTCCTTGTCTGAAACCTCTTTTGGTACCAAACTCTTCGGAGAGGTTCTTTCCTATTTTAACTGAGGACCTCGTGTCAGTTAAAGTCATTTTACAAAGCCGGATGAGCTTTGCGGGAATACCAAATTCAGACATGGCTTGGAATACCTTTGAGCGCAGCGGACTGTCGAAGGCTGCTTTATAATCGACAAAAAGGTGGTAGGTGTCGATCTGCATCTCTTGGGTCTTCTCCAGGATTTGCCGCAGGGTAAATATCTGGTCAATGGTGGACTTGCCAGGTCTAAAGCCGCATTGGTATGGTCCAATAATCTCGTTGACCATTGGCTTTAGTCGTTCGCACAATATCCCTGACACGATCTTGTAGGCAATAGGGAGTAGACTTATGCCCCTATAGTTAGAGCATACAGTCTTATCTCCCTTCTTGTGGACGGGGCACAGGATACTCAGGTTCCAATCGTCGGGTACTCGTTCTTCCTGCCAGATGGTGCTAACTAGCTGATGAATACACCTTATCAGCGTGTCGCCTCCGGTTTTGAACAGCTCGGCTGGTAAGCCATCGGCCCCTGCTGCCTTATTATTCTTCAGCCGATTTATTGCTGTCTTTACCTCATCTTGGCTGGGCGGTATACATTCAATACCATCTTCTGGGATTGGGACTGTGGTATCTTCGTCGTCTTCGCTGCTATTGGATACCAACAGATTTGAAAAATGTTCTTTCCATATCCTGAGTACACTATCTGTATCAGTTACCAAATTACCTTGCTGGTCTCTACAGGAGGATGTGCCTGTACCAAAGCCGTCAGTTTGATGCTTGACTCTTTGGTAGAATTTTCGGACTTCATTCTGGCTCCTGTACATCTCGATTTTTTCACACTCCCGCTTTTCCATCTCTCTCTTTTTCCTGCGGAAAAGACGTTTCTCCTCTCTCCTTTTCTCCCTGTATCTCTCTCGTGCGCTACGCGTTGCTACGGATTGTAAAGTAGCCTTATATGCCGCATTTTTCTCTTCGGTGGCAGCACGACACTCCTCATCATACCATGGATTCCTTGGTGGAGGTCTCTGGTATCCAAGTATGGATTTTGCGGCTGTTTGCATGGAGTGGGCAATGCTTTGCCATTGCGCTGATATGTTATCGGGATGAGGAGGGCTTTGATTAAGCAATTGGGCTAGTTGAGTGGAATATGCTGTGGCTATCTGTTGTGATTGCAGCTTACCGATGTCTAACTTTCGTGTTGTGTCTGTTCGTACTTTGTTTGCTACGTTTAAGCGGGTGCGTACCTTTGCTGCAACAAGGTAGTGGTCCGAATCAATGTTTGCGCCTCGGAACGATCGTACATCCAACACGCTCGATGAATGTCTTCCATCTATCACAACATGATCAATTTGGTTTCTTGTTTTCTGATCTGGAGACAGCCAGGTGCCCTTATGAATATCGAGATGATTAAATCTGGTACTGCTAACTACCATGTTTTTTGCAGCTGCAAAGTCTATCAGTCTCATACCATTGTCAGATGTTTCACTGTGGAGACTGAATTTCCCGACTGTTGGGCCAAAGATATTCTCCTTTCCAATTTTGGCATTAAAATCGCCTAGAATGATTTTAATGTCATGGGCAGGGCAACGGTCATATGTTTCTTCTAAGCGCTCGTAAAATATATCTTTGGTCTGTTCATCCTTTTCTTCAGTGGGAGCATGAGCGCAAATAAAGCTGATGTTGAAGAATTTAGCTTTTATTCGAATTGCAGCAAGTCTTTCATTCACTGGAGTGAAGCTGGATACAAGATGTTTTAGTCTCCGACTAACTACGAATCCACAACCAAACTCATGCTTTACGTCATGGCAGCTATAATACAGTGCGTCACCTTTAGGTGTTGTTGTGACGCCTTTCCCAATCCATCGTATTTCCTGTATGGCAGTAATATCGGTCTTGTACTTTTCAAGTACGTCTGCCAATGCGAAGACTGCACCTTCTCTATAAAGAGTGCGAACATTCCAGGTGCAGATTCGCAGATCATGGTCCTTAAAACGTTTGCGGGGTTCGTCAACTTTAGAGGGGTTTGTTTTTCTTTTCTTTCGTTTTTTCATAGTAGGCTGTTTTTTCTAGGGGAGGGTTACTAACCCGACGCCCAAACCCAAGTTTTTAACGTTCTTATGGGTGAACGCGCGGCACATGTTAGCTCACTACCTTTAACGGGTGTTAAAGGCAGTTCCCCAGGTGACACCACGGGGAGGTCAGTGTCCACTTGGGATGAAAGAGGGACCAAGATAAATCCTGGGCTTTGCCATGTTAAAACCGGTCAGGACCGTTCCTTGGTATCTTCCATCCCCTACGTCACCCATTTATTTTTTAACTTTATTTTATTTCAATTTACTTTACTTTATTTCACTTAATTTTATTTTATATCACTTTATTTTATATTGTTTTATTTTTATTTATTTTATTTCATTTTATTTTTTATTTTATTTTACTTCATTTGATTTATTTTGATCTTATTTTAATTTATTTCATTTAATTATTATTTAATCTTTATTAAAATTATTTTATTTTATATTAATTTATTTTGTTTTATTTTATTTTATTTTATTTCATTTTATGTTATTTTATTTTATTTTATTTTATTTTATTTTATTTTATTTTATTTTATTTTATTTTATTTTATTTTATTTTATTTTATTTTATTTTATTTTATTTTATTTTATTTTATTTTATTTTATTTTATTTTATTTTATTTTATTTTATTTTTATTTTATTTTATTTTATTTTATTTTAGTTTATTTTATTTTATTTTATTTTATTTTATTTTATTTTATTTTATTTTATTTCAGTTTAATTTATTTAATTTAATTTTATTTTATTTTATTTTATTTTATTTTATTTTATTTTATTTTTTTTTATTTTATTTTATTTTATTTTATTTTATTTTATTTTATTTTATTTTATTTTATTTTATTTTATTTTATTTTATTTTATTTTATTTTATTTTATTTTATTTTATTTTATTTTATTTTATTTCATTTTATTTCAGTTTAATTTATTTAATTTTATTTTATTTTATTTACTTTTAATAATATCAGTTTCAATTTCATATCCACTTTAAAATATTTTGTTGTTATTCAAACAATTGAATTACAACAAAATATGGACTCAAGCTGAAATGAACACAAAGATGTAAAATTCTGCAGTCCAACAATAAAAAAACAAAAAAAACGCCAACAACAATATCAGTTTCTTTTCATTTTTTCGCTCGTCTCAATTTTACATGTGTTATTTATTATCGCCAAGTAAAAAATAATGCAAAGATGATAAAACGTTCTATGGAACAAATATCATTCACACTTTGCAAGAGAACTGAGAGACTTACCAATATGGCGGAAAAATTGAGCAAGAGAGCACAACAACTGCTAAAGAACAGTGATAGACAAATTTGCTAAGTGCAAGGGAAATTGAAAAGTAATTTTGTGGAACAAAAAAAGGTTATCACTTTTCAAAATAACTAGTTTTTGATAAGTGCAAAATGAAAAGCGATAAGTTGTTTCGTGGAATAGGGCCCAGGTCTTAAAGGGAACTTATCAAAAATTTTGTGTGGGAGGTACCTGAAGGAGTGGATAAATATAGTCCATATTCAAACCTGATATACATCTGGTAGCTATATTGGGATATATAAAGTATAGACCAAATCGGTCACTCCCTTCAAGAGTTATCGTGCGCACAATTTTTCCGAACATTTTTGAACTTTTGTGTGAGAGGTACCTGATGGAGTGGACCGATATGTCTTAGCTTCGAACTTAAACTGAGTTTGCACAAAATATAACGAAGACCAAATTGTGGACCGAATCGGCAGATACGTTCGGGAGTTATCTTGCGCTCCAGCCACTACACACCGTGCCATAGGGCTTTTTGTACCTTTCAGGCTATTTTCTCAGGAAGTATGGACTCGTTCCTGATGAAACTTGTACCGTCGTATGGGGGGAAGTGAATACAAGATTTTGCAACAAAAATCGAAGCGATTCGAGAGCAGGTCCTAAACTGAACTTTTCCCAAATTTTGTGTGGGAGGTAGCCGAAGGAGTGGACCGATTGAGTCCATATTGGAACATCATCTAAGTCTGGTAGAAATTTCACGATATGCAAAGTATGGACCAAATCGGTTAATTGCTTCAAGACTTATCGTTCACACAAATTTTCCGAACATTTCCATACTTTTGTGGAGAAGGTAAAGGAAGGAGTGGACCGATATAACCCATCTTCGAACTTAAACTAAGTCTGCACAAAATATTACGAAAGCCAAATTTTGGACCGAATCGGTTGATCCATTCGAGAGTTATCGTGCGCTCCAGCCAGACAAAATTGAGCAAGAGAGCACAACAACTGCTAAAGAACAGTGATAGACAAATTTGCTAAGTGCAAGGGAAATTGAAAAGTAATTTTGTGGAACAAAAAAAGGTTATCACTTTTCAAAATAACTAGTTTTTGATAAGTGCAAAATGAAAAGCGATAAGTTGTTTCGTGGAATAGGGCCCAGGTCTTAAAGGGAACTTATCAAAAATTTTGTGTGGGAGGTACCTGAAGGAGTGGATAAATATAGTCCATATTCAAACCTGATATACATCTGGTAGCTATATTGGGATATATAAAGTATAGACCAAATCGGTCACTCCCTTCAAGAGTTATCGTGCGCACAATTTTTCCGAACATTTTTGAACTTTTGTGTGAGAGGTACCTGATGGAGTGGACCGATATGGCTTAGCTTCGAACTTAAACTGAGTTTGCACAAAATATAACGAAGACCAAATTGTGGACCGAATCGGCAGATACGTTCGGGAGTTATCTTGCGCTCCAGCCACTACACACCGTGCCATAGGGCTTTTTGTACCTTTCAGGCTATTTTCTCAGGAAGTATGGACTCGTTCCTGATGAAACTTGTACCGTCGTATGGGGGGAAGTGAATACAAGATTTTGCAACAAAAATCGAAGCGATTCGAGAGCAGGTCCTAAACTGAACTTTTCCCAAATTTTGTGTGGGAGGTAGCCGAAGGAGTGGACCGATTGAGTCCATATTGGAACATCATCTAAGTCTGGTAGAAATTTCACGATATGCAAAGTATGGACCAAATCGGTTAATTGCTTCAAGACTTATCGTTCACACAAATTTTCCGAACATTTCCATACTTTTGTGGAGAAGGTAAAGGAAGGAGTGGACCGATATAACCCATCTTCGAACTTAAACTAAGTCTGCACAAAATATTACGAAAGCCAAATTTTGGACCGAATCGGTTGATCCATTCGAGAGTTATCGTGCGCTCCAGCCAGACAGACAGACGGGCAGACAGATGGACGGACATGACTAAATCAACTACAAATTGTCTGAAACACATTTCGTCCAAATATACTTGGGGTCTAAAACCATCATTTCGATGAGGCACATTTTATCAGTATGAAACTGTATACATACCCTCGTTAGCATCCCAGCAAAATGTTCGATGCCAAGAATGCTATTGAATCATGGGTGCAAGTGATCTGGCATGTCATCTTTTTAGCATTTTCACTCATGAATTTTATATGAGCGTGACCACCATAAGATGTCATTCATTTTCAGGATCTTAAGATGACATTCATTGTCGGATCCTAAGCATGTCATTTTGACCAATGCTTTGACATGACATTTCCACCAACCCTATGGCATGACATTTTCATGTCTTGTTTGGAAAATGGAAAATTCTGTATTGAAATATGATTTTCATGACAAACCAAACTCTTTATTAATTCAAACTAATTCATGAAATAACTAAAACTAATTTATCAGCATAAAGTTTACACCAAAAATTTCAATTTATGTAGTAATTTTGTAATTTTATAACAAAAATTTTGGAAATGTATACTCTTTTGTTTTGATGTCGCTACATGTAGGGATGTACAAATCGACTTGTTTGTTTGTTTGAATAGTGATCTGTACAAATGATTCAAATGCTGATGAAAAGATCGGATCTTTCACGACTTCCTTTGCATGGGTTGAAATGCTAATGAAAAGATCGGATCTTTCACGACTTTGAACCAATGCAAAATTTGCCATGAATTCCCGTCATCGCATAGAACCCCTTCCTTCAAATGTTGCTGGGATTTGGTGTGGGGGGTACCCGAAGTAGTAGAGCGATATAGTCCATATTCGAACCTGAACTATGTTCGGTAGTTTTGAACTTTTGTGTAGGATGTACCCACCCAAGGGCCCTCTTTGAACATAAAATAAATAATCGGTTGATCCCTTCGAGAGTTATCGTGCGCTCCAGCCAGACAGACGGGCGGACATGGCTGAAACGATTCCAAATTGTCTGAAACGGATTTCGTCGAAACAATTACCATATATCAAAAACTATTTACTTATTAAAAATAAAATAAAAGTATTTACTCTGAATTTCAATATTTTTGGCCACTACAGAGACAGTGTGTGGCCAAGTCGTTTAAATTTTTTGTATAAATAATCCATTTTAAATTATGTTTTATTTGAATATTCCTCGAATAGCAATGCTGGGCGGTTGCTGTATACAATTTATTTGTAATTTGAGTTATTATTACAAAATTATTTATGGTCATTTCGGTTGTCTTCTGGTTAATTACTGGTGTTGTATTTGACAACAAACAACAAATTTGCTGAAACAGCCAAAGGCTAAAATATAATAATTAGAACGAAAACAAGAAGGGGCGTTACGATGTTGTCCGTGTTTTTTATTTTCATTGCAGAATATTATTTAAATAATTATAATTTTATTTACTAAAATTTGCAGCCATCTAGCGCAGTGGTGTAATATCGCCAGTTATTTTTGTTATAGCAAACATTTTTCGCATATCGAAAAATTCCATTTGAAAAGTGAAATTCAGCGCTGGAGTATAGGGTGGGAAATAGGCATCGCTAAAGGTGAAATTCTTCATGCTATATAAAAAATTCTGGAAAGGAATAACATTTTTGATCATAGTTTAAATTGAAAATTCCACACACACCCACCCCTTTAAAGGGACACTTCAGCGGTATATTACTGGATCTGAATAGCTCGTTCAGCAGGCTCTTCAACAATTGCACCTGTAACGGTTGGGCCAAAGACTCACAAACATTTATCCGAAGATCTAAGAATTGAACAGATTTCTTGCCCCTAGCCGGCTTAAGACTTATCCATAAATGTATTTCGAAATTTCTATTCATAGCACGATCCAACATTAACAGTTCACTGAAAATGAAACGATTACCAACTTCATGTTCAAACACACAATCAAAACGCTTTATGTGTTGAGTCAGATTTATGCATTCGTAATTGAAAAATTGTAATTTGAAGTTGGGTTTGGCAGACTGTGAAAAGGGAAAAGGAGTTTTTAAGATTGAAATATTAATATTTTAAGAAAAGTTTATGTGAAATTTACCTTTACAACAACAACAGAATGATGTACTAGCAAACAAAATATTAATAATTTCTGGAACATTTTGTGTGTTTGGTGTTGTGAAACACAAGCCACCAACTGATTGATAATGCCAACGGTCCTCATTGCCTTATTTCAAGAAAATTATATTAATAATTTCATATTGCTAATAATATCGATTGCTTGTTTTTGTAATGCATTATTTGATTAAATCTTAATGACTATTTAAGTGAATATAAAAAATATATTTATTTGAAAATTTTGCGTTTTTAGGCGAAGATCATTTTTTAATATTATTATTTTTTTTTTTAATTTTTTTAATCGAGCTTTTATGATCTATATTGCAAGTGATATTTTTTTCAGCGATGAATTTGAATTGAATTATTAAATCAATAAAAGTCCAATATTTTTCAATTTGTTTCAACTAACCCCTTAATTTTTATGCATGCATAGGCTATTAAATCTAGCGTAAAAAGTAATTATATGATAATGATGAACAGATCCATCAGGGTTACAAGTTCAAAGAAATCGAATTAATGTATTAACCCAATTGGCATTTCAGTACAAATTGCATAGAAAATATCAGCGTACGCACATAAACACTTACTATTTACTTACTTAGCTGACCCATTACAGAACATTTGTTCCATAGACCGAACTGAGAAAAGATCTCAAATTCTCTCTGTTTCGTGCTTCGCTTTTTGGAATACCGCGCTTTGTCATCTCTTCATTCACTTGTTTGCGCCAACTATTCTTTGGCCTGCCAATTCTGCGAGCACCGCCATGTGGCTCGAATTTATACACCTTTTTAGCGGGTTCATTATCACTCATTCTTATTATATGGCCTAGCCAACGCAATCGCTGCATCTCGATACGTTTAACTATATTGATGTCGTTGTATAGCAGATACAGCTCGTGGTTCATACGACGTCGATACTCACCGTCAATGCAGGTCGGTTCGTAGATCTTTCGAAGAATTTTTCTCTCAAACACGCCAAGCACTGCCTCATCTGCTTGCGCAAGTACCCAGGCTTCGGAACCATACATCAGCACGGGTAGTATCAGTGTTTTGTAAAGCGTTATTTTTGTTTGACGAGTTGTGGTTTTGTTTTTGAAGTGCTTACTTAAGCCAAGGTAGCATCTGTTGGCCAATACAATTCTTCTTTTTATTTCACAACTGATGTCGTTTCTTATGTTTACGACGGTTCCGAGGTATACGAAGTCTTTTACTACCTCAAAATTATAGGAACCAACTTCAATAGTTGGTCCGATCTCAATGGACGCATTGCGCGTCGACACCATCAGCTTGGTCTTCTCGCCGTTTACCGCCAGACCCACTTTAGCAGATTCTCCTTCGACCTTCATAAAGGTATCGGTTACTTCTTTTACTAATCGTCCCACAATGTCTATATCATCAGCATAAGCAAGTAACATGTGGCTATTGGTGTAGATTGTGCCACTTCTTTTGACCTTTGCCTCTCGTATAACCTTTTCTAGCAGGATGTTGAAAAGATCACACGAAAGGCTGTCTCCTTGCCTGAAACCTCTTTTGGTACAAAACTCTTCGGAGAGGTTCTTTCCTATTTTAACTAAAGATCTTGTGTCAGTTAGAGTCATTTTACAAAGCCGAATGAGATTTACGGGGATACCAAATTCAGACATTGCTTGGAATACCTTTGAACGTAGCGGACAGTCGAAGGCTGCTTTATAATCGACAAAAAGTTGGGTCTTCTCCAGGATTTGCCGCAGGGTAAATATCTGGTCGATGGTGGACTTGCCAGGTCTAAAGCCGCATTGGTATTGTCCAATTATTTCATTGACCATGGGCTTTAGTCGTTCGCATAATATCCCTGACACTATCTTGTAGGCGATTGAGAGAAGACTTATGCCCCTATAGTTGGAGCATAAAGTCTTATCTCCTTTCTTATGGACGGGACACAGGATGCTAAGGTTCCAATCGTCGGGTACGCATTCTTCCTGCCAGATGGAGCTAACTAGCTGATGCATACACCTTATCAGCGTGTCGCCTCCGGTTTTAAACATCTCGGCTGGTAGGCCATCAGCTCCTGCTGCCTTATTATTCTTCAGCCGGTTTATTGCTGTTTTTACCTCATCTTCGCCGGGTGGTATACATTCAATACCATCTTCTGGGATTGGATCTGTGGTATCTTCGTCGACTTCGCTACTATTGGATACCAACAGTTTGGAAAAATGCTCTTTCCATATCCTTAGCACACTATCTGTATCAGTTACCAGATTACGGTGCTGGTCTCTACAGGAGGATGTGCCAGTTCCAAAGCCATCAGTTTGATGTTTCACTCTTTGGTAGAATTTTCGGACTTCATTCTGTCTCCTGTACATCTCGATTTGTTTACACTCCCGCTTTTCCATCTCTCTCTTTTTCCTGCGGAAAAGAGGTTTCTCCGCTCTCCTTTTCTCCAGATACATCACTCGTGCCCTACGCGTTGCTACTGATTGTAAAGTAGCCCTATATGCCGCATTTTTCACTCCGGTAGCAGCACGACACTCCTGGTCATACCATGGATTCCTTGGTGGAGGTCTCTGGTATCCAAGTACTGATTTTGCGACTGTTTGCATGGAGTGGGCAATACTTTGCCATTGCGATGATATGTTATCGGGATGAGGAGTGCTTTGATTAAGCAATTGGGCTAGTTGAGTGGAATATGCTGTGGATATCTGTTGTGATTGCAGCTTACCGATGTCCAACTTCCGTGTTGTGTCTGTTCGCACTTTGTTTGCTACGTTTAATCTGGTAGTGGTCCGAGTCTATGTTTGCACCTCGAAACCATCGTACATCGAACACGCTTGACGCATGTCTTCCATCTATCACAACGTGATCAATTTGATTTCTTTTTCTTTGATCTGGCGACAGCTGGGTGCCCTTATGAATATCGAGATGCTTAAATCTGGTACTGCTAACTACCAAGTTTCTTGCAGCTGCAAAGTCTATCAGTCTCATACCATTGTCAGATGTTTCACTGTGGAGACTGAATTTTCCCGACTGTTGGGCCAAAGATATTCTCCTTTCCAATTTTGGCATTAAAATCGCCTGGAATAATTTAAATGCCATGGGCAGGGCAACGGTCATAAGTTTCTTCTAAGCGCTCGTAAAATATATCTTTGGTCTGTTCGCCCTTGTCTTCAGTGGGAGGATGAGCGCAAATAAAGCTGATGTTGAAGAATTTTGCTTTTAATCGAATTGCAGCGAGTCTTTCATTCACTGGGGTGAAGCTGGAGACCAGATGTTTTAACCACCGACCAACTACAAATCCGCAACCAAACTGATACTTTGTGTCATGGCAGCTATAATACAGTGCGTCACCTTTAGGTGTTGTTGTGACGCCTTTCCCCATCCATCATATTTCCTCTATGGCAGTAATATCGGCCTTGTACTTTTCAAGTACGTCTGCCAATGTGAAGACTGCACCTTCTCTATAAAGAGTGCGAACATTCCAGGTGCAGATTCGCAGATCATGGTCCTTAAAACGTTTGCGGGGTTCGTCAATTTAGAGGGGTTTGATTTTCTTTTCTTTCGTTTTTTCATAGTAGGCGTTTTTTCTAGGGGAGGGTTACTAACCCGACGCCCAAACCCAATTTTTTAAGGTTCTTATGGGTGAACGCACGGCACATGTTAGCTCACTACCTTTAACAGGTGTTAAAGGCAGTTCCCCAGGTGACACCACGGGGAGGTCAGTGTCCACTTGAGATGAAAGAGGGACCAAGATAAATCCTGGGCTTTGCAATGTTAAAGCCGGTCAGGACCGTTTCTTGGTACCTTCCATCCCCTACGTCACCCTATCGCACATAAACACTATGAATCGTTTTTAATCGGCTTATTAGCATTTATGCTAACGAGGGTATATACACTTTCATACGGCCAAAATGTGTCTCATCGAAATAATGATTTTAGACCCCAAGTATGTTTGGACGAAATGTGTTTCAGACAATTTGGAGTTGATTTAGCCATGTCCGTCTGTCTGTCTGGCTGGCTGGTGCGCACGATAACTCTCGAACGGATCAACCGATTCGGTCCAAAATTTGGTTTCCGTAATATTTGTCCAAACTTAGTTTAAGTTCGAAGATGGGTTATATCGGTCCACTCCTTCCGGTACCTCCCTCACAAAAGTTCGGAAAATTTGTGCGCATCATAACTCTTGACGGGAGGAACCGATTTGATCCAAACTTTGCACATCGTGATATTTCTATCAGACTTAGATGAGGTTCCAATATGGACTCAGTCGGTCCACTCCGTCGGGTACTTCCCACACAAAATTTCGGATAAGTTCAGATTAGGACCTGCTCTCGAATCGCTTTGATTTTTGTTGCAACAACTTGTATTTACTGCCCCCCATACGACGGTACAAGTTTCATCAGGGGCAAGTCCATACTTCCTGAGAAAATAGCCTGAGTGGTGCAAAAACCCCTATCATACAGTGCGCAGTGGTTGGAGCGTAAGATAAATTTCGAACGGATCTGCCGATTCGGTCCAAAATTTGGCATTCGTAATATTTTGTTCAAACATAGTTTAAGTTCGAAGATAAGCCAAATCGGTACACTCCTTCAGGTACTTCCCCCACAAATGTTCAAAAATGTTCGTAAAAATTGTGCGCACAATAACTCTTGAAGGGGGTGACCGATTTGGTCCATACTTTACATATCCAAATATATCTACCAGATATAGATCAGGTTCGAATATGGACTTTATTTGTCCACTCCTTCGGGTACCTATCACACAAAATTTCGGATAAGTTCACTTTAAGACCTTCTATAATTTTTGTTGAAGCAACATTCATTCGTTGCCTTAGTTACGACGGTAAATTTTTTTTTTAGGGGCAAGTCCGTACTTCTTGAGAAAACAGCCCGAAGGGTGTAAAAACCCCTATGGCGCCATATGTAGTGCCTGATCGCACTGATCAACCGATTTGGTCAAAAATTGGGCCTTCGTCATACTTTGTCCAAACTTCAGTTTCAGTTCGAAGATGGGCAATACCGGTCCACAGCTTCCGGCACTTCCCCCAATATATAAAAAATGTCAAATGGTATGCACCGTGTCTCTTGAACGGGTTAACCAATTTGGTCCAAATGTTGGATCTCCTAACATTTTGTCAAAATTTAGTTAAACTTCTACAATGGCCCATATCGTTCATCTCCATAGAATATCTTCCCCATAAAAGTTCAACATTTGTGTCCAAGTGCAGTTTAGGGTTTGTTCGAAAATCCGTTGGAAATGCATATAGATGCTGTTCGATATGGTCCTGTTTACAGCGATATTATGTTTTCAGTGGACAAGCTAAATTCCCCAAAATACCTTAAATCGGAAGAATTGTTATATGAGAGCTATACCGAAACATGCAATATAGGTGGCCAATATTTTGGTGGAGAAGTTTCGTGACCGCTGAAAATCTCAAATGTCACATTAAAGCTAGTTCGGTCAGGTAAAATCCTCAAAATACTGAATATCGGGAGGTATCGTTATTTGGGGGCTATATCAAAACATGGTCCTATGTTGACAATTTTTGGTGGAGAAGTTTCGTGACAACTGGGAAACTCAAATCTTAAATTACAAATAGTTCGGGCAAAAAATGTAGTTTAAATACCCAAAATCTAAAGCTAAAGTTGTAGGGGACTCATGTTGACAATTTTTGGCGCAGAAGTTTTGTTGAAACTGGTAACCTCAGATACCATGTTACAGCTAGTGCGGTAAAAAATGCAGCCAAATCCGCAAAATACCTCAAATCGGGAGTTATCGTTATTTGGGGGCTATACCAAAACATGATCCTATGTTGACAATTTTGTTGTGGAAAAGTTTCGTGACCACTAGGAACCTCAAATGCTAAATTGCAAGTAGTTCGAAGAAAATAATGTAGCTAAAATCCTCTTAATACCAAAAAAACGGGAGTTATCGTTATCTAGGAGCTATACCAAAACATAAATATTTTTGATGGAGATGCTTTGCAATCACTAGGAACCTCAAATAACAAATAGTTTGGTCCAAAAATGTTGCTAAAATCCGCAAAATACCGAAAATCGGGAGGTACCCTTATAAAGGAGCTATACCAATACAAGAACCTATGTTGACAAATTTTTGTGGAGATGTTTTGTGACCACTGGGAACCTCAAATGTGAAAATACAGGTAGTTTGGTCCAAAAATGTCGTTAAAATCTTCAAAATACCGAAAATCAGGGAACCTCAAATCTGAAATATCGTTATATAGAGGCTATACCAAAACATGGACCTACCTTGAAAATTTTTTTTAACGGCAAATTACAGCTTACTTACTTACTTACTTAGCTGGGCCATTACAGAACATTTGTTCCATAGACCAAACTGAGAAAAGATCTACAATTCTATCTGTTTCCTGCTTCGCTTTTTGGAATACCGCACCTTGTCATCTCTTCATCCACTTGTTTGCGCCATCTATTCTTTGGCCTGCCAATTCTGCGTGCACCGCCATGTGGCTCGAATTTATACGCCTTTTTAGCGGGTTCATCATCGCTCATTCTTATTATATGGCCTAGCCAACGCAATCGCTGCATCTCGATACGTTTAACTATATTGATGTCGTTGTAGAGCAGATACAGCTCGTGGTTCATACGACGTCGATATTCACCGTCAACGGAGATCGGTCCGTAGATCTTTCGAAGAATTTTTCTCTCAAACACGCCAAGCACTGCCTTATCTGCTTGCGCAAGTACCCAGGCTTCGGAACCATACATCAGCACGGGTAATATCAGTGTTTTGTAAAGCGTTATTTTTGTTTGACGAGTTGTGGTTTTGTTTTTGAAGTGCTTACTTAAGCCAAGGTAGCATCTGTTGGCCAAAGGTATAGGTTACTTCTTTTACTAATCGTCCCACAATGTCTATATCATCAGCATAAGCAAGTAACATGTGGCTATTGGTGTAGATTGTGCCACTTCTTTTGACCTTTGCCTCTCATATAACCTTTTCTAGCAGGATGTTGAAAAGATCACACGAAAGGCTGTCTCCTTGCCTGAAACCTCTTTTGGTACAAAACTCTTCGGAGAGGTTCTTTCCTATTTTAACTGAAGATCTTGTGTCAGTTAGAGTCATTTTACAAAGCCGAATGAGTTTGCGGGGATACAAAATTCAGACATTGCTCTGAATACCTTTGAACGTAGCGGACTGTCGAAGGCTGCTTTATAATCGACAAAAAGGTGGTAATTGTCAATCTGCATCTCTTGGGTCTTCTCCAGGATTTACGCAGGGTAAATATCTGGTCAATGGTGGACTTGCCAGGTCTAAAGCCGCATTGGTATTGGTACGCGCTCTTCCTGCCAGATGGAGCTAACTAGCTGATGCATACACCTTATCAGCGTGTCGCCTCCGGTTTTAAACAGCTCGGCTGGTAGGCGATCAGGTCCTGCTGCCTTATTATTCTTCAGCCGGTTTATTGGTGTCTTTACCTCATCTTGGCCGTGTGGTATACATTCAATACCTTCTTCTGGGATTGGATTTGTGGTATCTTCGTCGACTTCGCTACTATTGGATACCAACAGCTTGGAAAAATGCTCTTTCCATATCCTGAGCACACTATATGTATCAGTTACCAGATTACCTTGCTGGTCTCTACAGGAGGATGTGCCAGTTCCAAAGCCATCAGTTTTATGTTTCACTCTTTGGTAGAATTTTCGGACTTCATTCTGTCTCCTGTACATCTCGATTTCTTCACACTCCCGCTTTTCCATCTCTCTCTTTTTCCTGCGGAAAAGACGTTTCTCCTCTCTCCTTTTCTCCCGATACATCTCTCGTGCGCTACGCGTTGCTACTGATTGTAAAGTAGCCTTATATGCCGCATTTTTCTCTTCGGTAGCAGCACGACACTCCTGGTCATACCATGGATTCCTTGGTGGAGGTATCTGGTATTCAAGAACTGATTTTGCGGCTGTTTGCATGGAGTGGGCAATGCTTTGCCATTGTCCTGATATGTAATCGGGACGAGGAGTGCTTTGATTAAGCAGTTGGGCCAGTTGAGTGGAATATGCTGTGGCTATCTGTTGTGATTGAAGCTTACCGATGTCCAACTTCCGTCTTGTGTCTGTTCGCACTTTGTTTGCTACGTTTAATCTGGTACGTACCAATGCTGCAACAAGGTAGTGGTCCGAGTCTATGTTTGCACCTCGGAACGATCGTACATCCAACACGCTTGATGCATGTCTTTCATCTATCACAACGTGATCAATTTGATTTATTGCTCTTTGATCTGGAGACAGACAGGTGCCTTATGAATATCGAGATACCTAAATCTGGTGCTGCTAACTACCATGTCTATCAGCCTCATACCATTGTCAGATGTCTCATTGTGGAGACTGAATTTCCCGACTGTTGGGCCAAAGATATTCTCCTTTCCAATGTTGGCATTAAAATCGCCTAGTACAATTTTAATGTCATGGGCAGGGCAACGGTCATACGTTTCTTCTAAGCGTTCGTAAAATATATCTTTGGTCTGTTCGTCCTTGTCTTCAGTGGGAGCATGCGCGCAAATAAAGCTGATGTTGAAGAATTTAGTTTTTAATCGAATTGCAGCGAGTCTTTCATTCACTGGGGTGAAGCTGGGGACCAGATGTTTTAACCTCCGACCAACTACAAATCCGCAACCAAACTGATACTTTGTGTCATGGCAGCTATAATACAGTGCGTCACCTTTAGGTGTTGTTGTGACGCCTTTCCCCATCCATCATATTTCCTCTATGGCAGTAATATCGGCCTTGTACTTTTCAAGTACATCTGCCAATGCGTAAACTGCACCTTCTCTATAAAGAGTGCGAACATTCCAGGTGCAGATTCGCAGACCATGGTCCTTAAAACGTTTGCGGGGGTCGTCAACTTTTGAGGGATTTGTTTTTCGTTTGTTTTGTTTTTACATAGTAGGCTGTATTTTCTAGGGGAGGGTTACTAACCCGACGCCCAAACCCAAGTTTTTAACGGGTGTTAAAGGGAGTTCCCCAGGTGACACCACGGGGAGGTCAGTGTCCACTTGAGATGAAAGAGGGACCAAGATAAATCCTGGGCTTTGCCATGATAAAGCCGGTCAGGACCGTTCTTTGGTATCTTCCATCCCCTACATCACCCAAATTACAGCTAGTTTGGATTAAAAATGTAGCTAAAACCCTCAAAATTCCAAAATATGGCCTTTGTATTATTTTTTCCAAACTTAGTTTAAGTTCAAAGATGGACAATATCGGTCAACAGCATTCTATACCTCCAAAAGTTAAAAAATGTCACTTAAATGGTACACTCTATATCAGATTTGGCCAAACTTTACAGCTCCAAATATTTTGTCCATATTCGAAAATGGCGCATATCGGTCTCTTCTTTAGAATACCTTCTCCACAAATGTTCATACCGCTGCTACTCGTTGTGGCTCTGTTTACAGAGATATTACGTTTTTAATGGGCAAGTCCATGCTTCCTGACATAGTGGTCCAAACGCTCTATGTTATACGGTGTCAAACTGAAATGACTAGTGGTCGCGATATATATCGAAAAGAGGGGTATTTTGCCACCGTTGAAAAGTGTTTTGATGTTGGCTGGCCGGGGAATCGAACCCACGACATTATGTGTGCAAGGCTGGTGTGCATACCATTGCACCACAGTGGCACCCAAACCCTCCTTAATACATCAATTTTGGGGAAAAGATTTTGGTTTTCTACCCACAATTCGATCTGTCAATAGATGAAAGTTTTAATTCACGTATCTCTTTCGGCAAAGCCGACTGATACTTTTTTACTTGTTTCAATTAGTTTCAGGTAGAGCTCCAAATACTCACTCGAATTCGCCCGAATTCCATTCTCGAATTCGAGCAAATTGCAACTTGCTCCTTCCCCCCATTAAACAAAATCTTACCTCACCCAAATAAACTTGCCCCACAACCACCAACAAATTGCACTCAAAAAAAATTGCTTCCCCCCACTTTTCATTTGCGTGTAAATCGGAGTTCTGTTTTCAACCAACCCCTTCCCTGTCTGTGCATGCATGGGCTATTTAATCTAGCGTAAAAAGTAATTATTTGATAACGATGAACAAATCCATCAGGGTTACAAGTCCAGACAAATCGAATTACCCCCATTATTATAAGTCTTCTTTTAATATAGTTTGGATTTACCGAACAGATTTATAGCGTTCCGGTTCACTTAAAGTTGAAAGTGATGATTGTATTTTAAGGAGGAACTTCTTGGCATTAACTTTCTATATAAAAATAATATTTTTAATGTCTCCAAATTAGTTTATTTTGCGTTTTCAAGTCCATCAGATAGTTAAAGGATACATATAATAATGGCCCTAAATGTTTTAATTAAAATATTGTAAATTTTGACAAAATTTGAATTTTATTAGCATTTCAGTATAAATTGTATGTTTTTAAACGGCTTGTTTCGACCTATTTTGCAATTTTTTGTGGAGAAGGTTAAATTTTATTTTTATACCCTCAGCCTTTAGGCTAAGGAGGGTATATACACTTTGATACGATGAAAATGTGCCTCATCGAAATAATGGTTTTAGACCCCAAGTATGTTTGGACGAAATGTGTTTCACACAATTTGGAGTCGATCTAGCCATGTCCGTCCGTCTGTCTGTCTGTCCTGCTGGCTGGAGCGCACGATAACTCTCGAACGGGTGAACGGATTCGATTCAAATTTTGGCTTTTGTAATAGTTTGCCCACACTTAGTTTAAGTTCGAAGATGAGCTACATCGGTCCACTCCTTCCGGTACCTCCCCTACAAAAGTTCGAAAATGTTCGGAAAGTTTGTGCGCACGATAACTCTTGAAGGGAGTGACCGATTTGGTCCATACTTTGTATAGCGTAAACTTTCTACCAGAGTAATATGAGGTTCCAATATGGTCTCAACAGGTCCACACCTTCGGATACCTCCCACACAAAATTTCGGAAAAGTTCAGTTTAGGGCCATCTCTCGAATCGCTTTGATTTTTGTTTTAGCAACTTGTATTCACTGCCCTCCATACGACGGTACAAGTTTCATTAGGGGCAAGTCCACACTTCCTGAGAAAATAGCCTGAAAGTTGCAAAAAAAAACCCTATTATACCGTGTGAGGTGGTTGGAGCGCAAGATAACTCTAGAAGGGATCTGCCGATTTGGCCCAAAATTTGGCCTTAGTAATATTTTGTCCAAACATAGTAAAAGTTTGAAGATAAGCCATATCGGTCCACTCCTTTAGGTACCTCCCCCACAAAAGTTCAAAAATGTTCGGAAAATTTGTTCATACGGTAACTCTAGAAGGGATTGGCCGAATTGGTCCATACTTTACACATCCTAATATATCTACTAGATATAGATCAGGTTCAAATATGGACTATATTTGTCCACTCCATCCGGTACCTCCCACACAAAATTTCGGATAAGTTCACTTTAAGACCTGCTATCGAATCATTTTTGTTGAAGCAACTTGCATTAGCTGCCTCAATTACGATGGTAAAAGTTTTTTTAGGGGCAAGTCCATATTTCTTGAGCAAACAATCCGAAGAGTGTAAAACCCCCCTATGGCACCATATGTTGTGGTGATCCATTCCTTTTAGAATCTCCTCCGCAAAACTTTTGATCTTTAATTCTAATCAACATTTTTGTCGGTTCAAACACCCAACATTTTTAAAACCCCCTAAATACATACGTATTTGGGGGAAAAATTGTTTCAATATATACAGGCTGAGGGTATATCCCTGTCGGCAAAGCCGACTGATACTATTTTACTTGTTTCTTTCGTGTAAAGACCACATATAGGTCTTCACAGAACAAAAACCTTATAAAAGTCTTCTATGTACCGAACAACGTATTTTGACAAAAGTTCTTTCAAAGATTTTCAATGGACAGAAGTATTTCTTAAGGTATTCTATGGACAGAAGAACTTCAACAGACAGAATATTCTCTAAAGTACTTACATATATGGACAGAATACGTTCTATGGGGTTTATAGTTAGTGATGACCTTAAAGGTCTTGTATGGACAGAAGATGTAAAGAAGGTCTTAAATGGATAGAAAACCATCTGCAGGTCTTAAATGTGTAGAAGTCCCTTTGATGATCTTCACTTGAGCGGAACTTCTGGAGACAAAATATGTACACACATTTTAAAGGTCTTTAAACTTTTATACATATATGTCTTCTATGGACAGAAGATCTTCAAAGATTCATCTATTGACCGAAGACCTCGTTAAGATTATCAACAGAAGACTTTCCCAAGGTTCTTCTAAAGACAACTTTTCAATGGACAGAAGACCTTCTAAAGGTCTTCCGTTAACAGCAGACATCTAAATAATTTTTTATGGACGAAAGACTTTCTTAGGGTCTCCAATGGACAAAAGATTCCTAGAAAGTGTTCTATGGACAACAGACATTTTAAAGGTTTTATGTGAACAGAAAACCTTCTTAAGGGCTTTTATAGACAAAAGATCTTCTTAAGATCTTTTATGGAAGTAAGATTTTCTAAAGATCATCTATGGACAGAATGTCTTCTCAAAGCCTTCTATATAGAGAAAAGCTTCAAAGCTCTTCTATAGATGTACGTCCTTCTATAGGTTTTCGGTAGATTTAAGAACTCTTGAACGTCTTCAATGTACAGTGGATCTTCTAAAGCCTTTAACAGACAATATAAAGGTATTTTATGGAAAAATCTTCTAGCGTTTTAATATGGACACAATACCGTCTAAGGGTTTTCGATAGACATATGATCTTTTAAATGTCGTCGATGTACAAGATTTCTTCCAACGGCCTTAAATGGTCAGAAGTTTTCTAAAGATCTTCAAACGACAGTATAAATTTTAAAAGCTTTCATTGGACAGAAGATGTTATGAAGGTATTAATTGTAGGCCTAATGGACAAATGACCCCCCTATGTTTAAAAAAATGTCCCAGAGGTCTAGCTTTTGGTGGAGAAGTTTCGTGGCCACTGAGAACTCCAAATGTTAAATTACAACTAGTTCGGTTAAAAACTCTTGCTAAACCTGGATCTATATTCGGACATGGACCTATATTTTTGGTGGAGAAGTTTCGTGGTTACTGAGGACCTCAAATATCAAATTTCAGCTAGTTCGGTTAAAAATTGTAGGTAAAATTCTCAAAATACCCGATTTCTGGTACCGTTATATGGGAGCCTATACCAAAACATGGACCTTTAATGAAAATTTTTGGTGGAGAAGTATCATTACCATTGAGAACCTAAAATGTCAAATAACGGCTAGTTTGGTTAAAAATTGTACCAAAATCGGCAGGTACCCTCATATGGGGGCTATACCAAAACATGGACCTATATTGACGATTTTTGGTGGGGAAGTTTCAAGGCCACTGAAAACCTTAAATATCGAATTACAGATAGTTCGGTTAAAACCTGTACTTAAAATTCTCAAAATACCGAAAAATCGGCCGCACTGTGGGCGAAATTCAAATGTAGCGGGGAAATGTCTGAAAACTGACCAAGAGCTAAGTAAAAATTATTAATGCAGTATTTTTTCAAACATACTGGTAGACATAAAATGTATGTTGACAAGTAATATGGACAAATGAAAATAAAGATGACTATAATTTAATTCAGACTATAGACTATCCCCGCATTTTCACATACAATATCAGAAACCTATGACCTGACGACGTTATTTTAGTTTATAGTATTAAATACGTAATTTTACAAAGTCCGATCTGGGTTATCAATATTTGCCCTATATATATTCACCATAGATATTCCAAAAACACACATAATCTTCTGAAAGAATTTATTATGAAAAAACATCAATAAAATATATTTTGTGACCGCAGATAACGAAAATGTGAATAAAAAAGGTAAAATATGGTAAAAGCTTCTGGAGATGTTAAATATTATAGCTACAAATTTCTTTTGTTCAGAGACTCACAATGAAATTTGATTTGGAACATTTTTTCTTATGACACAACCCCCAAAAAGTGAGACATTTTAGGAGATTTTGACACAGTATGGAATAAATTTTAATTAAGAGTCTAAAAGTTTAACAAATAATTTCTACATATAATATCTAATATTATAACGTCATTTTCCTAACAAAGTATTTTACTTAGATATCTAGTGTGTTCTGGGATTTACAATGCAATTTTGTGTAGAATATTTGTTCTTTTAACACCTTTCGTCTAAAACTAAATTTCATGTTACTTTCAGGCATCAACTCGAAAAAAGAACAAAACAAATTTATTCAAAAACAAGTAAGAAAAGTCTATAGTCGGACGTAGCCGACCATGGGATACCCTATACCACTATCCCTGGACAATCGTTCTCCACGGAACTTCTTTTCAATGATTGTGAAAATTTAATTATCAAATATCAGAGATGTAATGTATAATACTTATGACCACAACCAAAAGGTTATCTAGCATGACAAAGACATTTTTGTAGCAGGAAAGGAAAATTTAGTTCACACAAACTAAAATGTAATGAAACCCACTTATGTAGTACTACTACTTCCGTTGTTTAACCGCTACGTTATTGAAATTTTTACCAATTTCACACAAAAGTTTCAGTCCATTTAACCCGCTAAGTACTATCTGATCTTCACGTTGGTTTGTACGCTTCTTCTTCATGATAAACTCAAACTTTGTTTAAAATTTTGCGGGTTATTATTTTGACCTACAGAGCCGCTACAAAATTGGTTAAAATTTTGTTTTTGGTCCATTTCATCCCCTGAACATTTCACGATCATCACCAAAAACTAATCATTTCTATTCTGGCCCGAACCCAATCTCCTTAAAAAATTTGTTACAATCGGTCCATAATTGCGGCCTTAAGCTTGTTTACAATTTTTAAAGGACGGACACACATCGCTAAATCGCTTTATCTTGTCGAGATATGAATTTTGGCATACCAAATAAGGGGTCTAGGACGAATATTTCGTGGTGTTACAAAAACTTTTGGAGAGACAATATGTAGCATGGGATAAAAATGTGGTTCTCTACACAGAACCCATTATATATTTAAATAAAATTTTTATATTTTTCATACAAAATTAAAATTTTTCACAATTTTCACACAAAAGTTTGGTCCATTATCCGATCGCCATCTCAAATTGCAAGCTTCTTTTTGTGATATACTCTTACCTTATTTAAAATTACGCGTTGATCGGACTATTATTGAGACCTACAGAGCCGCTAGAAAATTGGATAAATATTATGTTTTTGGTCCATTTCACCCGCTAAATATTTCACGATCATCACCAATAAGAATAGGGATCTATTCTGATCTGAACCCGACCTCCATAAAATATTTCGTGACGATCGGTCCATAGTTGCGGCCTGGAGCGTGTTTACAATTTATAATGGACAGACGGACGGACGGACACACATCTCAAAATCGCTTTATCTCGTCGAGATATGAAGATTGGTATACCACATTGGGGGTCTCCGACGAATATTTCGCGGTGTTACATGAATTTTTACCAAAACAAACTTATAATACCTTTTTCCACATTGTGGTATATGGTATAAAAATGTTGACTTTTCGTCATACATACTTTATAGGGTCGCAAATGAATATTTCAATGCGTAACAAACGAAAAAACAAACTTTATATACCCTCCATACTATGGTGGAGAGTATAAAAATACGGGTATAAAAATACTTTCATAAAATACTCAGTTTTTCCCATCATTTTAAAAAAAATTGAATTTTGTTGCACATTGTTATCATCATTCTTTAGGGTACACTCCCAAATCTTTTCGAATTTGTTTACCATAGATAGCCCTCGTTATCATGACCCCAACGATATATAATTTTTCCACGAGAAGTCCACACTTCCCGAGATATAGACCGCGATTTTAACACTTTATCCTATGAGCAGGTGCAAAAGTCGGCCATTCGGTATTTTCTGTGATTTTTTATGAGAAATATTTGTGGGACTTTTATGACCTGACATCTACCAACTTTTTACAATATTTCCAAATGTTTGTTGTTTTTGTAGTCGTATATTTAGACATGTGAATTATAAATTTATTTATCTAACCCAATTAGTTGTTTTCTTTTACACTTACGGAAGTTAAGAAGACCCCCTGCTGTCAACTTGACAGGGTTGTGGGAACGGAAGCAATAACCCAAGCGAAAACCATTAGAATTCTGTTTAACCTTAAGCACGACTATGTAGGCCAGAAATATTCATAAAAGTTAACAATTTTGACACTTCACACCATGCTGTGAACTAGAACAAATGATAACGAACTTAGAATTTTGGAATTTTCCAAAGTTCTCACTGCAAAGGCTTTCTCAGAATTTTGTCTATAAAAGCGAATTTTGGTGAAATGGAAATCAGTGCAAAATCAAATCTCAACCAATTCGAATTCAAGTGAACCAACGAAACAAAAATGTTCCGTTTCTTAATGGTGGCTATAATGCTGGGCTATGCTTCTGCAGCCAGCCGTATCATTGGTGGGCAGTTTGCCACACCAGGACAATTCCCATATCAGGTGTCGCTACAACTCAGGGGACGTCATCATTGTGGTGGTTCCATTATATCGGAAACCTTTATTGTAACCGCCGCCCATTGTACCGTTGGACAAAATCCAGCTGCCATGAAGGTGGTGGTGGGTACCACAGATCTGTTGGCACGCAATGGCAAATCGGTGAATGTTGCTCAGTTTATAATTCATCCTCGTTATAATTCACAAAATCAAGATTTTGATATGTCCTTGATTAGATTGGCTGAACCTTTGAAATTGGGTTCCTCCAGTGTGAATAAAATTGAAATGGCTGATGCCGATACTAATTTTGCTGCCGACACTTTGGCCACCATCAGTGGTTTTGGTGCCATCAATGGAAATTTGCAGCTGCCTAATAAGTTGAAATTTGCCCGTGTCCAGTTGTGGAGTCGTGATTTCTGTAATCCTCAAAATATTCCCGGTATTACGGATCGCATGATTTGTGCCGGCCATCCTAGTGGACAGGTTAGCTCTTGCCAAGGTGACAGTGGTGGCCCATTGACTGTGGATAATAAGCTGTTTGGTGTCGTATCATGGGGCTTTGGTTGTGGTGCTCAAGGTAAACCGGCCATGTACACCTATGTGGGTGCCTTACGTTCTTGGATCAAGCAGAATTCGGGAGTTTAAATATTTTTGAAAAACAAAAAAAACATTGGAAATAAAGTTTGTTCCATTGCAATCAAAAGAAGGTCTATATTTTTAAAGGTAACAAAAAGCGAAGGGTAACAATGTTGGGAATTTCAAGAACATGAAATTGTGTTGATACTTTTGGCAGGGAGTTTGCAGTCACTGAGGATCCGAAGAAAAAAGTAACAACTATATTAGACCTTAAATTTCGGTAAAACAATGTGGCTAACCTTCAAAATACACAAATTCAGGAGGTACCGTTCTATGGGGGATATATCAAAATGACGATCTGTACCTACAAATTTCTTGCGGAAAGTTTTTAGACGAAAACCTATAAAATACCGAAAGTCAAAAGGTACGCTCCTATGGGGAATATAGGAAGACGTCGACCTATACTGATGATACTCTTCATGAATATTTTATAACCCCATGGTATACTAAATAAGAAATTTGAGTCATTTCGGTGGAATATTAACGTCGCAACCGTCAGAATGATGAAAATTGGGTGTTACCGTTCTATGGAGGTTATATCGAAACGTGCAACTATACAAACGAAATTCAGTCGACAAATTTAGAGGGGAAGAGGTACCGTTCTATGGGGGCTATATGAAGGGCGTGAATGTATACCCACAAATTTAGTGAGGAAAGTTGAATACCCCCAACGAAGACTAAACACTACATATTGAAGCCACAACCTTCAAAGTACCGAAAATCGGAAGGCACTGTTCTTTGAGGGCTATACGAAGGCGTGAATCTATACCCACAAATTTAGTGGGGAAAGTTGAATACCTTCAACGAAGATTAAACACTAAATTACAGCCATTTCGGACGGTTATTGTGTCCTCAGCCTTCAATATAGCGAAAATCGGGAGGTACCGTTCTATGGGGGCTATATGAAGGCGTGAACCTATACCCACAAATTTAGTTGGGAAAGTTGAATACCTTCAACGAAGATTAAACACTAAATTTCAGCCATTTCGGACGGTTATTGTGGCCTCAGCCTTCAATATACCGAAAACCGGGAGGCATTGGTCTATGGCGGTTTGATTAAGGCGTGAATCTATACTGACAAATTTAGCGGGGAAAGTTGAATACCCTCAACGAAGACTAAGCGCCAAATTTCAACCATAACGACAAATTTATGGGAGAAAGTGTTATACCCCAACGAAGACTATATACCACATATCAGCCATTTTTAAGGAATATTGAGGCCACAACCTTCAAAATGCCGAAAATCAGGAGATACCGTTCTATGAGGGCTATATGAAAGCGTGGGCCTGTACCGACAAATTTCTGGGCGAAGATTTTCTACCCCCAACGAAGACTAAATACCAAATTTCACCCATTTTGGTGGCATATTGAGGCCATAACCTTCAAAATACCGAAAATCAGGAGTTACCGTTCTATGGCAAATTTTATGGGAAAAGCTCAATACCCCCAACGAAGACGAAATACCAAATTTCGGCCATTTTTGAGGAATATTAGGGCCACAACCTTCAAAATACCGAAATTCGGGAGGTACCGTTCCATGGTAATTATACTTACATAGCTGGCTTTTGCAGAACATTTGTTCCATAAACCGAACTAAGAAAATATCTCCAATCCTCTCTGTTTGCTGCTGTACTTTCTCTTTTCTGATGTTTCGTTTCACTTGTTCGCTCCATTTATATACCTTTTTAGCGGGTTCATTATCACTCATTCTTATTACATGGCCTAGCCATCGCAATCGTTGTATCTCGATTCGTTCAACTATATTGATGTCGTTGTATAGAAGATACAGCTCGTGGTTCAAACGACGTCGATATTCATCGTCAACGCAGATTGGTCCGTAGATCTATCGAAGAATTTTTCTCTCAAACACGCCAAGCACTGCCTTATCTGCTTGCGCAAGTACCCTGGCTTCGGAACCATACATCTGCACGGGTAGTATCAGTGTTTTGTAAAGCGTTATTTTTGGTTGACGAGTTGTGGCTTTGTTTTTAAAGTGCTTACTTAAGCCAATGTAGCATCTGTTGGCCAAAACAATTCTTTTTTTGATTTCACAACTGATGTCGTTTGTTGTGTTTACGACGGTGCCGAGGTATACGAAGTCTTTTACTATCTCAAAATTAGAGGAACCAACTTCAACAGTTGGTCCGATCTCAATTGACGCATTGTGCGTAGACACCATCAACTTGGTTTTCGCGCCGTTTACCGCCAGACCCGCTTTAGCAGCTTCTCCTTCGACCTTCATAAAGGTATCGGTTACTTCTTTTACTGATCGTCCCATGATGTCTATATCATCAGCATAAGCAAGTAACATGTGGCTATTGGTGTAGATTGTGCCACTTCTTTTGACGTTTGTCTCTCGTATAACCTTTTCTAGTAGGATGTTAAAAAGATCTCACGAAAGGCTGTCTCCTTGTCTGAAACCTCTTTTGGTACTGAACTGTTCGGAGAGGTTCTTTCCAATTTTAACTGTGGACCTAGTATCAGTTAAAGTTATCTTACAAAGCCGGATGAGCTTTGCGGGGATACCAAATTCAGACATTCCATGGAATACCTTTGATCGGAGGGGACTGTCGAATGCTGCTTTATAATCGACAAAAAGGTGATATGTGTCGATCTGCATCTCTTGGGTCTTCTCCAGGATTTGCCGCAGGGTAAATATCTGGTCAATGGTGGACTTGCCAGGTCTAAAGCCCCACTGATAGGGTCCAATTATTTCATAGACCATAGGCTTTAGTCGCTCACACAATATGCCAGATACTACCCATGTAATTGAAGCATACAGTTTTATCTCCCTTTTAACGGACTGGACATAGGATGCTCACGTTCCAATCGTCGGGTACGCATTCTTCCTGCAAGATGGTGCTCACTAGCTGATGCATACGCCTTATCAGCGTGTCGCCTCCGGTTTTGAACAGCTCGACTTGTAGGCCATCAGCTCCCGATGCCTTATTATTCTTCAGCCGGTTTTATTGCTGTATTTACCTCATCTTGGCTGGGCGGTATACATTCAATACCATCTTCTGGGATTGGATCTGTGGTATCTTCGTCGACTTCGCTACTATTGGATACCAGCAGATTGGAGAAATGTTCCTTCCATATCCTGAGCACGCTATCTGTATCTGTTACCAGATTACCTTGATGGTCTCTACAGGAGGATGTGCCTGTACCAAAGCCATCTGTTTGATCCTTCACTCTTTGGTAGAATGTTCGTACTTCATTCTGGCTCCGGTGCATCCCAATTTTTTCAAAATCCTGCCATTCAATTTCTCTCTTTTTTCTGCGGAAAAGACGTTTCTCGTCTCTCCTTTTCTCCCGATACCTCTCTCGTGCGCTATGCGTTGCTACTGATTGGTGAGTAGCCATATATGCCGCATTTTTCTCTTCGGTAGCGACACGACACTCCTTGTATTCCTTGGTGGAGGTCTCTTGTATACAAGTATGGATTTTGCGGCTGTTTGCATGGAGTGGGCAATATTTTGCCATTGTGCTGATATGTTATCGGGACGAGGAGTGCTTTCGTTAAGCAACTGGGCTAGTTTTGTGGAAGATGCTGTGACTATCTGTAGTGTTTGCAGCTTACCGATGTACAACTTCCGCGTTGTATCTGTTCGTGCTTTATTTGTTTAGACGGGTACGTACCTTTACTGTAGCAAGCTAGTGGTCCGAGTCTATGTTTGCAACTCGGAAAGAACGTACATCCAACACGCTCGATGAATGTCTTCCATCTATCACAACGTGATCAATTTGATTTATTGCTCTTTGATCTGGAGACAGCCAGGTGCCCTTATGAATATCGAGGTACTTAAATCTGGTACTGCTAACTACCATGTTTTTTGCAGCTGCAAAGTCTATCAGCCTCATACCTTTGTCAGATGTTTCACTGTGGAGACTGAATTTCCCGACTGTTGGGCCAAAGATATTCTCCTTTCCATTAAAATCACTTAGAATAATCCTTTCCAATTTTGGCATTAAAATCGCTTAGAATTATTTTAATGTCATGGGCAGGACAACGGCCATATGTTTCTGTTAGGCGCTCGTAAAATATATCTTTGGCCTATTCGTCCTTGTCTTCGGTTGGAGCATAAGCGGAGATAAAGCTAATGTTGAAGAATTTTGCTTTTATCTGTATTGAGCAAGTCTTTCATTTACTAGGGTGAAGCTGGAGTCCAGATGTTTTAACCTCCGACAAACTACAAATCCGCAAACCAGCTCATGTTTTGTGTCATGGCAGCTATAATACAGTGCGTCAACTTTAGGTGTTGTTGTGCCGTCTTTCCCAATCCATCGCATTTTCTGTATGGTAGTTACTTTTCAAGTACATCTGCCAGAGCGTAAACTGCACGTTCTCTATAAATAGATCATGGTGGTTAAACAGTTTGCGGGGATCGTCAGCTTTAGAGGGATTTGTTTTACTTTTCTTTCGTAGGATGCTTTCATACCCTCCACCATTGTATGGAGGGTATATTAAGTTTGTCATTCCGTTTGTAACACATCGAACTAATCATTTGCGACCATATAAAGTATATATATTCTTGATCAGGATAAAATTCTAAGACGATCTAGCCATGTCCGTCTGTCCGTCTGTTGTAATCACTCTAGCGTCCGCAATAATTGAGATAGATTGCTGAAGTTTTGCACGCGACGGTCTTTTTTCCATAGGCAGGTCAAGTTCGAAGATAGGCTATATCGGTCCACTCTTTGGTATAGCCCCCATATAACGGTACCTCCGGATTTGAGGTATTTTGACATTCTTCGCCACATTCGCAGACCGAATTAGCTATAATTTGGCACTTAGGGTTCCTAGTGATCAACAAACTTATATCCCAAAGGATATGGGCATAGGTCCATGTTTTGGTATAGTCCTCATATAACGGTACCTCCCGATTTTCGGTATTTTGAGAATTTTAGCCACAATTTTTAACCGAACTATCTGCAATTTGACATTTGAGGTTCTCAGGGGTCATGAAATATATCCACGAAACATCGTCAACATAGGTCCATGTTTTGGTATAGCCCCCATATATCGGTACCTCCCGATTTTCGGTATTCTGAGAATTTTAGCTACAATTTTTAACCGAACTAGCTGTAATTTGCCATTTGAGAATCTCAGTGGTCACGAAATATCTCCACCAAACATGGTCAACATAGGTCCATGTTTTGGGGTAGCCCCCATAAAACGGTACCTCCCGATTTTCGGTATTTTGAGAATTTTAGCCACAATTTGTAACCGAACTATCTGCAATTTGACATTTGTGGTTCTCAGTGGTCATTAAACATATCCACCAAACATCGTCAACATAGGTCCATGTTTTGGTATAGCCCCCATATGTATATCGGTACCTTCCCGATTTTCGGTATTTTGAGAATTTTAGCTAAAATTTTTAACCGAACTAGCTGTAAATTGCCATTTGAGGTTCTCAGTGGTCATGAAATATCTCCACCAAACATCGTCAACATAGGTCCATCTTTTGGTATAGCCCCCATATAACGGTAAGTCCCGATTTTCGATATTTTGATAATTTTAGCCACAATTTGTAACCAAACTATCTGCAATTTGACATTTGAGGTTCTCAGTTGTCATTAAACATCCCCACCAAACATCGTCAACATAGGCCCATGGCCCCCTTATAACCGTACCTCCCGATTTTCGGTATTTTAAGGATTTTAGTTATAATTTTTAACCGAACTAGCTGTAATTTGACATTTAAGATTCTCAGTAGTCATAAAACATCTCCACGAAACATCGTCAACATAGGTCCATGTTTTGATATAGCTTCCATATATCGGTACCTCCCGATTTTCGGTATTTTGAGAATTTTAGCTACAATTTTTAACCGAACTAGCTGTAATTTGCCATTTGAGGTTCTCAGTGGTCATTAAACATCTCCACAAAACATCGTCAACATAGGTCCATGTTTTGGTATAGCCCCCATATAACGGTACCTCCCGATTTTCGGTATTTTGAGCATTTTAGCTACAGTTTTTAACCGAAATAGCTGTAATTTGACATTTGAAGTTCTCAGTGGTCATAAAACATGTCCAACGAAACATCGTCAACATAGGTCCATGTTTTGGTATAGCCCCCATAAAACGGTATCTCCCGATTTTCGGTATTTTGAGAATTTTAGCTGCAATTTTTAACCGTACTAGCTGTAATGATCGGTATTTTGAGAATTTTAGCTACAATTTTGTCTATTCAAAAATAATCGTCTATATAGCTCCATGTTTTGGTATATCCCCCCATATAAATGTACCTCCAGATTTTCTGGAATTTTCAGTGGTCACGAAATTTCTTCACTAAAATTCGTCAACATGGTCCATTTTTGAGGGTCTACATTGTTTTGATGAAACTACCCTCAATTTGACTCTTGAAGTTCCCTGCAGCTATAAAACTTTTCCGTCAAAAAATTTAAAGATAGGTTGACTCTTTGATATAGCCCCGTAGGTGGTACCTTTCACCTAGCTGAACATATTTTTTTAGATTAGATTAGATAACACTGTGCAACAAAATGGAGGTGAAAGTCTGGGGCACGGAAAATTCCTCTTAGTTAGTATATTATGAACCCCGAAGGACAGATCCGCCGTGAGTCAAACTTCCGCGTTATGGCGTGATGAAATTTTTGTTAGAGACCCTGTGGGCCAGCAGGAATTAGCGTTATATCTTTGTTCACTGTTGCTTAAGTGCTCTACAAAAACAACAAACAAAGATATAATGCTAATTCATGATGGCTTACAGGGTCTCTTGCAAAAACTTCATCACGCCATAACGCGGAAGTTCGACTCACGGCGCCATCTCCGAAAGGAATTATCTCTGCCCCAACATTTGTGTTCACAGTGTAATTTAAGCAATAGTGGGAGGCAGTAGGCGTCTGTCCATTGTCGAAAAGTTGTTCCACCTAAAATTGTGAAAAGACCCTAATTATTCCATTTTAATTAAGACTATTTTATGGTGGAGGGTATAAAAAGTTCGGCCCGGCCGAACTTAACGACTTTTTACTTGTTTCTATATGACCTGGAATAGCGCAAGTAATTAAACTACACTCCACTCCATGGTTGAAGGCAACAAAAGAGAGTTTGAAAAAAGAACAAAACAAGAGAAGACATACATAACACCAATAGGAAACAATGGCGTATACATAGCGACAACATATTCGTACGTTGGACATTTGTACAATTTATTCTTTAAATTATCCCTGTATCGTATTTTTCACCACATTCTCTATTTCCCTTTTTGTTCATTGCGAAGCATGCATTACCGCCATTAGCAGCCTTGTGGACAATAATTGCCAACCATTTAGGCCATAAAGATATTGTTCTTGTATCAAGCAGAATTCGGGAGTTTAAATATTTTCGGATTTTTTTTAAAGTGAATTTCAGACAGTTTCTTGGTTGGCTGGTTTAAAATGTGTAATTGAAATAAAATTTGTTCCATTGCAATCAAAAATAAATAAAAATCTATCCTTTTAAAAATATTCTGAAGCTAGAGATCAAGGCGAATTTAACAAGGTGATCCAATAGTTGACGTTAGGTTGTAGTCTTCATTTGCTGTCAAATTTTTTTTGCGCGAAATATCCACAAAAGTTAGAAGAAAACGTTAAAATATTATTCGCGAAGCTTAAACAAAGATGTTGTACACAGATATTTTTTATAGAAGCGAAATATTTGTTATTTATTTTTGATTAAAAATATGCTTTGACAGCAAATGAAGACATAGGTTGCTATTATTGTATCACCTTCTTTCTTACACCATGCTAGAGATATTGAAAAAATTTTTTGGATATGAGACTGTAGATTGAAGTAACGTAGCAACACTCGATCCGTATGGAAATTGTTTTTATATGCCGTCTTTTATTTTGACTCAACACTTCATGGCGATTATGGTCTGGAAAGGAACAACAAATTAATTTACCCTCCCCTCCACGGTTGAAGGCAACAAACGAAAGTTTCAAAAAGAACAGAGCAATAGAAAACATAAATATCAATGGTGAACAATGGCGTATACGTAGCGACAACATGTATACGTATCGTAGGACTTTCGTACAATTTATTATTTAAATTATGCCTGTATCGTATTTTTCGCCACAATTTTTGTTTCCTTTTTACCATTGTCCAATTGCATTATCACCATTAGCAGCCTTGTGGACAATAATTGCCAACCATTTAGGCCATAAAGATATTGTTTTGTAAGAAAGCAAGAAAAAAACCAACGGGAAAAGCAATTCCGCTGAAAAGAAGTTTTTGCATAAATAGTTGCGAACTTCTGATAAGTATTTTTTGATAGTGTTAATGGCCGCGAATTGTATACAATGCAATAAGGAAAGCGATGCCAAGAATGCGCTTGGTTAAGTGAATGGAATTTGTATTTTATTTGGGAGATATTTAGAAATGGAAGAAACATTTGGGGACGTAACGATACAAAAAAGAAAACGACTTAAAATCGTCACAAGATTAAACTTATGTTCGGAATATCTTCTATGGATAGAGAACCTCCAAGAGTCATCTCTTCATAGAGTAACAATAAAACGATCTCTATTCAGAGGAAAACCTGCCCATTGGGGCTATAACCAAAGAAAAGAAAAAATACCACGCCATTACCATGTGAAGAATTTTGTTTTGATTGGGAAAACGCCTTTTTAAATCGATTCGCCGAAAGAAGTTCTCACACTGAAAGCGATTTCTAAATGCCTTTTCTTAGAAGTACGTTTGTCCGTAAAAAATATTTACCTCTATAGAAGAATTTGTCCATGAAAGACCTATAGAAAAACATAAGGCCGTTGGAAAGACGTCGAGTCATTAAAGAACCATGACTTTTGTTCATAAAAGCCCCTTAGAGAAGGACTTTAGACCTTCTATGGACAAAAGATCTTCTACGAGACTTCGGTACATGGGAGACTTCCAAAAGGTCCCCTGTAGACAGATGACCTTCTAACTCTAAGGACGAAAACATTATCAAGGGTTTCTATCGACCGAAAACTTTCCAACGGTCTTCTATATACGGAAGCTAGACCTTTTAAAGGACCTCTAATGACAGAATACCTTCTAATGGTATTGTATGAACAAAATGCCATACAAAGGTGTCCACACTAAGGTCTTCTAAGTGTGGAAGATCTTCCTAATATCTTGTATGGATGCAAGACCTTTAATAGTCTCCTACGGAAGGAAGACCTTCAACTTCTTTTAAGTCTTCCTCGACAGACTTTCTTAACATCTTGTATGGACGCCAGGTGCTCTAACAGGCCTTATACAAAATACCTTCTAAAGGACTTCTATAGGAAAAAGAGCTTCTAAACGACCTTCGTGGACAGAAGTCCTTGTAAATTTTGTCTATGAACAGAAGATTTTGTGAAAGTCTTCAGTGGACAGAAGACTTTTCAAATATCTTTTAAGTTCGGAAGACCTTTTAATAGACAAAAGATTTTCTACGAGCCTTCTGTACATAGGAGACTTTCAAAAGGTCCCCTATAGACAGATGACCTTCTAACTCTAAGGACGAAAACATTTTCAAGGTATTCTATTGACAGAAAACTTTCCAACGGCCTTCTAAATACGGAAGGTAGACTTTTAAAGGACCCATAAAGACAGAATACCTTCTAATGGTCGTCTATGAACAAAATTCCGTACAAAGGTCTCCTCATTATGGTTTTCTAAGTATGGAAGATCTTTTTAAGATTTTGTATGAATGCAAGACCTTTAACTTCTTTTAAGTCTTCTATGTCCGACAGACTTTCTTAACATCTTGTGAGGACGCCAGGACCTCTAACAGACCTTATACAAAAGACCTTCGAAAGGACTTCTACAAGAAAAAGACCTTCTAAAAGACCTTGTAAAGTTTGTCTATGAACAGAGAATTTTCTGAAAGTCTTCAGTGGACAGAATACTTTTCAAAAGTCTCTCAAGTTCTGAAGACCTTTTAAGTGTCTTCTATAGGCTGAAGATCTTCTAAAGACTGAAGACCTTCTAAAAGTCTTCTAACGACAGAAGGCTTCTTAATGGTTTTCCAAGTATAGAAGGCCCTCATTCCATAGACCAAATACTCTCTGGATAGAAGTCCTTCTAAAAGTCGTCTACGGACATAGGACATTTTAAAAGTCTCTATAGACAGATAACCCTTTCAAAGGCCACTCAGCACGGAAGAATTTCTAAAGGTTTTCGATGAACCGATCTTTAAAAAGAATATAGAAATAGGAGATTTTTATTGAGGTCTTCTAAGTACAAAAGCACTTCTAAGGTCTTCTATGGAAAGAACACCTTCTAAAGGTCTTCTATGGACAAATATACAAAATACCGTCATAGAATATTCCCTGGAGAGAAGTCCTTCTGAAAGTCGCCTATGGACAGAAGACTTTTCAAAAGTCTCTCAAGTTCTGAAGACCTTTCAGGGTCTCTATAGGCTGAATATCTTCTAAAGACTGAAGACCTTCTAAAGGTCTGCTAACGACAGAAGGTTTTTTTTAATGGTTTTCCAAGTATAGAAGGCCCTCATTCCATAGATCAAATATCTTCATAAAGTACTCTCTGGACAGAAGTCCTTCTAAAAGTCGTCTACAGACAGAGGACATTTTAAAAGTCTCTATGGCCTCTATATAACAGATGACCCTTTAGAAGGCCATTCTAGTACGAAAGAACTTCTAAAGGTCTTCGATGGGGTCATCTAAGTGCCGAAGCATTTTTAAGGTCTTGTTTGGAAAGAACACCTTCTAAATTTTTTCTATGGAAAAATTGACAAAGCCTTTTATGGACATTCTATAAACCACAAAAGTTTCCAAAGGCTTTGTATGTACAGAACACCTTCCAAAGGTTTTCGAAGGTCAGAAGACCACCTACATGAAGAAGACATTCCAATGGGTCTACTATAGGCGACAAATCTTCGGTAGACAGAAGTCTTTCTAAAAGGTCTTCTGTACAAATGAAGTGAGTCATCGACATCCGAATATGAGACTTAACTCCAGCCGTTTTTGTACCAAACCCTGGAAATACATAATTTTTGCCATTTAAATGCAATTGACTCTGAGGTAAGATCGAGGAAATAGTGGAGTTTATGCGTCAACAGAATATCATGGTCGAAAGGATGACCAGCCTGCTCTATACCGACCTATCTCGCTGGAGTCTGTCTCTACTGACCCGTACATGTAGTCAGGTGTTTTACATACACATCGCCGATTAACAGCTGTACTCCAGATTATAGACCCAATATTAGCCCCTTTTGAAGGTCATAACCAACTTTTCTAAGGGATTAAATCACAATCATGAGTTGTGGCATTCAATCCTTGGTAATCCTAGTGCTGGCTGAGCAGATTGATAGCTCTATGTTTTGCACGGTCAATGAGAATGTCCCTACAAGAATTCGCGGAGAGTGTCATAGTTCGTCAGAAATAACCATCGTGTCACGTGGTCTGACAAATGACGTCAGCTGGCCTGCCGTCAGAGGGACCAGCTAATGAGTGTGTGAAGAGGGACCAGCTAATGAGTCTGATGAGCTTCGTCCAGCCAAACCCAGTGACCCCAGAGTTAGGGAGCTGATATGGAACCAAACAAGTAATTAAATCATCTGAATAGTTGCTACATTGGAAGCGGAATTCATGACTGGGCAACGGTTATGTCACTCAGGAACCCTGGGAAAGAAGGTAGGAACTCAGTTACGCTTGACATCTTTGCGCTGACTGATACAAATAAGTGCAAAAGTTATTTTAATCAAAAATTTCTCGAGATGACCAGGAGTGATAGGCGCTATCCCCACAAATTACAATGGATGATGTTGCGAATGCCACAGAAACGATAAATCATCCAAAGCGTTGGGCTCTGATGGAATCTCCATGGTAATGCTGAAGCAGCTGGTATGCCGCGAGTGGAGTATATCATTAAAGTTCTCAACTTGTCGCTAGCCACTCTCATTGTTCCCGAAGTCTGGAAAATGGGCAGGGTGGTCCCGCTACTGAATCCAGGCAAGTATGCCAACAAAGTTGAATGGGACAGACCGATTTCGCATTGGTAAAGACTCTAGAGGATTTACTCCTCCCCATCAACAGAAATAGCTATCCAGTTGCCGCTCATCACCACGGGTTCCGTAAGCAGCACAGCACTACAACAGAGCTGCATGCCATCTCCACATACATATTAGTCGACGACTCAAGCAGAACAACCCGTGCAATAGGTCATTGTTGGTGCTCTCGACTTATCAAAAGCTTTTGATACTGTCAAGCACTCCAAGCCATTTGAGGACATAGAGCAGACTACCCTCCACGCAATGTTCGAAACTTTGGGTAATAAATTATATTTCACCACGCAAGTCGCACTTGGAATTCAGGAACAAGAAGTCGAAGCCGTGTAGAGTGATATAGGGAGTTCGCCAAGGTTTGGTGATAGTTACTTATGCGGATAATTGTTCGATTTTGGGAGGTAACGTACATTCCTTAATGTCGTTTGTGATAAAGCTGAACTCCTATTTTATCGATCTTACCACATTTTCCACGCTAAGAATATGATAATATCCGGAATTAAGTCTACGGCCACTCTGTTCACCACATGGACTGCGATGATGAGCACAGATTTGAATGTTCTGATCGATGACAACCAAATTCCGACCACGATTTTTGGGGTAACATTCGACAATATGCTCACGTCGTCGCACATACCTTAGCTATCTACGAAAAGGTAAGATGTAGGAACAAGGTCCTCAAGTCGCTAACACTTGGCAAAGAAAACTTGTTGACCACATTTAACGCCATATGTCTGTCTATGGTAAACTATGAAGCTCCAGTGTTGTAAGCGAACATTAGTGCAACGCAATGGAATAGTATTCAAAGCTGCCAGAAAGTCGCCCTGAGAACTACAACAGGGTCATCCATGGACCATCTACATGAGAAATCGAAGATTCTTCCAGTCCGTCGCAACACCATGGCATGCTCTCGTTGCAGCACTTGCTCGGGTGTTACCGTGAGAGTCATCCAGATCTCAGCATGGTGGATATATCCTACAATAGAGTCCACCACCCAGATATGTTAAGGGGGATTTACAAGAATGCGGTCCTCGGAGTCATCCATCACCCATCTGCCGCAACTAAATAACGTCAACTAACACGACAAACCAGAGTTCTTTTGTTTCAATTACGTTCCAGGTTTGGGTAGCATTTACACGGATGTAGTAGCAGATACCATAAACAGCTATCGTTCTCGGAGAACATCCCCCATCTATCATAGCTGCCACAGTTTTGGCTCAACTAAACTCAGGAGGGTACAGCTATCTGAATTTCTATAGAAAAAAGTGTTGTTTTGGCTCAGCTACGCTCAGGAGGATACAGCCGTCTGAATTCTTATAGGGAAACGCTTGATGACACGGTGAAAACATTTTCCCAGTATGTAGTACTGCCCCGCATGACGTCTTCTCAAGTAACCCCAATTACTTTATTTGACCTGGAAATACGGCCAGAATAAGCAGGAAAACGAGCATACAGTTATAACATATGCAATCTTACAACAACAATGACAACTAATGACTACAATCCCTCGACGGCCGGTTCTATGTACCGGATTGACCCGAGGAACCATCTTCTCGGCCAGGGGCCGTCACCTCAGGAACTACTTGTTCGTGTTCGTCTTTATTTTTATTTTGGGAGCGGCATGTCCCGGAATGCCTGCTCCGGATTCTTTTGGTCCGTGCCGGGATTGAGAGTAACCCCGGGCCATGGTTCTGCACCGTTTGTCAACGTCTCATCCACCATAGGTCGGTGTCAATGAGATGCAACGGGTGCCAAGGATGGCTGCATTTCAGAAACTGTTCAGGCCTCACCTACCTGAGGGAGTATTACGACAGGGTTTATGTTGCCTCGTGCTGCGCCAATATAAACCCCAGTGAGTCTTCATCATCAACATCATCGGATTATGAAACTCCCCCGCAATCTCCCAGACAGCAGTATCAGCAGCAGCCGTTAACACCCCGTATTGCTGTCCCAGTTCCTGAGGATGTGACATTCTTGCAGTTTAACTGCGATGGTCTTCGAACCAAGATCAATGAGATCGTGGACTTTATGAGTCGGAGAAATATAATGGTCGCGGCGATCCAGGAAACGAAGCTGAGCAACAACTGCAGTCTTCGGAGTTGTGATGGATACAACGTTCTTCGCCAGGATCGTACGAGAAGTGGGGGTGGAGGGCTTGCATTCCTACTGCACCAGTCTGTCCAGTACAGACCTATCTCGCCTGAGCTAGACTATAGTGACCCCTACTTGGAGTGTATGGGGGTAGCGGTAAGGTGTGGATCCGCCGAGATAGAACTGCTGAATGTGTATATCCCGCCGGTCAATAGCTGTGCCCCGCGTTATTTGCCTAACATCAGGCCTCTGTTGCGAGGTGATAACCGGCTGGTCCTAGGGGATTTTAATGCACATCACGAGTTATGGCATTCCGCTCTAGGAAATGACCAGAGAGGTACAGATCTGGCTGAGCAAATAGATAGCTACATTCTGCACTGCGAACGAGGACGCACCCACCAGGATTAGAGGAGACTGCCACAGTTCGCCTGACATATCCATCGTGTCACCTGGTCTGACGAATGACGTGACATGGCAACCCGTCATTTCCCTTGGGTCGGACCATCTCCCACCAGACTTCATTACCTCTGAACGCCGCACTTTCATTAATCATGGAAAAGCGGATTGGCAAGGCAAATTGATGTTCGGGTAACAGAGAGGAAGTTCCGAGACATCATCACTGCTGCAGCCGCTCGCTTTATCCCTGCTGGTCGAATACCTGAAATAAGACCAAATTTCCCAGCAGAGGCGACGGGATTAGCTAATGAGCGTGATGAGCTTCGCCGTACGAACCCTAACGACCCCAGAGTCAGGGAACTGACAATGGAAGTCAATAGATTAGTCAGTGAACACAAGCGGAAAAAGTGGCTAGAACATCTGAAGTGCTGCAACATTGGAGCCGGCTGTAATAAATTGTGGACAACGGTTAAGGCGCTATCGAACCCTGGTAGGAGAGACGATCGGACATCTGTCACGTTTAACGGCGTGGCTGTGACAGATCCGAAGAGGTGCGCTGGCTATTTCTGCCGACAATTTATCGAGCACCCCGATAGCGACCGGGCGAAGAGAAGTGTTTTGCGTCGTTTGCGATCTCTTCCAGCCGAAGAAGAACCGCCACAATTTACGATGGATGATGTTGCAGATGTTATCCGAGGCGCAAAGTCATCCAAAGCGCTTGGACCTGACGGAATTTCTATGGTGATGCTAAAACAGCTGGATGGCCCAGGAGTCGAGTATTTAAGTAAGGTCCTCAAGTTATCGCTAGCAACCCTAATAGTTCCCGATGCCTGGAAGATGGGCAGGGTGGTCCCGCTGCTGAAACCTGGCAAAGATGCCAGTAAAGGTGAGTCGTACAGGCCGATTTCACTTCTATCACCAGTAGCAAAGATACTCGAGGCATTACTCCTCCCCAGCATCAGAACGTGTTATCCAGTTGCAGATCATCAACACGGGTTCCGGAAGCAGCACAGTACCACAACAGCACTGCACGCCATTTCCACATATATTGGACGAGGGCTCAACCTGGACAAACCGTGTCACAGAACAGTGATGGTAGCATTGGATCTGACCAAAGCGTTTGATACGGTCAGCCATGCTAGGCTGTTCGAGGATATCGAGAATACTACCCTCCGGCCTTGTCTGAAACGCTGGGTCATCAACTATTTGTGTGGTCGCCAGTCATACGTGGAATTCAGAGACAGGAAGTCCAAACCCCGTAGAGTGAAGCAGGGAGTTCCCCAAGGAGGGGTGATATCTCCGGAACTGTTTAACCTCTACCTCTCTGCAATTCCACGCCCTCCCGACGGCATTGAGTTAATTACGTACGCGGATGATTGTACACTCATGGCGTCAGGTCCCTATATCGGTAACGTTTGTGAAAGGCTAAATGCCTATCTCATTGATCTTGTAGAGTTTTTCCACGCGAGGAATATGGAAATATCCACCACTAAGTCAACAGCCACACTGTTCACCACATGGACGGCGCAAATGAAGCTCCCACTGAATGTGCAGGTCGACGGTGCAACTATTCCGACCACAAACTACCCCAAAGTCCTAGGGGTCACATTCGATAGCATGTATAAGTCGTCCCAGCATACTACAGTTATCTGCGATAAGCTGAGAAACAGGAACAAGGTCCTCAAGTCCCTAGCCGGCAGCACTTGGGGTGCGGATAAAGAAACCTTGTTAACCACATACAACGCGATAGGCCGGTCTGTGGTAAGCTATGCGGCGCCAGCGTGGTTTGCTAACGTAAGTGATACGCAATGGGATAAACTACAAATCTGTCAGAATGCTGCCCTGAGAACAGCTACAGGGTGTCACCTCATGTCTGCAGTGGACCATTTACATGAGGAGGCAAAGATCCTTCCTCTGAGTCGTCACAACAGGATGTTGACGATGCAGTACTTGCTTGGATGCTATAGGCAAGACCACCCAAATCACCATCTGGTGGATATGCCTGAACTCCCCAGGCGAGTTAGGGAGGATTATAGAGATCTAGAGAGAGAGGTCCAAAGATATAAAAGAGAACCTCTAGATCAGCGTGCATACCAGGCAGGTTTAAGAGACATTCATACTGATGCGGTTGCAGAGGCTCTGGCAGCCTACAGTGTGAATATAGTCCTCAAAGATCATCCACCACCCGTGGCAGCGGAAGAGCAGCAGCTGCCAAGACAAACCAGAGTCGTGTTGGCGCAACTTAGATCTGGTTGGTGCAGCCGCCTTAATTCTTACTGGGCCAGGATTGATGGCACGCGGAATATCTGCCCAGCATGTGGCACCGGTCCGCATACTACGCAGCACCTGTTTAACTGCCCAGCCAACCCGACTGACTTAACTCCTCTCTCTCTTTGGACTAATCCAATTCAGGTGGCGTCCTTTCTGAGCTTGGAGCTGGAGGCAGAGCCGAATCAATAAAATAAAGATTTACATGTACTTGTAGAAGCTGCTACAACAACAACAACAACTAATGACTACAAAAACTCAAGAATTGAGTATCCGATTCGGCCAAAATTTGTTTCCAAACGGACAATAACTTCTTAGGAAACTCTATATCGGACAACATCTTCGGGTATATCCTTCACAAAAGTTCAAAATGTTCGCTTAAGTGTAGTTAAAGAGAAGTTCGAGAATCGAAGATACACACTAGTCATAGTGCTTCCCGAAAAAACCTATGTTGCCCGCTTAAATTTGCTTGAGGACACGATTATTATCGTAAAGAGTGACAGACATTGGCCCTTTGTACATCTTAATGCTTCTCTCAAAATTATATCATGGATTATCGGACAACTTCTTCTGGAACCTCTCTCACAAAAAAAAATTGGGTTAAGTGCCTCTAAAGGTTGTTCGAGTTTCGTTTTGAAATTTTTATCTAAGGTAGTCCTTGCGATTCCGATTACCACGATGTATATTTTTTCCGTAAGCAAGTCAAGCTTTCTGACAAACTGAACAACCAACAGTTCTAAAAATTCTACGGCGATCAACTAAAGTGGCTAGTTGTTTTTGTTGTTGTAACAGTGTTTATTATTGTATGCTGTGTGTTCGTTCTTCTGCTCAATCTGGCTCTGGGTCTGTCTCCAGTTCCAGGAAAATGGCTGATTCGGTGGAATGTAACCACAGATTCACTGTAGTTAGAAGAGTAGATTTGGCAGGCAGTTGAAAAGGTGCAGTGGTCAACACTGGTGCCACATGCTGGTCAGATGTTTTGCACGGTGCAATCGATTTTTGCCCTATAAGAATTTGGGCGACTGCAATATCCCGACAGTAGTTGAGTCAAAACTATTCTGGTTTATCGTGGCAGTTGACGCTCCTTAGCTGCTATATCTGTTTATGGTCTTAGTAATTTTTGTAGTATTGTTTGTTCGGTCAAAAAATTCAGCTAATATCCTTAAAATACCGAAAATCGGGAGGTATCGTTATATGGGGCCTATACCAAAACATGGACCTATGTTGAAAATTGTTGTTGAAGTAACTTTGTGAGCACTGGATACTTTAGCTAAAAACTTCAAAATACCGAAAATCGGGAGGTATCGTTATATGAGGGATACGCCAAAACGTGGCCCGAACTTGACCTGCTGATGGACCAAAGATACTTGGGCAATCCCGCGACGGCCGGTTCTATGCACCGGATTGACTCGGAGGAATCTTCGACCAGGGGCCGTCACCTCAACAATTATGTGTTTGTGTTCGTGTATTTTTTTCACCATGGGAGCGGCAATTTATCCCGGAATGCCTGCTCCGAGCTCTTCTGGTCCGTGCCGGGATAGAAATGAACCCCGGGCCAGTATGGATCTGTTCCGTTTGCCAGATCCGCATCCACCACATGTCAACAATGGTGAGATGTAATGGATGTATGGAATGGGTGCATTTTCGTGGATGCTCTGGCCTTAGTAGCACCCGGGATTACAGCGACAGGTATGTTGCTGCTTGCTGCGTCAGCGCATCACCCAGTGCGTCTTCTACGTCGTCGTCTGACTCTTCGTCGTCGTCGGAATACGAGACGCCCCCGCAGTCTCCCCAACAACAACAACAACAAATGCAGCATCTAACACCACATGTTGTTGTTCAACGGCCCGGAAATGCATCATTCCTGCAATTCAATTGCAACGGTCTCCGCAATAAGGTCAGTGAAATTGTGGACTTTATGAGTCGGAAAAACATCATGGTCGCCGCGATCCAGGAAACAAAGCTCACCGCCACCTGTAGCTTACGTTGTGAAGGATCGCACAAGAAGCGGAGGAGGAGGACTTGCCTTCCTAATACACCAGTCTGTCCAGTACAGACCTATCTCGCTTGAGCTTGGCTCTAGTGACCCATACATGGAGTGTATGGGGGTAGCAGTAAAGTGTGGTACTGCCGAGGTAGAGCTGCTTAATGTGTACATACCGCCGATGAATAGCTGTGCCCGACGTTATATGCCCAATATTAGTTCGCTGTTAGAGGGCGATAACCGTCTGGTGCTAGGGGACTTCAATGCTCATCATGAGCTTTGGCACTCCGTCCTAGGTAATGACCAGCGGGGTACAGACGCTCCTACGAGGATTAGAGGAAACTGCCACAGCTCGCCAGATATCACCATTGTGGCACCAGGTCTGATAAATGACGTAACCTGGCAATCCGTCATTTCCCTTAGTTCGGACCACCTCCCTATCATCGTCTCCGTAAACAGACCACCCGACTTCATAACCTCTGAACGCCGTACTTTCCTGAACCATGGGAAAGCTGATTGGCAAGGTTTCAGAGAATTTACCAATCACCGCTTCAGTCAATTGCCCACCCCCTCAGATCCTCGGGTAGCTGAGAGAACTTTCCGAGACATCATCACTAAAGCAGCCGCTCGCTACATACCTGCTAGTCGAATACCCGAAATAAGACCAAATTTCCCAGCAGAGGCGACGGGACTAGCAAATGAACGTGATGAGCTTCGTCGTACGAACCCCGAAGACCCAAGAGTTAGAGAACTTACTCTTGAAGTCAACAGGCTAGTGGGCGAACATAAGCGGAAAAAGTGGCTAGACCATCTGAAGCAGTGCAACATTGGTGCAGGAATAAGTAAATTGTGGGCAACGGTTAAATCACTCTCGAGTCGAAAAGAAGGATGACAGAACGGCTGTTACTTTCAACGGCGTGACAGTAACTGACCCAAAGAGGTGCGCGTGTTATTTTAACCGGCAGTTCATAGAGCACCCCAAGAGTGATAGGGCGAAGAGAAGTGTGCTACGCCGTATAAGAAGAACTCTTCCAGCCGAGGAGGTACCACCACAATTTACGATGAGCGATGTTGCAGATGCCATCCGAAACGCTAAATCATCCAAAGCGTTGGGCCCGCACCGAATATCGATGGTAATGCTTAAGCAGCTGGATGAACCTGGAGTTGAGTTTTAACAAGTGTTCTCAACCTATCGTTAGCCACCCATGTTGTACCGGATGCCTGGAAAGTTGGCAGGGTGGTCCCGCTACTGAAGCCTGGCAAGGATGCCAGCAGAGGTGAATCGTACAGGCCGATTTCACTCCTGTCGCCAGTAGCAAAGATCGTAGAGGCGCTACTCCTCCCCACGATGAGAAGGTGTTTTCCAGTTGCCCAACATCAACATGGATTTCGGAAAATGCATAGTACTACAACAGCATTAGACGACATATCCACACATATCAGTAGAGGACTGAACCAGAAAAGGCCGTGCGACCGAACAGTCATGGTGGCTCTTGACCTATCGAAGGCCTTCGATACCGTCAACCATGCCAAGCTGTTCGAGGATATAGAGAAAACTAATCTCCAGCCATGTTTGAAACGTTGGGTAATCAACTATATATGTGGACGCCAGTCGTTTGTAGAATTCAGAAACAAGAAGTCCAAAACCCGTAGAGTGAAACAGGGAGTTCCCCAAGGAGGGGTGATATCTCCGGAACTGTTTAACCTCTACCTTTCTGAAATTCCACACCCTCCAGACGGCATAGAGATCGTGATGTATGCGGATGATTGTACGATTTTGGCGTCGGGTCCTATCGTCGATGACATATGTGATAGGTTAAATGTCTACATAGCTGACCTAGTGCAGTTCTTCCATCTGAGGAATATGAAAATATCCGCCGCTAATTCCACAGCCACGCTGTTCACCACATGGACGGCTGAGATGAGGCTCCCACTGAACATATTGGTCGATGGTGCACTGATTCCGACCACCAACTACCCTAAAATACTGGGTGTAACGTTCGATAGCATGTTCAAGTCGTCCGCGCATGCCACAGCTATTTGCAATAAGATCAGAAGTAGGAACAAGGTTCTCAAGTCGCTGGCCGGCAGCACTTGGGGTGCTGATAAAGAAACCTTGTTGACCACCTACAATGCAATAGGCCGGTCTGTGGTAAGCTATGCGGCGCCAGCGTGGTCCGCAAAGGTTAGCGCATCGCAGTGGAAGAAGATTCAAACCTGCCAGAATGCAGCCCTAAGGACTGCAACAGGGTGCCTCCTCATGACACCAGTGGACCATCTTCATGAGGAGGCGAAGGTTTTACCGGTGCGTCAGCACAATAAGATGATGTCGATGCAGTACCTGCTTGGGTGTTACCGCAGTGAGCATCCCTGTCACGATTTAATGGACAGGCGCCCCCCACCCAGGCACGTCAGGAGAGACCTTCATGATCTAGAGAGAGAGGTCCAAAGGTATAAAAGAGAACCGCTAGATCAACGAGCCTATCAGGCAGGCTTGAATCGCATTCACACCAACATGGTTGCGCAAGCAGTACGAAGATACAGTGTGAATGCCGTACTTGGAAACCATCCCCCATCCATCGCAGCAGAAGAACGACAGCTGCCAAGGCAAACACGAGTGGTTTTAGCTCAGTTAAGATCCGGACGATGCAGCCGCCTCAATTCGTATTGGGCCAGAATTGACGCCACGATACCCAACATACGCCCAGCATGTGGATTGGGACCACACGATACTCTGCATTTATTCAACTGCCCAGCTAACCCCACTCACCTGTCTCCTCATTCTTTATGGACGCAACCAGTCCAGGTTGCAGAATTCTTGAGTCTGGATACAGAGGAACTTGATAACTGAAATAATACACGAACGAACATATATGCGTTGCTACAACAACAACAACAAGATACTTGGGTGCAAAAATACAGAGTTCTAGCTAAATTTCTGCGGACGCTAAAGTGATTATAACAGACGGACATGGCTATATCGACTCAGAATTTTATCCTGATCAAGAATGTGCATAGTTTATAGGGTCGCACGTTAATATTCCAATGCGTTTAAAACTTAAAAACAAACTTAATATGCCCCTTATACTATGGTGGAGGGTATAAAAGGTGAAAAACTAAAGCCTGCCTAATAGAAAAAGGGTACTCAGGTGTTCATTGTCATCCGGATTTGGTTAACCACATTAGTTTATATTTCTTATTGTTCAAGCTGTCACAACCATCATGTCCTAAAGATTCAACACACACTGTATCTGTCATTTGTTTTGCATGACAGACAAAGTTTGTTAAAATATTTTATTGTCCTAAAATTCTTGGATATAATTTCGGTTTCGCATGTCAGTGAACCGTAATCCGGTAATTTTTGTTAATTGTCTACTGATAAATTAACCACAAAATTTAATTTTATGCTTGACAAAATTTCAAACATAAATATCCTTAAGTGGCTAACAAATGTATGTGTGTGTGTGTCGGTGTGTTTGATTGGCTGCTTAAAAAGGATGACCTTTTCAAGATGACCGATGACCCTTGTAAGAAATTTGAAGAATTGTGCAAACTAAATCTTATTATTTCGGATAATATGCTTTGAGGTGTTTATTTTTATCTTGAGTTAATTTAAAGTTAATTGGATTTGGAAATATTTTCATGAGACATATTGACGGCAACATATTGAAAAATAGTTGTTAAGTGAAATGGAATAATGACAATGGAACTGCCATATTGTCAATGGAAATTAAAATATGTATATATGTATAACTGCCATTGAAGTATTTATTTATTTAATTTATAAAAAAAAATCAACTCTTTGTTATAATTTTGTATTGGATTTACGATTAACCTTCCGTACAGGTGGTGGTTTCTTTGGCAAGGTAGAGCCTTGTACCACCATTCGGCCAAATAATGCCTTACTTTCATAAAAACCAACGGTGTAGTTGAAACTTATTATTGGTGTATAGGGAGGTAGGGTGTCTTCGGTTAAAATAAAATCCGACATGCTATATAAGATATTCTGAAAGTAAAAACAAAAAGGAATTACTCTTTTTTTGGTAAATACATAACTTCCCTCTGATTACTTACACCTTGTATGGGACAGTTGCATGGCAAATTACTTGACGACATTAGCTCCAGGAATAGCTTTCGTATCATGGGCATTGCTTGTATGCGATCCAATGCCTCACAAATAATCAATTTAATATCAAGAAATGTATATATCTTGGGATCCTTGGCATATTTATAGGTAATTTTAATATCAATCTCTGCATTATCCAGCAACTGACGCTCCAGTATAAAAGCCATGTTCGATGAAAAACGATTGGTGCTTAATTTGGTGACACTGGAATTCATAAATTTTATCGGATGGGTGGCAGCAAGTACAGCTTGCCTATGATATTCAACGTTGAAATTACGTTTTGCTAACTTTTCATAATGGTCTCTTTATTAAATTTGAGAATTTAAAATACGTATTTTGTATAGGGAATACTTACCACATTATTCGCCATGAAATATGTTAATAATAAAAATTGTGCCACGATTTTAAACATTTCAGAAAAACTACAGGAAATACTGATCTATCGCTGATGGCTGTATTGCAAATGTGAGGTTGAATTTCTTGAGTTTATAGTTACAACTATAAATTGTTTTCAATTTTTATTTAAAAATGTCCATTAATTTACATTTAAAGATAACGATAGTTAAACATTGATATGTTTTTATGGAAGCGTGTTGGAGAAACAAATTGTTTTTTAATAGTTTAGCACAATTTATTAGTTGCATTAGTTTTAATAAAAAACCACAACATGTGGGGCATTCCATAACATAAGTTATTATAAATTACAATTAAAAAATAATTTAAAAAATTAAGTTTCAGTGTTTAATTTTGTCACCATTTATAATTTAAATGCAAGCGTTTTATTTCAGATATTCCATCATGAGAAAGAATATATTTATTGAGGCTAAGCGACAAATTATTTCCTAGTTTTAAGTGCATTTCTAAATAAAACACTGAAACTTAATTTATTTTTTAATTATTTTTTATTTTTAACTTTAAAGTAAATAAATTTTTTTGACCACTGAGAACAAAACTATAGTCAATTTAGGCCGAAAATTTAAATAAAAATTTTAAAATGCCTGAAATCGTGTAGTACCGTTATATAAAGGCTATACCAAAACCTGGACTTATGTCCATAATTTTTGGTGGGGAAGTTTCTGTATCATTAGGAACTCCAAATGCCAAGTTACATCCAATTCTGATTAAAAAATGGAGATAAAATCCTTAAAACACTTGAAATCGGGTGGTACCACTATATAGGGGCTATATCAAAACCTAGACCTATGTCAAAAATTTTTGGTGGAGAAGTTTCTGTACCATTGGGGACTCCAGATGCCAAGTTACAGCCAATTCGGCCTCAAAATGAAGATAAAATCCTCATAATACTTGAAATCGGGTGGTACCGCTATAAGCTGGCTATACCAAAACCTGGACCTATGAGTTACCAGAGTTGAAACGCAAGTTTAATAACACTGTGCAACACTGAAAATGCAAACAACTTCTAGTGTGCATTTTTTGATAGTACATATTTAGACTACAAAAACCCTAGTAGGGTTTTGTCCTGTCAGATCCAGTTCGGATTTTATGGCCTCATCTAAACCGGGCTAAATCTACACTTTTTTGCATTTATCAGGCTTTTATCCCAAAAATGAATAGGAATTTGGTCTTGCTGTCTTTAGCAATATTGTAGCCCTAAACTAGTAGAACATATCTCTTGAACACACCACATAAGAAAAACTGCATCTAAGACATCAAAATCTATAAAATATAGAAAATTTTACATAATTTCTGAAAATCTGGTCAGTATCGGCTAAACTATTGGGAGTTGAACCAAGTAACTCTTTGTGAAAATCTTCCAAATAAAGTTCTCAACAATTCTTTAGAACATTCCGAAACTCTAAAATGCTTTCTTCATGTTGTTTGAGCGGTATTTTGCATCATATCTTTTACAACAGGTATTTCAAACACAGTTCACACCAACAGTTTATTCTCGCATTTCGGATTTCACTACATTACTGACATTTTTATTAAATCGTCGTTGATAAATGTACTGAAAACAAAGGCATAGAGGCATTTTACAACAATGACATGTTCTGAAGAGTTGTCTATTACATTCCAGGAAATATTTTTCCAAAAGAAAATATTCAGAAAAACATAAAGGTTTTGGAGATACGGTGCGAAATGTATAAAAATTTTGGAATATTTGCATATATTTTGAAATTTGAGGCAAAAAACGTAGTTTTTCGAGTTCATTGTCTCTCCAGATATTTTATGCTTGTCCTTATCTACAATTTTGCTTCAGAGGTCAGAAGAAGATTCGCATGGGTTTCAGAGATATAGCCCCGAATTTCTTTAAAAACTCAATATTAACCCATGCTTAGATGGGGCCATAAAATCCGAGCTGGATCTGACACAACAAAACCCAAATAGGGTTTCTTGTCCTTTGGGTCTGTACTTTCAAAAAATCCTCAGTTGGAATTGTTTGCACAAGATCGCCTTAAAAATGTTGCACAGTGTAATACACCGTTACAACACTGTAAAATGGACCAATCTTTGTTTTAATTTCATATTCATGTATTGTCATCCAAATCTGAAAAGTGTGCAAAGTTTAAGTCCGATTGGCAACTGTGTCAAAATTGAGTTACCAGATTTGAAATGCAATTTAAATAAAACACTGTAAAAATTGCAAAAATGGACCAATATTGGTTTTGATTTCATATTCATTTGTTGTCATCCAAATCTGAAAAGTGTGCAAAGTTTAAGTCCGATTGGCAACTGTGTCAAAATTGAGTTACCAGATTTGAAATGCAATTTAAATAAAACACTGTAAAAATTGCAAAAATGGACCAATATTGGTTTTGATTTCATATTCATTTGTTGTCATCCAAATCTGAAAAGTGTGCAAAGTTTCAGTTCGATTGGTCAACTGCAACTGTGTTAAAAACAAGTAAAAAGTATCAGTCGGCTTTGCCAACAGGATACCCTCAGCCTGTGTGGATTAAAATACTTTTTTTTTGAAAAAAAAAAATGTATGGGCGTATGAACGAACAGAAGTATGGATTGGATTAAAGCTCAAAAATTTGCGGGGGATATCGATAGATAGGGCTTTTGTACCATACTAGCCTACGAAAAGCATAATATCGGGCCACTAGGAAAACCTTCGGTAAAAATGTAAAAATAATCCTCGAACAGACCCTTAACTACACAAATATGTTGAACATTTGTATGGGTGGTACCCCAAGGGCCCAAATTTGAACATAAACTAAGCTTGGACAAAATATTTCGAGATCGAAAATTTGGACCAAATCGTTTGCTACTTTTGTGAGATGTTGCGCTTATCATGTTAGCCAATATTTTCAAACTTTTGTGGGAGAGGTACCGGAAGCAGTGGACCTGTAAGCACTACCTTCGAATTTCATCTAATATTCGAAGAAATATTACAATATCCAAAGTGTGGAGGAACGCAGTATTCTGTTCGAGCTCTACATATGGTGCCATAGGGGTTTTTTACTCCTTTCGGGCTGTTTTCTCAAAAAACTGTTACTGTCGTAATTAAGGCAGGGAATGCAAGATGATTCAACAAAAATCAAAGTGATTCGAGAGCAGGTCTTAAAGTGAATTCATCCAAAATTTTGTGGGGGAGGTACCCGAAGGAGTGAACAAAACAAACAGTCCATATTCGAACCTGATCTACATCTAGTAAATATATTAGGATGTGTAAAGTATGGACCAAATCGGTCAACCCCATCCAGAGTTATCGTGCGCACAATTTTTCCTAACATTTTTTACCTTTTTGGGGGAGGTACCTGAAGGAGTTGATAGATATGGATTATCTTCGAACTTAAACTAAGTTTGCACAAAATATAACGAAGGCCACATTATGGACAGAATCGGTAGGTCCGTTCGAGAGTTATCTTGCGCTCCAACCACTATACATATGTACATGTCATAAAGGTTTTTTGCAACTTTAACCCCCTGTTTTTGTAACTATTTTTTGTTCGTTCGTCTATATTCGCAATAATTTGGGCAACCATAGCTCAGCCCCTAGATGACATACAGACCTAATTCTTCGTAGACACGTTCTATATATAGTTAAGAATTCCTCATTCAAAAATCAGCGTTCCACATTTGCGCTAAGGCGAGTAAATCGATCTACAATATTTGACAATTCATGTGAGAACAATAAAATGTTTTACAAAAACAGGGGGTAAGGCTATTTTCTCAGGAAGTATGAACTTGCCCCTAACCAAAGTTGTACCATCGTATGGGGGGCAGTGAATACAAGTTACTACAACAAAAATCAAAGCGATTCGAGAGCAGTTTCTAAACTGAACTTTTCCGAAATTTTGTGTGGGAGGCACCCGGAGGAGTGGACCAATTGAGTCCATATTGGAACCTCATCTAAGTCTGGTAGGAATTTCACGATATGCAAAGTATGGACCAAATCCGTTACTCCCTTTAAGAATTATTGTGCGTACAAATTTTCCGAACAATTTCGAACTTTTGTGCGGGAGGTACCGGAAGGAGTGGACCGATATAATCCATCTTTGAACTTAAACTAAGTTTGGACAAAATATTACGACCAAATCGGCTTATCCGTTCGAGAGTTATCGTGCGCACCAGCCAGACAGACAGACGGGCGGACATTGCTAAATCAACTCCAAATTGTCTGAACGGATTTCGTCCAAACATACTTGGGGTCTAAAACCATTATTTCGATGAAGCACATTTTGTCCGTATGAAAGTGTACATTCCCTCGTTAGCATCAATTCTGAGGGTATAATGAGTTACCAGATTTGAACTAAACGGACCAAAGCAAGTTACATAAAGCACTGTAGAAACCGTATGTTTATTATATAAACTATATATGAAATTCGGATGGTTACGCTTCTGTATAAGGGCATCATAAATTCATTATTGGTCAACTGCAGATTCATCCCGCCATAACTCAGAAATCTGACAAACGGCGAATCTTTCTTCTAGGATTCATTATATACTCAATGAGGGCTTTAGATGTAGACATTCAATTAACCAGATCTGTCCCCCAGGAACAGATATAGTTCATGTGTATCCGAGTTGTCTACACAATCAATAGCACATACGAAATTCAATGAAATACATAATCATAGAGTTTTCATGAGAAAGGATCGGATAAAAGAGATAAAGGACAATGAAAACATGACAATATCGATTTTTTGTCCTAATGGACCGACCCTACATAAAATTTTCTTAGAAACATTTTTGTAGAATATTTTCATGCATGAAATCTCATCGTGTGCTAATGTTATAGAACACAGTTATAGAACACATTCATCTGCCTACGTGCTGAGTGCTGTACGCAATATACATATCTCAAATATTTCAATAAAATTATCCACTCCACACCAAAGTTCAAAATGTGAGCGCTGAATTTTAGTTTAAGGGGTGATCCCTACTTAAAAATTTCAGAAAAAAAGTAGAAAGAATAAATAGCATAGAATATGTGATCAAATTTTTTAGTGGGTCGGAACAATATTGCCTTAGTATGAGCGTTGGATGGGAACAACTTATTTTATTCGTTCACAAAAATATATGACAATTGGTTTATTAGTTTTCGAGCTGGAGTTGGCACCCCAAAATGCTTTAATTAAAACAGGGTTTCGTAGACGGCCTCAAAACTTCGTTATACTTTTCTCTTTCAGATGAAGAAAAAAATCTGCCAAAATGTTACGAAGTTTACTCTGAAAAAAACCATGAAAAATGGCTTTTATTGAGCTTTAAAACTGGGTATCTGCTTGTAAGGCTAAGCACACTAAAATGTTGGATTACATCCAGTTTGAAACTTGGCCATGAATTGCTCATAGTCCTTATAATTTGTGTTGCCCCTTCATTTTCACATATTTTGAAAGCCAGAATATACTCGTGCAAAAAAAGAAAAACCGACAAATTCTTTCTAAAACTTTCTATTTTCCAATATAAGATTCGGCAGAAACAACATTCACATGTTCGAATGTATTCGAACGAATGCCCTTTCTAATGAATATGTAAGGAAAAACTAACGCATTAGCTTATATAGGCCAAAATATAGGAAAAAGTTAAAAAACTGTGCACATTTTATTCATTTTTAGTGCTATAGGAACTCACTCTCAGAGTCGACCTGGAGTCGGAGCCGGAGTCGTGAAAAAAAATCGTCTGGAGTCGGAGTCGAGCCAAAAATACCTTGACTCCGAAACCCTGGTCCTATGTTGACAGCTTTTGTGGAGTAATGTTGTGACCCCTAAGAACCTTAAATGTCATATTACAGCTAGAGTCGGATAAGAATTGTAACTAAACCCTCAAAACACCGAAAATTTGGAGGTACCGTTGTATGGGTGCTATATCTAAACATGGACCTATGTTGACAGTTTTTGGTGGAGTAGTGTTCTGTCGTGTGTTGACACTTTTTAGTGCAGTAGTGTTGTAACCACTAAGAATTTTAAATGTCAAATTACAGCTAGTTCGGTTAAAAATTGAAGCTCAAACCCCCAAATTATCGAAAATTAAGAGGTACTGCTATACGTGGGCTATACCTAACCATGGACCTATGTTGACAGTTTTTGGTGGAGTAGTGTTCCGACCCCTAAGAACCCTAAATGTTAAAATACGAGCTGTATTGTTAAAAATTCTAGCTAAAACCCTCAAAATGCCGGCAATTGGGAGGTTCTGTTATATGGGGGCTATACCTAAACATGTGTTGTGACCCCTAGAATTTTAAATGTCAAATTACAGCTAGTTCGGTTAAAAATTTTAGCTAAAACTCGCAAAATACCGAAAATCGGAAGGCACCGTTATATGGGGGCTATACCTAAACATGGACCTGTACTGAAAGTTTTTGGTGGAGTAGAGTTGTGACCCCTAAGAATTTTAAATGTCAAATTACAGCTAGTTCGGTTAAAAATTGAAGCTCAAATCCCCAAAATATCGAAAATCGGGAGGTACTGCTATACGTGGGCTATACCTAAACATCGACCTATGTTGACAGTTTTTTGTAGAGTAGTGTTGTGACCCCTAAGAACCCTAAATGTGAAATTACAGCTAGTTTGGTTAAAAATTAAAGCTCAAATCCTCAAAATATCGAAAATCGGGAGGCACCGTTATACGGGGGCTATACCGAAACATGATCCTATGTTGACAAGTTTTTTTGTGGAGTAGTGTTGTATCCCCTAGGAACCTTAAATGTCAAATTACAGCCAGTTCTGTTAAAAATTTTAACTAAAACCATCAAAATACTGAAAATCGGGAGGTACCGTTGTATGGGGGCTAAACTAAAACATGGACCTATATTGATGGTTTTTGGTGGAGATGTTTTGTGATCACTGGGAACTTCAAATCTTAAATTGCAGGTAGTTTGGTCAAAAATGTAACTAAAATCCCCAAAATACCGAAACTTGGAAAGTACCGTGATATGGGAGCTATACCAAAACATGGGCCGATATAGCCCATCTTCAAACTTGACCTACCTATGGAAAAAGAGATACTCGGGTGCACAAATCTAGCGTTCTAGCTCAATTTTTGTGGACGCTAGAGTGATTACAACAGACGGACAGAGGAAAATGGCTAGATCGACTCAGAATTGTACCCTAACACTATGCAACACTGAAAATGCAAACAACTGCTAGTATGCATTTTTTGAAAGTACATATTTAGACTACAAAAACCCTCGTAGGGTTTTGTCCTCTCCGATCCAGTTCGGATTTTATGGCCTCATCTAAACCGGGCTAAATCTACACTTTTTTTTGCATTTATCAGGCCTTTATCTCTGAAACGAATAGGAATTTGGCCTTGCTGTCTTTAGCAATATTGTAGCCCTAAACTAGTAGAAGTTTGAAAAAAAAAAACACATATTTAGGGCATCAAAATTTCTAAAATATAGAAAATTCTACATAATTGCTGAAATTCTGGTCAGTATCGGCTAAACTATTGGGAGTTGAACCAAGTAACCTTTTACAAAAATCGTCCAAATAAAGTTCTCAACAATTCCTCAGAGCATTCTGAAACTCTAAAATGCTTACGGCATGTTGTTTCAGCGGTATTTTGCATCATATCTTTTACAACACGTATTTCAAACACAGTTCACACCAACAGTTTATTCTCGCATTTCGGATTTCACTACATTATTGACATTTTTAGTAAATCGTCCTTGAAAAATGTACTGAAAAAAATGGCATAGAGTCATTTTACAACAATGACATGTTCCGAAGAGTTGTGTATTACATTCCAGGGAATATTTTTCCAAAAGAAAATATTCAGAAAAAAATAACGGTTTTGGAGATACGGTGCGAAATGTATAAAAATTGTGGAATTTTTGCATATATTTTGAAATTTGAGGCAATAAATGTAGGTTTTCGAGTTCATTATTTCTCTAAATATTTTATTCTTGTCCTTATCAACAAATTTGGTTCAGAGGTCAGAAGAAGATTCGCATTGGTTTCAGAGTTATAGCCCCGAATTTCTTTCAAAACTCAATATTTAACCATGTTTAGATGGGGCCATAAAATCCGAGCTGGATCTGACACAACAAAACCCAACTAGAGTTCGAATTGTTTGTACAAATAAAAAAAATTTAAATTTAAAAATTTTGCACAGTGTAATCAAATGATTATTTCAATGCGTTGCAAACGGAAAAACAAACTTAATATACCCTCCCTACTATGGTGGAGGGTATAAAAACAAGTAAAAATTATCAGTCTGCTTTGCAGAGGTGTACCCTAAGCCTGTGTGAATTGAAACACCTTTTTTCCCAAAAGGTATGTATTTAGGGGACCTTCAGAATTTTGGGTGTATCAACTTGCTGAAAAAAATATGGATTAGGATAAAATTTGAAAAGTTTTGCGAGGGAATGAACCTAAAGGAATGGACCGACATAGTAAATTTTGGAAGAGTTTCTTATTTTGGAAGTTATTCCTCTCGGTAGGACCATTATATCAGGAAACATGGACTTGGCCACGAAAAACATCATATCGTTGTAAACAGGGCTATCTTCGGCAAAAATTTCCAAAGGATTCTCGAACACACCCTTAACCGCATTTAAACAAAAATGTTGATCATTTGTGTGGGTGGTACCCTAAGGAATGGACGGATTGGGTCCACTTTTGAACATAAACTAAGCTTGGACTAAATATTTTGAGATATTGCGCTTACCATTTTAGCGAATATTTTCGAACTTTTATGGGGAGGTACCGGAAGGAGTGGTCCTATAACTACAATCATCGAATTTTTCTCAAGAAGTATGGACTTGCCACTGAAAAAACTTTTACCATCGTAATAGGAGCCTTGAGTGCAACATGTTGCAAGAAAAATCAAACCAATTTGAGAGGAGTTTCTAACCTGCACTTTTCCCGAGATTTGGTATGGGAGGTATGCGAAGGAGTTGACATATATAGTCCATATTCTAACCTGATTTATGTCTCGTATAAATATTACTACGTCCAAAGTATGGACCAAATAGGTTACTGCCTTCGAGAGTTATAGTGCGCACTATAACTATATAGCGAACAGTTTTGAGCTTTTGTGGGGAGGTACCCAAAGGAGTGGACCGATATGGCTTATCTTCGAACTTAAATTAAGTTTGGACAAAATATTACAAAGGTCAAATTTTGGACTGAATTGGCAGATCCGTTCCAGAGATATCATGCGCTCCAACCACTACACACGGTGTCATAGGCGGATTTTGCACCCTTCAGGCTATTTTCATAGGAAGTATGGACTTGCCCGTGAAAAAACTTGCACTTGTACAGGGGGCAGCGAATACAAGTTGTTACAAAAAAATCAAAAGGATTTGAAAGGAGGTTTAAACTGCACTTTTCCGAAATTTTGTGTGGGAGGTACCCGAAGTTGTGAACCGATATAGTCTATATGGGAATCTCATTTATGTCTGGTAGAAATTTCACATATATAGTCCATATTCTAACCTGATTTATGTCTCGTATAAATATTACTACGTCCAAAGTATAGACCAAATCGGTAACTGGCTGCAAGTGTTATCCTATGCACAATTTTTTCGATCATTTTCGAACTTGTGGGGGGTATCTTAAGGAGTAGACCGATATGGCTCATCTTTGAAATTAAACTAAGTTTGGATAATATATTAATAACGCCAAATTTTGGACCAAATCGGAGAAGGCCTCTGACTACCGAAAACCCTTTTTTATTATATGGTTAGAAGACCTCAGTTATTTGGTTTGTAATTTTGTATAGAAGTTTCTATTACTCCTAGGATGTTTGGTATTGGAAATGGGCTATATCGGTCCCCCTTAGAACGGTACCTCCCGATTTTCATAACTCTGAAGGTTGTAACGTCAATATCCCACCTAAAGACTGAAATTTGTTATTTAGTCTTCCAAGGGATTATAAAATATTCCAGAAGAGATTTATCAGTTCAGGTCCGTGGGTTCCTATATCCCCCATAGAAGCGTACCTCTTGATTTTCGGTATATTGAAGGTTTTACCGAAATTTCGGAAATTTGTTATTTAGTCTTCTTTGAGCCAAAAAACTTTCCGCCAGACATTTGTCGGTATAGATCGACCTTTTTATATGGCCCCCATGGAACGGTACCTCCCGAATTTCGGTATTTTGAAGGTAAGTCACTTGTTCTACCGAACTTGCTTGTTTCCTTTCTTACTTGTTCCATTTATGTATGAATTCCCCCCTAATGTAAGTCATGCTATCATTTGATTCAAGTACATTTTTAATTTTGATAATTAAAACGCATCAAATATTTCCACATTCATTAAAAAATATTTAATAAAAACCCAAACTAATGAATAAAAAATTTAATATTCAATCTGGCGTGGCAGCATAATAAATAACGCTCAATATTAGTTGGTGGCGATGGCGGCAATGTGTAAGGGAAAATTAATAATTTTTATAATTTTTCTTCATACCCCAGCGCTATTGGTAAGTACAGCTTGGTATAATTTTTGGCATACTTTAATATCGAATCTCTTTTGTTCTCTTTCATAGGCAGCAAAACGTTCCTTCAATGTGGAATTTCACAAGATGACAATTCAAAATCTCAGCTCACCAGCCGCTCAAGCCCATTGCAGTTTAAACAAATTAACCCAGAATCGTTTTTCACTAAATCTGTGGGTTATATTGGAAAGAGAATTACAAGAAAATGCGGAAATTCAAATAACAATAACCTATCGATTCAAGCAACAAATGCAAATAAAAACATTCTTCAATATAAAATTGAATATTTGCAATGCTTTGAATAATTTCAAAACGACCCCAATGCTCAACAAGTTATTCATCGAATTAATGCGATCGAGTAATTTACCTTATTCGTGTCCCATTAAAGGGGTAAGAGAGGCAGAGAGATGCATTTATATTGTTTGTTTGATTTTTTTTTCTTTCTCCTCTTTTTAGAACATTTGGTACAATATCACGGACTTTTTGCTAACCGATGAAATTCTTCCACTCTATACGCCATTGCTTTATTTCAATTATTCGGTGAATTTGCATGAATTTGGAAAACCATTTGTCGGTTATATTGTGGAAGGTTCAACCGAGCCCAGGGCAAATAATAGAAAAAAAATCGTAATAAAATAAATTATTTAAAATAAATTCAAATAAACAAAAGGTTGCTTAAAACTACTAAAAAGTTTTAAGTTCCCCCGGGCCAAATTTGTATATTCCACACGATGAAGATATCGGCAATAAAATTGAAATCGGACATTATTGTTATACATATATGATCCTATGTCCACAATTTTAGATAGAGAAGTTTATTTTTTGACAAATGGGAATACCAATTACCAAATTATAGCTAATTTGGTCGCAAATTGACTGAAATCGGGCAGTGCCATTACGGTCATCTGTTGCCAAACAAAAAGAATCCTTAGAAGTCGAATAACTCACCTTATCAATGCACTCTATAGAAGCCAAGTTCCTCGGCATTATTCTGGACCACGTGAAAATTTAATGTCGAAGAATGTGTCAAGAGACATCTAATAGCCATATATTCTAGCAAGAATTCTATTGGCAATAGCTGGGGACTGAGACTACAGGTCGTCCATTGAATCTTCACGACCATAGTCAGCCAAATACTTACCTATGGTTCTTTAGTATTGTAGTAGAAACGACTAGCGTATCTATTTGTTGTAGTAAATAAAACACAGCAGCAGTTGATTTCCATTTTATTCTGTATTTTATTAATTTACCAGCAGACCCCGGTCCGCGTTGCTGGCCCATCGTAATGAATTTTAATGACAACTTTTTATGGACTTTATGCTTGACAATTCACTTCTTGGGTCCATTGTCAAAGCGAGGAGGATTTTAAATTTATCAACAGATTTTGTCTTTTCTCTTACGGACGGTCGGATTTTTCGCCCATTGATGCTGTTTAGAATTTATGATCGTCCATTTCCCCTGTCCATATCCTAAAGCTATCTCATTATAAACCAAGTAAAAAAGTATCAGTCGGCCTTGCCGACAGAGATATACCCTCAGCCTGTGTGGATTGAAATACGTTTTTCTCAAAAAAAAAAAAAAAACAAAAATTATGTATTTAGGGGGGTTTTCAAAATTTTGGGCGTATGAACCGACAAAAGTATCGACAGAATTAAAGCTTAACAAGTGAGCAAAGGCTATAGCCGGGACGGAGCCGACCATGTGATACCCTACACCACTACCCCTGTGCATAAGCTTTTCACTGGTAAACATTTCTTTTAGGGAATATAATCCGACTACCACCAAAAATAATATGCCTCTTTCTCTCTGGGACCCCCATAAGCAACCCAAATTCCGTGACCATCCGAACAAAATTACGACCTGTAGCTTGATTGCAAAACATGGAAGAATTGGATGCATTACCGACTATCAACTCCCAAAAAATTCGTGACGACAAAATTGCGACCTGTGGCGTGATTACAAAAAAATCGGAAAATGGGATGCATTATCGACTATTGTCATATCTCTGCTATTTGACCACCTACGACAACCTACTTTACATCGTTGTAAAGGCGATATTTTCTACTTTCCTTGCCAGGTTTTGATTTTGATATACCTCTTAAAGAAACAGAGATATTGGCTTTGAAACAAAACGTTGACCTTACTCCAAATAAGTGTTTGCCCATTCCGACCCCTGAATATTATCCGACTATCATCAAAATCAATAGGCTTCTTTCTCTTTGGGACCCCCATTAACCGCCAAAATTTCGTGACGATCCGATCAACATTGCGACCTGTGGCGTGATTACAAAAAAATCGGAAATGGGATGCATTATCGACTATTGCCATATCTCTGCTATTTGACCACCTACGACAACCTACTTTACATCGTTGTAAGGGCGATATTTTCTACTTTCCTTGCCAGGTTTTACTTTTGATATACCTCTTAAAGAAACAGAGATATTGGCTTTGAAATAAAATGTTGACTTTTCTCCAAATAAGTGTTTGCCCATTCCGACCCCTAAATATTATCCGACCATCACCAAAATCAATAGGCTTCTTCCCCTCCGGGACCCCCATCAACATCCAAAATTTCGTGACGATCCGATCAAAATTGCGACCTGTAGCGTGATTACAAGGTTTAGATGGACAGACGGACAGACGGACGGACGGACGGACTGACGGACGGACACACATGGCCAGATCGACTCAGCTCGTCGAGACATTCATTTTGGTATATATAAGTATGGGTCTACGACCATTATGTCGATGCGTAACAAACTTTTTGGCCAAAACCAACTTATAATACCCTCCCCACATAGTGGTGTAGGGTATAAAAATTTGAGGGGATGTCGATAGATAGAGCTTTTATCACACTAGCCTACGAAAAACATAATATCGCTGTAAACAGGGCACTAGGAAAACCTTCAGTAAAAATGTCCAAAGGATCCTCGAACAGACCTTCAACCACACTAAAATGTTGAACATTGTGTGGGTGGTACGACAAGGATTGGCAGATAGGGCCCAAATTTGAACATAAACTAAGTTTCGACAATATTTAGAGATCCAAAGTTTGGACCAAATCGGTTTCTACGTCTATGAGAAATCCCGCTTTCCATTTTAGCGAATATTTTCGAACTTTTGTGGAGAAGGTACCAGAAGGAGTGGACCGATATGGCTTATCTTCTAACTTAAACTAAGGTTGCACACAATATTACGAAGGCCACATTTTGGACCGAATCGGCAGATCCGTTCAATAGGTATTTTGCGCTCCAACCACTCAACACGGTGTCATAGGTTTTTTTTTGTAACTTTCAGTCTATTTTTTCAGGAAGTATGGGCTTTCCCCTGATGAAACTTTTACCGTCGTATAGGGGGCAGTGAATACAAGTTGCTACAACAAAAATCAAAGCTATTCGTGAACAGGTCATAAACTGAACTTTTCCGAAATTGTATGTGGGAGGTATCCAAAGGAGTGGACCGATTGAGTCCATATTGGAACATCGTCTAAGTCTGGTGAAAATTTCACGATGTGCAAAGTATGGACCAAATCGGTTAATTCCTTCAAGAGCTATCTTGCGCACAAAATTTCCGAACAACAACAACAATTTTTCCGAACATTTTTGAACTTTTGTGGGGGAGGTACCGGAAGGAGTGGAGCGATATGGCTTATCTTCGAACTTAAACTATGTTTGGGCAAAATATTACTAAGGCCAAATTTTGGACCGAATCGGCAGATCCGTTCTAGAGTTATCTTGCACTCCTCCCACCTCACACGGTGTCATAGGGGTTTTGTGCAACTTTCAGGCTATTTTCTCAGGAAGTATGTCCCGGTCCACACTAGCGTGAATTTCATTAAAAAATTTCATGAAATTAGGTGTTCTTAAATCGAATTCCCCACTACAGCAATTTTATGATTTTACTCTACTATGGACGTCGATCTAGAGACGCATAATTTCATATCAAAATTTCAGTGAAATTACTGTAGTGTGGCCCGGGACTATGGGCTTGCCCCTGATGAAACTTATACCGTCGTATGGGGGGCAGTGAATACAAGTTGCTGCAACAAAAATCAAAGCGATTCGAGAGCAGGTCCTACACTGAACGTTTCCGAAATTTTGTGTGGGAGGTACCCGAAGGAGTGGACCGATTGAGTCTTTATTGAAACATCGTCTAAGTCTGGTAGAAATTTCACGATGTGCAAGGTATGGACCAAATCGGTTAATTCATTCAAGAGCTATCTTGCGCACAAAATTTCCGAACATTTTCGAACTTTTGTGGGGGAGGTACCGAAAGGAGTGGACCCATCTTCGAACATAAACTAAGTTTGGACAAAATATTACGAAAGCCAAATATTGGACCGAATCGGTTTATTCTTTCGAGAGTTATCGTGCGCTCCAGCCAGACAGACAGACAGACGGACGGACAAGGCTAAATCGACTCCAAATTGTCTGAAACACATTTCGTCCAAACATACTTGGGGTCTAAAACCATTATTTCGATGATACCCTCGTTAGCATAAATGCTGAGGGTATAATTAAAAAAATGATTAAGTCGAATTCTCCCACTTATTGAGACTAATATGTTTTAGGTTTTCATGGCTGATGGACCGTTGAACCTCACCATTTAAGGACACCACCGTTGTCTCGAAAATTAATTTGCAAGCCGATGCACTCATATGTTTGGCAAATATAGCGTTTATAAAACAATAGGTCCACAAATATACAACATTTTGGACCACAGGACATCCTCGAACAGTTTCTGAAAATTGCATGAAAATAGGTTCAGTAGTTTTGGAAAAAAAATTATAGAAAAGAATGGTCGTGGTCATCGGTTTTCAAGATATAAAATATTCAAAAAAGTGGGTGTGGTCCGGTATTTTGACTCCAAATATGTACCTAGGGTACACACAACCCCATTGCCTCCCAAAATTTATGCTGAAACCGATATAAACATAAGTTTGGCCTAAAGAAAAGTGCGGGCAAGGTACCCCACCTCCTCCGAAATTTATAAAATACACTCCACGTCAGTAGAATATAACACCTTAATTTCTGTTAATGTTAGCTTATTTATCCCGAAGCGAATGAATCTATGATTTTAATTTTGTAGGGATCTTAAGTCGATAATTTTCAATATCAAACACAGAAAAAATTATGTTTCTAGTTCTTCGAGAAATGATTTTCTGATAATTTTTTCCGATAGTACTATGAAAAATAGGCATTTATTTTTGGTCATCAGAATAGAACAGTCTCTTTATTTTCCCGAATTTTTCATATATTAACGCCGATAAAGCAGGTCTTTCTAGTCATTTTTCACCAAAGAAAACCTAGAAATAATTCCGCGAACACCGAAATAACAGCGTTAAAGGGTTTAAGTTGACAGATATTTGAAACATCTCGGAATATCAATAGAAGTCGGTCAATTATGTCATACATATTTCTTCACAATAAGATAGAATATGACACAGACAACCTCGACGGATACAATCGAGTGCTTCGGAAGCTGATAAGATGGAACATTTTCAAAATAATTATGAGAAACATCAAAATTTCTGTTCAATAAAATGATTTTTCCGCGAACAAGGGTGCCGTATAAAAGTTTGGAAATATGCTCCACATTTAGAGGAAGATAATCTAATATGAAAACATCCGCTATTTAATACACTGAGGGAAATTTTAGCATATTTTTCAAATTGAACACACCCTTTGGACTTTGAATTTTATATGTGTTCTTATTGCGGTGTCCGCGACTGTTCTCCACAGTGTTATGCTCCAATATAAATGGGCCAGGTTATACTCTCCATACCGGATTTTACGAATTAGTAGTTTTTATACCCTCAGCATTTATGCTAACGAGGGTATATACTGCTGGAGAAGATAAGGGTGATAAAGCTTAAGGAGTGCCTGTCTCTGCATCAGTTTGGATTTATCGAGGCTAGAGGTACAGTGGACGCGTAGATGCATGTGCACAATAGTCCGACCTGGTTAAGTGACAAATATGTCCTTGGCATATTTATGGACGCTAAGGGCGTAATTGACTTTCTTTCTTGGTATTTTGTTATTTTAGTGGAAGACGAAATTGTTTCTTGGAATCTAGTGAGATGGTCTGCGCAGATGCGGAGCGAGGCTGCTCTCATGGTCGACCATCTATGGTCGATTTATTGGGATTCTCTGCTGCGGAAGGTAGCGACCATTTTTTAGATCAGTGTGTATGCTTATGGCCAGCGAGACTCGTGTCGATATGAAACATCATGATGAACAGGCTTTGGGTATCGTGGAAGTCTGGAGTGACCAAGTGGGTGTGGCAAGTGGCAAGATGATGCTAATGTTGCTGAATGACAGCATAGCTCATAGTTGTCCTTCTCACATTCGACTTAGTGAACATGGGATGCGGTACGTTAGTCAAGTGTACCTGACTGAGAGGATGAATTTCCTGACACATTTTGATCGCTTGAAGGAAAGGTAGACAGTTGCTGCTGGTATGGTCAGTAGCGTCCTGCGGACTTACTGGCGTTTGGCGGGTGCACTATGTGCACCAATATGGTTTGTTGGCTTAGTTGTTTGAGTAATTGCACGTAAAGTGTTTGTCTGGAAAAGGCGACACTTTTTTTCTCTCTCACATAGTTATCACTACAGTTGTGAGTATTAGTGCGGAGAAGTATTGGTGCTGTGTGGTGATGTTCATGGGGATGTCGTGCCAGTCTACCGTGAGTGAGGCTTCGTTAACTGGTGTGTTATCTTGTCTGTTTCCGTGGTCCCTGTGTTTTTCAGCTGACAAATTGTTGGGGGTCTGGTAGAAGACTTTAGCTACGAAGCTTGAACAACAAGATCCCTGTGGTTTTGACACAAATCTCGGATAGGATTCTTGGTTCGAAAATGGAGTTGCATTATAAACCTTGTGCCTGAACACGAACACGTCCATATACATGTGAACGAATTGTTACTCATACTTCTATGGAGGCTTTGGTGGACGTATTGTATTCATCCGGTGTTAGCAGCAATGTGAGAAAGACCGTACGTTAGGCCACGTATTTTGGTCCACATCTTTCTGATGAAGAAGAATATTTCTCTCAAACATATTTATCAGGACTACGTCGGGATTTAGGTTGCTGCAAAAAAACGCAGTCTCCCGTGAGTCATTTTTGCAATTTAATTGCAATGGACTCCGAAGAAATAGAGGACTTTATGAGTCGGAAAAATATCATGGTCCTCTGGCTCTAATGATCCGTACCATCAGCAGACCGCCCGAACTCATCATCTCTGAACGCCGCACTTTCATCAATCATCGAAAAGCTAATTGGCCTAGTTTCAGAGAGTTCAACAATCACCACTTCAGACAACTGACCAAGCCTTCTGATATTCCGGTAGAAGAAAGTATGTTCCGGGATATCATCACAAACTTCCCAGCAGAGGCAACGGGATTAGCAAATGAGCGTGATGAGCTTCGTCGTGCCAACCCCAGTGACCCCAGAGTCAGGGAGCTGACACTGGAAATTAACAGGTTGATCGGTGAGCATAGGCGTAACAAGTGGTTGAATCATCTGAATAGTTGCAACATTGGAGCCGGAATACGTGAAGTGTGGGCAATGGTTAAGTCACTCTCGAACCTTGGAAAGAAGGAAGACAGGATCTCAGTCACGTTCGGCGACGTTACGCTTACTAATCCGAAGAGAAGAGTACTAAGTCGCATTAGATCTCTTCCTGCCAAGGAGGAACCACCACAATTTACGATGGATGATGTTGCGAATGTTGCTAAATCATCCAAAGCGTTGGTCCCTGATGGAATCTCCATGCTAATGATGAAACAGTTGGATGTGCCGGGAGTTGAGTATATCACTAAAGTTCTTAGCCTGTGGCTAGCCATCCACATCGTTCCCAAAATCTGGAAAATGGACAAGGTGGTCCCGCTACTGAAACCAGGCAAGGATGCCAGCAAATGTGAATCGTACCGACCGATTTCGCTTTTGTCCGAAGACCTCCCCGAGACAGAAAAAGCTATCAAGTTGCGATTATCAGCATGGGTTCCATAAGCAGCACAGCATGACAACAGCGCTGTATGCTATCTCAGCATATATTAGTCGAGGACTCAACCAGAGCAAGCCGTGCGATAGAACAGTGGAGGTGGCGCCGCACATACGAGCATACAGACCTACGGCCAAGTTTTAAACGTTGGATAGTCAGTTATATGTGTGAACGCCAGTGGCACGTAGAATTCAGTAACAAGAAGTTTTAGCCCCCATAGAGTGAAACAGGGAGTTTAACCTCTACTTTGCCTGCATTCCGCCCTCTCCATACTGCATTGAGATCGTAACGTATGTGGACAATTGTACGATCTTGTCGTCAGGTACCTTCGCTGACGTCATTTGTGAAAGTCCGAACTCCTATTTGACTGATGTTACCACCTTTTTGCATGCGAGTATTATACAAATATCCTCAATTAAATCTACGGCCGCTCTGTTCACCACATGGACGGCAGAGGAGAGAGCAGAGTTTAATGTTACGGCCGATGGTAGCAGAATTCCCATCACGAAAAACCCCAAAATTAAAGGGGTCACATTCGACAACATGTTCATGTCGTCCGCGCATGCCACAGCTATCTACGACAAGTTGATATGTAGGAACAAGTTTCTCAAGTCTCTAGCCAGCGGCACTTGGGGTGCAGATAAAGAGACCTTGTAGTTTGGTAGGCGAATATAAGAACTACGCGATGCTACAATATTCAAACCTGTCAGAACGCCACCCTGAGAATTGCAACAGTATGCCTCCTCATGTCTTCAGTGGACCATCTACAAGAGGAGAAAAGATACTTCCGGTACAGCAATGCAATGGTTTGTTTGCTTTGCAGTACTGGCTCTGGTGTTACCGTGGGAGCCATCCTAATCACCATATGGTGGATAGGACTCCCCCACCCAGGCATATCACGAGGGATCTTCATGATCTAGAATGAGAGGTACGACGTTCCAAAAGAGAACCCCTAGATCAGCAAGCCTATCAAGCTGGTTAAAATAGCATTCCAACGGATGCAGTCGCAGATGACAACAACCATCGTGTGAATGCGGTCCTCGGGGAACACCCCCCCCCCCCTCCTTGGGGGTAGTTTTGGCTCAACTACGCTCGTCATGGTGCAACCGTCTAAATTCCTATAGGGCAATGACCAATGACAACGTGCAAAACATCTGCCCAGCATGCGGCACAGGCCCGCACGACACACTGCACCTTTTCAACTGCCCTGCCAAACCTGCTCAACTAACTCCAGTAGATCTGTGCTTGCATCCCAGCAGCCACATTCCTAGAACTAGAGATAAACACAAAGCCAGATTAAGCAGAAGACCGAACGAAGAATGAACAAAAACAGCAAATTCCTCATCTCTGATCGTCTCACTTTCATCAATCATTGGAAAGCTAATTGGCCTAGTTTCAGAGGGCTCACCAATCCCCGCTTCACAAAACTGCCCAACCATTATTATGTTCGGATAGCAGAAAGAATATTCCGGGACCTCATCACAGCTGAAGACGCTAGCGATATCCCTGCTGTTCGAATACGCGAAATGAGACCCAGATGGGACGATGGGACTATGATGAGCGTGATTATGGTCTTTGGTCTACAGAAATCTCCTATCTTTCGAACACACAAATGACCTTCTATTTTCAGAAGATCTCAATAGTCGTCTGCCTACAGAAGATCCCAGTGTTTTTCTTTCTTTAAAACACCTCAATTCTGTCTACAGAAAACCCCAATAGTCTTAAATTTAAAAAAAACTCAAGACACACAGAACACCTGTCTATATAAGAGCCTAAGGGAGTTTTTGTTTAGAGAAAACCCCAATGGGTTCCTACCATTACAAGATGTCTTAGGCTTCTGACTACCGAAAACCCCTTTGTTATTTAATGGTTAGAAGACCTCAGAAATTTGGTTTGTAATTTGGTATAGAAGTTTCTATTACTTCTAGGATGTTTGGTGTTGGAAATGGGCTATATCGGTGCGCGTTTTGATATAGCCCCCATAGAACCGTACCACCCGATTTTCGGTATTTTGAATGTTTTAGCCTCATTATCACACCGAAATGGCTGAAATTTGGTACTAATTCTTCGTTGGGGGTATTAATCTTTCCCCCAGATATTTGACGGTATAGGTCCACGCCTTCATATAGCCCCCATGGAACGGTACCTCCCGATTTTCGGTATTTTGAAGGTTGTGGCCAAAATATTCCTCAGAAATGGCTGAATTTTCGTACTTAGTCTTCGTTGGGGGCATAAAACATTCCCCCAGAAACTTCTCGGTACAGGTCCACGTCTTAGCATAGCAACCATAGAACGGTACCTCCCTATTTCCGGTATTTTGAAGACTGTGGCCTCAATATTCCTCCGAAATGGCTGAAATTTGGTATTTGGTCTTCATTTGCGGTATTAAATGTTACATATGAAATTGTCTGATTGAAATTCGTCGGTATAGATCCACATTTCGATACACCCCCATAGAACGGTACCTCGCGATTTTCGTAACTCTGAAGGTTGTAACGTCAATATCACACCTAAAGACTGACATTTGTTATTTAGTCTTCCAAGGGGTTATAAAATATTCCAGAAGAGAATTATCAGTATAGGTACGTGGGTTCCTATATCCTCCATAGAAGCGTGCCTCTTGATTTTCGGTATATTTAAGGTTTTACCGAAATATCGGAAATTTGTTATTTAGACTTCTTTGAGCTTAAAAAACTTTCCGCCAGACATTTGTCGGTATAGATCGACCTTTTATATTGCCCCCATGGAACGGTACCTCCCGAATTTCGGTATTTGGAAGGTAAGCCACTTGTTCTACCGAACATCCTGAAATTTGGTATATAGTCTTCTTCATAAACAAAAGGAAACCAATTGTTCCATTTTACTTCAATACAACTCGTGGTGTATAACAAGTTCGGCCTGGCCGAACATAACGCCTTTCTTACTTGTTCCATTTATGTATGAATTCCCCCCTAATGTAAGTCATGCTATCATTTGATTCAAGTACATTTTTAATTTTGATAATTAAAACGCATCAAATATTTCCACATTCATTAAAAAATATTTAATAAAAACCCAAACTAATGAATAAAAAATTTAATATTCCATCTGGCGTGGCAGCATAATAAATAACGCTCAATATTAGTTGGTGGAGATGGCGGCAATGTGTAAGGGAAAATTAATAATTTTTATAATTTTTCTTCATACCCCAGCGCTATTGGTAAGTACAGCTTGCTATAATTTTTGGCATACTTTAATATCGAATTTCTTTTTTTTTTTTAATAGGCAGCAAAACGTTCCTTTAATGTGGAATTTCACAAGATGACAATGACAAATCTCAGCTCACCAGTCGCTCAAGCCCATTGCAGTTTAAACAAATTAACCCAGAATCGTTTTTCACAAAATCTGTGGGGTATATTGGAAAGAGATCTACAGGAAAATGCGGAAGTTCAAATAACAATAACCTATCGATTGAAGCAACAAATGCAAATAAAAACTTTCTTCAATATAAAATTGAATATATGCGATGCTTTGAATAATTTCAAAACGACCCCAATGCTCAACAAGTTATTCATCGAATTAATGCGATCGAGTAATCTACCTTATTCGTGTCCCATTAAAGGGGTAAGAGAGGCAGAGAGATGCATGTATATTGTTTGTTTGATTTTTTTCTTTCTCCTCTTTTTAGAACATTTGGTACAATATCACGGACTTTTTGCTAACCGATGAAATTCTGCCACTCTATACACCATTGCTTTATTTCAATTATTCGGTGAATTTGCATGAATTTGGAAAACCATTTGGCGGTTATATTGTGGAAGGTTCAACCGAGCCCAAAGCAAATAATAGAAAAAAATCGTAATAAAATAAAATAAAATATTTAAAATAAATTCAAATAAACAAAAGGTTGCTTAAAACTAGTAAAAAGTTTTAAGTTCGACCGGGCCAAATTTGTATATTCCACACGACGAAGACATCGGCAATAAAATTGAAATCGGACATTATTGTTATATATGATCCTATGTCCACAATTTTAGATGGAGAAGTTTTTTGACAACTGGTAATACCAATTACCAAATTATAGCTAATTTGGTCACAAATTGACTGAAATCGGGCAGTGCCATTACGGTCATTTGTTGCCAATAAAAAAGAATCCTTAGAAGCTGAATCTCTCACCCTATCAATGCACTCTTTAGAAGCCAAGTTCCTAGGCATTATTCTGGACCACGTGAAAATTAAATGTCGAAGAATGTGTCAAGAGACATCTAATATCCCTGTATTCAAGCAAGAATTCTATTGCCAATATCTGGGACCACGTGAAAATTAAATGTCCTTGCTAGGCTTCAGTAGCGGGATCACCCTGCAATGATAAGTTAAGGGATTTGTTCATATAATTTAATAATATTCCTAGTGATTGGAAAAGTATGGTGGCAACGCTTAAGAAGTGGTGTAGTGCAGAATAGTCTGAGCGGGTCGAATGCCAAAGGCACATTTGACACCCTTTCTTAGAATAGCGTGGTCGCTAATTTTTTGAGATCAGGTGTCAGTAGTTAATTATCTGGTCTAGATTTGTTAGTGGAATATAGGCTTGTGTCTAAAAAGCGAGTGATACGAACTTTGCAAATGTGGTGCGAGTGTGCCCTCAGAGATCCATCTGTGATCCATTCATTTGGAACCTGTTGCGGGAGTTAGCAGCCACCTTTACTATCTGTGAGTATGCTGATGGGCTGCTTCTCATAACTGAAGGCGAGACTCGTGTCGAGCTGAGACGTCGTGTTGGCTACAGACAAGGCGCTGTTGAAAGGCAGATTGGCCCATGAACGTCCTCTCCACATCCGAGCCATGTCGACTCAGTTTGTCGAGACATTCATTTTGGCCAAAACCGATTTTTTAATACCCTCCCCACATAGCGGTGTAGGGTATAAAAATGAACCGTCGTAACGGGGACAGCGAGGATAAACTGCAGCAAAATTAAAAAACAATTATCCGAGATATGTCCTTAAACTGCATTTTTGCCAAATTTTGCTCCGCAGGAATTTGAAAGAATGGACCGATATATTCTCTAATTGGACCCTATTTTATGTCTTGAAGAAATATTACGTTCGACAAAGATTGAATCGTATCTTTTACTCCCTTTGAGGGTCATCGTGCGCACTGTTTTAGCGAACATTTTTGAACAGTTGTGAGGAAGTTACAAGAAGGACCATAGTAACTTGATCTTAGTTTGTACAAGGTGGCGCAAAAGTAATCCTCCTATCAGAAAATGCTATAATTTTTGCGATTGGCCCCTAATGTCAGTTCTGTTTTGACATTTGTGTAGTAAACACATGTAAAATACACGTTAATAAAAAATGTTACGCTACACTGCTCCAGAACGCGGAATATTGGCCAATAATCGGTCGGTGACTTTGGCACAACGTGAATTTCGTCGCAGTAGTTTAGCCGCTCGCATCGAACAGACTGTCACAACACGTGATGCTGCCATGCATGGCAGACCCCGGAGTATCCGTTCTGCAGAGAATATTGCTGCTGTAGCCGAGGATGTCATGGAAGCGCCGTCGACATAGGCCAGACGACGTGCCACGCAAATGGGTATCAGTTGACGGTCTTTACAGCGAATTTTGGTACAAGATTTGAAGATGTTTCCGTACAAAGTCCAGACGGTGCATCAGCTGTTAGATGCTGACCGCCAATCGCGTCTAACATACGATCAAGCCATCCTTAATCACCACCAACAGGAAGATGATTTTTCTTCAAAAATAATCCTGAGTGATAAGGCGCTCCAGACTTCTTTTTGTGGGGCTTTTTGAAGTCGCCGGTTTATGTCAACAAGCCTCAGACTCTTTCAACTCTTAAAGACAATATCCGACAAGAATGTGAGGACCTATCCCCGGAAGTTTTGGTCCAAGTGATGGAAAATGACATAAAAAGGGCTCAAAAGACAATAAACTGTGGCGGCGGCCATTTATCTGATATCATATTCTCGGCTTGATGTAAAAAAAATAAAAGACCAAATAAAAATAATCCACAAGAAAAATCAAAGTTTTTAATTTTTTTTTAAATTACAGCCAAAAAACTTCGGAAGATGACTTTTGCGCCACCTTGTACAATGCTAATATTTATTTTTTTTATTTTTTTTTAACTTCATCCTAAGTTATACGTTTGTATTTGATTTACGATTAACCTTCCGAACAGATGATGGTTTCTTTGGCACGGTGGAACCATGTGACACCATTTGGCCAAATAATACCTTACTTTCATAGAAACCAACGGTATAATTGAAACTTAGTATTGGTGTATATGGAGGTAGGTAGTCTTCTGTTAAAATAAAATCTCTCATGCTATACAAAATATTCTGAAAATAAAAAATAAAGAAAATAATTATTAATAAAAAATAACATTGCTACTTACACCTTTTATGGGACAGTTGCATGGCAAATTACTTGACGACATTAGCTGCAGGAATAACTTTCGTGTCATGGGCACTGCATTCATGCGCTCAAATGCCTCACAAATATTCAATTTCAAATCAAGAAATTTATGTATCTTGGGATCCTTGGCATATTTATAGGTAATTTGAACTTCAATCTCTGCAGTAGTGTGCAATTGACGCTCCAGAATAAAAGCTAAATTCGAAGAATAACGACTGGTGGCCAACTTTATCAGACTGCAATTGAAAAATTTTATCGGATAGTTGCAACAACTACAGTTTGTCTATGATATTCAACGTCGAAGTTACGTCGAAGTTATATTTTATTCAGAACTTACCACATTATTTACCATAAATAAAATTAAAATAAAAATTATTGCCATGATTTTAAACATTTCAGAAAAACAGAAAGTGCTGATCTATAGCTGATGGATGTTATGCAAATGTGAGATTTAATGTCTTTATTTTATATAATTACAACTAAAACTGGGTTTTGATATAAAAACAAGTGACCATTAATTTAGATTTGTATGTAAAAGTAGGCAAAACTATGATTTTATGGAAACGTGCTGGAGAAAATAAAATAATCGATTTTTAATGGTTTAACCCAATTCATTAGTTGCATTAGCTTCAATGACAAGCCACAGTATATGGGGTTGTCCATGGTGGCTACTGATAAATTGTTATAAAAAAACATTTTTTCGACAAAACTCACAGTGGGGATAAATGGAAAGTTATACCATTCTGAGTATAGCATTCGTATGTTTCAGGGCAGCTTAAAATTTACATAAGGGATGTCACTACTCTCAGTGAAGCGAGTGAAGAGAAACTTTAGGTCGTCTCTGCAGCCGACTTTATCGTTAATCTCAGTTTTACCACTGGTGAAGTCTGCTTTCAATTGAGCATAAGTGCTCATCAAATCCTGCACAAAGAAGTATTCGATGACCTTTCTCTGGCTGTCTTTTTGTCGGTTTTTGTATCAATCATCACAATTGTTCCCCACAGATTGAACTCATCTAAGACATTCTGAAGTCCTTCTGTGATTGTTTGAGCTTTCATATTTTTATACCTTCCACCATAGTATGGAGGGTATATTAAGTTTGTTTTTCTGTTTGTAATACATCGGACTAATCATTTGCGACCATATAAAGTATATTCTTGGTCAGAATAAAATTCTAAGACGATCTAGCATTGTTCGTGTGTCCGTCCGTCTGTTGTAATCATTCTAGCGTTCGCAAATATTTAGCTAGAGCGCTATATTTTTGAGCCCGAGTGTCTTTTTTCCAAAGACAGTTCAAGTTCGAAGATGGCCTACATCGGACCACATTTTGGTATATACAGTACCTCCCGATTTTCGGTATTTTGGGGATTTTAGCTACAATTTTTGACCGAACTACCTGTAGTTTGTAACGACACCTCCGGCTCCGTTGGCTGAGGTTAGCTCGCGGTGGCCAGAATTCGTCACAGAAATTTATTTCTTTCAGTGACAAGAATAAGTAGAGTTAGAGTTGTAGGGGTAGATTAACCTGGTTTATTGGAAATTATTATACGATCTAGACATAGTCCTCAAATAGCTGGGCTCCGTGGGGGGTTCTGCACGGGGCCGCCAGTTCGCCGTATATAGATGGGGGTGGCGCGGGGTGCACTGAGTTTCCTTGTGACGGTGGCTACTGAAACTCACCAGTGCTCGGGAGGTCCTCAGGAGGCGGCTTACGGAAACTCGCCTTCTACGCCGTTCACACTAAGTCCGCACAATTCACTTTCCACTCTACTCTCTGGATTCTCGTTGCTACTGGTTCGCACGGTTGCACACTGACGGTGCCACACCTTTTATAGGGCAACCAGACGCCAGTTGTAACATAACGTCCTGGAGCCTACCGTACAAGTTGTTGTTTCTTGTTTACAAGCCCGACCTGTTTACAAATCCTACCTGTTTTCAAGTCCAACTTGTTTACGAGTCCGGCGTACCCAAAGTCAAAGCCCACAAGTTGTTGTTACTTGTTTACAAGTCCAACTTGTTTACGAGTCCGGCGTACCCAAAGTCAAAGCACACGAGTTGTTGCTACTTGTTTTTCAGGTCCGACGTACCCAGGAGGCGAAGCACGCTAGTTGTTGCTACTTGTTTAAAAGTTCGACTTGTTTACGAGTCCGACTTGTCCGGCGTACCCAAGTCAAAGCACACGAGTTGTTGCTACTTGTTTTTCATGTCCGACGTACCCAAGAGTCGACGCACTCGAGTTGTTGCTTGTTAACATCAATGCGTATGGATATAGGCCTGCGTGTTTGGTTGGATGTTGTTGACGTCTATTCAGCTGTTGAGGCTATTGGTGTTAATCCTGCTAGGACAACTGTAGGTTGTATTGGAATTCAACCGACGACACCGAGAACCTACCCAGGCAACATAAAACGCAAAGTATTTGTTGAATTCAAAATAAAGTATAATTCACTTGTATGTAGTTATCCTTTACATACAATTATAGATATCAGATTGTGAGCCGGAAACGAGGTCCGACTTCCGGCGTCAAAAGTTTCACGTTTGGGGTTCACAATCGTCACAAAATATCTCCGCTAAAAACCGTCAACATAGGTTCATGTTTTGGTATAGCCCCCATATAACGGTACCTCCCGATTTTCGGTATTTTGTGGATTTTAACAACATTTTTTTACCAAACTACCTGCAGTTGAACATTTGAGGTTCCCAGTGGTCACAAAACATCTTCACCAAAAACCGTCAACATAGGTACATGTTTTGGTATGCCCCCATATAACGGTACCTCCCGCTTTTCGGTATTTTGTGAATTTTAACTACATTTTTTGACCAAACTACCTGTAATTTGGCAGTTGAGGTTCCTAGTGATCAAGAAACATCTCCATTAAACTGCCAAAATAGGTCCATGTTTTGGTATAGCCTCCATTTAGGGGTACCTCCCGATTTTCGGTATTTTAAGAATTATAGCTACATTTTGCGACCGAACTACCAGTAATTTGACATTTGAGTATTTTTATGTCGACATTTGAGGTTCTCAGTGGTCATAAACATCTCCACCAAAAACTGTCAACATATGTAGGTCCATGTTTTTTTTTTTGTTTTTTTTTTTTATTTTAGCTACAATTGTTGACCCATGTTTCGGCAATTCGACATTTGAGCTTCCCAATGGTCACAAGACTTACTTACTTACTTAGCTGGCCCATTATAGAACATTTATTCCATTGACCGAACTAAGAAAAGATCTCCAATTCTCTCTGTTTAGTGATTCGCTTTCTGGAATACCGCGCCTTGTCATCTCTTCATCCACACGTTTGCGCCATCTATTCTTTGGCCTGCCAATTCTGCGTGCACCGCCATGTGGCCCGAATTTATACGCCTTTTTAGCGGGCTCATGATCGCTCATTCTTATGATATGGCCTAGCCAACGCAATCGTTGCATCTCAATACGTTTAACTATATTGATGTCGCTGTATAGCAGATACAGCTCGTGGTTAATGCGACGTCGATATACGCCGCCAACGCAGATTGGTCCGTAGATCTTTCGAAGAATTTTTCTCTCAAACACCCCGAGCACTGCCTTATCTGCTTGCGCAAGTACCCAGGCTTCGGAACGATACATCAGCACGGGTAGTATCAGTGTTTTGTAAAGCGTTATTTTTGTTTGACGAGTTGTGGCTTTGTTTTCGAAGTGCTTACTTAAGCCAAAGTAGCAGCTGTTGACCAATACAATTCTTCTTTATATTTCACAACTGATGTCGTTTGTTGTGTTTCGGCGGTACCGAGGTATACGAAGTCTTTTACTACCTCAAAATTATAGGAACCAACTTCAACATTTGGTCCGATCTCAATGGACGCATTGCGCGCCGACGCCATCAACTTGGTGTTCTCGCCGTTTACCGCCAGACCCACTTTAGCAGATTCTCCTTCGACCTTCATAAAGGTATCGGTTACTTCTTTTACTGATCGTCCCATGATGTCTATATCATCAGCATAAGCAAGTAACATGTGGCTATTGGTGTAGATTGTGCCACTTCTTTTGACGTTTGCATCTCGTATAACCTATTCTAGCAGGATGTTGAAAAGATAACACGAAAGGCTGTCTCCTTGCCTGAAACCTCTTTTGGTACAAAACTCTTCGGAGAGGCTCTTTCCTACTTTAACTGAAGATCTTGTGTCAGTAAAAGTCATTTTACAAAGCCGAATGAGCTTTGCGGGGATACCAAATTCAGACATGGCTTGGAATACCTTTGAACGTAGCGGGCTGTCGAAGGCTGCTTTATAATCGACAAAAAGGTGGTAGGTGTCGATCTGCATCTCTTGGGTCTTCTCCAGGATTTGCCGCAGGGTAAATATCTGGTCAATGGTGGACTTGCCAGGTCTAAAGCCGCATTGGTATGGTCCAATTATTTCGTTGACCATGGGCTTTAGCCGTTCGCACAATATCCCTGGCACGATCTTGTAGGCGATAGGGAGAAGATTTATGCCCCTATAATTGGAGCATAAAGTCTAATCTCCTTTCTTATGGACGGTACACAGGATGCACAGGTTCCAATCGTCGGGTACGCGTTCTTCCTGTCAGATGGAGCTAACTAGCTGATGCATACACCTTATCAGCGTGTAGCCTCCGGTTATAAACAGCTCGGCAGGTAGGCCATCGGCGCTTGTTGCCTTGTAATTCTTTACCCGGTTTATTGCTGTCTTTAACTCATTTTGGCCGGACGGTATACATTCAATACCATCTTTTGGGATTTTATCTGTGGTATCTTCGTCGACTTCGCTACTATTGGATACCAACAGTTTTGAAAAATGATCTTTCCATATCCTTAGCACACTATCTGTATCAGTTACCAGATTACCCTGCTGGTCTCTACAGGAGGATGTGCCAGTTCTAAAGCCATCAGTTTGATGTTTGACTCTTTGGTAGAATTTTCGGACTTCATTCTGTCTCCTGTACATCTCGATTTGTTCATACTCCCGCTTTTCCACCTCTCTCTTTTTCCTGCGGAAAAGACGTTTCTCCTCTCTCCTTTTCTCCCGATACCACTCTCGTGCGCTACGTGTTGCTACTGATTGCTTTTAATCGAATTGCAGCAAGTCTTTCATTCACTGGGGTGAAGCTGGAGACCAGATGTTTTAACCTCCGACCAACTACAAATCCGCAACCAAACTCATGATTTGTGACATGTCAGCTATAATACAGTGCGTCACCTTTTGGTGTTATTGTGACGCCTTTCCCGTTCCATCGTATTTCCTGTATGGCAGTAATGTCTGCCTTGTACTTTTCAAGTACATCTGCCAATGCGTAAGCTGCACCTTCCTATAAAGAGTGCGAACATTCCAGGTGCAGATTCGTAGATCATGGTCCTTAAAACGTTTGCGGGGTTCGTCAACTGTAGAGGGGTTTGTTTTTCTTTTCTTTCATGTTTTCATAGTAGGCTGTTTTTTCTAGGGGAGGGATACTAACTTAAGTTTTTAACGTTCTTATGGGTGAACGCGCGGTACATGTTAGCTCACTACCTTTGACGGGTGGTAAAGCCAGTTCCCCAGGTAACACCACGAGGAGGTCAGTGTCCACTTGAGATGAAAGAGGGACCCAGATAAATCCTGGGCTTTACCATGTTAAAGCCGTTCAGGACCGTTCCTTGGTATCTTCCATCCCCTACGTCACCCATGGTCACAAGACTTCTCCACCAAAAGCATAGGTCCACATAAGGTTCCTGGTCGATTGAATAAATTTTTGTGTTTTTTACCTTATTTAAATATCAGTGGTCACAAAATATCTCCGCGTAAAATTTTCGACAGGAAAGAAAATAATTATTCCGTTTTAGTTCAAAATATTTTATGGTGGAGGGTATAAAAAGTTCGGCCCTGCCGAACTTAACCCTTTTTAACTTGTTTTTTTTTCAATTTCTATAGATTCTTACATGAGGACCACGGTCTGGTATCAATCCCAAGGCGGCCGAATCTATGCACCGGGGTCACAGGGACAGACACTTCAGCAATTATGTGTTTATGTTCGTATATTTTTTCACCATGGCAGCTGCAATATATCCCGGAATGTATTCACCGAGCTCTTTTTTTTCGCACCAGGATAGAAAAGAACCCCGGGCCATGATTCTGTTTAATTTGTCAGATCCTCGTCTACCAAATGTAAACTTCGGTGAAATGTGAGATGGATGTAGGGAATGGTTCCTCTTCCGAGGCTGCTCTGGCCTTAGACGCCACCAGGACTACTGGAAAAGGAGTTATGTTGCTGATTGCTGCACCAGATCATCTCCCAGTGTGATTCTAACTTCTGCCCAACAACAACAAACGCAACATCTATTGTTCAGCGCCAAGGAAAATAGATCATCACTGTCATTCAATTGCAATGGTTTCCGTAACAATGTCAGCGAAATTGTAGGCTTTGTGAATCGGAGAAACATCTGGTTGCCGCGATCCAGGAAACAAAGCTCAACGTTACCTGTAGCTAGAAACGTAACGATGGTTACAATGTTTTATGAAAGGATCGCACGATAGCGGAGAGGGAGGACTTGCCATTCGTATACACCAATCTGTCCCGTGCAGATCTATCCCCCTTGAGCTTGACTCCAGTGACCCATAGGAACTGGGCAGTCCCGTAAAGTATGGGACTGCCGAGTTAGAGTGGCTTAATCTGTACGTACCACCGATGAATAGTTGTACCCAGCGTTATAGGGCCGACATTATTTCGCATTTATAAGCAATAACCGTTTGAGGACTTCAATGCTCTTCATGAGCCTTTTCATTCCATTCTAGGCAATGACCATGGGGTACAGAGTTGGCCGACCAAATTGAAATCTTCACCAAATTGAAATCTTCTTTGCACAGTAAACGAGGGCGCTTTTAACAGGATAAGAAGAGATTGCCACAGATCTTCAGACATCACCATTGTGGCGGTCTGATAAATGAAGTGCTCTGGCAACCCATCTTCCAATCATTGTCTCCGTTAACAGACTACCCGACTTCATAGACTCTGATCTTACTTTTCTTTACCATGGAAAGGCTGGGTTCATAGAAAATACCCATCACAGCTTCAGAGATCTGCCATTCCCTCAGATCCTCGGATAGCTGCTCGCTACATACCTTCTGAAAGCAAGGCGGACGTGCTTACCAGTACACCATAGTGGCTCCCGCTAAATATGAAGAGGAAAGATGTATAAAGCCATCTGGAATGTCGCCTAAGTCACGGGAACTTCCCGTGTTTCCAACTACCCGACTTCATAGACTTTGATCTTACTTTTCTTTACCATGGAAAGGCTGATAGGCATGGGTTCAGAGAATATACCAATCACAGCTTTAGAGAGCTGCCATTCCCTCAAATCCTCGGATAGCTACTCGCTACATACCTTCTGAAAGCAAGGCGGACGTGCGTACACCATAGTGGCTCCCGCTAAATATGAAGATGAAAGATGTATAAAGCCATCTGGAATGCCTAACCATATTCTGTCCGTTCTTGGTGATTGTATTCGTCACGAGAACATCCCGCGTGCCTGAAAACAGGCACGATTTGTGGTACTGCTTAAGTCGCCTGATCAGGTGAGGAGTAATTCTCGACAGTATCGGGGAGTCAGTCTTCTCCCAGGGCTTGAAAAAGTGCTGCAGATGCTGATGGTTGCAAGTCTTAAAGAGTGCTATAGTTAGGATTTGTCCCCGCATCAGTTCGCTTTTTTCCAGGGTTGTATCGGGATATATCCTTGGCATGTAAGTGCTCATTTGACTTCCTTTCGTGGGATAGCGTGCTCACGAAGTTGCATGACAACAGGAGTCAGGTTTTTATCCTTTTGTCTAGTTATTTTAATGTAAGAGGGGCTGGTGTCAAGGGTCCATTTATTTGGAACCTCATGGCGGATTATCTCTTAAGGGAGTTGGCTGTCTTTTTCATGATCTGTGCGTATGCTGGAACAACGTGGTGAGCAGGCCATAGGTATCATAGGGTTTGTTATGACCGATTGGGTGTTTAGGTGGTTACTGACAAGGCGGTAACAATGCTGCTTAAAGGCATGATAGCCCAGTCGTCCTCCCCACATGCGAATTGGTGAACATTAGAGTTGGGCAATTGAACGACCTACATAGTTCACAATCTAGTTCAATGGACACCGGTCGTTTGTATGAACAAAATGCGTATACTTAATATATCACGTTAGTTTGTATGATGTTACTCATACGTTTTTGAACTAGGACAGTGAACTAGGTCGTTCAATTGCCCAACTCTAGTGAACATGGTATACGGTACGTTAGACAAGTCTAGTAACTGGGCATAACTATGGCTAAGAGGATGAATTACCAGTCGCATTTGGATCGTTTGGAGACTAAATTGGCAGATGTTGATGGTATGGTCAGAAACTGGTCTTGCGAACTGAGCAGGCGCTCTGTGCGCACCACTTATTTTGAGCTATTTGTTGCCTGTGTAACATATTGTGCACCTGATTGGTATGCCTCATCTGAGTCTATTTTCGGTCGGCGAAAGTTCTTGTCGTGTCAAAGTGTAGTCGTGTTAGAGTGTCTGCGTGTGTGTCTGACTGTGTCTACAGATGTACTGCAGATATTACTTGGCGTCATGCCTTTTGATGTAGAAGGGATAGAAGGGCTATTTTGTGTTTGTTGAAGCTGAGGATTATTGTCTCCGAACTTTTTGTACATATTAGTTTAAGTGTGGCTTGCAACTGGCTGAGGGTAATCTGGTGGATAAGGATATTAGACGGCGCAGTGTAATCATTCAGGAATGTGCTGTTGATAGGAGGGTGGCGTACTAGGTTGACGAACAGCGCAAAAGGGAGGGTGATGTACGAATGTAGCGACATGAGAACCTTGTTCCTACTTCTGATCTTATTGCAAATAGCTGTTGCATGCGCGTACGACTTGAACATGCCATCGAACGTTACACCCAGTATTTTAGGGTAGTGGTCGGAATCAGCGCACCATCGACCAATATGTGCAGTGGGAGCCTCATCTCAACCGTCCATGTGGTGAACAGCGTGGCTGTGGATTTAGCGGCGGATATTTTCATATTCCTCAGATGGAAGAACTGCACTAGGTCAGCTATGTAGACATTTAACCTATCACATATGTCATCGACGATAGGACCCGACGCCAATATCGTACAATCATCCGCATACATCACGATCTCTATGCCGTCTGGAGGGTGTGGAATTTCAGAAAGGTAGAGGTTAAACAGTTCCGGAGATATCACCCTTCCTTGGGGACTCCCTGTTTCACTCTACGGGTTTTGGACTTCTTGTTTCTGAATTCTACAAACGACTGGCGTCCACAAATATAGTTGATTACCCAACGTTTCAAACATGGCTGGAGATTAGTTTTCTCTATATCCTCGAACAGCTTGGCATGGTTGACGGTATCGAAGTCCTTCGATAGGTCAAGAGCCACCATGACTGTTCGGTCGCACGGCCTTTTCTGGTTCAGTCCTCTACTGATATGTGTGGATATGGCGTCTAATGCTGTTGTAGTACTATGCATTTTCCGAAATCCATGTTGATGTTGGGCAACGGGAAAACACCTTCTCATCGTGGGGAGGAGTAGCGCCTCTAGGATCTTTGATATTGGCGACAGGAGTGAAATTGGCCTGTACGATTCACCTCTGCTGGCATCCTTGCCAGGCTTCAGTAGCGGGACCACCCTGCCAACTTACCAGGCATCCGGTACAACATGGGTGGCTAACGATAGGTTCATCCAGCTGCTTAAGCATTACCATCGATATTCGGTGCGGGCCAAACGCTTTCGCTCATCGTAAATTGTGGTGGTACCTCCTCGGCTGGAAGAGCTCTTCTTATACGGCGTAGCACACTACTCTTCGCCCTATCACTCTTGGGGTGCTCTATAAACTGCCGGTTAAAATAACACGCGCACCTCTTTGGGTCAGTTACTGTCACGCCGTTGAAAGTAACAGCCGTTCTGCTTTAGTGATGGTGTCTCGGAAAGTTCTCTCAGCTACCCGAGGATCTGAGGGGGTGGGCAATTTTCTGAAGCGGTGATTGGTGAATTCTCTGAAACCTTGCCAATCAGCTTTCCCATGGTTCAGGAAAGTACGGCGTTCAGAGGTTATGAAGTCGGGTGGTCTGTTTACGGAGACGATGATAGGGAGCTGGTCCGAACTAAGTGAAATGACGGATTGCCAGGATCGTCATTTAACAGACCTGATGCCACAATGGTGATATCTGGCGAGCTGTGGCAGTTTCCGCTAATCCTCGTAGGAGCGTCTTAGTTCACCGCGCGAAACGTGGAGCTATCGATTTGCTCTGCCAGCGCTGTACCCATCTGGTCATTACCTAGGACGGAGTGCCAAAGCTCATGATGAGCATTGAAGTCCCCTAGCACCAGACGGTTATCGCCCTCTAAAAGCAAACTAATATTGGGCATATAACGCCGGGCACAGCTATTCATCGGCGGTATGTACACATTAAGCAGCTCTACCTCGGCAGTACCACACTTTACTGCCAACCCCATACATTTCATGTATGGGTCACTAGAGCCAAGCTCAAGCGAGATAGGTCTGTACTGGACAGATTGGTGTATTAGGAAGGCAAGTCCTCCTCCTCCGCTTCTAGTGTGATCCTTCCGCAAAACGTTGTAACCATCACAACGTAAGCTACAGGTGGCGGTGAGCTTTGTTTCCTGGATCGCGGCGACCATGATGTTTTTCCGACTCATAAAGTTGCATATTGAATTGCAGGAATGATGCATTTCCGGGCCGTTGAACAACAACATGTGGTGTTAGATGCTGCATTTGTTGTTGTTGGGGAGACTGCGGGAGAGTCTCGTATTCCGACAACGACGAAGAGTCAGACGACGACGAAGAAGACGCACTGGGTGATGTGCTGACGCAGCAAGCAGCAACATACCTGTCGCTGTAATCACGGGTGCTACTAAGGCCAGAGCACCCACGAAAATGCACCCATTCCATACATCCATTACATCTCACCATTGTTGACATGTGGTGGATGCGGATCTGGCAAACGGAACAGATCCATACAGGCCCAGGGTTCATTTCTATCACGGCACGGACCAGAAGAGCTCGGAGCAGGCATTCCGGGATAAATTGCCGCTCCCATGGTGAAAAAATACACGAACACAAACACATAATTGTTGAGGTGACGGCCCCTGATTGAAGATTGCTCCGAGTCAATCCGGTGCATAGAACCGGCCGTCGCGTTATTGTCAAACTGGTAGTAGTCTTTAGCTACAACGCTTGACCGAAGGCTATATTCTGGAATAGCGGATGTCCGGGGTCCCTAGATCTTCTGAACTAGTCTGGCAGTTGGTATTGGGCCCCTTGTAGGAGTACCGCGGTGGCTATGGTTTAGACCCAAACATCAGGCAGAGATTTTGGCTGGAATGTGGAGTTGCATTATCAAACGGGCGCATGACCAGCCCCTTACCACGATCACGTCCAAATGCAGGACTTTCGGCTGCAATGTGGAGTTGCATCATCAACCGGGTGCCTGAACTGCTCCTCATCACGACCACGTCCAATGCCACTCGTAGTTCTGTGCCGGCGCGATGGTAGACGCATTATATTAACCTGGTGTTAAGAGCACTGTAAGATAGACCGTAATTTAGGTGCTCATATTAAACACTTCGACTTATACTTGACGCTTGGTTCATCCCTTGTCCCGTATGGGATGGGTGCTCATATTAAACACTTCGACTTATACTTGACGCTTGGTTCATCCCTTGTCCCGTATGGGATGTTTGTGGAACAATTATTATTATTATTGGTTCATCCAGTCGTCTTAGCATCACCATTGGAATTCAGCTCTAAGTGCTTTGGATGATTTTATGTCGCGTATAACATCTGCAACATCACCCAACGTAAGCTGTGCTGATTTCTCCACGGCTGGAAGAGATCACAAATGACGTAAAACTCTTATCTTCGAGCAGTCGCTGTCGGAGAGGTCAATAAATTGTTGGGTAAAATAATCGGTGTACCTCTTCGGCTTTGCCACAATTTACTACTATCGGTTCCACTCTTGCAGCACTTCTGATGCTCTAGCAACTTTTTCCTTTGTGCTCATCGGCTAATCTATTGACTTGCAATGTCGGCTCTCTGACTCTGGGGTCGCCAGCGTTTGTAAGGCGGAGCTCTCGCACACGTTAATCCACTAATCCCATCGCCTCTGTTGAGTAATTAGGTCTTATTTCAGGGGACGAGCGTCTGCATCATTGATCATGTCTCGGAAATTCCTCTCTGATACTCCGCCATCAGAGGGTTTGGGCGGTTATCTTCCAATAGTTTGTACCAAAAGGACAATGGAGAGATAGAAATGAGAGAAGTCTCCATTGTCCCGTATGGGATGTTTGTGGTGTTATTATTGTATTATTATTGTGCCAACAGGATGTTTTAGAGCTGTTAAGCCATTATATCGCAAAGTTTGGATTTGACCACGAAAAAAATTTTACTGTCGTAATAGTGACCGCGGGAACCTGCCTGCTCGAAAATTTCCAAAATGATCTGTGACATGTCTTTTTGCGAAAAATTATGAACTTTTGCGTTGTAGGTACTTAAAGGAGTGAACCATATTCGAACCTGATCTCTGTAGGTCTGGAAGCAATGTTACGAGGTGTAAAGTTTGAAACCAACCTTTTACTGCCTTCGAGAGTTATCGAGTGCATCATTTTACCGAACAGTTTTGAACTTCCACGAAGAAGTGGACCCATATGATCTAGCTTCGAACTTGATTTTAGTTTTGGCAATGGAAATATTTATTCAATTTATTTAAAACTCCCCTATTCTTTATATGTTTGTATTTGATTTTCTATTAACCTTACGAACAGATGATGGTGGTTTCTTTGGCACAGTGGATCTCTGTGTCATTCATAAAAACCAACGGTATAATTGAAACTTATTATTGGCGTATAGAGAGGTAGGGTGTCTTCTGTTAAAATAAAATCTCTCACGCTGTACAAAATATTCTGAAAATATGAAATAGAGAAAATAATTACTCTCTTCTATTTTTTTGGTTAGTAAATCCCCCCATCACTTACACCTTTTATGGGGCAGTTGCATGGCAAATTACTTAACGACATTAGCTTCACGAATAGCTTTCGTATCAAGGGAACTGCAGTCATGCGTTCAAATGCCTCACAAATATTCCATTTCAAATCAAGGAATTTATTTATTTTTATATCCTTGGGATATTTATAGGTAATTTAAAACTGAATCTCTGCATTAGCATTTAATTGACGCTCCAGGATAAAATATACATTCCAAGAATAAGGATTGGTATCCAACTTTGTCAGACTGCAATTCAAACATTTTATTGGATAGGTGGCAACAAGTACAGCTTGTCTAACTAACTATTCCCAAAGGTCTCTTTATTAATTTTGAAAATTAATAACAAAATTTAAAAAAGAACGTACTACATTATTTGTCATAAAATATGTTAATATTAGTAATTGTTCTATGATTTTCAACAGTTCAGAACTGATCTATTGCTGATGGTTGTATTACAAATGTGAAGTTTAATGTCTTTATTTTATGTAATTAAACTAACACTTCGAGTTTACAATTGTAGGTGAAGATAAATTTATGTGCTTTTATGAAAACGTGTAGGATAAAAAATAATCGCTTTTTAATGATTTAACACAATTCATTACTTGCATTAGCGTCAATGACAAGCCACAACATATGGCGGCTATTGGTAAGTTCTTAAATTACTAAAAACAACGTATTTCCCACGAACACCACAGTAGGGATAAGGGGGAAATTCTCTCGGTGTTTAATTACACTGTACAATACAAAAAATAATTACAAGATAATTCGGCCAGATTATGAAAGAGGACCGAAAAAAAGAAGACAAGTGAATCGGCGTTTTGAAAGTTTACGTCGGGAAGTAACCTATATAGACGTGACAAGTTCCGCCCATTTCTACAGGTTTTGGGGGTATCTTTTTGTGAAGAAAATTAACCCTCATGCGAGTCACTAAAGGGGTCTTTTTGGTCCCTTTTTTCAAAAACGTTTAAAAACTCCATTAAAATGTGATCGTATCAGATCAAAATATTCTACAAAATTATTTGTCATAAAATTTTACTATAGATCCCCGAATTCACCAAAACTCTAAATCGTACTTAAAAGCCAGGAATCTGCCAAAAGTAAAATCACGTTTTAGGGTTAACGTTGCACTTTATCTGAGTTTATTAAGTTTTGTCCCACAAAACTTCATTCTAGATAGAAGACGTCAAAGACAAAAACAATCTCCATCAATAATCAATATAAGTCGGTGAATAAGTAAAATATGTATTTGCAATATAAATCAAGAAAATAAATACATCACGTTTCAACATTTCATTGTAACAACAAACTAGATATCTAAGTAAAGTACTTTGTTAAGAAAATGACGTTAAAAATTAGATATTATAGGTAGAAATTATTTGTTAAACTTTAAGACTCTCAACTAAAATTTATTCCACACTGAGTCAAAATCTCCTAAAATACCTTATTTTTGGGGGGTTGTGTCAAAAGAAGAAATGTTCCAAATCAAATCTATTATATAAAACTCAAATGACGTTCGTACGTGAATCAAAAACTCGACCAATTTACAACCGATTTGTTTCGTGTTTGTCTTAAAATGTTCGTATTTATCCAAGGAAGGATCTGACGTATTTTATTTTTGAGATATCGCGAAGAATCCGCGAAAATTTGCAAAAATATATTTTGAAGAAAGATTGTCAGTGAATATTGTCTTAAAATGTTCACACTTATCCAAGGAAGGATCTGACGTATTTTATTTTTGAGATATCGCGAAAAATCCGCGAAAATTTGCAAAAATATTTTTTGAAGATATTAATTGTTTCCTCACATTTCGTTGCAGGCTTTTGTAGCCGACTTGCTTATTTCCACCTTTTTCATTATTTTTCGCGAAAAATCTGCTAAAATTTGCAAATATATATTTTGAAGAAAGTTAATTGTTTCCTCACATTTCGACTTGCTTATTTCCACCTTTTACAATTTTTTAGCGAAAAGTGTATATGCACAAATTTACAACTGTTTTGTTTCGCGATTGTTTTAAAATGTTTATATTTATGCAAGGAAGGTTTTGACATATTTTATTTTTTAGGTATCGGGAAAAATCCACGAAAATTTGCAAAAATATGTTTTGAATTATTTCCTCACATTTCGTTGGAGGCTTTTGTTGTCGACACATTTTAAATTCGAAATTACCGCAATCAATGGTATATAGGTGATCAAGAATACCCACAGCGCTGTGCTTGAGGCTGAACTTCAAAAATACCGCTATCAAGCGGTGTCGTTCTATGGTTGCTATGCCGAAACGTGGAGCTTCGCCGAACATTTTCGGCAAGAAATGTTTGTACCTCGACCGAAACCCAAGATAAAACTTACACACGTTTTTATTGTACAATGTGCCTAACACCAACAAAATATCGAAAATATGGAGGTATTGTTTTACGGACACTATGGGTCTATACCAACAATTTTCTACAACATAGTGGTATACATCTAATTTCAGAACCTTCAAAATACCGAAAATATGGTATTGTTCTATGGGATCTATTTTAAAACAACGACCGATAAATTCATCTTCAATAACAAAATCATCTCTTCTTCTTCATCTGGCAATATGTGTTCATCTGCCATTACGGCTAAAAGTCGTTCTTAAAAAAGCTATTTGTTATTGTTATTGAATTTGAATATCGGTTCAGATTTGAATATAGCTCCCATATAAGTCCTTTTTCATCTATTTGATGCACCAAACATGCAATATACATATGCCCGATTTCAATAAATTTTGGAATTTGTTACGGAATTTTGCCTACAAATAAATGTGCCAAGATATATCGAAATCGGTACAGATTTGGATGTTGCTCCCATACATAATTTTGGCCGATTTGAGGTATTTAATGCACCAACACGCTATGTATGTCCAATTTCAATTAAGTATTTAAGTGTGAAGGAATCGGGACTATATATAAATTATATTGACATCGGTCGAGATTTGTAAAATGTGTGCAGAATTTGGACTAGAAAAATGTTCGACAAAATATTTTGAAAACCGTTCAGACTTCAAGTCATCCTTTTGCTAAAAATATCACATGGGTAGAGATAAGGAATAATAAAATATTGAATCTCTGATTCATCATTTAAGTAAGTGTCTTCGAAGTCAGTACAAGTCATCATTATAATATGAGTGTGCTTTAAGTTGGAGAAAATCAAGGCTAAAATTAATAAATATCAGAGACTTCTTAGGTGGGATGGGCGAAGGGAAACAGTTACCTCTATTTACTTAAGACATTTCCTTATCATCATTATTATTATTGGAATAAAAATTGTCAATGCAAGTGGGAGTTACCCTAATAGTAATTTAAGGTGTCACAACAGCTTGATATATACCCTTGGAAAACGTTCTCAATTTTAGCTTTATTCTTAATTTAATTCTCTTCTTTAAAGGGGAGAATAGGTTCAGATAGGCTCATTTTGTCGAATTAAAGAGTATATCGTCACCATAAATGCCCGAAGACGTAACCTACATGAAAATTGAAATTCGTTTTTTGATGGAATCTGATACATAAAGCCAAAATACATGCTCTGGCAAAATTTCAAACTTCTACGTTCAAAAAAACGTCCTATTCAAGAAATTGCATTTCGGAAAATGGGATATCATTGCAGATTTTGTTGTAGTGGAAGATCCCAAAACTTAGCGCTCCGGCGGTTTTGGTTTTCCTACTTATTCCCCTTTGTACATGATTGATAATACTCCAAATACTCGCCCTTTTAAGATTGATCTATATTTATAAAGGAGAAAAATGTTTGTACGTTTGTTTGTTTGTAATTTATGGACTAAAAACCACTGAACAGATCTTCCTGAAAATTTGAGGGTTTATTGCAACACCGCCTGAAAGTAAAATAGGCTATAATAAATTTTTAAATTCCGCGACCATCTGGAAATATAGCCTCAGGATCGGAGGTACCTCCAAGAAACTTAGATTTTTTATCCAAATATCTAATGAACGGTTACAGATACAGCCTCCATATTTGGTGTACCTACAAACAAATCTGTTAAAAAAATATCGAAATCGGTTCAGATTTAGATATAGCTCCCATATATATTTTCGGCCGATTTTATGTATTTAATGCACCAAACACGCTATATATGTCCGATTTTAATGGAATTTCTAATGTTTGACGGAATTTGGCCTACAAGTAGCAAAGCGCACCGGGTTCAGCTAGTTTCATTATAAGTCTCTGAACAAAAGAAATTTGTAGCTATAATATTTAACATCTCCAGAAGCTTTCGCTTTTTATATATGATTTAGGACCATATTCTACAGTTTTTATTCACATTTTCGTTATCTGCGGTCACAAAATATATTTTATTGATGTTTTTTTCGTAACAAATTCTTTCAGAAGATTATGTCTACTCGATCCAAACTGTTTTTGAAATATCTATGGTCAATCTATATATATAAAATTGAAATTTGTTTGTCTGTTTGTTTGTTTGTGCCTTATAGACTCGAAAACCGCTGAACAGATCTTACTGAAAAGTTAAGGGTACATTGCTGCATGGCCTGGAATGAAAATAGGCTATATCATTTTTTGAAATTTCGCGTTGATCTGGAGATATAGCATCAAAACCGGAGGTACCTCCAAAAAAATTAGATTTTGTATGCAAATATCTTTAGAACTATTACAGATACAATCTCGAAATGTTGTATGTGTGACGGAATTTGGTGTAGAACTAAAATTACTAAATTTTATTCAAATCGGTTCAGATTTGGATATAGCTCCCACATACATATATTTTCGGCCGATTTCCTTATTTTATGCACCAAACACGCTATATATGTCTAATTTCGCTGAAATTTAGAATGTGTGATGGATATTGGCCTACAAATATATGTGCCAATTTATATAGAAATCGGTTCGGATTTGGATATAGCTCCCATATATATTTTCTGGAGATTTTCCGCATTTGATGCACCAAACACGCTATATATGTCCAAATTGGCTGAAATTTGGAATGTGTTACAGAACTTGGTCTACAAATAAATGTGCCAAATTATATCGAAATCGGTTCAGATATGGATATAGCTTCCATATATATTTTCGGCCGATTTTCCGGAATTTGGTCTAGAAATAAATGTGCCAAATTATATCGAAATCGGTTCAGATATGGATATAGCTTCCATATATATTTTCGGCCGATTTTCCCGAATTTCGTCTAGGCATAAATGTGCCGAATTATATCGAAATCGGTTCAGATTTGGATATAGCTCCAATTTATATTTTCGGCCGATTTTCCACATTTGATGCACCAAACACGCTTTATATGTCCAATTTCGCTGAAATTTGGAATGAGTTACAGAACTTGGTCTAGAAATAAATGTACCAAATTATATCGAAATCGGTTCAGATTTGGATATAGCTCCTTTATATATTTTCGGTCGATTTCCTGTATTTTATGCACCAAACTCGCTATATATGTCCAATTTCGCTGAAATTTGGAATGCGTAACGGGGTTTGGTCTAGACATAAATGTGCCAAATTATATCGAGATCGGTTCGGATTTGAATATAGCTCCCATATATATTTTCGGCCAATTTCCTGTATTTTATGCACCAAACACGCTATTATGTCCAATTTCGTTGAAATTTGGAATATGTAACGGAAATTATATCGAAATCGGTTCAGATTTGGATATAGCGCTCATATATATTTTTGGCCGATTTCATGTATTTGATGCTCCAAACACGCTGTATATGTCTGATTTCAATAAAATTTTTAACGTGTGACGGATATTAGCCTAGAAATATATGTGCCAAATGATATCGAAATCGGTTTAGATTTAGGTATAGCTCCCATATATATTTTCGTCCGATTTGATGAACTTAATGCACCAAAAACGCTGTATATGTACGATTGCAATGACATTTGGAATTTTTGACGAATATTGGCCTGGAAATAGATGTTCAAAATTATATCGAAATCGGTTCAGATTTGGATATAGCGCCCATATATATTTTCGGCCGATTTCATTTATTTGATGCACCATTCACGCTGTATATGTCCGATTTCAATGACATTCGTAATTTAAGTAATTTAAGATGTCCCAATAGGCTGAATAAATTACAAGTATCCTCAAACTTAAGGTACTCAATTTTAGTGTTGTTCCTAATTTAATTATCTTCTTTAAAGGAGAGAATGGACTCAGGAGTGTTAGAGTATATAAAATTTGTAAATGTGACCTACGTAGGACTCATTCATTTATTTTTCACTTAGTCGGGGTAGCGAAGCGCACCGGGTTAAGCTAGTATATACATATAAGGAAGATATTGATAACCCAGATCGGACTTTGAAAAATTACGTATTAACCCTAGGAAATGTGTGTATCATGAATGATCATAACAAATTTGGTTAGGATATGGCTAGTTACTTCGATTTCAAGGGTTAATTCAGTAAATTTTATCAGAGCAGGAGTAGCTGCCATTATTATAGTATTTAGGACCATGCCAAAACCATGGATGTTAGGACTCGTATGTCAGATATATATTCACTGGACAATAGCCGTAGACTATCCCCGCATTTTCACATACAATATCAGGAACCTATGGCTTATCCTGATGACGTTATTTTAGTTTATAATACTAAAATACATAATTTTTCAAAGTCCGATCTGAGTTATCAATATTTTCCCTATATATATTCACAGTTTGGATCGAGCAAAGATAATCTTCTGAAAGAATTTATTATGAAAAAACATCAATAAAATATATTTTGTGACCGCAGATAATGAAAATGTGAATAAAAACGGTAGAATATGGTCTTAAATCATATATGAAAAGCGAAAGCTTCTGGAGATGTTAAATATTATAGCTACTAATTTCTTTTGATCAGAGATTCATAATGAAATTTGATTTTGAACATTTCTTCTTTTGACACAACCCTCAAAAAGTGAGGTATTTTAGGATATCTCCAGATATTTGGTGTAACGTTCGACAAAATGTTTAAGTCCAGTCCGCGCCAGCCACAGCTACATACTTGCAAAAAGATCAGAAGTAAGAACAAGATACTCATGTTTCGGACCAGCAGTACACCAACAAAGACGAATTTTTCAAATTTTTATTTCAGTCATCCTTATACCTTTAGACGTGGATTTTTTAAGGTTTTTTTTCAACCACCCTGAAACATTTTGGCGTGGATTGTTAAACTAATTTTTCCAACCGCCCTGGGACTTTTATGTGTGGATTTTTTAAATAATTTTTTCCAACCACTCTGATACATTTAGGCATGGCTTTTTAAATAAATTTTTCCAACCACCCTGAGACCTTTAAACGTGGATTTTTTAAAGAAATTGTTCTAACCATCCCGAGACCTTTAGGCGTGGATTTTTTAAAGAAAATTTTCTAACCACCCCGGGACCTTTATGCGTGGATTTTTTCAAAGAATTTTTTCTAACCACCTCGAGACCTTTAGGCTTCGATTTTTTAAAGACATTATTCCAACCACCCCGAGACCTTTAGGCGTGTATTTTTAAAGAAATTTTTCCAACCACCTTTAGACCTTTAGGCTTGGATTTTTTAAAGAAATTTTTCCAACCACCTTTAGGCCGGGATTTTTAAAATATTTTTTTTCAGCGACCCTGAGACCTTTAGGCATGAATTTTTTAAATTTTTTTTCTTTTTTTTTTTTGCCACCATGATACTTTTAGGCCTGGATTTTTTAAATATTTTTTTCAGCGACCCTGAGACCTTTAGGCATGAATATTTTAAAATATTTTGCCACGATGATACTTTTAGGCCTGGATTTTTTAAATATTTTTTTCAGCCACCCTGATACTTTTAGGAGTGGAATTTTTACAAATTTTTTTCAGCCATCCTGATACCTTTAGGAGTAGATTTTTTTAAATATTTTTTTTCAGCCACCCTCATACCTTTAGGAGAGGATTTTTTAAATATTTTTGTTTTTCAGACACCCTGATACCTTTAGAGGTGGATATTTTTAATATTTATACCCTCAGCATTTATGCTAATTATATGAAAGGTGCAAAAAAAACCCTATGACACCGTGTGTAGTGGTTGGAGCGCAATATAACTCTTGAACGGATCTCTCGATTCGGTCCAAAATTTGGCCCAAACTTAGTATAAGTTCGAAGATAAGCCATGTCGGCCCACTCCTTCAGTTACCTCCCACACAAAATTTCAAAAATGTTCGGAAAAATTGTGCGCACGATAACTCTTGAAGCAAGTGACCGATTTGGTCCATACTTTACACATCCTAATATATCTACCATATGTATATCAGGTCTGAATATGGACTATATTTGTCCACTCCTTCTGTACCTTCCACACAAAATTTCGTATAAGTTCACATTAAGACCCGCTCTCGAATTACTTTGCATTCGCTGCCTCAGTTACGACGGTAAATGCTTTTTCAGAGGCAAGTCCATACTTCTTGAGAAAACAGGCCAAAAGGTGTCCAAACTTAGTTTCAGTTGGAAGATTGGCAACAACTTCCTGTACTTCCCTCCGATATTTAAAAAATTTCACTAAAATTGTATGCACGATATCCCTTGAACAGAGCAACTAAATTGGTCAAAACGTTGGATGTCCTACTATTTTGTCCAAATTTAGTTTAACTTCTAAGATGGCCGATATCGATCTTCTCCTTATGGTACCTCCCCCACAAAAGTTCAACAATTGTGTCGATCTGTCCGTAGATAAAAGTATCAATTGGGTATATCTCTGTCGGCAAAGCCGACTGATACTTTTTTACTTGTTTTTTTTAGCCACCCTGAACCGTGGTTCTTCGGTCTACTGTAGACCCCAATTGTCATATAATTTATAATACCTCATTTATCTTATATCTCTAGAAGTCCTCAATGGTATTCTATTAATAGAAAACCTCAGTGATTGTCTATCTATGCACTATGGACCCAATGACAGGTTTTTTTAGGCAATAAGTCACTGGAAGCAGCTGGATCTTTCAAATTTAATTCTGATGTTTATAATGAGCATAAAAATACATCTGCTAAATTTGGTAGAAATCGTTTCAGATATAGATAAAGCTTTCATATATATGTTTCATCCGATTTTTTATTTAAGCCGCACAAAGGTCACAATTTGCATCCGATAGCTTTAAAATTTGATATGGTAGATCCTGTTCAATTTAGAATTATGTCCGGAAAATTTGGTTCTGATCGGTTCAGATAAATATATCTATATATGAATAAAATTAGCTCTTGGCAAATGGATTATGCGTAAGTATGTAGGTAAACTTCTGGGATTCCGCTGAAGGTAAGTAAGAGGAGAACGGTAAGTAAAATGCAACTTCAACGAAATGCCCCAACAATGCTTAGTGGACTGTATTGGCGGTTTTAACTTGATGAATTATTCCTCATAGCCAATGAGGATAAATTAGAGAAAAGAGAAGAGAAAACAAGTAAAAAAGATACACCCTCAGCCAATGTGAATTGAAACTTTTATCTACGGGCAGATTGAAGGTATTTAGGATCTCTTCCGAATTTTGTGGCCCTTTTTGAACATTTGAACTTGCCGACAAAAATGTGGATTAGGAATTAACACAAATGTTGAAATTTTGTGGGGGAGTACCCTTAGGACGGACCGATATGGGCCACTTTAGAAGTTAAACTAAATTTTGACAATATTAGGAGATCCAAAGTTTGGACAAAATTGATTACACCATTCAAGTGATATAATCCTAGCATTTTAGTGACATTTTTTAAATATTGGGGAGAAGTACCGGAAGTTGGAACCAGTATTGCCCATGAGACTAAGTTTGGATAAAATATGACGAAGACCAAATGCTACACCAAATCGGTAGAACAGTTCGAGAGCCACATATGGTGACATAGGGTTTTTTTACACCTTTCGGGAAATATGGACCAAGAAGTATGGACTTGCCCCTGAAAAAACTTTTACCGTCGTAATGGTGGTAGCGAATGCAAATCGCTTCAAAAAAAAATCAAAGTTATTCAAGAGCAGGTCCTAAAGATAACTTATCCGAAATTTTGTGTGGGAGGTACCAGAAGGAGTAGATAAATATAGTCCATATTCGAATCTAATCCATATCTGGTAGATATATTAGTATGTGCAGAGTATGGAGTTCATTGGTCACTTCCTTCAAGTGTTATCGTTCGCATAATTTTTCCGAACATTTTTGAACTTTTGTGAGGTAGGTACCTGAAGGAGTGGACCGATATGGTTTATCTTCGAACTAAAACTACGAAGGCCTAATTTTGGGCAGAATTAACAGATCCGTTCGAGATTTATCTTGCGCTTCAACCACTACACACGGTGTCATAGGGGTGTTTTCCACCTTTCAGTTTATTTGCTCAGGAAGTATGGACTTGCCCCTGATGAAACTTGTACCGCCGTATAGGGGACAGTGAATACGAGTTGTTACAACAAAAATCAAAGGGATTCCAGAACTGGTCCTAAACTGAACTTTTTCGAAATTTAGTTTGGGAGGTACCCGAAGGAGTGAACCGATATAACCCATCTTCGAACTTAAACTAAGCTTGGGCAAAATATTACGAAAGCCAAATTTTGGACCGAATCGGTGTCTCCGTTCGAGGGTTATCGTGCGCACCAGCCAGACAGACGGACGGACGGACATGGCTAAATCAACTCCAAATTGTCTGAAGCACATTTCGTCCAAACATACTTGGGGTCTAAAACCATTATTTCGATGAGGCACATTTTGCCCGTATGAAAATGTATATACCCTCGTTAGCATAAATGCTGAGGGTATAACAAAACCTTAAACTTTACATGTTCCAAATTTTGTGTGGGAGATACCCTAGGGAGTGGTACGATGTACGTTCCATATTTGGACGTAATCCAAGTATGTGTGTTATGTTAGGCACAACCAAGTTTAGTTTGTGCCGGAAGATTTTTTGAAGCTCCAGGGTCATTATCTCAAAAAGTATGGACTTGTCCCCGAAAAATAATACACCGTCAATGCAAAGAATACAAAGTCAAAAAGTCAAAATTTCGATTTTTAACAAAAAATGTGCCCTTTATTGACCCTTAATCGGTCAAAAAAAATTTTAAGGAAAATTCTCTTATTTGAAGACAAAATTTTGATGTATTCAATAAACTCACAAAAATATATGAAGACTGAACACAAAATTTCTGTAATTTCTAAAACCTTAAAAACCCGAAAATTGGGCGGTATCGTTCCACGGGGGGTTAAAAATATTTAGCACGACCTGGCGAAGACTAAATACCAAATATCAGCTACATTGGTTGTTTAATGTGGCTAAAACCTTGAAAATACCGAAAACCGGGCGATACCGTTCTACTGGAGCTTTGTAATTTGGAAGACTAATTACCAAATTTTCGACATTTCGCTAAGATAATAGGGCTAAACCCTAAAAAATACCAAAAATTAAGAGATATGCTTCTACGGGGGATAAAGGAAGACGTGGATATAAAATAGTAATTCTTTTCAGGAATACTTTATAACCCCCTGGAAGACTAAATAACAAAAATCAGTCATTTCGGTGGGATATTGACGTCACAACCTTAAGAATTACGGAAATCGGGAGGTACCGTATTATGGGGGCTATATAAAGGCAAGGTCCTATACCGACAAATATCATATGGAAAGTTTTATACCCCAAATAAAGACTAAACACCAAATTTCAGCCAATTCGGTGGAATATTGAGGCAACAACCTTCAAAATACCGAAAATCGGGAGGTACCGCTCAATGGGGCCTATATGAGGGCGTGGACCAATACCGACAAAATTAGAGGGGAAAGCTGAATACCCCCAACGAAAACTAAATACCAAATTTTAGTCATTTCGGAGGAATACTGAGGCCACAATCTTCATAATACCGAAAATCGGGAGGTACAGTTCTATGGGGGCTAAATGAAGGCGTGGACCTATACCAACAAAATTCTGGGGGAAAGTTTTATAGCCACAGCGAAGATTAAATTTTAGCCATTTCGGAGGAATATAGAGGCCACAATCTTCAAAATACCGAAAATCGGAAGGTACCGTTCTATGGGGGCTAAATGAAGGCGTGGACCTACACCAACAAAATTCTGAGCGAATGTTTTATACTCCAAATGAAGACTAAATACCAAATTTCAGCCATTTCAGTGGAATATTGAGGCCACAACCTTCAAAATACCGAAAATCGGGAGGTACCGTTCTATGGGGTCTAAATGAAGGCGTGGACCTATACCAACAAAATTCTGGGGGAAAGTTTTATACCCACAGCCAAGATTAAATACCAAATTTCAGCCATTTCAGTGGAATAATGAGGCCACAACCTTCAAAATACCGAAAATCGGGAGGCACTGTTCTATGGGGGCTATATGAAGGCGTTGACCTATACCGACAAAACTCTGGGGGAAAGTTGGATTTCGGTGTGAAAATGAAGCTAAAACCTTAAAAATACCGAACATCGGGTGGTACCGTTATACGGGGGCTATATCAAAACGTGGACCGATATAGCCCATTTGCAATAACAAACATCCTAGGAATAATTGAAACTTCTATACAAAATAACAAACCTCTGTCTTAAAACTTGCGAGCTGTATCTTGATTTCAACAGACGGACAGACGGACATAGTTATATCGACTTAGAATTTTACCCTGATCAAGAATATATATACTTTATAGGGTCTCCGATGAATATTTCTATCTGTTACAAACGGAATGACAAATTTAATTATACCCTCAATATTATGGTGGAGGGTATAAAAATGGAGTGAGCGGGGACCTTCCCCCACAACGGTTTTTAGCTAACCGCAAAATCTCAAAGATTTATAGACGTATTGGTATAAAATACAATAGCAATTGTGACTTCTATCATTAACTGATGTTTTGGAAGTAGAATACCGGGATGGCGTCCGATTTTTGACAACTTTATAATTGCAGGTTACGATCTCTAAATTTAGTAGGTGTTTGTAGTCCCAGTTATTAAATTTAGAGATCTTGAACATACAAGTTTTCAGTGCTTGGTATAACTCGAATAAGATTACTATAAAATGTGACAACTTGTGTCATATTGACAAGTCCCAATTCCAGCCCGGCCGAAAACTTAAAAATATCCAAATTTTTAAGTGTCACCCTATGTATGTATTAATTAGTTTCTATAAGTTTTCGCGGCCATACGCAGATACATTTTTTGCACATGTAGTACTCAATATTACCATCTACCACACATATATAATTACGCGGATACGTCGCGATACCGAAAAATATATCACATGTCTGCACATACAATTTCTTACAACATCTAACTTTTTTAATTCTTTATCACAATCTTAATTGGCATACCCTTCCACGCCCGCGGGAGTTTGTTAGTTCTCATACCGGGCGCGTCCCCACCGGCGGATAGGGGGAGGAGGATGGTCGTACCACTCTGTCCAATACCTATTGCATGGTGGGTCTGGGGCAGAGGGGTGGGATTATCCACCTCCGGAAACCTTGAGTTTCCCGCGGACAAAAAACTGACTATGGGGGTGTTCCCCTAAAACAAAAAACAAATATGGAAGGAAAAAAGGAAGAAAAAGTTACGGTGCAGGGCCTAATAAACCCAGTGCCGGCGGGGACCAGTGATCTGCCTACGAGTCACACCCCGTCGATATCATGCGATCGTGAGCAATCTCCCATAGATGTGGGTGCCTTGGCATCTGTGGTCGAAGGTAATGCTACAAGCACACAACCTAGTGTAAAAACGGAGGAGGATAAAGGGCAGCACAGGGGGAGGATTAACTTGACCCAACTATCTGATGATGGTAGCGACCCTGATTCCAAATCCGATAGCTGCGGCAAAACGAACACAACCGTTGTGGAAAATCCCATGAAAGAGGAAGTCCACAAGATGGTAGAGGAAGTGAGCGAGAGCATCGCTAAGCTCACGACGAAAAGAGTGCAGTGGTCTGGGGCCCAAAGGAAGAAATATAAGAGGAACCAGGCTAAACTAAAGAAGGAACAACAGCTGGCTGCTTCAAAGGTTACCACAGACAGTCCCTCCACTTCTTCGGATGCGGCGAAGAGGACAAGGTCTCCTGAGGAGCAGAACGTGCCAAAACCCAGTAAGAAGAAAAAGAGCTTCCCACCTTCAATTGCCCAGGACAAACCTCGTCAAGACAAAAGCCAAGGAGACTGCCAAAAGTATCCTTCAAATGATACTGAAGAGGCGAGTTCTGACAAAAAGAAGGTCGACATCGGAATCTTCTGCGGTGGCCATGGACTCAGTAAAGAAGCCTACCTCCACCCAGAAGAGGAAGATGGACGCTGAAACCGGAACGGAGCCGCCATCGACTTACGCCAATGTAGCCAAGAGATACTACAAGGACGAGCTGTGCTACGCAGTAATCGATACTAGTAAAGGATCTGGAAGGCTACACAAAGAGTACTTATCGGAGATCGAGAAATCGATCAACGATAAAATATTGGAACAAATCCTGCAAGGACGAGTCTCAATAAAAATAAACTGCTGTGAGCCAAGGGGGGACCTCCTATTGTACCACCTGGACTCACACGCAAACTCTGCAGCTCTCGGGGAGGTAGTCAGCAGTATAGCAACTCCATGGGAAGGTGGCAGACTAAAACTGGTGAGGAAAGACGAAATTCCTCATCTAACCAAAGCATCGGTGTTCGTCAAGGGGCATGGCTGCAAGCTCGAGACGGAGCGCATGCTCGAGGTCTTTGGCGTACAAAACGAGGCCCTAAAGGTGGAAAGATGGGAGGTCTTCTACAGGGAGGAGAAGGAAGACGGCACTCTCCTTGTGATGGGGATCGACGATCTCTCGCTAGCCGGGCTCGTCAAAACCAAGGGCAAGGCATTCTTCATCTCGAACTCGGTCTTCTTCAAAATTGGAAAGGCAAGAGTTGGTGAGAAGGAGATTGCCAAACCAAACAACCAAGAGGTCAACCTACCAAAAGGCTTACAGGAGGGAGGAGCAGACGAAATTAGCGACTCCCAAGAAGCCAACCTACTGGAGAACCAATGATTGAGGTCATCCAGATCAACCTCCATCGGAACGAAACGGCAACACTAGCCCTGATGGACAAAATAACTAAAGGTAATATACATATTGGTTTAATCCAAGAACCTTGGACCATAAAAAAACAAGGTTTCTGGACTTAACCATATAAATTATCAACTTTTTTACGCAAATACGGGATCCCGACCGAGGACCTGCATTATATGCCACAAAAACTTATGCTTTCTTTTTTCTCCAGAGTTGTCATCGTCGGATGTCACAGTACTGAAGCAGGGAAATGGTAACATATACCTAGCATCATTATACCTGCCGTTCGACTCCCCGACATTACCACCTTCGTCGGAACTGCAGCAACTGGTGAGAAGGATAAAGCAAACAGGTAACGAAGTACTAGTAGGTAGCGATGCTAACTCTCACCACATCTCGTGGGGTAGTACTAACACTAACAAAAGGGGTCAAGCCCTTATAGATTACTTAAATACTAACGACCTGATTACACTTAACACGGGGAATACGCCAACCTTTGTTAATAGAATTAGGGAGGAAGTACTAGATATAACGATATGTTCAGAAAATTTAATAAACGAGGTACACGAGTGGATGGTCCTGGAGGAACACACCTTCTCAGGCCATAAGTATATTAGATTTAAAATAGCTAGGCCATCGCCTAACCCGATAACCTTCCGAAACAAATCCAAAACAAATTAGACAAAGTTCGGAAAACGAGTAAAAGAAAGACTTGGGCAACCAGATGAGGAATGCCTAAGTAAGGAGGACATAAAGAGAGATGTTCTAAAGTTAACTGAGGCACTAGTAAAGTCTTTCGAGGAAAGTTGTCCCCTTCGAGAGAGGAAATCCGCCTACGAAAAACCCTGGATGACAGGGGAAATTCGGAATAAAGGCAAGGAGGTCCGCAGACTTTATAATAGGGCCAAACGTAAAAAAGCAGCTGTATTCTGGGACAACTATCAGGCAAAATTAAAGGAATACAACAAAATAACAAGAAACGCCAAACGAAACTCCTGGAAGCTTTTCTGCGAACAGGTGGATAGTGTAAATGACGTTTCAAAGATTAAAAAGTTTCTATCTAAAGCCCATTCACAGACCGAGCAATTGGTCGATGGAAATGGAAAAATGATTGAAACAACAGAAGAAACTCTAGGCCTTCTGATGAAAACGCACTTCCCGCAGAATACCATGGTTAACACTGAGGCATCGACGGAATGTATTAACTCATCGGAAGAGGCACCAAAGATCGACAGCTTAATGGTCCAACAAGCCATTTTAAGCTTTTCACCATATAAAGCAGCTGGACCAGACCAGATCTTCCCGTCTTTACTACAGAGGGAAGTGGACATTATTGCGTCCAAACTGGTCGGGATCTTCAATGCATGCTTAAAACTTGCATACACTCCTATAGCCTGGCAGAAGGCAAGGGTAGTCTTTATACCCAAACCTGGCAAGGCAAGTTATGCAACACCAAAATCTTATCGACCGATAAGTTTAACTTCTTTCTTACTCAAAACAATGGAACGGACAGTCGACACCATGATAAAGAGTAAGATCCCCAACGATATGCTTAAATTCAAACAACATGCATACGTTAAAGGCAGATCAGTGGAAACCGCATTGCATGAGGTAGTACACCACATAGAAAGAACCTTCGAATTGAAAATGTACACACTTGCTGTATGCATGGACATCGAAGGCGCTTTCAATAACGTAAGCACCGAGACACTTATCCACTACTTAGAAGAGTTTCAGGTAGACAGGGCCTTAAGGAACTGGATAAACCACATGCTAAGGAATAGATGGATAAGCTGCGGGCTAATACGACGTGAAAATAAGAGACAAAGTTAGACAAGGAACGCCACAGGGAGGGATACTTTCACCTCTGTTGTGGGTTACCACCATAAACAGCCTCTTGAGGACCCTAACCGAAGAAGGATTTGACCCAGTCTGCTACGCAGACGACGTTATAATACTTTTGAGGGGAAAGAATCCGAATCAACTCTGTCGAAGAGCAGAAACGGCTCTAAAAATTGCTTTTAACTGGGCCAGGCCGAGAGGTCTGAACGTCAACCCGGAAAAAACAGAATTATGACTATTCACTAGGAAAACGAAAATGGGACACTACGAGGAACCAGTTTTTCTAGATAAGACAATAAATATCTCTTGTACAGTTAAATATCTAGGAGTAATTCTGGACAGGAAACTTAAATGGAAAGACCATATACAAGAAAGGGCTAACAAGGCCCAAATATGTTGGTCAACCTGCAGAAGGGCGATAGGCTCAAAATGGGGGTTCAATCCTAGGATGATACACTGGCTATACAGAAGCGTAATTAGACCAATTCTAACGTACCCGTCTATGGTATGGTGGACAGCCATGGACAAAAAATGCAATGTGGAAATAGTGCAAAAGGTCCAAAGAACATGCTGCCTAAGCATTAGCGGAGCAATGAGGACCACACCGACTAGGGCTCTAGAAACAATTTTGTTTGTACACCCAATAGATATTCAGGTAAGGTATGAGGCAGCCATCGCAGCTGTAAGGCTAAAGTCGATGAGCGAGTGGATCGAAAAGAGCCACCAAACATACCACCAAAACATATTAAAGGTCACAACGGGTGAATCTATAAATCAGGTAGTATCGGACCGTATACCTGAAACTAGTGAAGTAGCCTTGTGTGAAGTGTCAATACCTGACAGAGACATGTGGATCAGGGGAGCTCTAGCACAGATTCCCGCTGGAAGCTGTGGGTTTACGGATGGGGCTGTGCTAGGGGGGAGAACCGGACTGGGTCTTTATATAATGGAACCGGAAACGGAAATCTCCCTCCGTCTGCCGGAGCATAACACGATCCTGCAGGCTGAACTCCGGGCGATAACAGAGTGTCTGCTTTGATTTGATACTCACACAAGGCCTACCACTGTAAATATCCTTACGGATAGCAAAGCAGCCATTAGAGCTATATCAACCAAGACAGTGAAATCTAGAACTGTCTTGGAATGTATTAAATCTATAAATAATTACTCCCAACATTATATGGGTACCAGGGCATACCGGGATTAGGGGTAATGAAATAGCAAACTCCTGGGCAAAACAAGCCAAGGAGCAACCCACGGTAAGTCTAGAAAACTCTAAGCCGTTTAAAGCTACGCGACTAGAACTAAAGACATGGGCAAAAAATGCACATATATCCCTCTGGAGTAGTGAAGAGAAGGGAAAAAACACAAAAATCCTATGGGGAAATCCAGACGAGGACAAACCAAAAGAATTACTTTTACTAAGTAAAAAAGATATTAGTAGACTGACAGGAATCCTTACAGGTCACATAGGTCTAAAAGCGCACCTGCACAAAATAGGTTGTGTAGAAAACAGTGAACGACGACGAACAGTCCAACGACGACGAAACGTTGGAACATTACCTCTGCCATTGTCAAGCCTTCATAAATCTGAGAACCCAGTTACTAGGGAATTACATTATACCAGGACTCGACCAAATTAGGACAATCGAGTTCAAAAAGATCTATGTAAATAGGACAGAGATCCTAGACTAAGTCAAAAAAAAAAGATAATCCTCCATAACCCAAAATTAGAGCGCTCAACAGGCCTACTTATGGCTTAAGTGTATGTCCACATGGGCATGTGGTGATCTAGGATCACCCCTCTTATCAACCTAACCTACCCTTCCACGTATTTCCATTTAAAAAAAAGTTAATTATGTGAACGGCGTTTAATTGTCGAGCGAAACAATTTTGTTCTTCTTGTGATTGAATTTTATAAATTGTAAAAATGTAAGATGTACTGTCTTTGGCAGCCCGTTATGTGATCATGAAGCCTTGCCAGGTTGAAATGTTTTTCTTATGAAGTGGTCCAAAATGTCAAGAATCTAATGCCGTTATTACTTTATTCAAATATATCACTTTAAAAATAGATTTTTTGCCCCAGAAACCTGCGATTGGGCCCATAGTGCTATGTATGAATTCCCCTCACCCCAAGGGTAAATCATTTTAACATTTGATTCAAATACATTTGTAATTTTGGTAATTAAAACACCCTAAATTGTTTCCACATGCATTAAAAAATATTTAATAAAACCATTGAATAAATAATTTTAATGTTCAATCTGGCGTGGCAACAACGTTAGTTTGGTGGCGACGGCGGCAATGTGTAACAGAAAATTAATAATTTTTATAATTTTTCTTCATGCGTCAGCGCTATTGGTAACTATATCATGGATAAGTTTGTGGCATACATTTATTTCGAATTTCTCCTCTTGGTCTCTTTCACAGGCAGCAAAACGTTCCTTTAATGTGGAATTTCACAAGGTGACAATGCACAATCTGAGCTCACCCGTTGCTCATGCTTACTGCAGTTTAAAGAAATTAGCCGTTAATCGTTTTTCATCCGATATTTGGTTTATATTAGAACGGGAGCTATCCGCAGAATCGGAAATTGAAATAAAAATAACCTATCGCATGAGACAACAGGCGAAAATTACGACATTCTTGAAAATAAAATTAAATATTTGCGATGCTTTAAATCATTTTAAAACGGTGCCAATGATTAACAAGTTATTCATTGAATTAATGCGGTCGAGTAATTTACCTTATTCGTGTCCCATTAAAGGGGTAAGACGGCAAATAGCTTAGTGTTTTTAAGTCCAAACTAATTGTTTTCCTGTTTTTCCTGCTCATCTTTCTAGAATTTCTGGTACAATATGACGGACTTTATATTAACCGATGAAATTCTGCCAATCTATACCCCATTGGTCCACTTCAACTATTCGGTGTATTTTCATGAATTCGGAAAGCCCTTTGCCACTTATATTGTTGAAGGTTCAACGGAGCCCAGGACAAACAATAAAAAATATAATGGAAAGAATAATAAAATAAAATAAAATAAAATAAAATAAAATAAAATTAAATAAAATAAAATAAAATAAAATAAAATAAAATAAAATAAAATAAAATAAAATAAAATAAAATAAAATAAAATAAAATAAAATAAAATAAAATAAAATAAAATAAAATAAAATAAAATAAAATAAAATAAAATAAAATAAAATAAAATAAAATAAAATAAAATAAAAATAAATAAAATAAAATAATATTAAATAAAATAAAATAAAATAAAATAAAATAAAATAAAATAAAATAAAATAAAATAAAATAAAATAAAATAAAATAAAATAAAATAAAATAAAATAAAATAAAATAAAATAAAATGTAATAAAAAAATAAAATAAAATGAAATAGAATAGAATAAAATAAAATAAATAGAAAAAAATATAAAAAATTAAACAAAATACAATAAAATAAAATAAAAAATCACCAATCGTGATTTTTGTTAATTAAAAAATCAGAAAATGCTGTCCCTATTATTTTTAGTGGTGTAGACTGAAGATCACCGACTTTTAGCCAACATTAAAGAATTACGCCATATGGCTCCTAGCTAGGACCAACGCTTTGGCAAATAACTTCTGATTTTCATAGAATTCCAAAGAATTATTAAAACTTAGGTCTGGTGTAAATGAGGGCAAAAATTCATTGGTAAGCGTGTAATTCCGCATGCTATAACGGAAGTTTTAGAAAAAACAAGAGAAAAGAAAAACTATATACGGCTCTGGCAACAAAATCTCAATAATTTCTTACAATGTCAGTGCCCTGAAGTTGCAACACATAAATTCCACATCAAATCGAAAAATGTTACTGGCGGGGACCAGTGATCTGCCTGCGAGTCACACCTCGTCGTCATCAAGCGATCGTGAGCAAACATCTCCCACAGATGTGGGTGCCTTGGCATCTGTGGTCGAAGGTACGGCTACAAGCACACAACCTAAAGGTAAAATGGAGGAGGAGACAGGGAAGCCTAGGGATAGATTAAACTTGACCCAACCATCAGAGTATGGAAGCGACCCTGACCCCGAATCCGACAGCAACAGCAAAAACAATAGTACCGTCGTGGAAAACCCAAATAAAGAGGAGGTCCAAAAGATGGTAGAAGAAATAAGCGATAACATCGCAAAACTTTCAACAAATAAAGTGCGGTGGACTGGGGCTCAAAGACGAAGGTATAAGAAGAACCAGGCGCGGCTTAACAAAAAACAACGGGATGCTCCAAAATAGACCAATGAAACTCCCTCCACTTCTTCAAAAGTGGCGAAGAGGATAAGGTCTGCCGAGCAACAGAACACCGCTAAGCCGAGTAAGAAGAAAAAAAGCTTCCCACACTCGAATGCTCCGAGCAAACCAATTCAAAACCCACACGAAGGAGACTGCCCAAAGAACCCTTCAAGGAGGGCGAAGAAGTGAGCACGGATATGAAGGGTGTGAGAGCGACTGCAGAATCTTCTGGAAGACGCGGTGACTCAATTAAGAAGTCCAAGACCTTCCAGAAGAGGAAGATGGTCACAGAAAACGGAGCGGAGTCGCCAACTTCTTACTCCAAGGTAGCCAGGAAGTACAACAGGGACGCACAGTGCTATGCAGTGATCGACGCCAGTAGAGGGTCCGGCAGATTGCCAAAAGAACACCAGGAGGCCATCGAAAAAACGATCGGCGGCAAAATATTGGATCACATCCTGAGAAGTGGCCCAATAAACATAATTAGCAGCGAGCTCAAGGGGGACTTCCTGTGGTTCTACTTGGGCCCAAAAGCAAAACCGACCGCTCTCGAGGAGGTAATAAGTGGAGTAACCACCCCTTGGGAAGGCGGTAAATTGAAGCTGGTGAGGAAGGAGAACGTACCTCACCTGACTAAAGCGGCAGTCTTCGTAAAAGGTTATGGCTGCAAGTTGGAGACAGAGCGCATGCTCGAAGTCTTTGAAAAACAAAATGAGACTTTGGAAGTGAAGAGGTGGGAAGTCTTCCACAGGGTGGAGAAAGAAGAGGGCATTCTCCTTGTGGTGGGAATTGACGACCTCTCAGTAGCCAGTCTCTCCAAGACGAAGGCCAGGGCTTTCTATATCTGCAACGCAGTCACCTTCAAGGCTGGAAGGGCAAGAGTCGGACAGGAGGAAGATGCCCAACCACCTAGCCGGGAGAAAAACCTACCGAGCGAAGACACAGAGGTAGACGAACCCATCAGCGCCGCCCAAGAAAACCGTCTACTGGACGACCAATGATTGAGGTCATCCAGATCAATCTCCATCGGAGCGAAACGGCAACTCATACGCTGATGGAGAAAATGAACAAAGGTAATATACATATAGGTCTAATCCAGGAACCTTGGACAGTGAAGAACAAGGTCTCTGGATTGAACCATATCAACTTTTCTACGCTAGTACAGGTACCCGCCCAAGGACCTGTATTATAGTATATAAAAATGTATGCTTTCTTTTTTCTACAGAGTTGTCATCGTCGGACGCTACGGTATTGAAGCAAGGGAATGGTAATATATACCTAGCGTCTATATACCTACCGTTCGACTCCCCGACATTACAACCTACGTCGAAATTGCAGCAGCTGGTGAGGAAAATGAAGCAAACAGGTAACGAAGTACTAATAGGTAGCGATGCTAACTCACACCACATTTCGTGGGGTAGTACTAACACTAACAAAAGGGGTCAAGCTCTTCTAGATTATTTGAATACTAACGACCTAATAACTCTTAACGTAGGAAATAAACCTACATTTGTTAACAGAATTAGGGAGGAAGTACTAGATATACAAATATGTGGAGGGTATCAGATGACCACTCCTTCTCTGACCACCGGTATATTAGGTTCAAAATATCAAAGCCACCGCCAAACCCGATAACATTCCGTAACAAATCCAAAACAAACTGGACCAAGTTGGGAATTAAATTAAGGTACAGACTAGGGCAAGGGGAAGATGAGGAATGCCTAAGTAAAGCGGACATTGACAGTAAAGTCAACAAATTAGCCGAAGCCCTGGTAAAGTCTTTCGAGGATAGTTGTCCCCTACGAGAAAGGAAGTCTGCCTACGAAAAACCCTGGATGACAGGGGAAATTCGTAATAAAGGCAAAGAGGTCCGTAGTCTTTACAATAGGGCAAAACTAAAAAAATTAGCTGTATTCTGGGACAACTACAAATCAAAACTAAGAGAATACAACAAACTGACAAGGAACGCCAAACGCAACTCCTGGAAACTTTTCTGCGAACAGGTAGATAGCGTAAATGACGTATCAAACATTAAAAAGTTTCTATCCAAACCCATACACAAGCCGAGCTAATGGTTGATGAAATGGGAAGGAAGATGGAAACAAGCGAGGAAACCTTAGGCCTTCTGATGAGAACACACTTCCCTTCAAGCACTGCGGCCAAAACAGTGCTTTTGACGGAAAATGTCCACACATCAGAAGAAGTACCAAAAATAGACAGCTCTATGGTTAAGCAAGCCATAATGAGCTTCTCACCAAACAAAGCAGCAGGACCTGACCAGATCTTCCCGGCCTTACTTGAAACGGAAGTGGACTACATTTCGTCCAAGCTGGTCAAAACTTTCAACGCGTGCTTAAAATTTGCGTATACTCCCATAGCCTGGCAGGAGGCACGGGTGGTTTTTATACCCAAACCAGGTAAGGCAAGTTACGCAGTACCAAAATCTTATCGCCCGATAAGTTTAACATCTTTTTTACTCAAGACAATGGAACGGACAGTCGATACCATGATCAAGAGCAAAATCCCCAACGACATGTTGAAATTTAAACAACATGCATACGTGAAAGGTAGATCAGTGGAAACCGCATTACATGAGGTAGTACACCACATAGAGAGGACCTTCGAAATGAAGATGTACACACTCGCAGTTTGCATCGACATAGAAGGTGCTTTCAACAACGTCATCACGGAAACGCTGATCCACTCCTTAGACGAATTTCGTGTAGACAGAACGCTGAGGAACTGGATAGACGACATGCTAAGGAACAGATGGATAAGCTGCGCGCTACATGACGTAACAAGAAGAGACAAAGTAGGGCAGGGAACGCCACAGGGTGGGATTTTATCGCCGCTTCTGTGTGTCACTACCATAAATAGTCTACTAAGGTCCTTAACCAAGGAAGGATTTGAACCAGTCTGTTATGCAGACGACGTTATAATACTTCTAAGGGGAAAGAATCCAAATCTACTTTGCAGGAGAGCCGAAGAGGCTCTATATATAGCTTACAACTGGGCTAGACCAAGAGGTCTTAATGTTAACCCGGAAAAAACAGAGTTATGTCTTTTCACTAGGAAAACGAAATTGGGCTCCGTCGAGGAACCAGTTTTCCTGAATAAGACATTAACTATATCTCCAACAGTTAAATATCTGGGGGTAATCCTAGATATGAAACTCAAAGGGAAAGACCATATTCAGGAAAGGGCTGTCAAAGCACACAGATGTTGGTCAACTTGTAGAAGGGCTATAGGCTCAAAATGGCTATACAGAAGCGTAATAAGACCGATTGTTGCTTACGCATCTGTTGTACGGTGGACAGCTATGGACAAAAAATACAATGTGGATACATTGCAAAGAGTCCAAAGAATGTGCTGCCTAGGTATTAGCGGGGCGATGAGGACTACACCAACTAGGGCTTTAGAGACAATTCTTTTTGTCTACCCGATAGAAATACAGGTAAGTTATGAAGCAGCCATCGCAGCCATATAAGACTGAAAGCGATGAGCGAGTGGATTGAAAGGGCCACCAAACATACCACCAATGCATATTACGGTTCACAACGGGTGAATCTATAAATCAAATAGTATCGGATCGGATACCAGAATCAAATGAAGTAGCTCTGTGTGAAGTTCTAATACCGGACAGAGATATGTGGATCGATGGAACCCTAGCACAGATTCCCGCTGGAAGCTGCGGGTTTACGGACGGGGCTGTGTTAGGGGGGAGAACCGGACTGGGTCTTTATATCGTAGACACGGAAACGAGGATCTCCCTTCGGCTGTCGGATCATAACACGATCCTCCAGGCCGAAATCTGAGCGATCACAGAATGTCTGAACTGGTTTAAAACAAATACAAGGCCACTCACAGTTAACATCCTTACGGATAGTAAAGCAGCAATTAGAGCTATAACGAATAAGGCAACAATATCGAAAACTGTCTTAGAGTGTAAAAATTCAATTAACGACTATTCCCATTATGGCTCGGTAAACTTTATATGGGTACCAGGACATATAGGGATTACGGGAAACGAAGTAGCAAACTCCTTAGCAAAACATGCCAGGGAGCTACCTACAGTAGGTGTAGACAATGCCAAACCTTTAAAGGCGGTGCGTATAGAACTAAAAGCTTGGGCAAAGAATGCTCATGTATCCCTATGGAATAACCAGGAAAAGGAAAAAAAACTACAAAAATCCTTTGGGGAAACCCAGACCAGGACAAAACAAGTGACCTCCTAGTGATGAGTAAAAATGATATCAGTAGACTGATTGGTGAGAAGAGAGAAGTCTCCCTTGTCCCGTATGGGATGTTGTGGAACAACGTTTTTTAATTGGTGTCCTTACGGGGCATCTAGGACTACAAGCGCATCTGCACAGGATAGGCTGTGCAGAGAATAGTGAATGCAGGGCATGTGGCGAGGACAACGAAACTTTGGAACACTATCTTTGCCACTGCCAGGCTTTCACAAACTTGAGAACTCAACTAATGGGAAACGACATCGGGTTCAAAAACTTGAGGGACTACGTCAATGGGACGGAACTCCTAAACTAACAACAACAATTTCCAGGACACATAAAATTAGAGGGCACAACAGGCCTCTTCTGGCTTAAGTGTATGCCCTTTCTTTTAAGGACATTTGGTGATCTTGAATCGTCCCTCTTCTCAACCTAACCTAACCTAACCTACTGGCTTGAAGGCCTTTGTAGGCTGGATTACTGGCAAAATTCTTACTTCGGTATTGCATGGCAATTCCCCATATAATTCGAAATTCAAACCATAATGATTTGGTGCCAACTTGGTATAGTTCAAATCCATGTATTTTACATGGTGTGCTGTGTTTATTAATTTCAATTTTATAATAGCCTTTGGACATAGTTGGCAACTCTAACATGTTTTACTTACTTACTTAGTTGGCCCATTACAGAACATTTGTTCCATAGACCGAACTAAGAAAAGATCTCCATTCCTCTCTGTTTTTCGCTTGACTTTTTGGAATACCGCTCTAACATGTCAAACATGTAAAAATTTGTTGTTCGCGGGAAAGTTGTAAAAAATAATAAATAATTAAAATTTTAAAGTAGTTGGAGTAAAATATTTTGCACAAACTTATTCCGGATAATTTGCTTAGTTGGAGTTGGATGGAGTTCTGGTGAATTTTGTTTGCTGTATGCTGATTAAACAAAATAATTATTTTGCGAAAAGAAGAAGAAGAAAGTTGATATAGCTTGTATGCTGGTTTATTTCGTACTGCTTCCAATTGTTCTCCATTGAGTACTTATATAAACGTTTAGAACCTGGTGTTGTTGATTCAATTCATCTGCTGTAATTTGCGTTTGTTTTGCTGTTGCTGCTGTCTTTTTTGTTGGTGTGTTTTGCCTGCATACTTGCATCCAGAGTTGGATATTTTAAATTGTTAATATGCCACCTAAGAGAAAAATTTATAAGTGCCCGAAGTGTAACTTGACTGTTACTGGCAGTAGTATTGGATGCAGTGTTTGTGATGATTTTTATCACATAAATTGTTTAAACATCACCAAAGATCAACATATGTTCCTGTATCGTAACAAGAACTTTTCATACAAATGCACGAAGTGTTTGAATGCTAAATCTAGTGCTAATTTAAATACAGAATCTGGCAACAAGAGTGTAAGCAGCAACAATGATTCATCTGATTTAAACAGGGAACTTATGCGATGTTGTTCTGAATTTAATGCATCTCTTGAGCAGCAACAAGAAAAGCACAAAGTTGAGCTGCAAGAACAAATTAAAGCTTTTGAGGTCAAAATGTGCAATATAATTGAAACTCTTGGCGCTGAGTTCAATGATAATGTGCAGAAGATAGAGCTTGAACTAAGCAATTCTTATGATCTCGTTAAGCATCTGGAAGAAAACGGTTCCAGTGAAATGCGGGATATACAGATACAATCGGACACATTGCAAAGGAGATTAAATAGGTCCAATATTGTTGTATTTAAGGCAACCTTTTTATAAAATTGCAGCTAAATGCGGAATTGAATTAATGAGAAATCAGGTACTTGTCAAATTTAATTCGGTTTATACTCGGGACCTTCTTATGTCAAAATATCATAAAACCAATCCCATCATGCTATCTGATATTCTGGATGTGAGTGTACAAACCCGGTTGTATCTTAACGACCATTTAAATGCTGCCAGTTCTAAACTGGTGTTCCTTTGTAAAAAGCTTAAGCAGAGCAATGTAATCAAGGCCTTCAAACTTATTAATGGTGACAAACCTGTTGTGGAGGCAATTAAGGCTGATGGTTCTGCGGCAACAATGGATGTTGTGGGTTGTGCCAGTCTATTGGATAATATCTCTAACTCCAATGTAACATGCAATAGATAATATTATATTATCAGTTTTTATATGCTATATATGATGGTATGTTTACACATGTATAATGCATATACATGTGTGAATATACACTCATATGTAGCAGTAGCTATTGTATTTAATCCATAAATTTATTATTTATTTTCTTATCTTTGCAATTTTCCTTCGAAAATTATATAACCAATTTCATGAATTATTTGCCTGATATCGTTAATGATAACAGTTTTCTGTCCACTCATTTGGGCAATAAGCGAGGTAACTTAAATATTGGTCATTTTAACTGCCAATGTTTTGCTATAGGCAGTTCTTCCGGTAAAATTAATGAAATTAGAAACATTTTAGAGGGCAATTATTTGGATGTGGTGGGTGTAAGTGAGACTTGGCTTAAGCTTATAATATTGCCGATATGCCGGGATACCCATGCTACAGGAATGATCGTTCTATTGGTAGGGGTGGTGGCGTGGCTATATATGTAGCGAAACATATTAGGCACAGAGTTGTTTTTGCAAGTGTGAATGAGGGTTGTGTTGAATCTATTGCTGTTGAGATAGAATTGCAGGGAAATAAGTTTTTGGTTGGGACTGTATATCTGCCTCATGGCGATTTTAATTCTTTTGTCAGATCTGGTTGTTAGGTATGAGAATGTTATACTGATGGGTGACTTCAATAATAACTTGTATGATCTTCGGAAAGCCTTCAATGTTAGAGCAATATGCAACAACATGAATCTTACTCCTGTGCACAATTCTATTCCCACACACTATGATCTTCACCATGAATCAACTTCTTTAATCGACTATTTTTTAGTGTCGATGTCAAATTCATTGAGTTTTTCTAGTCAATTCCAGTGTCCGGAAATATCGCATCACTCATTTATATTCATTTCGATGGATGTTGAATGTAATGTTGTACCGCAGTATTATGAATATATGGACTATTCTGCTGTAACGGCAGACACTTTGGATAGTGCTTTGGAGTTGTGTGATTTTTCTGAGCTTTATTGTACAAATGATGTGAATCAGCAACTAAATGTGTTATATACAAATTATATGAAATACATAGTTGTTTTCCTGTTCGGGGGAGGCGGTGTGTTAATGGTCGGAAAGATGATTGGTTTAAAACCCCTGAAATAAAGTATTGGCTTTCTATGAGAGATTTGTCTTGGAGGGCTTACCTTCATAATCCAAATGATGCTAACTGGCTCATATTTTGCAGAAATCGTAATAAATCGAAGCGTGTGATACGTAAAATCAAAACATCATTTCATCATAAGCTATTCAATGGCAAAACGACTAAAGAGATTTGGTCTCTTTTGAACAGTTATGGCATTGGAAAAAATAGGGATGTTATTGATGTTGAAGTTGATCAGTTAAATAATTTGTTTGCTTCTTTCCAAAATGTTGACAATAATAATTCGCCGGCTATTCTTAACTCCTGGGGTAGATTTTCCTTTAGATCAGTTAGCCTTGATGAAATGATGGATTGTTTTTCCTTGATTAAATCAAATGCAGTAGGTTCTGACGGTTTAACTCTAAAGTTCCTTAAAATAATGTTACCCTTAATAGGAAACCATATTCTTCACATTGTTAATACCATTATTATGACCTCTGTGTTTCCTTCGCTGTGGAAAATAGCTAAAGTGATTCCTATTCGTAAGTCTGATGCAGCTAATGACTTTCGACCTATATCAATCATGCCTATACTTTCGAAAATGGCAGAGCACATATTAAAAAAGCAAATTTTGTGTCACATATCTTTACCTTCTCTATTACATGATTCTCAATCTGGGTTTAGGCTTAATGGTTGGTAACAATGGTTGTTGTGTTCTTGTATCTATTGATTTGGAGAAAGCCTTTGACAGGATTAGCCATGAACTATTGGTTTTTAAACTGTCCCATAATTTTGCGTTTTCAATTACATCCTGTGCACTAATTGAATCGTATCTTGGCTGTAGATATCAATATGTTTATGCCGGTGGTAATCATTCAAGTTTGTTGCCTGTTGTGAGTGGTGTCCCACAAGGGTCAGTGCTAGGCCCATTATTGTTTATCATGTTTCTGAATGATTTTTTTGCTACAGTTGCTTCTGAAAATTGCCTTCCTTATGCTTTTGCGGATGATATCCAGCTATTGCTTAAGTGTGATGTTGCTTTCCCTGATGTCATGCAAAGTGTTGTAAATCATGTTAGTTCAACAGTAGCTAATTGGATGTTTACAAAAAAGTTATGTATCAATGCTAACAAAACGAAGGATATGTCCTTTGGTTTTCCTGTCGATTCTGAAATTGAAGTCCGATATAATAATATACAAATTGAATTTGTTGATTGTATAAAATGCCTTGGTGTGATTGTTGATAATGCGCTGACTTTTGAAGTTCATATCAATTCATTGGTTTCCAAAATTAACTTTATGTTAAGGAAGCTTTACAGCACCGAATTATGTCTTTCGAATGATATTAAAAAATACCTTGTAAAAGCATTGATAATGCCAATAATCATGTACAACATAGAAGTATTTTCAGGAACATTTGGTTATGTACTTAAGAAGCTTCAAATTGCCTTTAATAGAGTAGTAAGATTTGTCTATTCGCTTAAAAGATAGCAGCATGTCACTCCTTTTGTTATTGATTTTTTAGGTTGCAAATTTCGTGATTTTATTAAATTACGAATATGCCTTCTCTTCTACAAATGCTTTAAGATGCAGACGCCACTTTACTTTGTAAATTTATTCAGTTTTACAAGATCATATCGGAACCCCCAAATTCGCATTCCTTTGCTCACACCTCCATTAGAGAGATCGTTTCTTGTTCGAGTAGCTAGAGTATATAATGTATTGCCACTGCCCTTAAGAGGAGTGTTTGGTCTTTCATTAGTTGTATTCCGCAGGAAAATGTTGGAGTATATTGTTTCACGTTACTCCCAATTGTGATCTATTTATATTAATTTTTATATTATCCGCTTATAGCTCAAATGGTTTAAATATTTTTTTCCTATGCTGCATACATGTGAATTTGAATGTAGTCACTGTGTCGTATTTTGCTTGAAATATTTAGGCACATCACTGAGTGGTTTATTTCATATTCAGATGTAAATGTAGTTTTTATTGGAGTAGTTCAAATTCTTACTTTGCATTTAATGATCTGAATTTTCATAAAATAATAATGAATTTTCATAAAATATTTGTTTTTGAAATTCTCATTAATCAAAAAAATAAAAAAATTTATATTATTTATACATATTTATATTGCTCTTATTATAAATGCTGTATTTCTTTTGGAGTAGTTTAAAATCCTTTCCATTCTTGGAGTATCAAAATTCAATTAATCAAAATGTTTTTTATTTGCATTTTTTTATTTTATAATTACTGCCCCCTTTTTTATACATAGTAATTTTTTTTTTTTTTTGAGTAGTTCTAATATCCCTCCCTTGTTATATTTAAGCTATTTTATATAATATTAAATTGAACATTATACTGTAGTATACAGCCTAAAGGTCGAAAGACTGGGCATATGAAAATTGAAATAAATAAATAAATATTTAATTTAATGTTTTTTAATTTAGTTTACTTTAATAATTAGTTTAATTTCAACAAAATTACAATATAATTAAATTTAAATAAATAAATTAAATTAATTTTATAAAATTAATTTATTTAAATTAAATTTTATTGAATTCATTTTGATGTTTTTAATTTAATGTAATTTTTTTTGTTCCATTTTTTTATTAATTTAATATATTTACAAAATTTTAATATTATTTTAATTTAAATTTATTTAAATTTAATATTAAAAAATTAAATTAATTTTATATAAACTAAATAAACTAACGAAATTTTTAGTTAATTTTATTGAATTAATTTTATTTTTTTTTTATTGTAGAAAAATCTATTCAGTAAAAAATCCGGGTCTATTGCTGTGTTGCTGCTGTTTAAAAAATATATCCCTTGTAAAATCGACTTCATTTTCAATCTGAAAATTGATTATATTTTGTTGTAATTAAGTAATTAAAATTAGCAATTAGCTTGTGTGTCCCATTAAGGGGGTAAGTTATTGTGTTTGTTGCTTATTATTATTTAATTTATCTATTTATGGTTTAGAACTTCCGTTATATAATAACAAATCTCACGGTTACCAATGAAATGCTGCCCTCATTTACACCGGACCTAAGCTTTAATCATTCGATGGAATTCTATGACGATCAGAAGTTATTTGCCAAAACTGTGACCCTGGGATCCACATGGCATAATTCGGAAAAGGTGTCTAAAAGTGGCTGATTTTAAAGGGTTATGTAATTAAGAATTATGAAGAGTTTCTGTTAGATTTATACTACCATTTCGACCTCAGCCCAACTTTTATCCAATAAACAGTTTGTAATTTGACCAGTGTACCATACATAGAACAAGCATCAGCACAATAATAAAACACAACTTTAACGCTTTAACACAGGCATGTAATTCTCATTCACATATCAAAAATTTATCTAAAATTTAACATGTTAAAAGGAATCAGTCGGCTTTGTCTAGAGCTAAGTACCCTCAGCCTGCGGCGGTAAAATTTAACAATGAGAAGAATGGTGGTCCTAAATGTGCATACCTTCAACAGTTTACTAATTTTAAAAAGAAAATTTAAAATTGTTGTAGGTGACAAATGAAGGTTTTAGACATTAACAATGGATCTAAGTATTCAACTGAAGGAACTAATCAACATCGTCCATACCAGGAAAAAACCATAATTCTTCTTCCACTGCATTAATATCATTTGGTCGGGAATTTTGAAACATTTGGCCCATTATCGAGAGAAGTATGAAGAGGAAAATGATAGTATTAAAAATTAATTAATTTTTTTGCCTTAAAAAATATTCTTTAAAAATCCACGAGCTGTGTTGTTGCCTTAAAAAATATTCTTTAAAAATCCACGAGCTGTGTTGTTGCCTTAAAAAATATTCTTTAAAAATCCACGAGCTGTGTTGTTGCCTTAAAAAATATTCTTTAAAAATCCACGAGCTGTGTTGTTGCCTTAAAAAATATTCTTTAAAAATCCACGAGCTGTGTTGTTGCCTTAAAAAATATTCTTTAAAAATCCACGAGCTGTGTTGTTGCCTTAAAAAATATTCTTTAAAAATCCACGAGCTGTGTTGTTGCCTTAAAAAATATTCTTTAAAAATCCACGAGCTGTGTTGTTGCCTTAAAAAATATTCTTTAAAAATCCACGAGCTGTGTTGTTGCCTTAAAAAATATTCTTTAAAAATCCACGAGCTGTGTTGTTGCCTTAAAAAATATTCTTTAAAAATCCACGAGCTGTGTTGTTGCCTTAAAAAATATTCTTTAAAAATCCACGAGCTGTGTTGTTGCCTTAAAAAATATTCTTTAAAAATCCACGAGTTGTGTTGTTGCCTTAAAAAATATTCTTTAAAAATCCACGAGCTGTGTTGTTGCCTTAAAAAATATTCTTTAAAAATCCACGAGTTGTGTTGTTGCCTTAAAAAATATTCTTTAAAAATCCACGAGCTGTGTTGTTGCCTTAAAAAATATTCTTTAAAAATCCACGAGCTGTGTTGTTGCCTTAAAAAATATTCTTTAAAAATCCACGAGCTGTGTTGTTGCCTTAAAAAATATTCTTTAAAAATCCACGAGCTGTGTTGTTGCCTTAAAAAATATTCTTTAAAAATCCACGAGCTGTGTTGTTGCCTTAAAAAATATTCTTTAAAAATCCACGAGCTGTGTTGTTGCCTTAAAAAATATTCTTTAAAAATCCACGAGCTGTGTTGTTGCCTTAAAAAATATTCTTTAAAAATCCACGAGCTGTGTTGTTGCCTTAAAAAATATTCTTTAAAAATCCACGAGCTGTGTTGTTGCCTTAAAAAATATTCTTTAAAAATCCACGAGCTGTGTTGTTGCCGTAAAAAATATTCTTTAAAAATCCACGAGCTGTGTTGTTGCCTTAAAAAATATTCTTTAAAAATCCACGAGCTGTGTTGTTGCCTTAAAAAATATTCTTTAAAAATCCACGAGCTGTGTTGTTGCCTTAAAAAATATTCTTTAAAAATCCACGAGCTGTGTTGTTGCCTTAAAAAATATTCTTTAAAAATCCACGAGCTGTGTTGTTGCCTTAAAAAATATTCTTTAAAAATCCACGAGCTGTGTTGTTGCCTTAAAAAATATTCTTTAAAATCCACGAGCTGTGTTGTTGCCTTAAAAAATATTCTTTAAAAATCCACGAGCTGTGTTGTTGCCTTAAAAAATATTCTTTAAAAATCCACGAGCTGTGTTGTTGCCTTAAAAAATATTCTTTAAAAATCCACGAGCTGTGTTGTTGCCTTAAAAAATATTCTTTAAAAATCCACGAGCTGTGTTGTTGCCTTAAAAAATATTCTTTAAAAATCCACGAGCTGTGTTGTTGCCTTAAAAAATATTCTTTAAAAATCCACGAGCTGTGTTGTTGCCTTAAAAAATATTCTTTAAAAATCCACGAGCTGTGTTGTTGCCTTAAAAAATATTCTTTAAAAATCCACGAGCTGTGTTGTTGCCTTAAAAAATATTCTTTAAAAATCCACGAGCTGTGTTGTTGCCTTAAAAAATATTCTTTAAAAATCCACGAGCTGTGTTGTTGCCTTAAAAAATATTCTTTAAAAATCCACGAGCTGTGTTGTTGCCTTAAAAAATATTCTTTAAAAATCCACGAGCTGTGTTGTTGCCTTAAAAAATATTCTTTAAAAATCCACGAGCTGTGTTGTTGCCTTAAAAAATATTCTTTAAAAATCCACGAGCTGTGTTGTTGCCTTAAAAAATATTCTTTAAAAATCCACGAGCTGTGTTGTTGCCTTAAAAATATTCTTTAAAAATCCACGAGCTGTGTTGTTGCCTTAAAAAATATTCTTTAAAAATCCACGAGCTGTGTTGTTGCCTTAAAAAATATTCTTTAAAAATCCACGAGCTGTGTTGTTGCCTTAAAAAATATTCTTTAAAAATCCACGAGCTGTGTTGTTGCCTTAAAAGATATTCTTTAAAAATCCACGAGCTCTGTTGTTGCCTTAAAAAATATTCTTTAAAAATCCACGAGCTGTGTTGTTGCCTTAAAAATATTCTTTAAAAATCCACGAGCTGTGTTGTTGCCTTAAAAAATATTCTTTAAAAATCCACGAGCTGTGTTGTTGCCTTAAAAAATATTCTTTAAAAAATCCACGAGCTGTGTTGTTGCCTTAAAAATATTCTTTAAAAATCCACGAGCTGTGTTGTTGCCTTAAAAAATATTCTTTAAAAATCCACGTGCTGTGTTGTTTCCTTAAAAAATATTCTTTAAAAATCCACGTGCTGTGTTGTTGCCTTAAAAAATATTCTTTAAAAATCCACGAGCTCTGTTGTTGCCTTAAAAAATATTCTTTAAAAATCCACGAGCTGTGTTGTTGCCTTAAAAATATTCTTTAAAAATCCACGAGCTGTGTTGTTGCCTTAAAAATATTCTTTAAAAATCCACGAGCTGTGTTGTTGCCTTAAAAAATATTCTTTAAAAATCCACGAGCTGTGTTGTTGCCTTAAAAAATATTCTTTAAAAATCCACGTGCTGTGTTGTTGCCTTAAAAAATATTCTTTAAAAATCCACGAGCTGTGTTGTTGCCTTAAAAAATATTCTTTAAAAATCCACGAGCTGTGTTGTTGCCTTAAAAAATATTCTTTAAAAATCCACGAGCTGTGTTGTTGCCTTAAAAAATATTCTTTAAAAATCCACGAGCTGTGTTGTTGCCTTAAAAAATATTCTTTAAAAATCCACGAGCTGTGTTGTTGCCTTAAAAAATATTCTTTAAAAATCCACGAGCTGTGTTGTTGCCTTAAAAAATATTCTTTAAAAATCCACGAGCTGTGTTGTTGCCTTAAAAAATATTCTTTAAAAATCCACGAGCTGTGTTGTTGCCTTAAAAAATATTCTTTAAAAATCCACGAGCTGTGTTGTTGCCTTAAAAAATATTCTTTAAAAATCCACGAGCTGTGTTGTTGCCTTAAAAAATATTCTTTAAAAATCCACGAGCTGTGTTGTTGCCTTAAAAAATATTCTTTAAAAATCCACGAGCTGTGTTGTTGCCTTAAAAAATATTCTTTAAAAATCCACGAGCTGTGTTGTTGCCTTAAAAAATATTCTTTAAAAATCCACGAGCTGTGTTGTTGCCTTAAAAAATATTCTTTAAAAATCCACGAGCTGTGTTGTTGCCTTAAAAAATATTCTTTAAAAAATCCACGAGCTGTGTTGTTGCCTTAAAAAATATTCTTAAAAAATCCACGAGCTGTGTTGTTGCCTTAAAAAATATTCTTTAAAAATCCACGAGCTGTGTTGTTGCCTTAAAAAATATTCTTTAAAAATCCACGAGCTGTGTTGTTGCCTTAAAAAATATTCTTTAAAAATCCACGAGCTGTGTTGTTGCCTTAAAAAATATTCTTTAAAAATCCACGAGCTGTGTTGTTGCCTTAAAAATATTCTTTAAAAATCCACGAGCTGTGTTGTTGCCTTAAAAATATTCTTTAAAAATCCACGAGCTGTGTTGTTGCCTTAAAAATATTCTTTAAAAATCCACGAGCTGTGTTGTTGCCTTAAAAATATTCTTTAAAAATCCACGAGCTGTGTTGTTGCCTTAAAAAAAAATATTCTTTAAAAATCCACGAGCTGTGTTGTTGCCTTAAAAAATATTCTTTAAAAATCCACGAGCTGTGTTGTTGCCTTAAAAAATATTCTTTAAAAATCCACGAGCTGTGTTGTTGCCTTAAAAATTTAAAAATCCACGAGCTGTGTTGTTGCCTTAAAAAATATTCTTTAAAAATCCACGAGCTGTGTTGTTGCCTTAAAAAATATTCTTTAAAAATCCACGAGCTGTGTTGTTGCCTTAAAAAATATTCTTTAAAAATCCACGAGCAGTGTTGTTGCCTTAAAAAATATTCTTTAAAAATCCACGAGCTGTGTTGTTGCCTTAAAAAATATTCTTTAAAAATCCACGAGCTGTGTTGTTGCCTTAAAAAATATTCTTAAAAAAATCCACGAGCTGTGTTGTTGCCTTAAAAAATATTCTTTAAAAATCCACGAGCTGTGTTGTTGCCTTAAAAATATTCTTTAAAAATCCACGAGTTGTGTTGTTGCCTTAAAAAATATTCTTTAAAAATCCACGATCTGTGTTGTTGCCTTAAAAAATATTGTTTAAAAATCCACGAGCTGTGTTGTTGCCTTAAAAATTATTGTTTAAAAATCCACGAGCTGTGTTGTTGCCTTAAAAAATATTCTTTAAAAATCCACGAGCTGTGATGTTGCCTTAAAAAATATTCTTTAAAAAATCCACGAGCTGTGTTGTTGCCTTAAAAAATATTCTTTAAAATTCCACGAGCTGTGATGTTGCCTTAAAAAATATTCTTTAAAAATCCACGAGCTGTGTTGTTGCCTTAAAAAATATTCTTTAAAAATCCACGAGCTGTGTTGTTGCCTTAAAAAATTATTGTTTAAAAATCCACGAGCTGTGTTGTTGCCTTAAAAAATATTCTTTAAAAATCCACGAGCTGTGTTGTTGCCTTAAAAATTATTGTTTAAAAATCCACGAGCTGTGTTGTTGCCTTAAAAAATATTCTTAAAAATCCACGAGCTGTGATGTGCCTTAAAAAATATTCTTTAAAAATCCACGAGCTGTGTTGTTGCCTTAAAAAATATTCTTTAAAAATCCACGAGCTGTGTTGTTGCCTTAAAAATTATTGTTTAAAAATCCACGAGCTGTGTTGTTGCCTTAAAAAATATTCTTTAAAAATCCACGAGCTGTGATGTTGCCTTAAAAAATATTCTTTAAAAATCCACGAGCTGTGTTGTTGCCTTAAAAAATATTCTTTAAAAATCCACGAGCTGTGTTGTTGCCTTAAAAAATATTCTTAAAAAATCCACGAGGTGTGTTGTTGCCTTAAAAAATATTCTTTAAAAATCCACGAGCTGTGTTGTTGCCTTAAAAAATATTCTTTAAAAATCCACGAGCTGTGTTGTTGCCTTAAAAAATATTCTTTAAAAATCCACGAGCTGTGTTGTTGCCTTAAAAAATATTCTTTAAAAATCCACGAGCTGTGTTGTTGCCTTAAAAAATATTCTTTAAAAATCCACGAGCTGTGTTGTTGCCTTAAAAAATATTCTTTAAAAATCCACGAGCTGTGTTGTTGCCTTAAAAATATTCTTTAAAAATCCACGAGCTGTGTTGTTGCCTTAAAAAATATTCTTTAAAAATCCACGAGCTGTGTTGTTGCCTTAAAAATATTCTTTAAAAATCCACGAGCTGTGTTGTTGCCTTAAAAAATATTCTTTAAAAATCCACGAGCTGTGTTGTTGCCTTAAAAATATTCTTTAAAAATCCACGAGCTGTGTTGTTGCCTTAAAAAATATTCTTTAAAAATCCACGAGCTGTGTTGTTGCCTTAAAAAATATTCTTTAAAAATCCACGAGCTGTGTTGTTGCCTTAAAAATATTCTTTAAAAATCCACGAGCTGTGTTGTTGCCTTAAAAAATATTCTTTAAAAATCCACGAGCTGTGTTGTTGCCTTAAAAAATATTCTTTAAAAATCCACGAGCTGTGTTGTTGCCTTAAAAAATATTCTTTAAAAATCCACGAGCTGTGTTGTTGCCTTAAAAAATATTCTTTAAAAATCCACGAGCTGTGTTGTTGCCTTAAAAAATATTCTTTAAAAATCCACGAGCTGTGTTGTTGCCTTAAAAAATATTCTTTAAAAATCCACGAGCTGTGTTGTTGCCTTAAAAAATATTCTTTAAAAATCCACGAGCTGTGTTGTTGCCTTAAAAAATATTCTTTAAAAATCCACGAGTTGTGTTGTTGCCTTAAAAAATATTCTTTAAAAATCCACGAGCTGTGTTGTTGCCTTAAAAAATATTGTTTAAAAATCCACGAGCTGTGTTGTTGCCTTAAAAATTATTGTTTAAAAATCCACGAGCTGTGTTGTTGCCTTAAAAAATATTCTTTAAAAATCCACGAGCTGTGATGTTGCCTTAAAAAATATTCTTTAAAAATCCACGAGCTGTGTTGTTGCCTTAAAAAATATTCTTTAAAAATCCACGAGCTGTGTTGTTGCCTTAACAAATATTCTTTAAAAATCCACGAGCTGTGTTGTTGCCTTAAAAAATATTCTTTAAAAATCCACGAGCTGTGTTGTTGCCTTAAAAAATATTCTTTAAAAATCCACGAGCTGTGTTGTTGCCTTAAAAAATATTCTATAAAAATCCACGAGCTGTGTTGTTGCCTTAAAAAATATTCTATAAAAATCCACGAGCTGTGTTGTTGCCTTAAAAAATATTCTTTAAAAATCCACGAGCTGTGTTGTTGCCTTAAAAAATATTCTTTAAAAATCCACGAGCTGTGTTGTTGCCTTAAAAAATATTCTATAAAAATCCACGAGCTGTGTTGTTGCCTTAAAAAATATTGTTTAAAAATCCACGAGCTGTGTTGTTGCCTTAAAAAATATTCTTTAAAAATCCACGAGCTGTGTTGTTGCCTTAAAAAATATTGTTTAAAAATCCACGAGCTGTGTTGTTGCCTTAAAAAATATTCTTTAAAAATCCACGAGCTGTGATGTTGCCTTAAAAAATATTCTTTAAAAATCCACGAGCTGTGTTGTTGCCTTAAAAAATATTCTTTAAAAATCCACGAGCTGTGATGTTGCCTTAAAAAATATTCTTTAAAAATCCACGAGCTGTGTTGTTGCCTTAAAAAATATTCTTTAAAAAATCCACGAGCTGTGTTGCTGCCTTAAAAAATATTCTTTAAAAATCCACGAGCTGTGTTGTTGCCTTAAAAAATATTCTTTAAAAATCCACGAGCTGTGTTGTTGCCTTAAAAAATATTCTTTAAAAATCCACGAGCTGTGTTGTTGCCTTAAAAAATATTCTTTAAAAATCCACGAGCTGTGTTGTTGCCTTAAAAAATATTCTTTAAAAATCCACGAGCTGTGTTGTTGCCTTAAAAAATATTCTTTAAAAATCCACGAGCTGTGTTGTTGCCTTAAAAAATATTCTTTAAAAATCCACGAGCTGTGTTGTTGCCTTAAAAAATATTCATTAAAAATCCACGAGCTGTGTTGTTGCCTTAAAAAATATTCTTTAAAAATCCACGAGCTGTGTTGTTGCCTTAAAAAATATTCTTTAAAAATCCACGAGCTGTGTTGTTGCCTTAAAAAATATTCTTTAAAAATCCACGAGCTGTGTTGTTGCCTTAAAAAATATTCATTAAAAATCCACGAGCTGTGTTGTTGCCTTAAAAAATATTCTTTAAAAATCCAGGAGCTGTGATGTTGCCTTAAAAAATATTCTTTAAAAATCCACGAGCTGTGTTGTTGCCTTAAAAAATATTCTTTAAAAATCCACGAGCTGTGTTGTTGCCTTAAAAAATATTCTTTAAAAATCCACGAGCTGTGTTGTTGCCTTAAAAAATATTCTTTAAAAATCCACGAGCTGTGTTGTTGCCTTAAAAAATATTCTTTAAAAATCCACGAGCTGTGTTGTTGCCTTAAAAAATATTCTTTAAAAATCCACGAGCTGTGTTGTTGCCTTAAAAAATATTCTTTAAAAATCCATGAGCTGTGTTGATGCCTTAGAAAACTATTTTTTTTAAGATCCACAAGCTGTGTTGTTGCCTTTGAAAATATTCTTTTAAAATCCACGAGCTGTGTTGATGCTTTAAAAATATTCTTTAAAAATCCACGAGCTGTGTTTTTGCCTTAAAAAATATTCTTTAAAAATCCACGAGATTTGCTGTTGCCTTAAAAATATTCTTTAAAAATCCACGAGCTGTGTTGATCCCCTAGAAAAATATTCTTAAAAAATCCAAGCCTATTGGTGTGTAGCTGTCGAAAAAAATATTATTAAAAGTCCACTTAATTTGTCTGTCTAAATATTAATAGTATTTTACTGTAATTAAGTATTTAATATTAAAAATAATTACTAAAATTTCATGATTCCAAAACAAGGTCAACAGCAATCAATCGTTTAGATTTCGTCGAACAATGCAGGTTAACTACCTGTTGCTATTGTTAATAGCTTTTCAGCATTGTAATGTTTTAGAGGTAATTGCAAATCGTTATTTTTTCTGTTTCATTTTTTAATTTTCCAAATTTTCTTTTCATGTTTAGACCGCGAAGAGACGACTTATTAACATTGAAATAACAAACTACACCTTTACCAATTATACAGCAGACCATGTAAAATCCTTGGAATTAAACTTTACCAAGTTGGCACCAAATCGTTATGGCTTGAATATGAATTTCGAATTATATAGACAATTACCTCGTAATACCGAAGTAAGGATCTTGACAATAGTCCAGCCTAAAAAGGCCGTAAAACCAATGACATTTTTCGATATGAGATGGAATTTATGTGAAGCCTTAAGCAACTTCAAGGCACTGCCGTTCCTCATTGATCTCTATAAGGAAATAAAACGCACCTTTAATGTTCGTCTTGTGTGTCCTTTAAAGGGGGTAAGTTATTTTTTTTTTTTGTTCTGTTAAGTTGTATATTATTTTGTTATTTTACTTTCTCTTTTTGGTCCAGAACTTCCGCTATAGAATAACTAATTTCATGGTTACCAATGAAATGCTGCCATCTTTTACGCCGGAACTTAGTTTTAGTCATTCGCTGGAACTCTATGAAGATCAGAATATATTTGCCAAAACTGTGACCCTGGGCTATACATGGCATAATTCTACTAAGGTGTCTAAAAGCGGCTGAATTTAAGGGGTTATGTAGTTAAAATTATTATTCTTCCATTTACGAGATTTCCTTTAGATTAGTACCGGCATCCCGACCTCAGTCCAACGTTTATCCAATAGAGAGTTTGTAATGTGGCACTTACCACACCCACCTACAACAAACATCGGCACAATATTCAAGCTCACATGCCCAACATTACCCAACCTAACATAGACATATTTCATCATCGGTTAAAGATGCATGTAATTATCATTCAGGTCGTATCATAATAAAATAACAAATAACGTTTTTGTCCACCCCTTTCAAATTATGACTATATAGGGGATACTATATGATATCCTTACCGAAAGAAAATGTTGATGGTAGCTTGGTGGTTAGAAATCATATTAACACTTGATCCACTGATGGAACTGTCATCAACGTTCAACATCATCGAGGTATTTGCTTTTGAATTGGGGAATTACGCATTATAATATTTTGATTTCGACATTAAATCATTTGGGTAGAATTCGTGATGTAGGAAATCAGCATTTAATAGGCCGTATCCAAGGACTTGGGCAGGTCAAGAGCTGCCACAATGATCCGTGATGGCAGATTTAAGTCATTAAAAAACGTAGTTTTAATGGCATAGCAAGGCGGAAGTTCCCATTACAAGGACCCTACAACACTTGCTTCAGGAGAAAAAAGAACAAATCGGACGGTATTGGCAGTGGATTATCGGGCCTGAGAAGCGGAACAACTCGGGTAACCTTCCAGATATCCATAATCACCATGCGAGTAATTGATATCTCGAGAACTCTACTCACGTAGTCCAGCCAGTTAAACCAAGTTATTTTAAAATGAGCATTAAAATGGCAACTCGACCAAGGGTTTTGTATGGCTTCGTAGGGGTCTTCTATAGAATAGAAGACCTCCGTAGGGGTCTTCTATAGAATAGAAGACCTCCGTAGGGGTCTTCTATAGAATAGACGACCTCCGTAGGGGTCTTCTATAGAATAGAAGACCTCCGTAGGTGTCCTCTATAGAATCGAACACCACCGTAGGGGTCTTCTATAGAATAGAAGACCTCCGTAGGGGTCTTCTATAGAATAGAAGACCTCCGTAGGGGTCTTCAATAGAATAGAAGACCTCCGTAGGGGTCTTCAATAGAATAGAAGACCTCCGTAGGGGTCTTCTATAGAATAGACGACCTCCGTAGGGGTCTTCTATAGAATAGAAGACCTCCGTAGGTGTCCTCTATAGAATCGAACACCACCGTAGGGGTCTTCTATAGAATAGAAGACCTCCGTAGGGGTCTTCTATAGAATAGAGGACCTCCGTAGGGGTCTTCTATAGAAGAGAAGACCTCCGTAGGGGTCTTCAATAGAAGAGAAGACCTCCGTAGGGGTCTTCTATAGAATAGAAGACCTCCGTAGGGGTCTGCTATAGAATAGAAGACCTCCGTAGGGGTCTTCTATAGAATAGAAGACCTCCGTAGGGGTCTTCTATAGAATAGAAGACCTCCGTAGGGGTCTGCTATAGAAGACCTCCGTTGGGGTCTGCTATAGAATAGAAGTCCTCCGTAGGGGTCCTCTATAGAATAGAAGACCTCCGTAGGGATCTTCTATAGAATAGAAGACCTCCATAGGGGTCTTCTATAGAATAGAAGACCTCCATAGGGGTCTTCTATAGAATAGAAGACCTCCGTTGGGGTCTGCTATAGAATAGAAGTCCTCCGTAGGGGTCTTCTATAGAATAGAAGACCTCTGTAGGGGTCCTCTATAGAATAGAAGAACTCCGTAGGGGTCTTCTATAGAATAGAAGACCTCCATAGGGGTCTGCTATAGAATAGAAGACCTCCGTAGGGGTCTTCTATAGAATAGAAGACCTCCGTAGGGGTCTTCTATAGAATAGAAGACCTCCGTAGGGGTCTGCTATGGAATAGAAGCCCTCCGTAGGGGTCCTCTATAGAATAGAAGACCTCCGTAGGGGTCTGCTATAGAATAGAAGACCTCCGTAGGGATCTTCTATAGAATAGAAGACCTCCATAGGGGTCTGCTATAGAATAGAAGACCTCCATAGGGGTCTGCTATAGAATAGAAGACCTCCGTATGGGGTCTTCTATAGAATAGAAGACCTCCGTAGGGGTCATCTATACAATAGAAGACATCCGTAGGGGTCTTGTATGCAATATATAGCCTCCGTAAGGGTCGTCTATACAGTAGAAGTCCTCCTCATTGGTCTTTTATACAATAGAAGACCTCCGTAGGGGTCCTGTATACAAGGGAAGGGCTTCGTAAGTAAATGATTTTACAATTGTCGGTGGTTGTGTTGTCATGAATTCCAATGCTTGCAGTAGATTTCTCATATTTGTACATTAGATAATTAATTTCCAAAGCTTTTGTTTCAGATTAAAGATAACGAAACCAATTTGTTATGGAACTCAGCAAAGCAATTTTGTATAAAACTACAATTATAAAACAAACATTATCCAAAAAATTACTGAATTCACAATTAGTTCTGTCTATCCGCCAAACACAAGCTGAAAGAGTGAATAGTCGTCGCACAGTAAAAATGTTAGCCCACTGGATATTAATATTAATTGTCATGGTTGACTTGCAAGGCAAAATCGAGGTATATATATTTTTCTTGTTATTAACATATTTTGCAGACTTTAAAAAAACTCAACTTCGATTATTTCCAAAGTCAGCCCAAAAGAATAGCAACAGCGTCATTATTGAAATCACCAATTTTACCTGTTATACCGTGCCCCTTTACGTCAAACGCTGCATTTGTGAACATCAAAAATTGACCACAAGTCGCTATGGCCTCAACATTGATTTCGAATTGAGTCGCAATTTACCCGTACAAACATTAATCAATGTTTTGCTGCACCTCAAACCCCACGACAGCTCAAGGATAATCAAATTTATTGATTTGAAATTTAAAATCTGCGATTTGTTTGGCAACGTCAATACCCTGCCCGTAGTGAAGAAAATTTTGGTTGATTTGTTGAAGAACAGCAATTTGCCCACGGCATGTCCCATCAGAGGGGTAAGTTATGAGATGAGATGCGATAACATTGAATTTTTGATTTTTTTATACCCTCCACCATAGTATGGAGGGTATATTAAGTTTGTTTTTCCGTTTGTAACGCATTGAAACACTCATTTGCGACCCTATAAAGTATATATATTCTTGATCAGGGTAAAATTCTAAGTCGATCTGAGCACGTCCGTCCGTCCGTCCGTCCGTCCGTCCGTCCGTCTGTGGTAATCACTCTAGCATCCACAAAAATGGAGATAGGACGCTGAAATTTTGGGGAAATGCGTCTTTTGTTTGCAGGCAGGTCAAGTTCGATGATGGGCTATATCGGTCCACGTTTTGGTATAGCCCCCATATAACAGTACCCCCCGATTTACGGTATTTTTACGTTTTTAGCTACATTTTCAGACCGATTTGGCTATAATTTGACATTTAGGGTTCTTAAGTGTCAGTAAACATATACAACAAAACTTGTGGACATAGGTCCACGTGTTGGTATAGCCCCCATATAACGGTACCCCCCGATTTGCGGTATTTTGACGTTTTTAGCTACATTTTTAGACCGATGTAGCTATAATTTGACATTTATGGTTCTTAAATGTCAATAAACTTATATAACTAGTGGACATAGATCCATGTTTTAGAATAGCCCCCATCCCATTTAAGTCACATTTCTAGACCGAATTAGATATAATTTGTGACCAAAAAACTTATATTCGATAAAATTATGAACATATCGACGCCTCCAAACAATAGTATGCTAAGTCGACTTAGCATGTTTTCAAGTTCTTTACATTTTTATATTTAACGTCCTTGAACTTAAATTCTGTCAAATTTTGGTAATGATCGGACAATCCGAACAGAAGTTATAAACAAATATTTACTTAGCATAGTACTGAAGGTCAAAGAAATTTCCAAACTTTTAGAGCTTGTCCTGCAAAACTCGCTTTTCAGAATTAGCAAACTATAATTTGGAGGTGTCGAACGTCCTTTAACTTAAATTCTGTCTAATTTTGGTAATGATCGGTCAATCCGAACAGAAGTTATAAACAAATATTGACTTAGCATAGTACTGAAGTACAAAAAAATTTCCAAACTTTGAGAGCTTCTCCTGCAAAACTCACCTTTTAGACTTAGCATACTATTATTTGGAGGTGTCGATATGTCCATGTTTACAAGTTTTAACCGAATTATCTGTAATTTGAACATTTGACATTTGAAATTCTTAGTGGTCACCACACCTCTCCACCAAAAATTGTCAAGGAAGGTCGATGTATTGATAAAGCCCCCATTTAAAAGTACCTCCCGATTTTCAGTAATTTGGCAATTTTAGCTAACTGTAATTTGACATTTGAAGGTTGTAGTGGTCACCACACATCTGCATCAACAATTTTCAACATAGCCCCAATATTTTACTTACAATTTTTAACCGAACGTAGCACTATAGGTAATTTGGCCTGTTTTTGAGGCAAAAATTAATAGCGGTGGATATGTGGGCTTTTTATACATTTTTATTGCTTTATATGCAAAAGTAAGATAAAACAAAGAATTACAACGTAAAATTCGGATATAGCGAACATCGGTTATAAGAAACTGCGTTTATAGCGAACAAAGTTTTATGTTTCCAAAGAATTTTTCTTAATACTTGTACACACATTCAACTTCTTAAAACGACCACGACTATAACAAACAAAAGCTGTTACCCCGCGAATAGAATTTTTTACAATTTGTTACGATTTTCAGGCCCGCTTTAAAGCAGAAGCGGATAGCGACGAATTTAAGCACTGTTTCAAATATTTAAATATATGATATTTAAAAGTAGGCTTTAATAAAAATTTTACAGACGAATACGTCTATAACGAACGCAGGATGTAACGAACAACTTTTCTTTTTCCTACCCCCTATTCTCATTTTACCTATTTTATCCGTTCCAACCCAATAAAAGCGGTTACAATAAAAGAAAAACGGTTACAATGAACTAAAGTACTGATCCGCCAAAAGATTTTTATAAACATTGATATGTTTAAAATATTTATTCGCGAAAAGATCTGTATAAATATTATATTTTTAAAGGACCAAATAAATCACGCAATCATGATCCCTAGTTAGAACTTATTACAAAATGTTGACCACAACAAGTATGTACATTTTTAGAACACATGGTGAATATTTCTTTAAAGAAAATGTCTTTTTAGGTCAAATCGGATGCTTTTTCGTATTTAATATTTCCTTCACCAAACAAAAAATTAAAAAAATATATATTTTTCTGCAAGGAGGGTACCTTCAAAAAAGTGATATAACTCAAAAAACGCAAAAAATCGCACCTTGGTAATTATGTAGTTGATTCAGAACCATTTGTTGAAGATATTCCCAATAGCAGAATCACGGCCAAACACGGCCAATTTAGTATAAGTCTATATGAAGTGAGTTTAATAAAAATAAAATATTTATTTTTGACTTTTTGTGTTTTTTGGTCGCTACCCATAATGTTTAAGCTATATTATATATTAAATAAATTCCTCTCGCAATTACCAATCTATTCCATTTTACATATATTTACATTTGGTTTATTTTTCCGCGGTTTTAAATACATTGAAATATGTCTTAAAATATATATATTTTTTAGTTCTTCTTCGAAATTCTCACTTTGACTGCAATTTAAACCGCGATAATGACGCTATTTTGAAATATATCATTCATATTAATAAATTTTGACATGTTCTTTTTTTAATGTCAACTAAAAAATTATTATTATTAAAAGTTGCAAAATCGACTTTTTGCCTCAAAAACTGTATTTTGAGGATTCTGGCTACAATTTTTAACCGAATTAGGAGTTATTTGACATTAAAGGCTCCCATCAAAAACTGTCAAAATAGGTCCATGTTTTATTATAACCCCTATATAACGGTACCTCCCAACTTCTAGCCCACCAAAAATTGTCAACATATGTACATAGTTAGATATAGGCACCATAAAAAACGGCCTCCCGAATGATGCATTTTATGTACATTATCTGACATTTTAACGTACCCATTTAAAGTTGGTGACAAGAATGAAAACTAATTATTCCATTTTAGTTCAGAATATTTTATGGTGGAGGGTATGAAAAGTTCGGCCCGGCCGAACTTAACACTTTTTTACTTGTTTGTTTTTTGATTTTTCCCATCTATAAAGATTGTACTTTCAGAATCCGCAAAAACTTCCCTGGTGTAAGCACCTTTTATTTAAAGTTGCTTCAAGAGTACCGTGTAGGTGTTGAGTTGCCATTTCACTTCGATGGAGGTTTATCTGGATGAATTCAATCATTAGTCATCCATTGAGCGGCCTTCTTGGGAGTCGTTGATGGTTTCGACTTCATCTGGCTTGTAGATCGGTGGTTTAACCGCCTGGTTTGTTGGACATTATCCTCCTGCATTACAAATGTAAAACGTCCCATTCGTTGACCTCTTGATACTCTTTGGGTAGTCTGCCGGACACTCTACTGGAGTCGATCACCGCATAACAACGCTCGTCCCTGTAGTTCTTTCTGCCTACCTTAGCGTACGTAGATGGCGGCTCCACTGCGTTGATCTTGACGAGCTTTACTCGGGGTGGGAAGCTCTTTTTCTTCTTACTCGTTTGGCGATGCTTTGTTGCAGATCTTATCCTCTTCGCCGCTTCCGAGGAAGTTGTGGGAGTGTTATTGATCTCTTTTGGAGCATCGTACTGTTCTCTGTTCAGTCATTCTTCTTAAATTCCCGTCGTTGAGCTCCAGTCCATCGCAATTTTGTCGTTGTAAGTTTAGCGATACTGTCGCTTACTTCTTCGTCCATCTTGTGGACATCCTCTTTATTGGTGTTTTCCACAACGGTGGTGTTTGTTTCGCTGTTGCTGTCGGATTCGGGGTCGCTGCCAGTCTCTGATGGTTTGGCCAAGTTAAAACTCTCCCTAAGCTTTCCTGTCTCCTCCTCCCTTTTGCCCTTAGGTTGTGTGCTTGTAGCAGTACCTTCGACCACAGATGCCGAGGCACCCACATCTCTGGAAGATGTTTGCTCACGATCGCTTAATGACGACGAGGTGTTACTCGCAGGCAGATCACTGGTCCCCACCGGTACTGGGTTATTTAGACCCTTCTCCGTAAATTTAATTTACTTTTCGACTTCCATATTTGTCTATTGTTTAGGGGGACACTTCCGTAGTTAGTTTTTTTCCGCGGGAAATTCAAGGTGTCCAGAAGTAGGTGATCATACCACTCTACCCCAAACGGACCATGTCACAAGTTATTTCCCTCGTTTAGGGTAGAGTAGTATGACCATTCACATGTATCGGTCTCAACGTAAAATTCACACTTTGCAGACTCTCTGCCCTGTTCATTGAGTTTATAGCATGGAAACATGAATTGAATTTCGTTGTGATAATACGATCTGAAATTCCACTTTAGTTGATCAAACAATTTCTAGCTAGTGGAATTCGGTGTCTTTACATTGCCAGAATAGGAGAATTTGTAGCCATTAGACAATGGAGTGCTCCCAGTTTTTGTCAGTATAATCCCAATCAAGCTAAGATTGTTTAGCTTATAATTAATAATCTCCTGGTATTGTAACGACACTATTTCGCACGTTAGCTGAGGTAAGCTCATGGTGGCCTAGGGTACGTCACAGAAATTAGTTGGTGATGGTGACAGGAGTAAAGGAAAACGACTGGATGTTTCGTTTTGAACCGTTCCGCTTATTGATCAAGCTGAAATTTAATGTTCGATATTCAGTTCGAAGTCGTCTGCGGCCGGCGGCCTTGGGAAATACGCCCATCTCGTGAGTCGCCGTCCTTGGCAGGGGGCTTAGGGCAACACACCCGCGGTGACTGATCGGACCCGTTACGTGCGGGTGTACTTCAGGAGGATACACGGGGAACACACGTTCTGTCCAACTGGTGGCCGGCGGCCCCCCGCTGATCTGACTTCAGGCTGGGACGTGTGGTTTAAGGAAACACACACTCTCGGATTCGATTCACGCTTTGTACTAGGAATGGCCTTCAACCGCACTCCCTCCAGCGGGTTCACTGGGCGAGTGGCTTATGGCAACACAGTCCTTGGCGGACACCCAAGGGACTCAGCGAGTGGCGTATGGAAACACACTTCTGAGGCGGATAACACTAGGAACTCAGCGAGGGGCGTATGGAAACACACTCCTTAGGCGGATAACACTAGAAACTCAGCGAGTGGCTTATGTAAACACACTCCTGAGGCGAATACACTAGGAACTCAGCGAGTGACTTAGGGAAACACACTCCTTAGACGGATGCCCTAGGGATTCAGCGAGTGGCGTATGGAAACACACTCCCGGGGTTTTCTGCACGCGGAAACGAATGAGTGGCGTACGAAAACACACTCCCGGGGACTTCGGCACGCAGAAAACGAATGAGTGGCTTACGAAAACACACTCCCGGGGACTTCTGCACGCGGAAACGAATGAGTGGCGTACGAAAACACACTCCCGGGGACTTCGGCTCGCGGAAAACGAATGAGTGGCTTACGAAAACACACTCCCGGGGACTTCTGCACGCGGAAACGAATGAGTGGCGTACGAAAACACACTCCCGGGGACTTCGGCACGCGGAAAACGAATGAGTGGCGTACGAAAACACACTCCCGTGGACTTCGGCTCGCGGAAAACGAATGAGTGGCTTACGAAAACACACTCCCGGACGTCTACGCTAGAAAACTGAGTGAGTGGCTTCCGAAAACACACTCCTGGGGACTTCTACACTAGAAACCTGAGCGAGGAGCATACGAAAACACTCCGGGGAATATTACACGCGGGATCCTAATCTTGAGCTTGTCACTGGCGTTACACTTTGATTTCTTTGTTGGCACTCTACTCACCTTGACTTTGTTCACCGCTTGCGTTGTCTTACACTTCTACTCACCGACTAAGAGAGCCTTACAACTTCACTTTCCCTTTTATAGGGCCGTCCGTGTCGCCGCACCATCCTAACGGTGAACATTCTCTACACCAGCCCATAAGCCTTCTTCAGAGGGTGTTGTTGTTGTTGATAGGACCGTACAGTACCAACCGAAAGCCCTTGTACTGCATGTTGTTGGTACCTGATTACTCTAAGTGCATTGCTGGCTGTCCGCCGCAGTGAGAACGCCGTCTTATGTTGGGTTTCTATCATCGAGCAACGCAGGTTCCTCATTGCCTACAGTATGCATGCCTTAGCAATGCATGCTGTTGCTACTTGTTTGCATCATTCGTCTGTTTCTAATACGCATGGGTACTGTTGTTGTATGTTGACAACCATGCTCAGTGGCTAGAGTGACCCAACAGCATTTTCTTTTGCAAGGCGTTCTCGTTGATGTAAACAACAACGAGGTCCCTTCGATGAGTTTGGGAAAATGCAAACGAGGTACGATAGATTAATGATGTTAATAAATACGCCGTTGAATTTACAAAAAAAAAACAAACATTTTAATCCTTCTATTAAATAAAAAAAAATAACATAATTATATTCAATTGGTGTGGGTGGAAACGAGGGAGCGACTTCCACCCTCACAGTATATTTATATTAGTCTATGTAAATGATACCGAGAGAGTTCTATCTTTCCAAGTGCCAATCGTTATCCGTTTCTTTAAAAGATGGGGTTTGGACTTGGCACCGGTAGTTCTTTTAAAATAGGGCCAGTCGGAGTTAGAATAAAAATCAAACTCAAACAATAGCAAATGACTTTAGACAGGCTAACTGTCTATAGTGTGAAATTTGTACATTGTTTTCGATGTCCATTAGACTCCGATCAGCTGTGAAAATTGAAAACTGTAGTTTTGAAGCATTAAATGTGATGATGGACCCACGTCCCAACACAAATTGTGAAATAAAAAAAGGAAAATGAACAGAGGGCTAGAAGAAAATTCTTGTTATTTATAACACTGTGACACAAAATGGAACTCAAAGTCTGGGGGGTGGAAAATTTCTTTTGGAGATGAAAGCCCTTGATGAGTATACTAAGAACCCAAAAGGAAATTTTCGCCATAGGTCCAGTTTCTGAGATATCGCGCGATGAAATTTTTGATTTTTTCCCTATAATACTTGGGAAAATAGCTCCGTATCTCTGTTTGGCGTTGTTGTAGCTTCGTTTTGTGGTGACATGTCTTCAGTGAAATCGATTGGCGAATCTTTTTGTAGAACATTACATTCTTCTAACTCAATGCCTTTCATGTCCTTTTCGTCCTTTATTTCTTGAACCGTAGTGAAAGTACCACAAGATGAGATTTTTCAGCATCCAAATATTCTACAAAAATGTTGCTCAGAAGATTTTAGGTACGGTTCCCTTTGACAACTAATCGATTTTGTCCCGTTTTCAATGTCCTTTTTGACATTTAATCGGTTTTGGTTCAGAAATAAACTATGTTTTGTTTTTCTGTATATTCGTCATTGGGTATTTATTGGTATGTACACATAACTATTGGTTATTGCTTATGTAGACATCTGGGGTGCTTCTGAAATATTTACCACAAATAGCTATTGTAATGATGAACACGTTAATAACAAATTTTCTTGGAGGATAGATCCGGTTATCTCAATTTTGGAACCGGATATTCCGACATTAAAACCGATTTTTGAACCGGTTTTAAGTAACCGATTAAACTTATATGTATACCGTTAAAAAGCTTATAGAGTTGTCAATCAAATTAAATTAATTCGCTTCTGAAAACTTTGTTAGTTGCAATTCTAGAACAAAAAAACCGTTTTCTTAAACCGTTTTTAAGGAAAAATATCAATACGCGCAAATATGGAGATCAAAGGCTGGGGGGCGAAAAATGCTTTTGGCGATGAAATTCGATGAAGATAACATTACGAACCCGGAAGGACAGTTATGCCGTAGGTCAAACTTCTGAGTTATGGCGCGATCAAATTTCGTTAGGGTTTTTGTCATGTAGGTATGTATAGTTTGTCAAGAAAGAATTCATTTCGCTATAACTCAGAAGTTTGACCTACGGCTTAACTGTCCTTCCGGGTTCGTAATGTTATCTTCATCGAATTTCATCGCCAAAAGCATTTTTCGCCCCCCAGCCTTTGATCTCCATATTTGCGCGTATTGATATTTTTCCTTAAAAACGGTTTAAGAAAACGGTTTTTTTGTTCTAGAATTGCAACTAACAAAGTTTTCAGAAGCGAATTAATTTAATTTGATTGACAACTCTATAAGCTTTTTAACGGTATACATATAAGTTTAATCGGTTACTTAAAACCGGTTCAAAAATCGGTTTTAATGTCGGAATATCCGGTTCCAAAATTGAGATAACCGGATCTATCCTCCAAGAAAATTTGTTATTAACGTGTTCATCATTACAATAGCTATTTGTGGTAAATATTTCAGAAGCACCCCAGATGTCTACATAAGCAATAACCAATAGTTATGTGTACATACCAATAAATACCCAATGACGAATATACAGAAAAACAAAACATAGTTTATTTCTGAACCAAAACCGATTAAATGTCAAAAAGGACATTGAAAACGGGACAAAATCGATTAGTTGTCAAAGGGAACCGTACCTAAAATCTTCTGAGCAACATTTTTGTAGAATATTTGGATGCTGAAAAATCTCATCTTGTGGTACTTTCACTACGGTTCAAGAAATAAAGGACGAAAAGGACATGAAAGGCATTGAGTTAGAAGAATGTAATGTTCTACAAAAAGATTCGCCAATCGATTTCACTGAAGACATGTCACCACAAAACGAAGCTACAACAACGCCAAACAGAGATATGGAGCTATTTTCCCAAGTATTATAGGGAAAAAATCAAAAATTTCATCGCGCGATATCTCAGAAACTGGACCTATGGCGAAAATTTCCTTTTGGGTTCTTAGTATACTCATCAAGGGCTTTCATCTCCAAAAGAAATTTTCCACCCCCCAGACTTTGAGTTCCATTTTGTGTCACAGTGTTATAAATAACAAGAATTTTCTTCTAGCCCTCTGTTCATTTTCCTTTTTTTATTTCACAATTTGTGTTGGGACGTGGGTCCATCATCACATTTAATGCTTCAAAACTACAGTTTTCAATTTTCACAGCTGATCGGAGTCTAATGGACATCGAAAACAATGTACAAATTTCACACTATAGACAGTTAGCCTGTCTAAAGTCATTTGCTATTGTTTGAGTTTGATTTTTATTCTAACTCCGACTGGCCCTATTTTAAAAGAACTACCGGTGCCAAGTCCAAACCCCATCTTTTAAAGAAACGGATAACGATTGGCACTTGGAAAGATAGAACTCTCTCGGTATCATTTACATAGACTAATATAAATATACTGTGAGGGTGGAAGTCGCTCCCTCGTTTCCACCCACACCAATTGAATATAATTATGTTATTTTTTTTTATTTAATAGAAGGATTAAAATGTTTGTTTTTTTTTTGTAAATTCAACGGCGTATTTATTAACATCATTAATCTATCGTACCTCGTTTGCATTTTCCCAAACTCATCGAAGGGACCTCGTTGTTGTTTACATCAACGAGAACGCCTTGCAAAAGAAAATGCTGTTGGGTCACTCTAGCCACTGAGCATGGTTGTCAACATACAACAACAGTACCCATGCGTATTAGAAACAGACGAATGATGCAAACAAGTAGCAACAGCATGCATTGCTAAGGCATGCATACTGTAGGCAATGAGGAACCTGCGTTGCTCGATGATAGAAACCCAACATAAGACGGCGTTCTCACTGCGGCGGACAGCCAGCAATGCACTTAGAGTAATCAGGTACCAACAACATGCAGTACAAGGGCTTTCGGTTGGTACTGTACGGTCCTATCAACAACAACAACACCCTCTGAAGAAGGCTTATGGGCTGGTGTAGAGAATGTTCACCGTTAGGATGGTGCGGCGACACGGACGGCCCTATAAAAGGGAAAGTGAAGTTGTAAGGCTCTCTTAGTCGGTGAGTAGAAGTGTAAGACAACGCAAGCGGTGAACAAAGTCAAGGTGAGTAGAGTGCCAACAAAGAAATCAAAGTGTAACGCCAGTGACAAGCTCAAGATTAGGATCCCGCGTGTAATATTCCCCGGAGTGTTTTCGTATGCTCCTCGCTCAGGTTTCTAGTGTAGAAGTCCCCAGGAGTGTGTTTTCGGAAGCCACTCACTCAGTTTTCTAGCGTAGACGTCCGGGAGTGTGTTTTCGTAAGCCACTCATTCGTTTTCCGCGAGCCGAAGTCCACGGGAGTGTGTTTTCGTACGCCACTCATTCGTTTTCCGCGTGCCGAAGTCCCCGGGAGTGTGTTTTCGTACGCCACTCATTCGTTTCCGCGTGCAGAAGTCCCCGGGAGTGTGTTTTCGTAAGCCACTCATTCGTTTTCCGCGAGCCGAAGTCCCCGGGAGTGTGTTTTCGTACGCCACTCATTCGTTTCCGCGTGCAGAAGTCCCCGGGAGTGTGTTTTCGTAAGCCACTCATTCGTTTTCTGCGTGCCGAAGTCCCCGGGAGTGTGTTTTCGTACGCCACTCATTCGTTTCCGCGTGCAGAAAACCCCGGGAGTGTGTTTCCATACGCCACTCGCTGAATCCCTAGGGCATCCGTCTAAGGAGTGTGTTTCCCTAAGTCACTCGCTGAGTTCCTAGTGTATTCGCCTCAGGAGTGTGTTTACATAAGCCACTCGCTGAGTTTCTAGTGTTATCCGCCTAAGGAGTGTGTTTCCATACGCCCCTCGCTGAGTTCCTAGTGTTATCCGCCTCAGAAGTGTGTTTCCATACGCCACTCGCTGAGTCCCTTGGGTGTCCGCCAAGGACTGTGTTGCCATAAGCCACTCGCCCAGTGAACCCGCTGGAGGGAGTGCGGTTGAAGGCCATTCCTAGTACAAAGCGTGAATCGAATCCGAGAGTGTGTGTTTCCTTAAACCACACGTCCCAGCCTGAAGTCAGATCAGCGGGGGGCCGCCGGCCACCAGTTGGACAGAACGTGTGTTCCCCGTGTATCCTCCTGAAGTACACCCGCACGTAACGGGTCCGATCAGTCACCGCGGGTGTGTTGCCCTAAGCCCCCTGCCAAGGACGGCGACTCACGAGATGGGCGTATTTCCCAAGGCCGCCGGCCGCAGACGACTTCGAACTGAATATCGAACATTAAATTTCAGCTTGATCAATAAGCGGAACGGTTCAAAACGAAACATCCAGTCGTTTTCCTTTACTCCTGTCACCATCACCAACTAATTTCTGTGACGTACCCTAGGCCACCATGAGCTTACCTCAGCTAACGTGCGAAATAGTGTCGTTACAATACCAGGAGATTATTAATTACTAGCAAATGCCCGCTACTTCGTATGCGGAAAGGAAACGAAATATATATAAACAATATTTAATACGGGAATGGTGAATACTGGAGATTCTGTTGTACTAAGGCCTATTTTTATTACCAATATTTTTTCGATTGTAGTCAGAATTTAAGAAAAAATTTGCCGTATCGCATCCCTACACAGCTACCATATTTTTTATTTCGAATTTCCAAAACTACGTATCATATTGCAAATTTCAGATTTGACTCCTGGTTTTACCCCTTCACTAACACAGCATTCTCTTCCAGTACGAATTTCCAAACACTAAACTTTATCTCACCCCTTCACAACAAAAATCACGCACATTCACAATTCAAGGTTCTAGCTTTAGCGGTTTCGCCCAGAACCCGAATAGGTCCGTTACATTTTCGGCCACGTTTTCGTATATCTCCATATAACGGTTTAAAGAAGAACAAATGTATATTGTCCAATTTTCTTTAAATTTGGACCTTGAATACTCAGAGGATATAGAAGTTTAATTTAAAAAAATCTCCACTTCAATCCACGTTTATTAGAAGAGATATTTTAAAGATTTAGAGTATTTTGAAGATCTTCTGCACATTTTCCAACCGAAATTCGGAATTTGTGGCATGAAAGGTTAGAAAACTTCTTTACAAAAAATTGTACTTAATGTGTATCGGTATGTCAACAGTATATAACGAAAAATTTTTTGAAGGCATTTCAATTTAGGATTTTTTAATATCAGGGGTAAATACCTTCTAGTTAACAAAATTGTCGCATTAGACCACGTTTTCAAATTTACATACCAAAGCGGTCAGAACAAAAAACATGTTTTGAAAAGATGCTTCACGTTTGACTACTTAATTTCAGTACATTATTTAGAAACTCCTTGGCGTTAACATCAAATCAATGGGGCAATATTCAGTACAATTTTTCAAACTCAGAACTTTGTCTCAAACTTTAGAGCGATCTTCATAACAAATATTTTTCAATTTCGTATTTTTTGTACAAATAGCGTTTTTTTAAATTATATAGTCCCAGCTTTGTTCCTACACCCAAGACCAAATTTAGTACCTTAACTATTTAAAATGGTTTTGGTATCAACATGTTACCCAACTTTTCCTACGCATAGGTAAACGTTTCAAAAATTACTTCCTTATATTCAACATATATCCTAATCCCAATTCAGTTTTCCAGGTCCCCTGAAACCCATTTGAGGACTATTTAGTAGGTTTTGTATAAATAAGTACGAATTTTCAAAACCTCCTCCCTACCTCCACTCTAAACACAAATTGCTAATCTAATACCGAATTTCAAAATTCCAGTTATACCCTTTACAAAATCACAAATTGTACAAAATTCTATACCATATAGCAAATACCAAAAGGTACCAAATTTTGTACCATTTAGCACTTTTCGTACACGATTTTCCAAAATGTACTTTCATATCTCAGCTCTATCCGTTCACCTAAACCCAAATTATAGCCAATGGTGTTCCATTTAGCACTTTTCCATAAGTACGAATTTCCAAAACTACCTCAATCCTACACTCCAACAATAATCTGTTCACGCAAATACAAATTATAGCGAATTTCGTACCATTTAGTACTACTTCGTGCACATTAGTACGATTTTCCAAAGCTACCTCCATATCTCAATTCTATATTCCAACAGTAATCTTAATTCCAAATTTCACGATTCCAGCTCTTCAAATCCAAATCATACTAAACTCACTACCATTTAGGACTTTTCCACCTTTGGTACATCTTTCTTACTCTTCATCAGTGACCCCCATTCCAAATTTCAGGATTCCGGCCCTATTCGTTAACCCATACCCAAATCGTACTATATTTAGTACCATTTAGTATTTTTTCGTATAATTTTAATTCGAATTTCCAAAAACCTTTCCAGCTCTATCCGTTCACCCAAATTGTACTAAATTTACTACCATTTATTACTTTTCGTACACTTATAGTTCGAATTCCAAAAACCTTTCATTTTTACTCTTCATCAGTCAGTGATCCTCATTCCAAATTTCAGGATTCCAGCTCTATCCGTTCACCCAAATCCAAATTGTACTAAATTTAGTATCATTTAGTACTTTTCGTGCACTTTTAGTTCTAATTTCTAAAAACCTTTCTTTGTTACTCTCCATCAGTGACCCTAATTACAAATTTCAGGATTCCAGCTCAATCCGTTCACCCAAATCCAAATTGTACTAAATTTAGTACCATTTAGAACTTTTCGTGCACTTATAATTCGAATTTCCAAAAACCTTTCTTTCTTACTCTCCACCAGTGACCCTAATTTAAAATTACAGTATTCTAGCTCCATCCGTACACCCAAATCCAAATTGTACTAAATTTAGTACCATTTAGTACTTTTCGTACCCTTATAGTTCGAATTTCCAAAAACCTTTCATTGTTACTCTTCATCAGTGACCCTCATTCCAAATGTCTGTATTCCAGTTCAATCCGTTGACCCAAATCAAAATTGTACTAAATTTAGTACCAATTAGTACTTTTCGTACCCTTGTAATTCGAATTTTCAATAACCTTTCTTTTTACTCTTCATCAGTGACCTTCATTCCAAATTTCAGGATTCCAGCTCTATTCGTTCACCCAAACCCAAATTGTACTAAATTTAGTACCATTTATCACTTTTCGTATACTTATAGCTCGAATTCCAAAAACCTTTCATTTTTACTCTTCATCAGTGATCTTCATTCCAAATTTCAGGATTCCAGCTCTATCCGTTCACCCAAATCCGAATTGTACTAAATTTAGTACCATTTAATACTTTCCGTGCACTTATGGTTCGAATTTCCAAAAACCTTCCTTTTTTACTCTCCATCAGTGACCTTCATTCCAAATTTCAGGATTCCAGCTCTATTCGTTCACCCAAACCAAAATTGTACTAAATTTAGTACCATTTAGTACTTTTCGTACCCTTACAGTTCGAATTTCCAAAAACCTTTCATTATTAGTCTTCTTCAGTGACCCTCATTCCAAATGCCTGTATTCCAGCTCTATCCGTTCACCCAAATCCAAATTGTACTAAATTTAGTACTATTCGTGCACTTATAGTTCAAATTTCCAAAAACCTTTCTTTGTTACTCTCCACAAGTCACCCTAATTTCAAATTTCAGGATTCCAGCTCTCTCCGTTCACACAAATCCAAATTGTACTAAATTTAGTACCATTTAGTACTTTTCGTACCCTTGTAGTTCGAATTTCCAAAAACCCGTTGGTACATCTTTCTAGCTCTCCATCAGTTACCCTCATTCCAAATTTCAGAATTCTAGCTCTTACCGTTTGCCTAATACAAAGGGTACCATATTTAGTACCTTTTAGTACTTTTCGTACACTTCTAGGTCGAATTTCCAAAAACCCAGCCTTATCTCACCCCTACAAACCAACAGCAACCTACACCCAAAATTTCAACTTTCTAGCTTCAGCGGTTTCCTCTGGGTGCTGATGAATCAGTCAGTCAATCAGTCAGTCAGTCACTCACCTCACTACTCTTTTATATATATAGATAAGCTAAACAATCTTAGCTTGAGTGGGATTATACTGACAAAAACTGGGAGCACTCCATTGTCTAATGGCTACAAATTCTCCTATTCTGGCAATGTAAAGACACCGAATTCCACTAGCTAGAAATTGTTTGATCAACTAAAGTGGAATTTCAGATCGTATTATCACAACGAAATTCAATTCATGTTTCCATGCTATAAACTCAATGAACAGGGCAGAGAGTCTGCAAAGTGTGAATTTTACGTTGAGACCGATACATGTGAATGGTCATACTACTCTACCCTAAACGAGGGAAATAACTTGTGACATGGTCCGTTTGGGGTAGAGTGGTATGATCACCTACTTCTGGACACCTTGAATTTCCCGCGGAAAAAAACTAACTACAAATTGCCTCTGTCATGACAGAGAAATTTTCAGTTCAGTTGTCCAATTGGATGTTTTATACAAATATTGCAGAATGGGGTCCCCTCGCCACCTATTTTATACCTCAGGATTTACGGTAAAGGGGATACATACAAAATAGACCAAAGATGTGTCTCATCGAAATAATAGTTTTAGACCCCAAGTATGCTTGGACGAAATTAGTTTCAGACAATTTGGAGTCGATTTAGCCTTGTCCGTTTATCTTTCTCTCTTACTGTCTAGCTGGCTGGTGCGCACGATAACTCTCGAACGGATCTACCAATTCGAAGCAAATTTTATACTTCGTAATATTTTGCCCAAGGGATATGAGATAAGTCTCCCTTGACCCGTATGAGATGTTTGTGGAACAATTATCATAATATTTTGCCCAAACTTAGTTTAAGTTCAAATATAGGCTTTATAGGTCCACATCTTCCCTTACAAAAGTTCAAAATATTTTCGAAAAATTGTGTGCACGATAACTGGCGATGTGAGCAATCGATCGATAGATCGGGTAAGACTATATCGGTCCACACCTTCGGGTACGTCCCACACAAAAATCGGAAAAGTGAAATTTAACAGTCCTCTCGAATCGTTTTGAATTTTTTCAGCAGATTGTTCTTGCGGTCCCCTTTACGATGGTACAATTACAATAGCAAGTCCATACTTCCTGAGATTATGGCCGAAAAGCTCCAAGAAACCCTGAAAAACAAACTACAAACCTAAATGAAATGGCAAATCCGCAAGACAACTTTCAAAGGGATTTTCTGATTGGTCCAAACTTTGCACATCGTATTATTTCATCCAGTCATGTATCAGGTTGTAATATGGACTATATCGGTCCCGTCCTTCGAGTACCTCCCACACAAAATTTGGGAAAAGTGCAGTTTGAGGACTCGTATCAGATCTATTTGAAATTTTTCAAGGAGTTTCTTTTCGCGGTCCCTATTGCAACGGTACAATTTTCCCGGGGTAAGTCCATACTTCCTGAAATAATGGTCCGAGGGAGGGGCAAGGGAGGCTTCTCTTATATCAAGTTACTGATATGTGACCTAGTTTTTATCGCCGAGTCCGAACGGCGTGTCCTAAGTTGCCACTTGTAGAGACCTTTTTAATGGCTGAAATACTCAGGAAATGTCGCCAACATTACTAAGGGGTATTTTGCCACAGTTGAAAATTTGATGTGGCCAGGCCTGGAAATCGAACCCGGAAATTCAGCGTCCAAGGCTTTTGAACATAGCTAATTCCTAGAGGTTCGGATGTAGGGTATCACATGGTCGGCCCGTCCGACTATAGCTTTTGCTTACTTGTTTTATTTATTATCTTCAAACTTAGACCATTATCACACATTGATTTACAGAAAAATAGCTTTCTGCATTACTGAACATTTTCCCGGCCCTAAAAGTTCTTAATCTTTTAACAAATATGTATGTATATCATCTGCTTACAAAATAGAAAAATCATTTAAACATAATATATTCATTTAAACACTGCTAACGGCTTCTAAGTTCAAACTTATAACAGAAATTCAAAGCATCTTGATAACGTATTCTAAATGAAAGAACCACGGCTCGGATGTGGATCTCTCGCTCTCTCTCTCTCTCTCATAACATAAAGAAGAATATTAGCCGACAGATGCTGCTTTGTTCTAAGGGAGCAGGATAAACATTATGTTTCGGCTAGAGTTGGACAATTGAACGACCTAGTTCACTGTCCTAGTTCAAAAACGTATGAATAACGTCATACAAACGTGTGTTATTACGTATACGCAGTTTGTTCAAACAAACGACCGGTGTCCATTGAAGTATATAGTGAACTAGGTCGTTCAATATAGTGCAATTCGCACAACTCTAGTTTCGGCCCATCTATGAACATTTCCACCTGCTTGTTGGCTAATTTAGGAATCGGCTTCAGTGACATAACAATTTTACATATAAACTCAAATTGTTTCTAAAAATCAGATAATACCAATAACTTTAAAAGGGTCCATTAAATATCGATTTTATTTTAAACGAAAACAGAATTTTGATGCAAAATTGGATACATAATGAGGTTATCCATTAGAATTAAATATTAATTGAAACTCAAATAACATCGATTATGCAGAACTTCAAACACTCACATACTGGACAAACGATAGAAGAGACGAATAAAATGCTCTACAAATGGATTTTGATTTTTCTGGTTGTGGTTGGCTGGCAGAGGAAAATTCAGGTAGAAGTTTTTTCACTTTTATTTAATTGATTTGTAATATTGGATTGTTTAAGTAACGCATGATTATTTTTATAGGCCGCCGGTAAAAATAACGACAACAAAATCAATATCGAATTCAGCCACTTTAACTGTCAGCCAGTTCTACCTTTGATAAAATATTGCAATTGTGAGTATCAAAAATTGGCCACAAGTCGTTATGCCTTCAACATCCAATTCAAATTGAGTCGTAAATTACCCGAACATTCATTGATAAACATCATTTTACAATTCAAACCGCTCGGCAGCAGGCAGATAATTAAATTCATCGATGTGAAGTTGAAAATATGTGATTTGTTGGGCAACATTAACACGCTGCCGATGATAAAGAAAGTTTTGGATAGCCTTATGCAAAACAGTAATTTACCTACGGCATGTCCCATTCGAGAGGTAAATTGGTGATTCAAATTCAAGTTGTCAAGTTGTCCCCAAAGAATGTGAAATTGTTTATATTTGTTCTTTCTTACAGAATTTCCCATATCACGTTACAAATTTAACCATCACCGAAGAAATAGTTATGAAAATATTGCCCATTATGGAATTTAATATTTCTTTGAGCTTTTTCGACAAACGAAAACAATTTGCCAAAGCATCAGTACGGGGTTTAACGGAACCACGTAGCTAGGAATCAAATCTTGGATCCACACACAATGTAAATTATCAATTGATTTGATAAATAAATAACATTTGGATACAAACTATTCAAATAAATTCGCAAATAGCATAACATTGCAAAATTCTGTTGAAGAACCATCTATGGACATTAGGACCTCAGTAGATAAGAGGTATGGCATTCTTGGTTAAGTAATTTCTGGTAAAAGAGTATAGAACGATCTAGCCAAATCCAAAACTTTCATTTTGTTTTCGCATTTTACCTCTTTTACCAGAAATGATTCAAGCAAAAGTACTAGCCTTTAGAGTTGTGTAGTTCGGAAATGAGCTAGTTCAAAGGGACTATTCAAAGAAAGGAACAATTGGAACTGGAAACGCCAACACACGTGCAGTCAAAGGAACCATTGGAACATGGCCCAAAGCTTCAGTTCATTTCGGAAATGAACTAGTTCAAAGGAAATATTCAAAGAAAGGAACAATTGGAACTAGAAAGACTGTTAGTCCTAGAAAAAAATTGCTTAAAAAACCAACGCTCGGAGGACTGTTAATATATATATAATAATAATTGTTCCACAAACATCCCATAAGGGACAAGGGAGACTTCTCTCATATCAATGAGTGCACCCCGATTCATATTAGCTCAATGATATGGGACCTACAGTTTATCGCCGTGTCCGAACGGCGTGTCTAAGACACCACTTTTGTAGAGAAGTTTTACATGGCTGAAATACTCAGGAAATGTCGCCAACATTACTGAGGGGTATTTTGCCACCGCTGAAAAGTGTTTTGATGTTGCCTGGCCGGGGAATCGAACCCACGACCTTATGTGTGCAAGGCGGGTGTGCATACCATTGCACCACGGTGGCATGCGGAGGACTGTTAGTCCTAGAAAAAAATTTCTTTAAAAACCAACACTTGGAGGACTGTTATTCCTAAAAAAATTCTTTAAATATGCACGCTTGGAGAACTGTTAGTCCTAGCAAAAATTACTTTAAAAATCCGCAGTTGAAGGTCAGTTAGTCTTTGAAAAAAAAAAATACTTTAAAAATCAATGCTTGAAGGACTGTTAGTCCTAGAAAAAATTACTTTAAAAATCCACGCTTGGAGGACTGTTAGTTAGTCCTAAAAAAATACTTTAAAAATCGACGCTTGGAGGACTGTTTGTTCTGGAAAAATTACTTTAAAAATCCACGATTGAAGGACTTTTAGTACTAAAAAAATTGCTTTAAAAATCCACGCTTGGATATCTGTTAGGTTAGGTTCAAAAAAGGGGGGTGATACTAGATCACCACATGCCCATGTGGACATACACTTAAGCCATAAGTAGGCCTGTTGTGCGCTCTAATTTTGGGTTATGGAAGATTATCTTTTTATACCCTCCACCATAGAATGGAGGGTATATTAAGTTTGTCATTCCGTTTGTAACACATCGAACTAATCATTTGCGACCCTATAAAGTATATATATTCTTGATCAGGATAAAATTCTAAGACGATCTAGCCATGTCCGTCTGTCTGTCCGTCTGTTGTAATCACTCTAGCATCCGCAATAATTGAGATAGAGTGCTGAAATTTTGCACCCGAGGGTCTTTTTTCCATAGACAGGTCAAGTTCGAAGATGGGCTATATCGGTCCACTATTTGGTATAGCCCCCATATAACGGTACCTCCGGATTTGAGGTATTTTGACGTTCTTCGCCACATTTGCAGACCGAACTAGCTATAATTTAGCACTTGGGGTTCCTATTGATCAACAAACTTATACCCCAAAGGATATGGGCATATGTCCATGTTTTGGTATAGTCCCCATATAACGGTACCTCCCGATTTTCGGTATTTTCAGAATTTTAGCCACAATTTTTAACCGAACTATCTGCAATTTGACATTTGAGGTTCTCAGTGGTCATAAAACATCTCCACCAAATATCGTCAACATAGGTCCATGTTTTGGTATGGCCCCCATATATCGGTACCTCCCGATTTTCGGTATTTTGGAGCATTTTAGTTACAATTTTTAACCGAACTAGCTGTAATTTGACATTTGAGGTTCTCAGTGGTCATGAAACATCTCCACGAAACATCGTCAACATAGATCCATGTTTTGGTATAGTCCCCATATATCGGTACCTTCCGATTTTCGGTATTTTGAGAATTTTAGCTAAAATTTTTAACCGAAATAGCTGTAATTTGACATTTGAGGTTCTCAGTGGTCATAAAACATCTCCACCAAATATCGTCAACATAGGTCCATGTTTTGGTATGGCCCCCATATATCGGTACCTCCCGATTTTCGGTATTTTGGAGCATTTTAGTTACAATTTTTAACCGAACTAGCTGTAATTTGACATTTGAGGTTCTCAGTGGTCATGAAACATCTCCACGAAACATCGTCAACATAGATCCATGTTTTGGTATAGTCCCCATATATCGGTACCTCCCGATTTTCGGTATTTTGAGAATTTTAGCTAAAATTTTTAACCGAAATAGCTGTAATTTGACATTTGAAGTTCCCGGTGGTCATAAAACATCTCCAGCAAACATCGTCAACATAGGTCCATGTTTTGGTATAGCCCCCATATAACGATACCTCCCGATTTTCGGTATTTTGAGACTTTTGGCTACAGTTTTTATGCAAAATAGCTGTAATTTGACATTTGAAGTTCTCGGTGGTCATAAAACATCTCCAACGAAACATCGTCAACATAGGTCCATGTTTTGGTATAGCCCCCATATAACGGTATCTCCCAATTTTCGGTATTTTTAGAATTTTAGCTGCAATTTTTAACCGAACTAGCTGTAATGATCGGTATTTTGAGAATTTTAGCTACAATTTTGTCTATTCAAAAATAATCGTCAATATAGGTCCATGTTTTGGTATATCCCCCCATATAACTGTACCTCCCGATTTTCGGGGAATTTTCAGTGGTCACGAAATTTCTGCACTAAAATTCGTCAACATGGGTCCATTTTTGAGCGTCTACATTGTTTTGATGAAACTACCCTCAATTTGACTCTTGAAGTTCCCTGCAGCTATAAAACTTTTCCGCCAAAAAATTTAAAGATAGGTTGACTCTTTGATATAGCCCCGTAGGTCGTACCTTTCACCTAGCTGAACACATTTTTTTAGATTAGATTAGATAACACTATGCAACAAAATGGAGGTGAAAGTCTGGGGCACGGAAAATTCCTCTTGGGGAAGAAAGGCCTTGGTGAGTATATTCTGAACCCCGAAGGACAGATCCGCCGTGAGAGATATAATGCTAATTCATGATGGCTTACAGGGTCTCTTGCAAGAACTTCATCACGCCATAACGCGGAAGTTCGACACACGGCGCATCTGTCCTTCGGGGTTTTTAATATACACACACCAAGGGCTTTCATCTCCATTATCTCTGCCCAAACATTTGTGTTCACAACGTAATTTAAGCAATAGTGGGAGGCAGTAGGAGTCTATCCATTGTCGAAAAGTTGTTCCACCTAAAATTGTGAAAGGACCCTAATTATTCCATTTTAATTAAGACTTTTTTATGGTGGAGGGTATAAAAAGTTCGGCCCGGCCGAACTTAACGACTTTTTACTTGTTTGACTTAGTCTAGGATCTCTGTCCTATTTACATAGTCTCTGATCTTTTTGAACTCGATTGTCCTAATTTGGTTGAGTCCTCGTATAATGTCATTCCCTAGTAACTGGGTTCTCAGATTTGTGAAGGCTTGACAATGACAGAGGTAATGTTCCACCGTTTCGTCGTCCTCTCCGCATGCTCTGCATTCACTGTTTTCTGCACAACCTATTTTGTGCAGGCGCGCTTTTAGACCTAGGTGACCTCTAAGGATTCCTGTCAGTCTACTAATATCTTTTTTACTTAGTAAAAGTAATTCTTTTGTTTTGTCCTCGTCTGGGTTTCCCCATAGGATTTTTGTGTTTTTCCCCTTCTCTTCACTACTCCAGAGGGATATATGTGCATTTTTTGCCCATGTCTTTAGTTCTAGTCGCGTAGCTTTAAACGGCTTAGCGTTTTCTAGACTTACCGTGGGTTGCACCTTGGCTTGTTTTGCCAAGGAATTTGCTATTTCATTACCCCTAATCCCGGTATGCCCTGGTACCCATATAATGTTTACCTTACCGTGTTGAGAGTAATTATTTATAGATTTAATACATTCCAAGAGGAGTTCTAGATTTCACTGTCTTGGTTGATATAGCTCTAATGGCTGCTTTGCTATCCGTAAGGATATTTACAGTGGTAGGCCTTGTGTGAGTATCAAACCAAAGCAGACACTCTGTTATCGCCTGGAGTTCCGCCTGCAGGATCGTGTTATGATCCGGCAGAAGGAGGGAGATTTCCGTTTCCGGTTCCATTATATAAAGACCCAGTCCGGTTCTCCCCCCTAGCACAGCCCCATCCTTAAACCCACAGCTTCCAGCGGGAATCTGTGCTAGAGCTCCCCCGATCCACATGTCTCTGTCAGGTACTGACACTTCACACAAGGCTACTTCACTAGTTTCAGGTATACGGTCCGATACTACCTGATTTATAGATTCACCCGTTGTGACCTTTAATATGTTTTGGTGATATGTTTGGTGGCTCTTTTCGATCCACTCGCTCATCGACTTTAGCCTTACAGCTGCGATGGCTGCCTTACCTGAATATCTATTGGGTGTACAAACAAAATTGTTTATAAAGCCCTAGTCGGTGTGGTCCTCATTTCTCCGCTAATGCTTAGGCAGCATGTTCTTTGGACCTTTTGCAATATTTCCAGATTGCATTTTTTGTCCATGGCTGTCCACCATACCACAGACGCGTACGTTAGAATTGGTCTAATTAAGCTTCTGTATAGCCAGTGTATCATCCTAGGATTGAACCCCCGTTATGAGCCTATCGCCCTTCTGCAGGTTGACCAACATATTTGGGCCTTGTTGCCCCTTTCTTGTATATGGTCTTTCCATTTAAGTTTCCTATCCAAAATTACTCCTAGATATTTAACTGTACAAGAGATATTTATTGTCTTATCTAGAAAAACTGGTTCCTCGCAGTGTCCCATTTTCGTTTTCCTAGTGAATAGACATAATTCTGTTTTTCCGGGTTGACATTCAGACCTCTCCGCGTGGCCCAGCTAAAAGCAATATTTAGAGCCATTTCTGCTCTTCGACAGAGTTGATTCGGATTCTTTCCCCTCAGAAGTATTATAACGTCGTCTGCGTAGCAGACTGGGTCAATTCCTTCTTCGGTTAGGGTCCTCAAGAGACTGTTTATGGTGGTAACCCACAACAGAGGTGAAAGTATCCCCCCATGTGGCGTTCCTTGTCCAACTTTGTCTCTTATTTTCACGTCGTATTAGCCCGCAGCTTATCCATCTATTCCTTAGCTTGTGGTTTATCCAGTTCCTTAAGGCCCTGTCTACCTGAAACTCGTCTAAGGAGTGGATAAGTGTCTCGGTGCTTACGTTATTGAAAGCGCCTTCGATGTCGATGCATACAGCAAGTGTGTACATTTTCATTTCGAAGGTTCTTTCTATGTGGTGTACTACCTCATGCAATGCGGTTTCCACTGATCTGCCTTTAACGTATGCATGTTGTTGGAATTTAAGCATGTCGTTGGGGATCTTACTCTTTATCATGGTGTCGACTGTCCGTTCCATTGTTTTGAGTAAGAAAGAAGTTAAACTTATCGGTCGATAAGATTTTGGTGTTGCATAACTTGCCCTGCCAGGTTTGGGTATAAAGACTACCCTTGCCTCCTGCCAGGCTATAGGAGTGTATGCAAGTTTTAAGCATGCATTGAAGATCCCGACCAGTTTGGACGCAATAATGTCCACTTCCCTCTGTAGTAAAGCCGGAAAGATCTGATCTGGTCCAGCTGCTTTATATGGTGAAAAGCTTAAAATGGCTTGTTGGACCATTAAGCTGTCGATCTTTGGTGCCACTTCCGATGAGTTAATACACTCCGTCGATGCCTCAGTGTTAACCATGGTATTCTGCGGGAAGTGCGTTTTCATCAGAAGCCTAGAGTTTCTTCTGTTGTTTCAATCTTTTTTCCATTTCCATCGACCAATTACTCGGGCTGTGTATGGGTTTTAGATAGAAACTTTTTAATCTTTGAAACGTCATTTACACTGTCCTCCTGTTCGCAGAAAAGCTTCCAGGAGTTTCGTTTGGCGTTTCTTGTTATTTTGTTGTATTCCTTTAATTTTGCCTGATAGTTGTCCCAGAATACAGCTGTTTTTTTACGTTTGGCCCTATTATAAAGTCTGCGGACCTCCTTGCCCTTGTTACGAATTTCCCCTGTCATCCAGGGTTTTTCGTAGGCAGATTTCCTTTCTCGAAGTGGATAACTTTCTTCGAATGACCTTACTAGTGCCTCGGTTAGCTTATGGACATCTCTCTCTATGTCCTCCTTACTTAGGCATTCCTCATCTGGTTGCCCAAGTCTTTCTTTTACTCGTTTTCCGAACTTAGTCCAATTTGTTTTGGATTTGTTTCGGAAGGTTATCGGGTTAGGCGACGGCCTAGCAGCTTTAAATCTAATATACTTATGGTCTGAGAAGGAGTGTTCCTTCAGGACCCTCCACTCGTGTACCTTGTTTATTAAATTTTCTGAACATATCGTTGTATCTAGTACTTCCTCCCTAATTCTATTAACAAAGGTTGGCGTATTCCCGGTGTTAAGTGTAATCAGGTCGTTAGTATTTAAGTAATCTATAAGGGCTTGACCCCTTGACTACCCCACGAGATGTGGTGAGAGTTAGCATCGCTACCTACTACTACTTCGTTACCGGTTTGCTTTATCCTTCTCACCAGTTGCTGCAATTCCGACGAAGGTGGTAATGTCGGGGAGTCGAACGGCAGGTATAATGATGCTAGGTATATGTTACCATTCCCCTGCTTCAATACTGTGACGTCCGACGATGACAACTCTGGAGAAAAAAGAAAGCATACGTTTTTGGGGCATATAATGCAGGTCCTCGGTCGGGATCCCGTATTTGCGTAAAAAAGTTGATAATTTATATGGTTAAGTCCAGAAACCTTGTTTTTTTATGGTCCAAGGTTCTTGGATTAAACCAATATATATATTACCTTTAGTTATTTTGTCCATCAGGGCTAGTGTTGCCGTTTCGCTCCGATGGAGGTTGATCTGGATGACCTCAATCATTGGTCCTCCAGTAGGTTGGATTCTGGGGAGTCGCTAATTTCGTCTGCTCCTCCCTCTTGTAAGCATTTTGGTAGGTTGACCTCCTGGTTGTTTGGTTTGGCAATCTCCTCCTCACCAACTCTTGCCTTTCCAATTTTGAAGAAGACCGAGTTAGAGACGAAGAATGCCTTGCCTTTGGTTTTGACGAGCCCGGCTAGCGAGAGATCGTCGATGCCCATCACAAGGAGAGTGCCGTCTTCCTTCTCCTCCCTGTGGAAGACCTCCCATCTTTCCACCTTTAGGGCCTCGTTTTGTACGTCAAAGACCTGGAGCATGCGCTCCGTCTCGAGCTTGCAGCCATACCCCTTGACGTACACCGATGCTTTGGTTAGATGAGGAATTTCGTCTTTCCTCACCAGTTTTAGTCTGCCACCTTCCCATGGAGTTGCTATACTGCTGACTACCTCCCCGAGAGCTGCAGAGTTTGCGTGTGAGTCCAGGTGGTACAATAGGAGGTCCCCCCTTGGCTCACAGCAGTTTATTTTTATTGAGACTCGTCCTTGCAGGATTTGTTCCAATATTTATCTTTGATCGATTTCTCGATCTCCGATAAGTACTCTTTGTGTAGCCTTCCAGATCCTTTACTAGTATCGATTACTGCGTAGCACAGCTCGTCCTTGTAGTATCTCTTGGCTACCTTGGCGTAAGTCGATGGCGGCTCCGTTCCGGTTTCCGCGTCCATCTTCCTCTTCTGGGTGGTAGTAGGCTTCTATACTGAGTCCTTGGCCACCGCAGAAGATTCCGACGTCGCGCTCACATCCTTTTTGTCAGAACGCGCCTCTGGATATCTGTTAGTCCTTGAAAAAATTACTTAAAAAATCCACGATAGGTGGGCTGTTAGTCCTTAAAAAAATTACTAAAAAATCCACGCTAGGAGGGCTGTTAGTCATTAAAAAAAATTACTTTAAAAATCCAAGCTTGAAAGTCGGTATGTCCTGGAAAAAATTACATTAAAAATCATAAAAAAAATATTTTTTCCCCAATAAATGGCTTTATTATATTTTCATATGAGACTAATGATTTTTTAATGTCTATTTTCTTTCGATATAAGACCTTAAACTAAAAATAATTATTTTGTTTTGCAATAGATGGGAATCAACTTGACTTCTGCTAAATATTCTTCCGAAACAAAAGCGTTAGTTATTTCAAATTGGTCAAATAAAAATGTTGTTTTTACAATTTATTCTCTATTTTGCAATAAATCTTGGTTTGAAGGAAGCCCAGGTAAGGCCACAGTTAAAAGTTAAATAAAAAATTATTTTTTCTTGCAATCTCTGCACGACGACTCTTTTTTAGGCCAAACCAAAAACCCAATTTTTCTTTGAAATAACAAGCCTCTGCTGCGATATCTCTACAGATATGGTAAAACGGAGCTACAGTAGGTGTCCAAAAACAAATTTGCCCTCAACTTTTTTTTTTTTTTAATTCCATCGTCAGGTACCTCTTAATACAGATGTTGCCAGTATTCTTGATATACGACCCATTAGTGGGCAAAAGTCAGTAACTTTTTTCAATGTAAAGGTGAAAGTTTTGTGATGCTTTTGGGTAAATTCAATCCCATACTTAATTCAATAGCAGAGGAATTATTTAAACGTAGTAATTTCCCAGTATCATGTCCATTAAAGGCGGTAAGTTGGGGACTTATTATTAGTTGATTGGTGTTTTATTTATTTATTTTTGTTACAGAATGTCCTCTATAATGTAAGCAATATGATAATTGATGATGAAATCATTCCCCGTTATTCGCCAACGATAAACTAAAATTTTACGATGGCATTTTTTCAGCAAAAAACTGAACCTGTTAAAATATTTGTGAAAGGTTCAGTTAAACGCGAAACAAATTAATTGTTTTTGAATAAATATTTGAATAAATATTAAATTTATTAAATAAAGGACAATTTGAGCAGAATATTGCAAGGGATAACAAACTTATTGAAATCTTGAAACTTTGGCACTTTAATCCAATTCACCCGTGGATGTAGTTAATTTACAATCTCACTTTGCAATATTATTTTGAAAAATCTTCTACCATTTAAAAGCATTAAACTCTTGTCCTCTTGAGTTCTAGACAACAGAAGACCGCTTGGGGCCTTCTAAAGACAATATAAGACTTGTTGTGATCTTCTATAGACAACAGAAGACCTCTTGGAGTCTTCTATAGACGACAGATGCCCCCTTGGGCATGATATCTTCTATAGACAAATTAAAAGCTCTTCAATTGTTCTATGCATACCAGAAGACATCTGGAGGTTTTCTTTAGACATCAGAAGATCCCTTAAGGTCTTCTATAGACCTCTGAAGGTCTTCTCTAGACAACAGAAAACCTTTTCGGACTTTCTAAAGACAAAATAAACTTTTTGTGATCTTCTATAGACATCATGAGACCTCTTGGGGTCTTCTATAGTCAACAGAAGACTTCTTGTTGTCTTATACAGAAAACAGAGCACTTGAGATCTTCTATAGACAACAGAAGACCTCTTGATGTGTTCTATAGACAACAGATGCCCCCTTGCAGCATCAGACGGCCGCATGAGGTCTCCTATAGATAAATTAAAAACTCTTTAATTGTCCTATGCACACCAGAAGACATCAGGAGGTTTTCTTTAGACAACAGAAGATCCCTTGAGGTTCTATATAAAAACTCTTGAAATCCTCTATTATAAAAAAATTATTGAGGTCTTCTAAAGACAACAGACGAGAGACAACGGAAGACCACTTGTGGTCTTCTAAAGCCTTGGGGTCTTCCAAAGACAACAGAAGACATCTGGAGTTCTTCTACAGAAACCAGAACACATTTGGACTTTTTCTATAGGCAAGAGAAGACCTCTTGGGGTGTTCTACGGCGTCAGAAGATCTCCTGTGATTTTCTATGGTTAGGTTAGGTTGAAAAGAGGGGCGCAAGTCACCACATGTCCAATGGACATACACTTAAGCCAGAATAGGCCTGTTGTGCGCTCTAGACTAATTGAAGAAAGGGTCGTATTTGGTCTCTTTATTATTTTAGGAATTCTGTGCCCTTAACAAAATCCCTTAACTGTTTAACATCTTTTACCGTTATCTGATTAAGTCCCGGTATGGTGTCGGTCCCTAAAGACTGGGACCTGATATTTGCGAAAGCTGGGCATTGGCAAAGAAAGTGTTCCAACGTTTCGTCGTCCTCCCCGAATGCCCTGCATAAGCTGTTATCTGCGCATTTAATTTTATGCAGATGTGCTTGTAGGCCCAAGTGACCAGTAAGGATACCTGTTAGCCTACTAATGTCTGCCTTACCTAATAATAGTAAGTTTTTAGTTTTATCCTCCTCAGAGAATCTTAGTGGTTTTCCCTATCTCCTCTCTATTCCATAGGGATATATGGGCCTGTTTTTCCCAATTTTTTAACTATAGACTTGACGCATTTAGAGGCTTTGCGCTGTCTAAGTTTATTGTTGCTAATTCCCTGCCATTTTTTGCCAGAGAATTTTCTCTTTCATTACCTTTAATCCCCGCATGGCCTGGTACCCATATAATGCGCACTGTTCCTTGCTGGGAATAATTGTTTATCGTTTTTATGCAGTCCAGTACAGTTTTCGATTTTACTGTCTTGGATGTTATTGCATTGATTGCCATTTTACTGTCCGTAAGGACGTTAACGGTAGTTGGTCTCGAGTTAGCATTAAACCAGTTCAGACACTCTGTGATCGCCCTGACCTCCGCTTGAAGGACCGTATTGTGATCCGGCAACCGAAGAGAGATTTCGGTCTCTGGTTCTTCAATAAAAAGTCCCAGTCCCGTCCTCCCCCCTAACATCGAGCCGTCTGTATAACAGGAGTTTCCAGGAGGCTTTCCAGCTAGGTCCCGCCGATCCACGAGTCTCTGTCAGGTATTAATGTTTCACACGAGGAAACTACAATTGTTTCAGGTATACGGTCCGAATTAACGTTATCCATTGACTCCCCCGTTGTTACCTGTAGAATTTTTTGATGGTATGTTACGTGGTCCATTTCGATCCACTCGTCTGTCGCCTTCAGCCTTATGGCTGCGACGGCAGCTTCATACCTTATCTGAATTTCTATTGGGTGTACGTATAGAATAGTTTCTATTGCCCTCGTTGGTGTTGTCCTCATAGCACCACTTACTCCTAGGCAGCACATTCTTTGGACTTTTTGTAAAATTTTTATATTAAATTTTTTATCCATCGCTGTCCACCAGACTACGGACGCGTATGTTAGGATGGGTCTAACTACGCTTTTGTATAGCCAGTGTGTCATCTTTGGATTGAGACCCCATTTAGAGCCTATGGCCCTTCTACAGGTTGACCAACATCTGTATGCTTTGTTGGCTCGTTCTTGGATATGATCCTTCCATTTAAGTTTCCTATCCAGGATTACTCCCAGATATTTGACCTTATTGGAAATCTTAAAAGTCTTGTTAAGGAAAGAGGTTCCTCGATGTGACCCAGTTTTGTTTTCCTAGTGAAAAGACATATTTCTGGTTTTTTCGGGTTTACGTTTAGACCTCTTGGTCTAGCCCAGTTATATGCAAGTTTTAGAGCCGATTCGGCCCTTCTGCATAACAAATTAGGGTTCTTTCCTCTCAGAAGTATTATAACGTCGTCTGCATAACAGACTGGTTCAAATCCCTCTTTGGTTAAAGTCCTCAATAGGCTATTTATGGTAGTAACCCACAGGAGTGGTGACAAAATCCCCCCTTGTGGCGTTCCCTGACCAACTTTATCCCGTTTGGTTACGTCGTGTAGCCCGCAACTTATCCATCTATTCCTTAGCATATTGCTTACCCAGTTCCTAAGGGCCCGGTCCACATAAAAATTATCTAAGGATTAGATAAGGGTTTCAGTGCTGACGTTATTGAAAGCACCCTCGATGTCAATGCATACTGCCAGTGTATACATCTTCTTGTCGAAGGTGTTTTCGATGTGGTGTACTACCTCATGTAAAGCGGTTTCCACTGATCTGCATTTAACGTATGCATGTTGTTTATATTTAAGCATATCGTTTGGGATCTTCCTCTTAATACGTTCCATGGTTTTGAGTAAGAAAGAAGTTAGACTTATCGGACGATAAGACTTAGGAATTGCGTAGCTAGCCTTTCCAGGTTTGGGGATAAACACTACCCTCGCCTCCTGCCAGGCTTTAGGGGTATACGCAAATTTTAAGCATGCGTTGAAGATACCAAGTAATTTGGACGAAATATTGTCCACCGATGATCTGAGAAGGAGTGCTCTTTCGAGACCCTCAAATTCTGCACATCGTTTATGAGATTTTCGGAACATATTTATAATGTTATATCTAATACCTCTTCCCTAATCTTGTTAACAAAGGTGGGTGTATTCCCAGTGTTAAGTGTTATTAGGTCTTTAGTATTCAAGTAATCTAAAAGGGCTTGGCCCCTTTTGTTAGTATTAGTACTTCCCCACGTGACGTGGTGTGACTTAGCGTCGCTACCTACTAGTACTTCGTTACCTGTTTGTTTTGCTTCCCTCACCAGCCGCTGCAGCTCCGACGTAGGTGGTAGTGTCGGTGAATCGTACGGCAGATATACTGACGCCAGGTATATGTTGCCATTCCCCTGCTTCAGTACAGTTGCGTCCGATGTTGACAACTCTGGGGAGAAAAGAAAACTTAAGTTTTTGTGGCATATTATACAGGTTCTCGGGCGAGACCCTGTATTAGCATAAAAAAGTTGTTAATTTATATGGTTTAGTCCAGAGAAATTGTTCTGAATAGTCCATGGTTTCTGGATCAAACCGATGTATACTTTACCTGTGTTAATTTGCTCCATCAGTGCCATGGTTGCCGTCTCGCTCCGATGGAGGTTTATCTGGATGACTTCGATCATTGGTCCTTCAGTAAACGGGATTCTTGGGAAGCGCTGATTTCAATGTCGGCTCCCTGTAAGTTGTTGCTTGGAGATGAAGCCTCATCGCTGTTATTTTTGACTTCCTCGTTTACGCCGATGCTCGCCTTTTTCGTTTTGAAGCGGACAGCGTTTGAAACGTAGTAGGCCATGTCCTTTGTCTTTGTATTGGAAATGTACCAATGCAAATATTTACATACCTGAATATGTTGTAAGGTGTATACATATAAGTACCTGTACACATTGTAGAATAATCATCAGTTGTGAATAAACCAGTGTGAAAAGTGTAAAAGTGTTCTTGTGTCCTCATCTCCAATGGTGCATCCTAACAGGTTATGGGCCCAGGCAGAAATAAAAGTGTGTGTGCATAAAGTGACAAATAGAGACAACAAGGGAAAAGCAGTAGTGAAAAAGAAAAAATCAGTAATTACATTGTGAAAAATTAAAGTGCGCAGCTGTGAAAGTGAAAAACAAGGAAAATGAATTCCCTCTACAACATTGCGAAATTGGATGATACCAACTACGACTCATGGAGTCTACAAGTGAGAAGTGTCCTGGTTCATCAAGACTTGTGGTCGGTGGTTAATGGGGAGATGGAAAAGCCTGTGCCAGATGAAAAGAATGCGAACGAGGTTGCAGCATGGAAGCGCAAAGACGAAAAGGCTACAGCAACCATCATATTATGTGCAACGCCGGTGCAGATTGCTCACATCAAGAACTGCACAACAGCGAAGGAATCGTGGGAAGCTCTGAGAAATGTGCACAGACCGAAGGGACTGGTAAGAAAAGTGACCCTCTTCAAGCAACTGATCCAGATGCGCATGGCAGAAAATGAAGATGTACAGGAGTACATTTGCAAATTTGTGACCATAGTGGAAAAGTTGGCAGAGACTGGAATAGCTCTACAGGAGGAGCTGTATGTCATCTTGCTGTTAGCGAGCCTGCCAACATCATATGAAAATCTAGTTGTTGCACTAGAAGCGAGAGATGAGCTGCCAAAGTAAAGTACCCTGAAGATCAAATTGGGTGAGGAATGTGATCGTCGAAAGGTCAACAACAGCGCACACGGAGATGACGACGTTCAGATTTTTATGGCACACACAAGAAGAAGCAACGAGGGCAGAAATAACGGCGAAGGTACCAGTAAGCAGAAAAATCATCGCAACTTCAAATGCTTCAATTGTGGACGTTCAGGACATTACGCCGCACAATGTAGAGACCGAGGTGCAAAAGGCAAAAGCAACAGAGAATCAAGCAAGCGTGTATACAACAAGAACAGGCGCTCAGGTAACAACAAAGGCAATGTGAAGTGTTACAATTGCGGTCGCCGAGGACATGTTGCCGTACAGTGCAGAGAACAGGGAAAGTCCAGCGAAGAAACACACACGAATTCATATGCAGTGCTAAAATCATCGAACAAGAAGAGCGTTTTGAACTCCAGCGTGTGGTGTGTCGACAGCGGAGCATCAAATCACATGTGTTGTGAAAGAGATATGTTCGAGAATTTGGTTGAGCACACAGAAACTATCGATTTGGTTGGTGAAAAGAAAATCGTTGCTAAAACAAAGGCAGTGGTTGGCTGGCAGATTGTGACATCATGCTGAATGACGTGCTGTATGTACCTGAGATGCAGTGCAATATTATGTCTGTTGGCAAGATCGCCGAAAAGGCAACAGTAAGGTTTGAGAGCAGAGGCGCAAGAATTTTAGAAAATGGAAAAACAGTTATGTTCGCCTGAAAACAAGGAAATTTGTTTTTGTACAGCCCGAGGGAAACCAGCAATAAGAAGAAATCCAATGTGAATGCAGACAGGCCACAGAAAATGCGAACACGTTACGAACAAGAGTGTGAAGCCTTTTGATGAAAATGGTTAGTCCAGAATATGTATGATAAACGGCGATAAAAAGATTTAATTCGACTGTATATGTATATACTAGAATGTAAGATAATTTATAGTGTGTCTATATTTAAGAAAACATTGTATGTCAATGTAAGTTGTGTGTCAACTGTATATAGGTATAAGAAGGAAATGTAAATATTTTCATTGAGGAGGAGTATTGGAAATGTACCAATGCAAATATTTACATACCTGAATATGTTGTAAGGTGTATACATATAAATACCTGTACACATTGTAGAATAATCATCAGTTGTGAATAAACCACCAAAGTGTACAAAAGTGTCCTTGTGTTTTCCTCGTGCATCCCAACACTTTGTCAGACTGGACATGGAGAGTTGGTCAATTCCGACTACAAGGAGAGTACCATCTTCATGCTCCTCCCTGTGGAAGACCTCCCATCTCTTCACATCCAATGTCCTGTTCTGACGACCAAAGACCTCGAGCATGCGTTCCGTCTCGAACTTGCTGCCCCAACCTCGGACAAAAACGGATGCCTTAGTAAGTTGAGGAATTTGGTCTTTCCTCACCAGCTTGAGTTTGCCGCTTTCCCATGGAGGTCTTATACTACTGACAATATCCTTGAGGGCGGCAACGTTTGCATGCTTGGCAAATTGGTAAACAATCATGTCCCCTTTGACCCCGCTGCTGACAATTTGAATTGGATCTCCTCCCTGCATTAGGTGATCCAAAATTAAGTTATTGACCTCATCTTCAATGGCTTGAATTTGGTCTTTGGGTAGCTTGCCGGAACCTCTACTGGTGTCGATCACTGCATAGCAGAGCTCGTCCCTGTAGCGTTTCTTTGCTACCTTGCCGTAAGATGGCGGCTCTTTACCAGTTTCCGCAGCTCTCTTCCTCTTCCACTTGGTCCGGGATTTCTTTACGGAAGCTCCAGATTTTGCAGTCGATTCCGCGGCCGGGCACACCTTTTTCATGTTCGCGCTCACTTTGTCGCCCTCTGCCAAGGGATTCTCGGAACAGCCTCCCTTGCGAGGTTCTTGAATCATTTGAAGGTGTGGAGCTCTTTTTCTTTTTTGTTGACTTTGCAGTGTTCTGCTCTTCAGGAGATCTGATCCTCTTCCCAGCTTCCGAGGAAGTTGAGGAAGTGTTCGTGACCTCTTTGGGAGCATCCTGCAAAATTGCCTCTTTGCTTGCCTGTTGCTTCTTGAGCTTGCGCCGTTGAGCCCCAGTCAGCTGTTTTTGTGTGTTGTGAGGTTTTCAAAGCCCTTACCCACATCATCTACCACCTTGTGGATCTCCACCTTTTTGCGGTTTTCCACGATGGTTTTATTTGTTTGGGATTCGGAGTCTGAGTCACTACCTGTATTTGAAGGCTGGGTCGAACTTGAGCTTCCCCTGAGTTCCTTAGCTTCCTCCTCCCTGTAATTGCACTTCGGCTGTGTGCTTGTCGCATTACCTTCGACCACAGATGCCAAGGCACCCACATCTGTGGGAGAGATTTTCTATAGTCCTCAGAGTTTTCTACAGAATCAGAGGGCCTTCTGTATACAACAGAACACCTCATGGGGTCTTCTATATATAACAGAAGACTTCTTTTGGTCTTCTATAGAAAACAGAAGAACACTTTAGATCCTCTATATACAACAGAAGGCCTCTGGATGTCTTCCATACACCTCTTGAGGCCTTCTACAAACAACAGATGATCTCTTGGGGTCGTCTACAGCAACAGAAGGCCACATGATGTCTCCTATACACAGAAAAAAATTTTAGCCTTTTGATAAAAAAATTCAAAGATTCAATCAAAAATTTATCGATTTTCCGGCAATAAAAAAATTGTCATATTGACAAAATTCGATAAAATTATTTGATCACAAAGTAAAAATACAACTGATAAAATATTTCACATATCGACAAAAATATTTATCAAAATATTCCACATATTCCCTTTTATCAGTTCAATATAGAAAATCGATAAATATTTTAGTCAGTATGTGAAATATTTTATCAGTTGTGTTTTTACTTTGTGATCAAATAATTTTATCGAAGTTCGTCAATATGATAATTTTTTTTATCGCCGGATTTTTTTTTTTTTTTGCTTTGTAGACATATTAAAAACTCTTAAATTATTCTATGCACACCAGAAGACATCTTTAGGACCTCTTGAGGTCTTCTATAAACAAATAAAAAACTCTTGAGGTCTTCTAAATACAACAGACGAGAGAAGACCTCTTGATGTCTTCTATAGATATCACAAGACATCTTGCCGTCTCCTTGTCTGAAACATCTTTTCGTAATAAACTCTTCGTATAGGTTCTTTCCTATTTTAACTGAGGACCGAGTATCAGTTATTGTCATCTTTTAAAGCCAAATGAGATATGTGAGGATACCAAAATTAGACATGGCTAGGAATACCTTTGAACGCAAAGGGCTGTCGAAGGTCGCATTTCTTAGGTTTCTTCCAGGATTTGTCTCAAGGTAAATATCTGGTTTATGGTGGATTTGCCAGGTCTAAAGTCGCAATGATAGTGTCGCCTCCGAGTTTGAACAGCTCGGCTGGTAGGCCATCGGCTCCTGTTGCCTTATTATTCTTTACCCGGTCTATTGCTGTCTTCAACTCATTTTGGCCTGTATACATTCAATATCATCTTATAGGATAGGATCTGTGTCATCTTCATTAGTATCGGATACCAACAGTTTAGAAAAATGCTCTTCCCATATCCTGAGCACAATATCTGTATCAGTTACCAAATTAACTTGCTGGTCTCAACGGGAGGATGTGCCTGTACACAAAGCCATCAGTTTGATGTTTCACTTTTGCTAGAATTTTAGGACTTCATTCTAGCTCCTGTACATCTAGACTTTTTCACACTCCCGCTTTTCCATTTCTCTATTTTTCCCGTGGAAAATACTTTTCTCCTCTCTTCTTTTTCCCGACACCTTTCTCGTGCGCTACGCGTTGCTACTGATTGTAAAGTAACCCTATATGCCATGCCGTATTTTTCTCTTCGGCAGCAGCACGACACTCCTGGCCATATAATGGATTCCTTGGTGGAGGTCTCTGATATCCAATTATGGATTTTGCGGCTGTTTGCATTGAGTGGGCAATACTTTGCCATGTTGTTGTTGTTTTTGTTGTAACAGTGTTTGTTATTATGTTTGTATGTTCGTTCTTCTGTTCAATCTGGCTCGGGGTCTATCTTCAGTTCCAGGAAAGTGGCTGCTTCGATGGGATGTAACCACAGATCCACTAGAGTTAGATGAGTAGGTTTGGCTGGGCAGTTGAAAAGGTGTTTTGTGTCGTGCGGGCCCATGCCACATACTGAGCAGGTACTGCAACGAAAGCATCTCATTGTGTTGCTTTACTAGAAGTATCTTTGCCTCCTCATGTAGATGGTCCACTGAAGATTTGAGGAGGCACCCTGTTGCTGTTCTCAGGGCGGCATTCTGGCAAGTTTGAATCTTTTTCCAATTCGTATCACATAATCTCGGGGACCAGACTGGCGCCGCATAGCTTACCACAGTCCGACCTATCGCGTTATATGTGGTCAACAAGGTTTCCTTATCTGCACCCCAAGTGCTGCCGGCTAGGGACTTGAGGACCTTGTTCCTACTTTTTAGTTTGTCGCAGATAGCTGTGGCGTGCGCGCACGACGTGAAAGTAGTGTCGAATGTGACCCCTAAAATGTTGGGGCAGTTTGTGGTCGGAATTCTGCTACCATCGACCCTGATATTCAACTCTCTTCTATACTGCGCCGTCCATGTGGTGAACAGAGCGGCTGTTGCTTTTAAGGCGGAAATCTGCATATTTCTCGAAAGGAAAAAGGTGGTAAGATCGGTTAAATAATTGTTCAGTCTCTCACAGATGTCATCAGGATAGGTACCCGAAGCCAGGATCGTGCAATCATCCGCATCCGTTACGATCTCGATGCCGTCTGGCGGAATACAGGAAAGGTAGAGGTTAAACAGTTCCGGAGATATCACCCCACCTTGGGGAACTCCCTGTTTCACTCTACGGGGTTTGGACTTCTTGTTCCTGAATTCCAGTACGACTGGCGTCCACACATATAATTGTCTATCCAACGTTTCAAGCTTGGCCGGAGGGTTGTCTGCTCAATGTCCTCAAACAGAGTGGAGTGCCTGACTGTATCAAAGGCTTTTGATAAGTCAAGCGCCATCATCACTGTTCTATCGCACGGCCGTCTCTGGTTGAGTCATTGACAAATATGTGTGGTAATGGCGTGCAGCGCAGTTGTCGTGCTGTGCTGGTTACGGAATCCATGCTGATGATCGACATCTTGATAGCTATTTCTGATACTGGGGAGGACCAAGGCCCCAAGGGTCTTTGCTACGGGCGACAAAAGCGAAATCGGCCTGTACGGTTTACTTTTGCTGGCATCCTTGCCGGGCTTCCGTAGTGGGACCACCCTGCCCATTTTCCAGACTTCGGGAACAATGAGGGTGGATAGCGACAAGTTGAGAATTTTAGTTAGATACTACACTCCAGGCCCATCCAGCTGATTCAGCATTACAGTGGAGATTCCAACGCTTTGGATGATTTAGCGTTCCTGATGGCATTGGCAATATCATCCATTTTAAACTGTGGTGGTTCCTCCTCGGCAGGAAGAAATCTAATGCGACGTAATACTCTTCTCTTCGCCCTGTCACTCTCGGGGTGCTCGACAAACTGTCGATTGAAATAACTTGCGCACCTCTTCGGGTCAGTCAACGTGACTGAGGTCCTATCTTTCCTTCATCCAGGGTTCGAGAGTGACTTAACCGTTGCCCACAATTCACCTATACAGGCTCCAATGTTGCAACTCTTCAGATGATTTAACTACTTGTTCCGCTTATGCTCGCCGACCAGCCTGTTAACTTCGAGTGTCAGCTCCCTGACTCTGGGGTCATTGGGGTTGGTTCGGCGATGCTCATCGCGCTCTTTTGCTAATCCCGTCGCCTCTGCTGGGAAGTTTGGTCTTACTTCGGGTATTCGACCAGCAGGGATATGGCGAGCGGCTGTATAAGTGATGATGTCTCGGAACGTCCTTTCCGCTACCCGAACATCAGAAGGATTGGGCAGTTCTCGGAAGCGGTGATTGGTGAACTCTCTGAAACCCGGCCAATCAGCTTTCTTATGATTGACGAATGTGCGGCGTTCAGAGGTAATGAAATCGGGTGTTCTGCTAATGGAGACAATTATGGGGAGATGGTCTGATCAAAGGGAAATGACGGGTTGCCAGGTAACGTCATTTGTCAGACCAGGTGACACGATGGTTATGTCTGCCGAGCTGTGGCACTCTCCTCTAATTCTGGTAGGGGCGTCCTCATTGACCGTGCAAAACGTAGAGCTGTTAATCTGCTCAGCCAGCGCTGTACCTCTCTGGTCGTTTCCGAGGGCCGAATGTCAGACCTCATGACGCGCATTAAAGTCCCCCAGGACCAGACGATTATGACCTTCCAAAAGCGGGCTAATGTTAGGCACGTAATCTGAGATACAGCTATTTCTCGGCGGGATGTATACGTTCAGCAACTCCATACATTCCATGTACGAGTCATAAGAGACAGGCTCAAGCGAGATATGTCTGTACTGGACAGACTGGTGCAATAGGAAAGCTAATCCCCCACCTCCACTTCTGGTGCGACCCTTCCTTAGCACGTTGTAACCATCGCAACGTTGTAAGCTACAGTTGTTGTTGAGGTTGGTTTCTTGCACCGCAGCGACCTTGATATTCCTCCGACTCATGAAATCTACTATTTCCTCGATCTTAACTCGGAGTCCATTGCAATTAAATTGCAAAAAGGATGCATTTTCCGGGATTGGGACAACAACGGCTGGTGTTAAAGGCTGCATGTGCGGTTGTTGTCGAGGCGACTGCGGGGGAGTCTCATAATCAGACGACGAGGAAGTTTCGTAATCCGATGACGACTCACTGGGGACTGTATTCACACAGCATGCAGCAACATATTCCCTGTCGTAGTCCCTCACGTCCAGAGCAACCCCTTAGATGTACCCACACCTGACATACATATATACTTTGCCATTGTGCTGATATGTTATCGAGACGAGAAGTGCTTTCATAAAGCAATTGGGCTAGTTGAGTGGAATATGCTGTGGCTATCTGTTGTGATTGCAGCCTACCAATGTCCAACTTCCGTGTTGTGTCTGTTCGTACTTTATTTGCTACATTTAATCTATAACGTACCTTTGCTGCAACAATGTAGTGGTCAGAGTCTATTGCACCTCGGAACGATCGTACATCCAATACGCATGCATGCATGCATGTCTTCTATCTATAACAACGTGATCAATATGCTTTCTTGTTCTTTGATCTGGATACAGCCAGGTGCCCTTATGAATATCGAGATGCTTAAATCTGGTAGTGCTAACTACCATTTTTTGCCGCTGCGAAGTCTATCGGCATCATTCCATTGTCATATGTTTCGCTGTGGAGACTGAATTTCCCGACTGTTAGGAGATATTCTCCTATTAAATTTTGGCATTAAAATCACCTAGAATAATTTATATGTCATGGGCGGAACAACGGTCCTACGTTTCATCTAAATGCTCGTAAAATATATCCCTGGTCTGTTCGTCCTTGCCTTCGGTTGGGGCATGAGCTCAAATAAGCTGATGGTGAAGAATTTTGCTTTTAATCGAATTGCAGCGAGTCTTTTATTCACTGGGGTGAAGCTGGAGACCAGATATTTAACCTTCGACCAACTACAAATCCGCAAACAAACTCATGCTTTGTGTCATGGCAACTATAATACAGTGCGTCACCTTTAGGCGTTGTTGTGACGCCTTTCCCTTAAAAATCCACGATTGGAGGTATGATAGTCCTTGAAGGTACTTTCCCATGGGGTTTCTGTCGATGGGATGCATTCGCGTAGTAATTCACCAACTTCCTCTTTTTTTTAACTGCTCTTGCAGTTTGATGACATCCAGCTGTTTGGGTGGGCGGTTGTTACACTTCCTTCTGATATTTTTTAATTTATTTTGTACCTCAGCGATTACTAACTCGTGGTCGCTATGTACATCAGCACCTCTCTTCGTGCGCACGTCTAGCAGTGAACTTCTCCACTTTCGACGAATGCAGATGTGGTCTATGTGATTCCGAGAATGGCCGTTGGGATGGGACCATGTGTATTGTTTTGAGCGGAAATATTGATCCTCCAATAACTAAGTCAAAAGTTTGCAAGAGCTCTACGAGTCTTTCTCCATTATTGTTCTTTCTTCCGAGTGCATTCGTTACCATTATGTGTGACAGTCCATTGTAGTCGCTACCAATCGTTGCGTTTAATTCTGCAGTTAGCAGCAGTATATCCCTAGACGGTATATTTTTTAGTGTAGCTGTAAGATGGCTATAGAATTCGTCTTTAATTTCATCCTCCGTACCATCAGTTGGTGCGTAGCATTGCAAAATCGTGATAAATTTTCTGATTTTAATCTGGAAACATATTGTTATTATTCTGTCGGAGACCGGCTACCAAGATTTTAATGTTCTTCCCAGATCTTTGGCTATTATAAATCCGACACCACATTCCCTGTACTTTTCTTTGCCGCTAAACAGAATAGTGTTTCCATTGCTGAATGTTTCTTCTCCTGTTCCACACCATCGCATTTCACTGATTGCCAGAATACCCAGTCTTTATTTTGTAAATTGTGCTTCTAGCTGTGCCACTCGTGATGTTTCACTAAGAGTCCTTACGTTCCATTGTCCAATTCTAATCCTTTTACGTGTTCCAATGTTCGGCACCCTTTACAAGGGTAAACTTTTTCAAGGCCAATTCCATACATCCTGAGACAAAGTTCTAAAAGCTCCAAGAAACCTTGAGATGCACCAATTTAAATGGCAAATCTGAAAAATAACTGATTGGTCAAAACTTTGCACATAGTATTATTTCATCAAGTCATGTATGTAGTAGCAGAGACCAACCATGTCCCTACTAGTTGTTTAAATAAAACTCACGAGCAGTTTCTTTTTCATTTTATTCTTTATTTAATTTATTTTCTGCATCTATGTCCGATGTTGTCGGTAGATTGTATTTAACTGTCCGAGTCTGTTCTCGTTACCTTGTCAGCAGGCCACAATGCCTATGCCATGAGTACGAGAGGAAAGAACATAATGAGTGAGTGAAATATAATCTAGAGCATGGGTGCTCATATTGAAGATGTGTTTCTTCGTTGCCAGCCAAACAAGGACTGATGCTTACTCTCAATTTACGCTACCGTGAAGAAATGAGCAGCCCTGATCTAGAGAGTAATAAACTAATGAACAAATAATTGAGCATGACACAATTACCAGGGAGATGCATCAGCAAACAACTACAACAAAAACGAGTTCAGTACTGCGAAATGTCAAAAATGTTTTCCAAAAATAAAGCGATTCACACATTTTTTTCAACAAAATTTTGTTGGGCAGTTATTAATAAACACATTATAACAAAAATCCGTCAAAAATTCACAGTTTTTCTTTTAAATTTTTGTTTTTTAATTTTGTGTTTTCAATTACAACAACTTTGTTGACAGCTCACAGTACATCAGCTGGGCTGACGCGGGTACCTGTATGATTCTGCCATGTAATTGAGTGAGAAATGACTTAGAGAGTAATACACTGTACTACATTTCGGCCAATCCTGACCATAAAGATCACCTGACTCTTTCCGCCACGGTTGTCTTATGGTGAGAGAGACGTTGTCATATGCAATTTGTACAGTAGTTGTTGTTATTGGCGATGGACACCATCTTCTGTAATTCTATTTTTTTATACCCTCCACCATAGTATGGAGGGTATATTAAGTTTGTTTTTCCGTTTGTAAAGCATTGAAATACTCATTTGCGACCCTATAAAGTATATATATTCTTGATCAGGGTAAAATTCTAAGTCGATCTGAGCACGTCCGTCCGTCCGTCCGTCCGTCTGTGGTAATCACTCTGGCATCCACAAAAATGGAGATAGGACGCTGAAATTTTGGGAAAATGCGTCTTGTGTTTGCAGGCAGGTCAAGTTCGATGATGGGCTATATCGGTCCACGTTTTGGTATAGCCCCCATATAACGGTACCCCCGATTTACGGTATTTTGACGTTTTTAGCTACATTTTCAGACCGATTTGGCTATAATTTGACATTTAGGGTTCTTAAGTGTCAATAAACATATATAACAAAACTTGTGGACATAGGTCCACGTTTTGGTATAGCCCCCAAATAACGGTACCCCCCGATTTGCGGTATTTTAACGTTTTTAGCTACATTTTTAGACCGATTTAGCTATAATTTGACATTTAGGGTTCTTAAGTATCAATAAACTTATATAACGAAAGTTGTGGACATAGGTCCACGTTTTGGTATAGCCCCCATATAACGGTACCCCCCGATTTACGGTATTTTGACGGTTTTAGGCTACATTTTCAGACCGATTTAGCTATAATTTGACATTTAGGGTTCTTAAGTATCAATAAACTTATATAACAAAAGTTGTGGACATAGGTCCACGTTGTGGTATAGCCCCAATATAACGGTACCCCCCGATTTACGGTATTTTGACGTTTTTAGTTACATTTTCAGACCGATGAAGCTATAATTTGACATTTGAAGTTCTTAAATGTCAATAAACTTATGTGACAAAACTTGTGGACATAGGTCCACGTTTTGGTATAGCTCCCATATAAGGGTACCCCCCGATTTACGGTATTTTTTAATTTTTAGCTAAATTTTCAGACCGATATAGCTATAATTTGACATTTAGGGTTCTTAAGTGTAACTAAACTTATATAACAAAAGTTGTGGACCTAGGTCCACGTTTTGGTATAGCCCCCATATAACGGTACCCCCGATTTACGGCATTTTGACGTTTTTATCTACATTTTCAGACCGATTTAGCTATCAATTGACATTTAGGGTTCTTAAATGTCAATAAACTTATATAACTAGTGGACATAGGTCCATGTTTTGGAATAGCCCCCATATAACGTTACCGCCCGATTTCAGGTATTTTGAGAATTTTACCGACAAGTTTTAACCGAATTATCTGTAATTTGAACATTTGACATTTGAAATTCTTAGTGGTCACCACACCTCTCCACCAAAAATTGTCAAGAAAGCCCCCATATAACGGTACCTCCCGATTTTCAGTAATTTGATGATTTTAGCTACAATATTAAACCGAACTAGCAGTAATTTGACATTTGAAGTTCTTAGTGGTCACAACACCTCTCCATCAAAAATTGTCAACATAGGTCCATGTTCGGATATAGCTCCCATGTAACGGTACCTCCCAATTTTCAGCAATTTGGCAATTTTAGCTACAATTTTTAACAGAACTAACTGTAATTTGACATTTGAAGGTTGTAGTGGTCACCACACATCTGCATCAACAATTTTCAACATAGCCCCAATATAACGATACTTCCCGATTTTCGGTACTTTGAGGATTTTACTTAAAATGTTTAACCGAACGTAGGTCCATGTTTTTGTATAGCCTCAAAACAAACCTCCCGATTTTCCGTACCTTAGCTTTATTTTTTGGACGAACTTTCTGTAATTTGAAATTTAAAAGTCAACAAAAACTCTGCAAAAAAATTGTTCATTTAAGTTCATATTTTCGTATAGCCCAGATACCTCCGAACTAGCTGTTAATGACATTTGAAGTTCCCACGTTATGTACCGATTTTCGATATTTTGAGGATTCTAGCTAAATTGTTTAACCGAATTAGGAGTTATTTGACATTAAAGGTTCCCATCAAAAACTGTCAACATAGGCCCATGTTTTATTATAACCCCTATATAACAGTACCTCCCAATTTCTAGCCCACCAAAAATTGTCAACAGTTAGATATAGGCACCATAAAAAAGGGCCTCCCGAATGGAGCATTTTATGTACATTATCTGACATTTTAACGTACTCACTTAAAGTTGGGGACAGGAATGAATATTTTATGGTGGAGGGTATGAAAAGTTCGGCCCGGCCGAACTTAATGCTTTTTTACTTGTTTTTTTGTGTTGGCAAATTTATTTATGGGTAACTGTAAATTTTGCACGTCGTCGAAAGCACCAACAAGTCTCGATTTAAATTGTGTTTCTGTATGTTTCACGTTTTCTAATCATTTATTTCGTCTAGAAGTTTTTGCGTTCTCTGTTTTCGGCAATTTTTTCCAAAACCTTTGTTGTTTCTGTGTCGGTAATTTGGTTGTGGACGGCTGTGAAATTTGTACATCGCAGCGAACACCAACAGTAGTCTCGCCATAAATTGTATTTCTGTATTTTTCTTCACCTGTAGTACACTGGATTCGACTTCAATTTTCCACATACGTTTATGTATTTTTCTGCACCTTTTTGATTACTAGCTTCGTCTAAAATTTTGCGTTTGTGTTTCTGTATTTTCTGTTCTGTTTCACATCGTGTTTCTGTATTTCATCACTAGCACTGAGTTTCCGTTTCTTCATCATTTTTGTTGTTGTATCAAAACAGGTTTTTTCTTTCAATTTTATTTGATTTTGTAGGAAAACCGATTAATTAGTTTCAGGTTGGAATATGTACTATATCGGTCCAGTCCTTCATACTTTCTGAGATAATGACGCAAAATCTCCAAAAAGCCCGCCTGCACACCGAAGGAAGAAACTGATTTGGTTCAAACGTTGTATATCGTATAATTTCTTACAGCCTCCAATTATGTCCGTATATTGACTACATAGAACCACTCTTTCGAGTACCACCCACATATAGTTTGGAAAGAATGCAGTTTAAGGACTCGTCTTAGATCGTTTTTACATTTTTGGCAACATGTTCTGTATGCGACCCTAGTTAAGACGGTACAGTTTTTTGGCTGAGAAATTGGCTCTATAGACGTCAGATGTATTATTATGTTTGTTTCTTTTCTTTAGATCCGAGGCTGAGGATATATCTCTGTCGGCACAGCTGACTGATACTTTCTTACTTGTTTTTGTATCGCTGAACTACAAAAAAGTTTGCTAGACGGACACTACCACCACTTAACTCATTCATGTGTTGGCATTCTAATTTTAATGGTCTTCCAATTGACAAAAAATACATGATTATTAACCATTTAATGATTTATTTGTTAAGAGCAGAAAAAAAAAATTAATTTTCCATTTAAAAAAAATTATAATAGCAATTAAAGCAGTAAATATATTTTTGGACATTGCCAAGATGGATGTTATACATTCTGTTCACGGCGTGAAGGAAACACCTTTTAGAGAATTAAAATGATTTGCAAGTTGTTCGTTACCTGTTTCATTCTTACATTTGCCTATAAGAAGGTCTATGGGGTAAGCAATGTCTAAGATAGTTATAAGTAATTATGAATTGAAACCCATTTTGCCCTTTAGGTCCCCAATCGCCGCTTCAATGTCATTATGTATGACATAAATTGCAACCACACAGATGCCGTGTTACGTTTGGACTGTACTCTATTGAAAATGCGTACCGATCAGTATGTAGTATCTGTAAAAGTAATGCCAAAACGGAACTTTGCCAGAAACATAATGATCCACAACCTCATCTATGTTCGCTATCCAAATATGCCAACGATTTTAAAATTTTTTGATTTTAAAATCAATCTGTGTGATGTTTTGTCAGTAAAGTCATTTCCAATAGTATTGATCAAAAATCTTTTCGATGAAGCAAGAAGAACCAGTAATTTACCCTACAATTGCCCTCTTAAAGCGGTAAGTAAAGGGTTTTCTTCGTGTATTTTGTTTTAATTGCTAAGAATCTGATTTATTTTCTTGTTATTCTTGTTGTTGTTGTTATTTTTCTAGAATTTTTTATACTACATGAACAATTATACAGTGACTTCGGATCTGCTACCGGCCTATGCACCCACGATGAATTTTTCTTTTATTTTAAATGCATATGAAGGAGATGAATTAATTATTGCCTCAGAAACTAAAGGTGGCACCATCGCGAAGGCTTAAATGTGCATTACAGAATTTATTGTAAACCTATAAAAAAAGGATTTGGAACTATTTAGAAGTTAATAAAGAAATGTATATGTGTATAACTGTTTGGAAGTATTTCACGCAAGAAGGCAAAAACTCACAGACAATTCGACGATTGCCAAAAGAAGACGGCCCTGTAGCATTGGCCCTAAATTTACAACTTTTGTGAAACACCCGTGACACACGAGTCATTACTGTGATTGCATCCGAGACCACACAAAATAATTTTGTAGCTTTCCCTCAAGAAGGCAGGTTCGATCAACTTTTACGAAACATCTATAACACACGAGTCGTTGCTGTGATTACATCTGAGATCGCACAAAACAAAATCTCTCAGACAATTCGATGATTGCCACACGAAGTCGGCCCGGGACCACTGACACTACCTTTATTATGAATTTGACTTCCTCTAATGAATTAAGTTCGATCAACTTTTGCGAAATATTTGTAACATACGAGTCGTTACTGTGGTTACATCTGTGACCACTTGGAATAATTCCGTAGCTTTCACCCAAGAAGACAAAATCTCTCAGAGATTTCGATCATTGCCACACTAAGATGGCCCGGGACCTTTGACCCTATTTTCCCATGACTTTCACTTCCTCTAATGAATCAAGTTCCAACTTTTGTGAAACATCCGTAACACGGGAGTCGCTACTGTGATTACATCCGAGATCACACAAAACAATTCCGTAGCTTTCACCCAAGAAAGAAAAATATCTCAAACTATTCGATGATTGCCACATGAAGACAGCCCAGGAACTTTACTATGTTTTTTACTTACTCTAAATAATCTAGTTCGATCAACTTTTGCGAAACATCCGTTACACAGGAGTCATTACTGTGATAATATCCGAGATCACACAAAACAATTCCGTAGCTTTCATCCAAGAAAGAAAAATCTCTCAAACTATTCGATGATTGCCACACGAAGACAGCCCAGGAACTTTACTATGTTTTTTACTTACTCTAAATAATATAGTTGGTTCAACTTTTGCGAAACATCCGTTACACACGAGTCATTACTGTGATCATATCCGAGACCACACAGAATAATTCCGTAGCTTTCACCCAAGAAGGCAAAATCTCTAAGACAATTCGGTGACTGCCACACGAAGACCGCCCAGGACCTTTACTACGTTTTTTACTAACTCTAAATAATCTAGTTCGATCAACTTTTGCGAAACATCCGTTACACTCGAGTCATTACTGAGATCACATCCGAGACCACATAGAATAATTCCGTAGCTTTCGCCCAAGAAGGCAAAATCACCATGGCATTTCGATGACTGCCACATGCAGACGGCAGTCTTCAAGTACGACCAACTTGTGACGACGCGTTTTCACTTTGAAGCTGGGGTGGTTCAGTGGGGGCCAGGGCCTTCACAAAAATGTATTTGTTAGGAACATTAGAGAGAAACACCAAGCAAATTCTTTTCATAAACATTATTATATTTAATTGTATTATGTCTAAATCACTACACACTATATTACATTCAACACTTTCTCGAAGTACATTATTTAGTTCATTATATCCAGTATCAGTTTAATTATTACGGTTCGAATCACAGGATGACTTAATACTGATGCAGTTCGGAGACTCGGATGGCAGCAGACACAGAGAGCTGCAATTATGTGGTTGGACGACGGTTAAACATGAAGCATACGTAGATACCAGTTTGTTGGACAGCAGTTTTTTCTATACGTTCTTCGCAATGGTAGCTGTGACACTATACAGGGGCGTTAAGTTAATAACGCTTACACAATTACTCGTCAGTTGTAGTTAAGAGATCGGTACGTTTCCTCATACCCCAGTTAACTCAACGGACAACAATACTATTACAAAGTTAAGAGATCGGTACGAGCTTATCATACCCCATATAACTCAGACAACTGTTTCGAATGACGGCAAGGCATCCCCTTTTATAGCGTGGCGGTGGTGGCTGCGACCAACTTCAAGTTAACACTTTGTTGTCGTTTCTTCTTTTTCCGCTTGGAGGTTTCGTTGATGTTGTAGTTGCACAAGATGGCGCCAGAGTATAACATTGGGCCGTTAATTTAAATTCATTACGAAAATTTTATTTTCTGTAACCAAAAACGAGAGATCACATATCACAACCTTTGAAGCGTTACAAACTTTTGCGAACCATCCGTAACACACAAGTCATTACTGTGATTACATCCGACACCACACAGAATAATTCCGTAGCTTTCACTTAAAAAGATAAAATCTCTCGAACTATTCGATGATTGCCACACAAAAGACCGCTCGGAACCATTGGACCTATTTTTACTACGATTTTACTTACTCTAAATAATCTACTTCATTCAACTTTCGCGAAACATCAGTTACACACGAGCCATTACTGTAAGTACAGCCGAGACCACACAAAATAATTCCGTAACTTTCACCCAAGAAGGCAAAATCTCTCAGACTATTCGATGATTGCCATGTGAAGACCGCCCACGACCATTTGCCTAACCTTTACTATCAATTTTAATTCTTCTAATTAATCACGTTCGACCAACTTTGCAAAACATCTGTAACACACGAGTCGTTACTGTGATTACATTCGAGACCAAAGAGTATAATTCCGTAGCTGTCACCCAAGAAGGCAAAATATCTCAGACGATTCGATGATTGACACACGAAGACGGCCCAGTACCATTGGCCCTACCTTTACTATGACTTTTACTTCCTATAAATAATCTAGTTGGTCAACTTTTTCGAAACATCCGCAATACACGAGTCATTACTGCGATTCGAACACAGAACAATTCCATAGCTTTCACCCAAGAAGCAAAATCTCTCAGACAATTCGATGATTGCCACACAAAGACCGCCCAGGACCATTGGCCCTACCTTTACTACGACTTTTACTTACTCTAAATAAACAAGTTCGATCGACTTTTGCAAAACATCCGTAACACACAAGTCATTACTGTAACTTTTACCCATGAAGGAAAAACCTCTCAGACGATTCGATTATATCCCCAGAAGGCGTCCCAGGACCATTGGCCCTACCTTTACTATGACTTATACTTCCTCTAATGAATCAAGTTCGATCAACTTTTGCGACAGATCCGTAACACACGAGTTGCTGTGATTACAACATAAACCACACAAAATAATCCCGTAATTTTCATCCAAGAAGACAAAATCCCTCAGTGGATTCGATGATTGTCACACGAAGACGGCCTGGGATCATTGGCCCTATCATTACTGAGGTTTTTTCTTCTTCTAATGAATCAAGTTCGATCAACTTTTGCGACAGATCTGTAACACACGAGTCATTGCGGTGATTACATCCAAGACCAGAATAATTCGGTAGCGTTCACCCAAGAAGTCAAAATCTTTCAGACTATTCGATGATGCCATACGAAGAATATTATTGGATTTTTTTTATAAACAAAAGATCAGATCTATCTCTTGTTTTCGAAAACAAGAAAAATAACCCCTTTCTTTCCTTTTCATTCTACTCCTTATTACATATAGAGATCGATTAACGATAAGCCTATTTCGTTAGAGTTGGGTCCAGACGTTCCTTTTACACATCTTCTCAACAATGTTGTTAATGAATTCGTTCGTTTTGAAAACCATTACTCTCTGTAATAGAGGGTAATAAATGAAGTTGAGCCAATGGGGGAATACTCCACTCAAGCAATCAAATGAGATTGAATCTTGAACAACAAACAAAACAAACAAAAAACAGCGGAGGCACGCGCAAATGGAACTTTGTTAAAAACAAACTTCCAATAACAACCTCACAGGCAACTGTGGTGATGTTATTTTCAACTCACAGAATTCGACGAATTCTTAGTTGATACGTGCTGACATGTTGCAGAATATTGTGATTTTGGTGTTTCTTTGGAAAAGCCGAAAAGTGAATGTGATTCTCATTCATATGGGAATACTAGACACTTAAAGAGTTCGGTTTTTCGCTAAAAAGGCATCATTTCAAAAACGGAGAAGCCAATTGATAATGCCCTTAGCCGGGATAAAATCATGATATTGGTAGCGATCAGTAAAATTTTGCAACACTGTCAGTTCGTTACTCTCTGTAATAGAGGGTAATAAATTAAGTTGATCCAATGGGAGAATACTCCACTCAAGCAATCAAATGAGATTGAACCTTCAACAATAAACAAAACAAACAATTCGAAAAATACTTATTTATCTGGGTTCATGTACTGAATGAGAATTTCATGCAGAGACAAATTAAAAAAAAAAATACATCGAAGCAATCGCCACTATGATGATGTTATAATAAGTGATAATTTTATGGTGGTTAAAGTTTCAACGACTACACTTTCTTCGAGGCTACGGACCAACTGCGAATTTTTCACATGCCCACTTCTCTTTTACTATTCGCTAACCCTGATCCTGGGCCAGTTTGATGATGAATTCTGAAATTCTTATTCATCTGCGTTCATGATGAAAGTTGTTTAATGAAATCTAAGGAACATTTTTGTAGTTGACTGTATCCTTAATTTTTGGGCCGTTCGGTATCTGTGTATCATAGACATTCCGTATGTTCCAGAAAGTTGTTTGCTGATATCGTTGCTACATTATTATGGTCGACTGATTTCTTCAATTTTGAACGGTTTAGAATCTATGGAGAGGAAACCAAGAAAAGAGGATAAAATTCGCATTTGTTTAGCTATTTTGGCCATTAAGAACCGTTTTTACAGAGTTTGTATATTCTAGAAAGTTGTTTATTGAGATCTAACAAAAATTATTCTAATTAATTTAATTAATCGAGCTTTTTTATGACCTAAGGAGATTACATTGAAAAATTGATATCTAGCGAAGTCCTACACACACACACATCAACCACTATGCGACGATCGTTTCGTTAGCTGGTTAGGCTAACATCATCAGGCATATTAATGTGTTGTTGTTGCTAGACAATTTTCGCCATTTGGAGCTCCTATTTATACATCCAAGATTGCAAATTTTGCATTTGTGAAGTTCAAATTGCAGCTTTTTATTTCCAAAGACGACTCATTTGTCCCCCTTCTATTCCAGAAATCAATTTTTTCAATGTTACATTCATATTACAGTCGATAGCTTTTTTCCATCGTAGACTGTATATATGTCTTTCAAATCGAAAGATTTTTTAAGTGGATTGTGGTTTAGAACGCTAAGACGTCAGCAACATTGTCTGTTAGTTGGCGACGACCCAGGTTCGAATCCCAGCCGGGCTCAGCTGAATGTTTTATTTTAAAGTTTTTGCCTTTTTAGGGGCGAAGGCCATTATTTGTGAGATTTAATTAATTTAATTAATCGAGCTTTTTTATGACCTAAGGAGATTACATTGAAAAATTGATATCTAGCGAAGTCCTACACACACACACATCAACCACTATGCGACGATCGTTTCGTTAGCTGGTTAGGCTAACATCATCAGGCATATTAATGTGTTGTTGTTGCTAGACAATTTTCGCCATTTGGAGCTCCTATTTATACATCCAAGATTGCAAATTTTGCATTTGTGAAGTTCAAATTGCAGCTTTTTATTTCCAAAGACGACTCATTTGTCCCCCTTCTATTCCAGAAATCAATTTTTTCAATGTTACATTCATATTACAGTCGATAGCTTTTTTCCATCGTAGACTGTATATATGTCTTTCAAATCGAAAGATTTTTTAAGTGGATTGTGGTTTAGAACGCTAAGACGTCAGCAACATTGTCTGTTAGTTGGCGACGACCCAGGTTCGAATCCCAGCCGGGCTCAGCTGAATGTTTTATTTTAAAGTTTTTGCCTTTTTAGGGGCGAAGGCCATTATTTGTGAGATTTAATTAATTAATCGTCTTTGGAAATAAAAAGCTGCAATTTGAACTTCACAAATGCAAAATTTGCAATCTTGGATGTATAAATAGGAGCTCCAAATGGCGAAAATTGTCTAGCAACAACAACACATTAATATGCCTGATGATGTTAGCCTAACCAGCTAACGAAACGATCGTCGCATAGTGGTTGATGTGTGTGTGTGTAGGACTTCGCTAGATATCAATTTTTCAATGTAATCTCCTTAGGTCATAAAAAAGCTCGATTAATTAAATTAATTAAATCTCACAAATAATGGCCTTCGCCCCTAAAAAGGCAAAAACTTTAAAATAAAACATTCAGCTGAGCCCGGCTGGGATTCGAACCTGGGTCGTCGCCAACTAACAGACAATGTTGCTGACGTCTTAGCGTTCTAAACCACAATCCACTTAAAAAATCTTTCGATTTGAAAGACATATATACAGTCTACGATGGAAAAAAGCTATCGACTGTAATATGAATGTAACATTGAAAAAATTGATTTCTGGAATAGAAGGGGGACAAATGAGTCGTCTTTGGAAATAAAAAGCTGCAATTTGAACTTCACAAATGCAAAATTTGCAATCTTGGATGTATAAATAGGAGCTCCAAATGGCGAAAATTGTCTAGCAACAACAACACATTAATATGCCTGATGATGTTAGCCTAACCAGCTAACGAAACGATCGTCGCATAGTGGTTGATGTGTGTGTGTGTAGGACTTCGCTAGATATCAATTTTTCAATGTAATCTCCTTAGGTCATAAAAAAGCTCGATTAATTAAATTAATTAAATCTCACAAATAATGGCCTTCGCCCCTAAAAAGGCAAAAACTTTAAAATAAAAAATTATTCTAGTTGGTTCTTTCCTTAAATTTTGATCGGTTTGATACTTACAGACTAAAATCAGAGAAAAAATCATAATGGATTTTGGGCCTTGACGATTTTGACCTTGAAGATGAAGTCAAATGGATTTTAGGTGTTCACAATTATCATTCCTCAGGACGAGAGCTACAACTTTGCCTCCACGAGTAATCCCAAATTTCAAGCGGTTTAGATGATATGTGCCTGACAAAATGATCCCTTTTGACATCAAAGCCTCAGGTTTCTGTAGGCCCATAACCGCGAAAGTTGAAGTGATAGGGAAAAACGCCGGGACACGTGCCTTCTTATTTTTGGTCTTCTGTCACGCTGTGGTGTCAGAATGTGGTTAATAAACCATGTCTCAAAAATGACAAACAGTGTAATAAGGAAAATTTTCTATTCGGAAAAATTGGGTAAATTGTTTTTAAATTTAAACCTAATCGTAAATAATTATTGCCTTAAATAAATATTGGTGTAGTTATATATGAAATGATTTTTTAATTTAAAAACTCGACCATGGAATATTTCTATCAAGTTTTGAATTTATTTATTTGTTTTTACAGTTTTTGATCCGAGCTTTTTTGCTGTTGTTGTGTATGTTTGTGAATTCGTCCATGAAGACATGAGGCGACACTCTGTTGCGGTTCTCAGGGCGGCATTCTGACAGGTTTGAATATTTTTCCATCGTGTTGCACTTATACTCGCCGACCACACTGGTACACAGTCCTCCAAGCGTGAATTTTTAAAATATTTTTTCCCACGACCTACAGTTCTCCATGCGTCGATTTTCAAAGTATTTTTCCCACTACCTACAGTCCTCCATGCGTGGATTTTTAAAGTATTTTTCCATGGTAAATAAAACATTATATGGGTAAAAGGTATTACGTTGTCTAAAGAAGATTTCAAGACCTCAGGTGTCAACGAAATACCTCAAGAGGTCTTCTGTTGCCTACAGAAGACCTCACGAGGCTATCTATTGTCTGCAGAAGACCTCCACAAGTCGTTATATGTATATAGAAGACGAAAATAGGTCTTCTGTCGTTTAAAGAAGATCTCAAGACCTGAGAAGATTTTCTATTGTCGACGTAAGATCTCAAGAAGTCTTCAGTTGTCATCGAAAGACCTCAAGAGGTCTTCAGTTATCATTAAAAGACCTCAAGAGGTGTTCAGTTGTCTACAAATGACCACGACAAGTCTTCCGTTGCCTATAAATCCCTTTAGGTATTCTGTTGATTATAGAAGACTTCAACAAATCTTATGTTGTCTCTGAAAGACCTCATGCTGTCTTCTGTTGTCTGTAAAAGACCTAAATAGGTCTTGTAACTTGACCGTTTCATACGCTCCTACACACACTCATTACCATCAACTACGACAAATTTAACTCTGATTTAACGACAATCAATGCTGCATAATTCTCAGTCGCCTCGTGTTACCACCCGAATGTATATTTCATCTCCGCCGCAGATGTCGATCCCCAGCCGAAAAAGTTCTACAAGACGTGTGGCGTGTCCGCACTCTCGGGACTCGTCAGCTACGACTCGATCAAGCTCTTAGCAAACTCCAAGCTCCAAGCCTCTTAGCAAGCTCCAAGCTCATAGCCAGCACAACGCTCGTAGCCAGCTTCTCCATATTAACCGGTCTCCGACAGCAACCCGAGTGCGGAGCCGAGCGCATCTGACAACTGCCGAGCCGACGAACACCCGATTGCCCAGTGCCGACACCAACCCGAGTAGCGTAGAGCCGACCCATACCTGACAACTGCCGAACCGACACCAATCCGAGTAGCATACAGCCGAGTCATACCCGACAACTACCGAGCCGACAGCCACCCGATTGCAGCGACCCGACATCAACCCGATTGTCCCGAGTCGACAACAAACCGAGTAGTTAAGTTACGTTAATTTATTGAGTCTTTTCACAAACCGAGTAGTATAGAGCCGAGCTACATCCAACAACTGACGAGCCGACGGCAACCCGATTACCTCAAGCCGACACCAACCCGCGTAGTGAAGATCAGAAGGTTTTCTGTTGTTCACTTCAAAAGCTCTTTTTTGTCTGTAGAAGACTTCAACAGGTTTTCTGTTAACTAAAAAAACCCTCAAGAAGCCTTCTGTTGTTTATAGAAAACCTCATGAGGTCTTATGTTGTATCAAGCGTTCTTCTGTCATACATAAAAGAACCGCAAGAGCACTTATGTTATGTATTAAAGACTTCAGGAGGCCTTCAGTTATCTATTGTCAATAGAAGACCTAAGAGGTCTTCTGTTGTGTATAAAAGTTCTAAATAGGCCTTCTGCTGTCAACTGTCTATAGAAGATGTCAAGAGGTCTCCTGTTTCTATAGAAGACACCAAGGGGTTTTCTGTTATTTAAAGGAGATCCCAAAAGGACTTCCGTTGTCTATAGAAGTCTTTAAGAGGTTTTATGTTGCTTACAGAAGTGCTAAAGAGGCCTTATCTTATTTATTAAAAACCTCAAGAGGTCTTCTGGTGTCCATAGAAGACCTCAAGAAGTCTTCTGATGTCCATTGGACGGGCGTTTGTTGTCCAGAGGTTTTCTGTTGTCCATAAAAGACCATAAGAGATCTTATTTTGTCTATTGAAATCCTCAAGAGGTTTTCTGTTGTCTATAAAAGACCTCAATATGTCTTCTGTTGTCAACAGGAGACCTCAAGAGGCATTCTATTTTCCATAGGGGACCCCAAGAAGTCTTATTTAATACACAGAAGATCACAAGAGGCATTCTGTTGTCCAGAGAAGACCTCAAAAGATCTTCTGTTGTCTATAGAAGACTTTAACAGTTCTTCTGTTACTAGAAGATCTCAATAGGCTATTTGTTGTCCACAGAAGATCTCAAGAGGGCTTCTGTTGTCCATAGAAGACCTGAAGATCTCACGAGCTCTTCTGTTGTCTATTAAAGTCCACAAGAGGTTTTCGGTGTCTATAAAAGACCTCAAGATTTCCTCTGTTGTCGACAGGAGACCTCAAGAGACCTTCTATTGTCCATAGAGGACCTCAAGAAGTCTTATGTTATCCACAGAAGATCACAAGAGGTATTCTGTTGTCCATAGAAGACCTCAAAAAGTCTTCTGTTGCCCAGAGAAGACCTCAAAAGATCTTCTGTTGTCTATAGACGACTTTAAGAGGTCGACTGTTACCTATAGAAGACCTCAAGAGATATTCTGTTATCTATAGATAACCACTGGAAGTCATCTGTTACGCATATATTACTTAAGTTCTTCTGTTGCTAGAAGATCTCAACTGACTATTTGTTGTCCACAGAAGATCTCAAGAGGTGTTCTGTTGTCCATAGAAGACCTGAAGAACTCTTCTGTTGTCCATAGAAGACCTGAAAAACTCTTTTGTTGACCAAGAAGTCCTAAAGAATCCTTCTCTTGTCAACTGAATACCTCAAGAGGTCTTCTATTATACATATATACCTCAAGAGGTCTTCAGTTATACATAGAAGACCTCAAGGGTTCTCCTGTTGCCACAGAAGACCTGTTGTCCATAGAAGACCTGAAGAACTCGTCTGTTGTCCATAGAAGACATCAAGAGATCTTCTGTTGTCTATAGAAAACTGTAAAAGGTCTATTGTTGCCTATAGATGACCTCGAGAGATATTCTCTTATCTATAAAAGACCACTATAAGTCTTGTGTTATGTATGGACTACTTAAGTTCTTTTGTATCTTATAGAAGACCTGAAGAGGCATTCTGTTGTCTATTGAAATCCTCAAGAGGTCTTTTGTTGTCTATTGAGGTGTCAAGATGCCTTCTGTTGTGTATGGATTCTTTAAATTCTCCTGTTGCCTTTAAAAACACCAAGAGGTCTTATGTTGCCTTATTTTATATTTAAAAGACCTCGAGAGGTATTATATTGTCTATGAATTCCTTAAGGTTTTTTACTTATAAAAACACAAAGAGGTCTTTGGTTGTCTTTAGAATACCTTAAAAGGAGTTATATTACCTATAGAAGACCTCAAGAAGCCTTCTGTTGTTTATAGAAAACCTCAACATGTCATTTCTTGTCTATAAAAACCTTAGGAGATTTTCTATTGTTTTCGATAGACCTCAACAGATCATCGGTTGTCTATTAAAGGCGTTAAGAAGTCGTCTGTCGTTTGAAGAAGATGTGAAGACTTTAAGAGGCCTTCAGTCGTCAAAAGAAGACTTCAAGGGCTTCTTTGTTCTTATAGAATACCTCAAGAGGTCTTATTTTGTCTATAAAATACTTTAAGTGGTCTTCTGTTGGCTACAAAAGACCTCCAGATATTTTCTGTTGTCTATAGAAGACCTCTTTTGTCTGACTATGATCTCAAGATTTCATCAGACTTTCTATTGTCTACAAAAGACCCCTTGTCTTTAGAAGACCTCATGTGCTCTTCTGTCATGCAAGAATATCTCAGTAGGTTTTCTGTGGTATGTGAAAGACCTCAAGAAACCTACCGTTCTTGAGGTGATTCACTGACAATTGAACATCTCCTGAGGTTTTGCGTTCCTTTTTTAGACAACAGAAGACCTCTTAAGATAATCTGTAGATAATTTAAAACCACTTGAGGTCTTCTGTAGACCACAGAAGACCACTTCAAGTATTCTATAGATAACATAAGGCTTTTCAAGGTCTTCTACAAACAAATGAAAACCTACTGATAATTTATTAGATGACCGAAGAGATTTTGAGGTCTTTAATAGATATCTGAGGCCTACTATAGACAATAAAAAATATCCTGAGGCACTGAGGTCTTCTTTAGACGACCTTTTGAGACCTTCTTTAGGCAACTGAAGATCTCTTGAGGTCTTTCGAGTAGCAATGAGATCTTTGAGATGACTTCTACCCCAGCAAACCCCCCAGCAGGGATTTTTAAAGTAATTTCTCCATGCACCCAGAGTCCAGAGTCCAAGCGTGGATTTTTAAAGTAATTTTTTCCATGCACCTACAGTCCTCCAAGCGTGGATTTTTAAAGTAATTTTTTCCATGCACCTACAGTCCTCCAAGCGTGGATTTTTAAAGTAATTTTTTCCATGCACCTACAGTCCTCCAAGCGTGGATTTTTAAAGTAATTTTTTCCATGCACCTACAGTCCTCCAAGCGTGGATTTTTAAAGTAATTTTTTCCATGCACCTACAGTCCTCCAAGCGTGGATTTTTAAACTAATTTTTTCCATGCACCTACAGTCCTCCAAGCGTGGATTTTTAAACTAATTTTTTCCATGCACCTACAGTCCTCCAAGCGTGGATTTTTAAACTAATTTTTTCCATGCACCTACAGTCCTCCAAGCGTGGATTTTTAAAGTAATTTTTTCCATGCACCTACAGTCCTCCAAGCGTGGATTTTTAAACTAATTTTTTCCATGCACCTACAGTCCTCCAAGCGTGGATTTTTAAAGTAATTTTTTCCATGCACCTACAGTCCTCCAAGCGTGGATTTTTAAAGTAATTTTTTCCATGCACCTACAGTCCTCCAAGCGTGGATTTTTAAAGTAATTTTTTCCATGCACCTACAGTCCTCCAAGCGTGGATTTTTAAAGTAATTTTTTCCATGCACCTACAGTCCTCCAAGCGTGGATTTTTAAAGTAATTTTTTCCATGCACCTACAGTCCTCCCAAGCGTGGATTTTTAAAGTAATTTTTTCCATGCACCTACAGTCCTCCAAGCGTGGATTTTTAAAGTAATTTTTTCCATGCACCTACAGTCCTCCAAGCGTGGATTTTTAAAGTAATTTTTTCCATGCACCTACAGTCCTCCAAGCGTGGATTTTTAAAGTAATTTTTTCCATGCACCTACAGTCCTCCAAGCGTGGATTTTTAAAGTAATTTTTTCCATGCACCTACAGTCCTCCAAGCGTGGATTTTTAAAGTAATTTTTTCCATGCACCTACAGTCCTCCAAGCGTGGATTTTTAAAGTAATTTTTTCCATGCACCTACAGTCCTCCAAGCGTGGATTTTTAAAGTAATTTTTTCCATGCACCTACAGTCCTCCAAGCGTGGATTTTTAAAGTAATTTTTTCCATGCACCTACAGTCCTCCAAGCGTGGATTTTTAAAGTAATTTTTTCCATGCACCTACAGTCCTCCAAGCGTGGATTTTTAAAGTAATTTTTTCCATGCACCTACAGTCCTCCAAGCGTGGATTTTTAAAGTAATTTTTTCCATGCACCTACAGTCCTCCAAGCGTGGATTTTTAAAGTAATTTTTTCCATGCACCTACAGTCCTCCAAGCGTGGATTTTTAAAGTAATTTTTTCCATGCACCTACAGTCCTCCAAGCGTGGATTTTTAAAGTATTTTTTTCCATGCACCTACAGTCCTCCAAGCGTGGATTTTTAAAGTAATTTTTTCCATGCACCTACAGTCCTCCAAGCGTGGATTTTTAAAGTAATTTTTTCCATGCACCTACAGTCCTCCAAGCGTGGATTTTTAAAGTAATTTTTTCCATGCACCTACAGTCCTCCAAGCGTGGATTTTTAAAGTAATTTTTTCCATGCACCTACAGTCCTCCAAGCGTGGATTTTTAAAGTAATTTTTTCCATGCACCTACAGTCCTCCAAGCGTGGATTTTTAAAGTAATTTTTTCCATGCACCTACAGTCCTCCAAGCGTGGATTTTTAAAGTAATTTTTTCCATGCACCTACAGTCCTCCAAGCGTGGATTTTTAAAGTAATTTTTTCCATGCACCTACAGTCCTCCAAGCGTGGATTTTTAAAGTATTTTTTTCCATGCACCTACAGTCCTCCAAGCGTGGATTTTTAAAGTAATTTTTTCCATGCACCTACAGTCCTCCAAGCGTGGATTTTTAAAGTAATTTTTTCCATGCACCTACAGTCCTCCAAGCGTGGATTTTTAAAGTAATTTTTTCCATGCACCTACAGTCCTCCAAGCGTGGATTTTTAAAGTAATTTTTTCCATGCACCTACAGTCCTCCAAGCGTGGATTTTTAAAGTAATTTTTTCCATGCACCTACAGTCCTCCAAGCGTGGATTTTTAAAGTAATTTTTTCCATGCACCTACAGTCCTCCAAGCGTGGATTTTTAAAGTAATTTTTTCCATGCACCTACAGTCCTCCAAGCGTGGATTTTTAAAGTAATTTTTTCCATGCACCTACAGTCCTCCAAGCGTGGATTTTTAAAGTAATTTTTTTAAAGTATTTTTTTTCTGATTCCACAATGTCCGAACTATAACTTACCATTAAAAAAACAATTATCAACTAATGTGTTCGATACAATACAAATTTACTTAAGGTAGTGAAATAGATTTCATTTGCTGTTGTTGTTATATATTATTATTATTTTTCTCCACTTTCTAAATCACGCGTTTAATAGAACCCTGAATAAATACCTTTCCAAATGAAAATGAAAATTTTTTGCCCTGGAGAAAGCAGAAAATTTGTGTCAAATAGGTTTTGAATTTGGAGCATGTATGCGGGTCTTTAAATATACCTGAACTTCATGTAACTGTTGGATAAGTAAGAAACTAAAAATTATTTTAAACCACAACATTTCCACTGGAATATTTATAGTTTAGTGATATTTCGAAAACAAACAATAATACAGACATTTTTCTATTCGAAAAAAATATGGTTAATTGTTTTAAAATACATACCCAATATCAGATAATTATTGCTTTTAATTATTGCTGTAATTATATATGAAATGCGTTTTTTTAATTGTTTCGGCCGTGGAACATTTTTATGATGTTTTGAATTTATTTATTTGGAACTTCTTTACACAACATTTGGTTAGGCCCATTATATTCCCCTTCCCAGCATTCCCATTAACTCCATAATTGAGCACTGATAGCAATGAGAAACTCTTCTCTGCACTTCTTACAAGCGCCCGCCACTATTCCCTAGTTCGGATTGTAGCAGAGAGTTCCGTTTCGTTTTTCTACCACTTCTTCTGGAAGCCATATTCATATCCACCATTTAACCACTTTAACGACACACGTTGTTTAACTTTTGAAAGAGTCACTGATAAACTGGGATATTTCTAAAGAAACGACACACAGCGTGTTGCTTGTTCGAACGCTTAATATGCATAGTTTTATTTAAAGTAAAGTAATTTTAAGACCTAGGTATTATAATTTGTCTTAACCTTACTTAGACTAGAGTGTAAAAGTACAAACGCATCAACCATACAATCTTATGGAGAGGTCCTTAACACTCTTTGTTATCTTACATATGGCAAGCTAACTTGCTACACATGGTTATCAATCAGCTGACTAGACTACATCCAAAATAGAAGTTGTCATCCCAAATAAAAAAACGCCAACCCTCCTAATTGTGAGACCAGGCACCGTCGAAATGTTGTTTATTGCTGTAGTAGTATGCAATACCAACAAATTAGTTATGTGTTTTTCGCTGAGAATCAACAAACGCATAGCAGTGGGAAAGATTTGGTTTTGTTTGCAATTGAAATTGCTAGAGTTTAGGTAGTGCCAAAGAAATTCTCGATCAAAGTGTTTCTTCGCACACGTATCTATTTGAGCGGGCAATTGACACTTGGGTATAAAAAGTTTCTTGTTGAGAAACAAGGGAACTGATGAAGATCTGTGGCGAGATCTGAAAGTATAGTCTTCCCTGCCTTACCCCTTGGTAAACATCACCAATTTTTTCCCACTTATAAATTGAAGTTGTTTTAATAAAATATTAAAACAACGACTATGGGATTAAGCCTGACTATTTAAAAATAATAATAATAATAATAATAATAATAATAATAATAATAATAATAATAATAATAATAATAATAGTAATAATAATAATAATAATAATAATAATAATAATAATAATAATAATAATAATAATAATAATAATAATAATAAATAATAATAGGGTGACGTAGCGGATGGAAGATACCAAGGAACGGTCCTGACCGGTTTAAACGTGGCAAAGCCAAGGATTTATCTTGGTCCCTCTTTCATCTCAAGGACACTGACCTCCCCGTGGTGTCACCTTGTGAACTGCCTTTAACACCCGTTAAAGGTAGTAATTTAACATGTGCGCGTGTTCACCCATAAGAACGTTAAAAACTTGGGTTTGGGCGTCGGGTTAGTAACCCTCCTCTAGAAAAAACAGCCTACTATGAAACAAGTAAGAAAAGCGTTAAGTTCGGTCGGGCCGAACTTTTTATACCCTCCACCTCAAATTTCAGCGATTTCGGTGGATTAATGTGACCACAACCTTCAAAATACCGAAATTCGGAAGGTACCGTTCTATGGGGGCTATATGATGGAGTGGACCTATACCTACAAATTTCTGGGGGAAAGTTTTATACGCCTAAAGAAGACTAAATACCAAATTTCAGCCATCTCGGTGTGATAATGAGGCTAAAACGTTCAAAATATTGAAAATCGGGAGATATTGTATTATGGGGGCTATGTCAACACGTGGACCTATATAAACATTTTATGGTAGAAATGTTTCTTAGCCTCTGGAAACACAAAATGCAAAGTTACAACCAATTCTTTGGTCAAATGGGTCTAATACATTCAAAATATATTAAAATGACGCGTACTTTATAAGGGGCCTTATGTGGGGGCTATACCAAAACGTGGACCTATATAACCCAACTTTGGTAGAAATGTTTTCTGGTCTCTGAAGACACAAAATACCAAATTACAACCAATTCTATGGTCAAATGGGTCTAATACATCCAAAATATATTAAAATGACGCGTACTTTAAATGGGGCCTTATATGGGGGCTATACCAAAACGTGGACCTATATAGCCCAACGTTGGTAGGAATATTTTTTGGCCTCTGGAGACACAAAGTATCAAATTACAACCAATTCGGTGGTAAAATAAACCAAATATCTTAAAAATTCCTTAAAACGACGGACGCGTCACGCGTCATTTTGTATGGGGGCTATACGAAAGCGTGGACCTATATAGCCCGCTTTCAATACCAAAAGTCCTACGTAAATATAACATATTTTCCCAAAATTTCATCAACCTACGTCAATCCGTTCGGACGCTAGAGTGATTTCCACAGACGGACAGACGGACAGACGGACGGACATGGCTATATCGATGTAGAATTGCACGCTGATCAAGAATATATATACTTTGTGGGGTCTACAATGATTATTTCGAGTAGTTACAAACGTAGTGACAAACTTAATATACCCCCATCCTATGGTGGAGGGTATAAAAACGAAAGAAAAGAAAAAGAAACCCTCTAAAGTTGACGAACCCCGCAAACGTTTTAAGGACCATGATCTGCGAATATGCACCTGGAATGTTCGCACTCTTTATAGAGAAGGTGCAGTCTTCGCATTGGCAGACGTACTTGAAAAGTACAAGGCCGATATTACTGCCATACAGGAAATACGATGGATTGGGAAAGGCGTCACAACAATACCTAAAGGTAACACTCTGTATTATAGCTGCCATGACGTAAAACATGAGTTTGGTTGCGGATTTGTAGTTGGTCGGAGGTTAAAACATCTGGTCTCCAGCTTAACCCCAGTGAATGAAAGACTCGCTGCAATTCGATTAAAAGCAAAATTCTTCAACATCAGCTTTATTTGCGCTCATGCTCCCACTGAAGACAAGGACGAACAGACCAAAGATATATTTTACGAGCGCATAGAAGATCTTATGACCGTTGCCCTGCCCATGACATTCAAATTATTCTAGTCGAAGTGCAAAAATTTGGAAAGGAGAATATCTTTGGCCCAACAGTCGGGAATTTCAGTCTACACAGTGAAACATCTGACAATGGTATGAGACTGATATACTTTGCAGCTGCCAGAAACATGGTAGTTAGCAGTAACAGATTTAAGCATCTCGATATTCATAAGGGCACTTGGCTGTCGCCAGATCAAAGAACAAGAAATCAAATTGATCACGTTGTGATAGATGGAAGACATGCATCAAGCGTGTTGGATGTACGATCGTTCCGAGGTGCAAACATAGACTCGGACCACTACCTTGTTTGCAGCAAAGGTACGTACCAGATTAAACGTAGCACACAAAGTGCGAACAGACACAACACGGAAGTTGGACATCGGTAAGCTGCAATCACAACAGATAGCCACAGCATATTCTACTCAACTGGCCCAACTGCTTAATCAAAGCACTCCTCGTCCCGATAACATAACAACACAATGGCAAAATATTGCCCACTCCATGCAAACAGCCGCAAAATCCATACTTGGATTCCAGAGACCTCCACAAAGGAATGCATGGTATGACCAGGAGTGTCGTGCTGCTACCGAAGAGAAAAATGCGGCATATAGAGCTACTTTACAATCAGTAGCAACGCGTAGCGCACGAGAGAGATATCGGGAGAAAAGGAGAGAGGAGAAACGTCTTTTCCGTAGAAAAAGAGAGAGATGGAAAAGCGGGAGTGTGAAAAAATCGAGATGTACAGGAGCCAGAATGAAGTCCGAAAATTCTACCAAAGAGTGAAACATCAAGCTGATGGCTTGGGAACTGGCACATCCTCCTGTAGAGACCAGCAAGGTAATCTGGTAACAGATACCGGTAGCGTGCTCAGGATATGGAAGGAACATTTTTCCAATCTGCTGGTATCCAATAGTAGCGAAGACGATGATACCACAGATCCAATCCCAGAAGATGGTATAGAATGTATACCACCCGGCCAAGATGAGGTAAAAACAGCAATCAAACGGCTGAAGAATAATAAAGCAGCAGGAGCCGATTGCTTACCAGCCGAGCTGTTTAAAACCGGAGGTGACGCGCTGATAAGGTGTATGCATCAGCTAGTTAGCTCCATCTGGCAGGAAGAACGAGTACCCGACGATTGGAACCTAAGCATCCTGTGTCCCGTCCACAAGAAAGGAGATAAGACTGTATGCTCCAACTATAGGGGCGTACGTCTTCTCCCTATTGCCTTTAAGATGGCGAACGACTAAAACCAATGGTCAACGAAATAATTGGACCATACCAATGTGGCTTTAGACTTGGCAAGTCCACCATTGACCAGATATTTACCCTGCGGCAAATCCTGGAGAAGACCCAAGAGATGCAGATCGACACATTTCACCTTTTTGTCGATTATAATGCAGCATTCGAAGGTCCCCTCCGATCAAAGGTATTCCATGCAATGTCTGAATTTGGTATCCCCGCAAAGCTCATCCGGCTTTGTAAGATAACTTTAACTGATACTAGGTCCTCAATTAAAATTGGAAAGAACCTCTCCGAACAGTTCAGTACCAAAAGAGGTTTCAGAAAGGGAGAAAGGCTTTTCGTGTGGCCTATTCAACATTTTGCTGGAAACGGTAATACAAATGTCAAAAGAAATGGCACAATTTACACCAATAGCCACATGTTACTTGCTTATGCTGATGACAAAGACATCATGGGACAATCAGTAAGGGAAGTAACTGATACCTTTAGGAAGGGCGAAGCAGAATCTGCGAAAGTGGGTCTGGCGGTAAACGGCGAAAAGACCAAATTGATGGTGTCGACGCGCAAACGTCCAAAGAGCTCGGACCAACTGTGGAAGTTGGTACCTATAATTTTTGAGGTAGTTAAAGACTTCGTCTACCTCGGCACTGCCATAAACGCAACAAACAACATCAGTTGGGAAATAAGAAGAAGAATTGTATTGGCCAACAGATGCTACTATGGTTTAAGTAATTTAGTAATTTAATTTAGAAACAAAACCACATCTCGTCAAACAAAAATAACACTATACAAAACGCTGATACTACCCGTGCTAATGTATGGCTCCGAAGCATGGGTACTTGCGCAAGCAGATAAGGCAGTGTTTGGTGTGTTTTGAGAGGAAAAATTCTTCGAAAGATCTACGGGCCGATTTGCGTTGACGGTGAATATCGACGTCGTATGAACCACGAGCTATATCAGTTATACAAAGACATGAATATAGTTAAAGGTATCGAGATGCAACGATTGCTTTAACTAGGCCATATCGTAAGAATGAGCGATGATGAACGCGCTAAAAAGGCGTATGAATACATGCCACATGGCAGTGCACGCAGAATCGGCAGGCCTAAGCTTGGATGGAGCATACAAGTGGATGAAGAAATGAAAGGCGCGGTATTCCAAAAAGTCAAGCGAAAAACAGAGAGGAGTGTAGATCTTTTCTTAGTTCGGTCTATGGAACAAATTTTCTGTAATAATAATAATAATAATAATAATAATAATAATAATAATAAATAATAATAATAATATAATAATAATAATAATAATAATATTAATAATAATAATATTAATAATAATAATAATAATAATAATAATAATAATAATAATAATAATAATAATAATAATAAATAATAATAATAATAATAATATTAATAATAATAATAATAATAATAATATTAATAATAATAATAATAATAATAATAATAATAATAATAATAATAATTAATATAATATTAATAATAATAATAATAATAATAATAATAATAATAATAATAATAATAATATTAATAATAATAATAATAATAATAATAATAATAATAATAATAATAATAATAATAATAATATAATAATAATAATAATAATAATAATAATAATAATAATAATAATAATAATAATAATAATAATAATAATAATAATAATAATAATAATAATAATAATAATAATAATAATAATAATAATAATAATAATAATATTAATAATAATAATAATAATTATAATAATATTAATAATAATAATAATAATAATAATAAAAATAATAATAATAATAATAATAATAATAATAATATTAATAATAAAAATAATAATAATAATAATAATAATAATAATAATAATAATAATAATAATAATAATAATAATAATAATAATAATAATAATAATAATAATAATAATAATAATAATAATATTAATATTAATAATAACAGAGAGAGACTTCTCTCATATCAATGAGTGCACCCCGATTCATATTAGCTCAATGATGTGGGACCTACAGTTTATCGCCGAGTCCAAACGGCAAATTTCAGATGAAATGTTCTATTCCCTTAACGAAGACTGAATACCAAGTTTCAACCATTTCGTTGAGATATTGGGGCCACAAACTTAAAAATACCGAAAATCGGGAGGTACCGTTCTATGGGGCCGTTCTGTGGTCCAAAAATGCAGCTAAAATCCTCAAAATACCGATAATCGGGAGATACCGTTATATGGGGGCCATATCAAAACATAGACGTATGTTGACAACTTTTGTTGGATATGTATGGTGACCACTGAGAACCTCAAATGTTAAATTACAGATAGTTTGGATTAAAAATGTAGCTAAAATTTGGAAATATTTTGTGACCTCTGGGGACCCAAAACGTCAAATTAAAGGTAGTTCGTTCGAAGACTTTGCCTAAATCGTCCAAATACCGAAAATCTAGAGGTACCTTTATATGGGGGCTATATCAAAACGTGGGCCGCTATAGCCCATGACTGACACTAGAGTGATTACAACAGACGGACAGACGGACATGGCTATATCGACACAGAATTTTATCCTGATTGAGAATATATATACCATATAGAGTCGAAAGTGATTATTTCCATGCGCTACAAACGGAAAAACAAACTTAACATTAATTGTTGCCTTAATCCTATGGAAGTTTTTCTGGATGACCTCAATCATAGGTCATCCAGTAAACGGGGTTTTTTGGAAGACTCCTGGAAGTTTAACCTCCTGGATTTTATTGGAATCAGTCAGCCAATAAGAGATTGTCATGTCAAATAGAGTACCATCCCCTTTATCTTCCCAGCGAAAGTCTCTCCCCCATCTCTTCTAACTTTGATTGCCAAAGACCTCGACCAGGCGCTCATTATTGAGTTTGTAAACCTATCGACTTATACCGCCTCTTAAGTTATCTAAGAGATTCCTCCTAAATTTCACGTTTTATTGGTCAGTGCTTTACAGACCTGCAAGCTTGGATTTAAAACAACATTTTCAAGTATTTAGACTCCTCCAAGCGCAGATTTTTAAAGTAATTTTTATGAATGACCGACCAACAGTCCTGCAAACATAAATATGTCATTTCAAGGACTAACAGTTTTCCGGACCTAAATCTTTACGATGATTTTTTAAGGACCAACGTCTTCTAAACTTAGATTTTTAAAGTTAATAAAACCTAAAAAGTGTCAATAAATTGTATAAAATCCTACAACATAATCTTCAGGAGTGGAATGCCAAAAAATTTACATCCACAGGTCCATTGAGAGAAGGCCCGCCAAAGTTTTAAGATTTGTTATCACTAGCAATATGTTCAAATTTCGATTTATTCAATATTAATATCTTTATTCAACAAATGTGTAATTTGTATTAATTAATCATTCATTTTTATTTAATAATTATTATTTTCTTTCGCGTTTAAGTGAACCTTTCGCAACTATTTTACCAAGTTCAGTTTTTTGCTCGAAAAATGCCATGGTAAAATTATAGTCCAACGTTGGGGCATAACTGGGAATAATTGCATCATCAATTACCATATTGCTTACATTATAGAGGATATTCTGTAAGAAAAACAAACAAAAATAAATTAAAAAAAACACCCAATAACTATCCATAAATGCACCCCAACTTACCGCCTTTAAGGGACACGACAGTGGAAAGTTGCTACGTCGAAATAATTCTTGTAATATTGATTTAAGTATGGGATTGAATTTCAAATTACCCAAAGCATCACAAAGTTTGAGTTTTACATTGATAAATTTTACCGACTTTTGCCCGTTAATGGGTCGAACATCAAGCATTAGGGCAATATCTGTACTTAGCGGTAACTGACGATGCAGTTCAATGAAAAAGTTGAGGACATATTTATTCTTGGACAAATTCTGCACATGACAATAGTTACGTTTTACCAAATCGGTAGAGACATCACAGCAGAGACTTTTTATTTCAAAGGAAAATTCAGTTTTTGGTTTGGCCTACAAGAGAAGGGTGTGCGGTTAGCATTAAACTAGAATTTTTTAATTAACCCTTAACTGCGTTTTTACCTGGGCTTCCTTAAAACAATGCTGTATTGTAAAATAGACAATAAATTTTAAAAACAACATTTTTATTTAAGTGGTTTATAATAAATGCCACAGTTTAATTGAATACTCAGCAGAACACAGACTGATGATCATCTATTTTTGTAGACAAAATTATTATTGTTATTTAATTATTTCCATTTTAATGTGATCATAATGGACGAACAAAATAAGCAGTGTGATGGATTAATGTGATATCAAATCAATATAATGGTAATGTTTTTACACTGCGCTGCAGATTTTTTAAAGAATTTTTTTCAAGGACCAACAGTCCTTCAAGCGTGGATTTTTTAAGTCATTTTTTTCAACCACCTACAGTCCTCCAAGCGTGGATTTTTTAAGTCATTTTTTTCAACCACCTACAGTCCTCCAAGCGTGGATTTTTAAAGTAATTTTTCCCAACGACCTACAGTCCTCCAAACGTGGAATTTTTAAAGTAATTTTTCCCAACGACCTACATTCCTCCAAGCGTGGATTTTTAAAGTAATTTTTCCCAACGACCTACAGTCTTCCAAACGTGGAATTTTTAAAATAATTTTTCCCAACGACCTACAGTCCTCCAAGCGTGGATTTTTAAAGTAATTTTTCCCAACGACCTACAGTCCTCCAAACGTGGAATTTTTAAGTCATTTTTTCCAGCGACTTACAGTCCTCCAAGCGTGGATTTTTAAAGTAATTTTTCCCAACGACCTACAGTCCTCCAAACGTGGAATTTTTAAGTCATTTTTTCCAGCGACCTACAGTCCTCCAAGCGTGGATTTTTAAAGTAATTTTTCCCAACGACCTACAGTCCTCCAAACGTGGAATTTTTAAGTCATTTTTTCCAGCGACTTACAGTCCTCCAAGCGTGGATTTTTAAAGTAATTTTTCCCAACGACCTACAGTCCTCCAAACGTGGAATTTTTAAGTCATTTTTTCCAGCGACCTACAGTCCTCCAAGCGTGGATTTTTAAAGTAATTTTTCCCAACGACCTACAGTCCTCCTTACGTGGAATTTTAAATGATTTTTTTCGAACGACCTACAGTCATGCATGCGTAGATTTTTAAAGTAAGCAATTTTTCCATGGACAGTCCTCCAAGCGTGTATTTTTAAGTAATTTTTCCATGGCCTTACAGTCCTCCAAGCTTGGATTTTGTAAGTTATTTCTTCCATGGAACTACGGGCTTCCAAGCGTCGATTTTTTAAGTAATTTTTTCCATAGTGTGAAATATTCTTAAAAAGATTTCCATTGTTGCTGTTATTATTATTTATTATTACCATTTTCTCAATTTAAACGTTCAGTAGAACCCTGAACAAATACCTTTCCCAGATAAGTTATTTCTTGATAAAAGGCAATGGTTACATTAAAATCCATGCTGGGTGCATATCCAGGAATAAGATCTTGGCTTACTATCACATCGGAAATGTTATAAAGAGTATTCTAAAATGAAAATAGAACATAAATAAGTTTTCCCCAATAGAAAAACAATACACATTCAGTGAAATTACCGCCTTAATTGGGCACTCCGCTGGTAGATTGCTGTGTAGTATCATTTTCTCCTGAAATATCATTACCAATGGATTCGTTTTCATATTACCCAAGGCATTACAAACGTTCATTTTAATATTTAAGAATTTTACAACCTTACGACCACCGGCCGGTCTAACATCAGCAAAGATATTTGCGTCGGTATTCGATGGCAATTGACGATTCAGAGCAATGAAGAAATTAAAGGCATACGAATTGTTGGTCACATTTTGTAAATCACAGTGGTAACGTATCACCCAATTATTACACACTTCACAGGTTACATTGTGAATTTTAAGGGAATATGAAATTTTCTTGCCCTGGCGAAAGGAAAATAAAAAAAAATTAGATAGAATTGAGGATTAGGATAAAATACATGTAGAATTCTTTAAAATATACCTGAATTTCATGCAGCTGTTGGATAAATAAAAAAATAAAAATTATTTTTAACCACAACATTTTCACTTGAATATTTTCAATTAAATGGCATTTGAAACACAAAAATTAGTAAAGAAAATTGTCTGTCCGGAAAAATTATTGTTAATGATTTTTTGATTCATATCTAATTGCTGATAATTATTGCCGTAATTATTTATATGACATCATATTTCCTACAAAATGTTTGTGTAATGGGCAAAATTCGTCTCTAGAATACTTCTATCACGTTTTCAATTTAAACATATGCTTCGAGCCCACTGAGCCCATAATGAGCTAAATTCAGGGAGAATGAATGAATGGGAACATGTCGCACGTTTACTTCTTTTTGTATAATTCGCTAACTCTTATTTTCGACCACTTTGTCGATTCTGAAATACTTTTCCATCTGAGTTCACGAGGTGAATTAGAATTACAAGCAAAGAGAAATTAAAATATCCCCTATGTTGAAATACTTTTTCATCTGACTTCATAATGTAAAGGGGAATTTCATGCATAGCTACATTCAAAGAAAATACATCTAAGTCAACAGTATCCAGTATCACGGTGTTCAATGGACGGTCAATTTACTTGGTTCTCCGATATGATTGCGAAAGTTGAAGTTGATAATTTTGATCTCCCTGTGTTGATAAGAATTGCTGTGGAGACTAAATGCGGCCCTCGGAGAACATCCCCCCCCCCCCTTTACTGCCCTGAGGAGCGTCAGCTGCCACGAAAAACCAGACTAGTTTTAGCTCAACTACGCTCGGGAAGCTGCAGCCGTCCGAATGCATATGGATCATATAAGGATCAATGACAGTTTTCATAATTTTTTTCCAACGACCTAAAGTCCTCCAAGCGTGGATTTTTAAAATATTTTTTTCCAACGACCTACAGTCCTCCAAGCGTGAATATTTTAGGTAATTTTTTGCAACAATCTACAGTCCTCCAAACGTGGATTTTTTAAGTCATTTTTCCATCGACCTACAGTCCTCCAAACGTGGATTTTTAAGTAATTTTTTCCAACGACCACAGTCCTCAAAGCGTGGACTTTTTTAAGTAATTTTTTCCAACGACCACAGTCCTCAAAGCGTGGACTTTTTTAAGTAAATTTTTGCAACGACATACAGTCCTCCAACAGTGGATTTTTTAAGTAATTTTTGCAACGACTTACAGTCCTCCAAGCGTGAATTTTTAAGTAATTTTTTCCAACGACCACAGTCCTCAAAGCGTGGACTGTTTTATGTAATTTTTCGAACGACATACAGTCCTCCAACCGTGGATTTTTAAGTATTTTTTCCAAATAAATAAAGTTACTATGTCGGAGTAATTCTTATAATATTGACTTTAGTATGGGGGTTGAATTTCAAATTACCCAAAGCATCACAAAGTTTGAGTTATACATTGATAAATGTTAACGACTTTTGCCCGTTAATGGGACGAACATCTAGCATAAGGGCAATGTCTGTACTTAGCGGTAATTGACAATGGAGATCACTGGAAAAGTTGATTACATATTTGTTCTTGGACACATTCTGCACATGACATTAATTGGGTTTTACCAAATCTATGGAGAAATCACAACAAAGTCTTTTTATTTCAAAGGAAAATTCAGTTTTTGGCTTGGCGGTAATGTTTACACTATGCTACAGAAAAATATATTTGAAAAATATTTCTTCAACGATCAAAAGTCGTCGAAGAGTGGATTTTTAATGTAATTTTTTCCAACGACCTACAGTAAATAAATAATTAAATAATTTTTTCCAACGACCTACAGTCTTCCAAGTGTGAATTTGTAAAGAACTTTTTCCATGGTCCTATAGTCATCTAAGCGAGGATTGTTAAAGTAATTGTTTCCATAGACCTACAGTACCTTCAAGTTTAGATTTTTAAAGTAATTCTTTCCAAAGACCTACAATCCCCCAACGGTGGAGTTTTCAGTATTTTCTTCCAAGAAACAAATGTCCTCCAAGTAATTTTTCCATGGACCTAGAAGCCTGGATTTTTAAAATAAGTTTCCCAACGACCTACAGTTCTCCAAGCTTAAATTTTTTAAGCATTTTTTCCAACGACCAACAGGCCTCCAAGCGAGGATTTTTAAAATAATTTTTCCCAACGAACTACAGTCCTCCAAGCGAGGATTTTTAAAATAATTTTTCCCAACGAAGTACAGCCCACCAAGCGAGAATTTTTAAAATAATTTCTCCCAAAAATCTTCCATGCGAGGATTTTTACCATAATTTTTAAAATAATTTTTCCCAACGACCAAGCGTGACCAAGCGATCCAAGCATAGATTTTTAAAATAATTTTTCCCAATGACATACAGTCCTCCATGCGAGGATTTTTAACATAATTTTTGCCAACGACCAAGCGTGACCAGGCGATCCAAGCGTGGATTTTTAAAATAATGTTTTCCAATGATCTACAAACAGTCCTCCATGCGATAATTTTTAAAATAATTTTTCCCATCGAAATACAGCCCTCCAGGCGAGGATTTTTAACATAATTTTTAAAATAATATTTTTCAACGACCAAGCGTGACAATGAACTGCTGTCCTCCATGCGAGGATTCTAAAAATATTTTTTCCCAGCGAACTACAGTCCTCCAAGCGACGATTTTCAAAAAAAAAAATCCCAACGAACTACAGTCCTACATGCGAGGATTTTAAAAATAATTTTTCCCAACGAACTACAATCCTCCATGCGCGAATTTTTAAAATAATTTCCCCCAACACAATACAGTCCTCCAAACGAGGATATTTAACATAACTTTTAAAAAATTTTCCCAACGACCAAGCGTGACCAAGCGATCAAAGCGAGGATTTTTAAAATAATTTTACCCAACGACCTACAGTCCTCCAAGCGAGGATTTTTAAAATAATTTTTTTTTTGCCTTATTATTCTTCAGCCGGTTTATTACTGTCTTTACCTCACCTTGTCAGGCCGCTATACATTCAATATCATCTTAAGGAACTGGAACTGTGGTATCATCGCCATCTTCCCAACTATTGGATACCAACAGTTTTGAAAAATGCTCTTTCCACATCCTGAGCACACAATCTGTATCAGTTATCAAATTACATTGCTGGTCTCTACAGTTGGTTGGTACAGATACTTTGATAGAATTTTCGGACTTTATTTTGGTTCCTGTACACAATGATTTTTTCACACTCCCACTATTCCATTTGCTCTTTTACCTCAGAAAGTCTTCTCTAGACCATAGAAAACCTCTATATGCCTCCATTAGTACATAGAAGTCCTCAAGAGATCTCCTGTAGCTCATAGAAGACATCAAGAGACAGTTTTTAGTCTATAGCAGGCCAAAAGAGGTCACGTGGAAGACCTCCAGAGGTCTTTTATTGTTCATAGAACATCTCAAGAGATCTTTTGTAGTTCACAGAAGACTTCAGAATATATTCTTTTGTCGGTAGAAGTCTGCTTTTATACATATAAGTCCCCAAAAGGTCTTCTGTAGTCCATAGAAGACTTCAAAAGGCCTCTTTTAGTACATAGAAGTCATCAAGTAGCCTATTGTAGTCCATAGAAGACCTCAATAAGTCCTATGTAGTCTATAGAAGGCCAACAGGTCTCTTATGGTGCATTGAAGTCCTCAACACATCTTCGGTTGTCTAGAGGGCTGTGTAGACATCAAGAGGTCTTTTGTGGTCCATAGAAGACCTCAAGACATCTTCTGTAATCCATGGAAGGCCTCACAAGGTCTTCTGTATCCCAAATAGACCTCAGAAGGTCTGCCGTAGTCCGCGGCCTTCCACGTGACCTCTTTTGGCCTGCTATAGACTAAAAACTGTCTCTTAATGTCTTCTATGAGCTACAGAAGCTCTTTTGATGTCTTCTATGGATTACAGAAGATCTCTTGAGGACTTCTATGTACTAAAGGAGGCCTATAGAAAATTCTATCAAAGTATCTGTACCAACCACCTGTAGAGACCAGCAATTTAATTTGATAACTGATACAGGTAGTGTGTTCAGGATGTGGAAAGAGCATTTTTCAAAACTGTTGGTATCCAATCGTTGGGAAGATGACGATGATACCACAGTTCCAATCACTGAAGATGGTATTGAATGTATAGCGCCCGGCCAAGGTGAGGTAAAGACAGTAACAAATCGGCTGAATAATAATAAGGTAGCAAAAAATATCTTAAAAATTCTCACTTGGAGGACTGTTGTTCGTTGGGAGAAATTATTTTAAAAATTCACGTTTGGACGACTGTAGTTCGTTGGGAAAAATTACTTTAAAAATCCACGCTTGTAGGACTGTAGGTCGTTGGGACAAATATTTTAAAAATCCTCGCATGGAGGACTGTATGTCGTTGGGGGAAATTATTTTAAAAATTCTCGCTTGGAGGACTGTTGTTCGTTGGGAAAAATTATGGAGAAAGTTGAGTTGAGCCGCTCAGCTAAAATTTTTTCTTTAAATTGTACATTTTTTAAATTGCCGGCCTATGGACAGGAGCAAATCTAGGGCACGGGAACAAAATGTTTTTTTTTTATTTAATTTTTTTTCTTAGTAGCTGGGCTTTAACCTAAGGAATTTTTGAACTTCAAAGGACCATATCTCGGGAAGTATGGATTTCCCAAAAAGAAATTATATATTGTATATTGTCGATCTACCTATGAAAAAAAATTCATCACGATCGGAGCTGAGCGGCTCAACTCATCTTATGCCAAAATTATTTTAAAAATTCTCGCTTGGGGAACTGTTGTTCGTTGGGAGAAATTATTTTAAAAATTCTCGTTTGGAGGACTGTAGTTCGTTGGGAAAAATTACTTTAAAAATCCTCGCTTGTAGGATTATAGGTCGTTGGGAAAAATTATTTTAAAAATCCACGCTTGGGCCGCTTGGTCACGCTTGATCATTGGGAAAAAATTATTTTAAAAATTATGTTAAAAATCATCGCTTGGAGGACTGTAGTTCGTTGGGAAAAATTATTTTAAAAATCCTCGCATGAAGGACTGTATGTTGCTGGGAGAAACTTTTTTAAAAAATTTCGCTTGACTGTATTTCGATGGGGGAAATTATTATAAAAATTCTCGCTTGGAGGACTGTAGTTCGTTGGGAAAAATTCTTTAAAAATTCTCGCTTGCAGGACTGTAGGTCGTTGGAAAAATTACTTAAAAAATCCACGCTTGCAGGACTGTAGGTCGTTGGAAAAAATGAGTTAAAAAATACACGCCAGATGGATTGTAGGTCCATGGAAAAAATTACTTAAAAATTCACTCTTGAAGGACTGTAGGTCCATGGATAATATTACTTAAGGTACTTGTAACAGTTTTTATATGTTTGTATATTGATTTTTCTGCTTAATCTGGCTCTGGGTCTATCTCCAGTTCTAGAAATGTAGCTGTTTCGATGGAATGTAACCACTGATCTACTGGAGGTAATTTAGTAGGCTTGGCAGGGCAGTTGTACCGCATGCTGGGCAGATGTTGTGTCCGGTGTCATAGATCCTTGCCCCATATGAATTCAGACGGCTGCACCATCCCGAGCATAGTTGAGCCAAAACTACTCTGGTTTGTCGTGGCAGCTGATGCTCATCAAGACAATAAAAAGGGCGGGGCAATTATAAAAGCATGCTACTCTTTTGCAATCATCCTCAACACCGGGAGATCAACTTTTCCAACTTCAACTTTCGCAATCATATCCGGTCAGAACCAAGTAAATTGACCGTCCATTGACCATAATTGAACACCATCATAATGGATATTGTTGACTTAGATGCATTTTCTTTGAATGTAGCTCTGCAGGAAATTCTCATTTACATTATGAAGTCAGATGAAGAAGCATTTCAACATAGGGAATATTTTAATTTCTCTCTGATTGTAATTCTAATTCACCTCGTGAACTCAGATGGAAAAGTATTTCAGAATCAACAGTGGTCGAAAATAAAAGTTAGCGAATTATACAAAAAGAAGTCAACGTGCGGCATGTTCTCATTCATTCATTCTCACTTAATTTAGCACATTATGGGCTCAGTGGGCTCGAAGCATTTGTATAAATTGAAAATTACGGCAATAATTATCAGCAATTAGAAATGATAGCAAAAATCATTAACAATATTTTTTTCCGGACAGACAATTTTCTTTACAAACGTTTGTTTTTCAAAGCACCATTAAATTGAAAATATTCAAGTGGAAGTGTTGTGATTAAAAATAATTTTTATTTTTTTACTCATCCAACAGCTACATGAAATTCAGGTATATTTTAAAGAATTCTACATGTATTTTATCCTAATCCTTAATTCTACCTAAAAAATATTTTATTTTCCTTTCGCCAGGGCAAGAAAAATTAATTTTCCCTTAGGATTCACAATGTAACCTGTGAGGTCTGTAATAATTGGGTGATACGTTACCACTGTGATTTACAAAATGCGACCAACAATGCGTATGCCTTTAATTTCTTCATTGCTCTGAATCGTCAATTGCCATCGAATACCGACGCAAATATTGTTGCTGATGTTAGACCGGCCGGTGGTCGTAAGGTTGTAAAATTCTTAAATATTAAAATGAACGTTTGTAATGCCTTGGGTAATATGAAAACGAATCCATTGGTAATGATATTTCAGGAGAAAATGATACAACACAGCAATCTACCAGCGGAGTGTCCAATTAAAGCGGTAATTTGACTGAACGTGTATTGTTGTTTTATTGGGGAAAAAATTATTTATGTTATATTTTCATTTTAGAATACTCTTTATAACATTTCCGGTGTGATAGTAAGCCAAGATCTTATTCCTGGATTTGCACCCAGCTTGGATTTCAATGTAACCATAAAAAATACACGATCGGAAGCCTGTAGGTCCATGGAAAAAATTTTTTAAAATCCATGGAAAAAAACTACTTAACAAGTAAAAAAGTATCAGTCGGCTTTGCCGACTGAGATATACCCCCAACCTGTGTATATTGAAAAAAAATTTTCCCAAAATACGTATGTATTTAGGGGGGTTTAAAAATTTTGGGCGTTTGAACCGACAAAAATGTTGATTAGGATTAAAGATCAAAAGTTTTGAGAAGGAGATACTAAAAGGAATGGATCGACATTGACCGTTATGGAAGTGGATCTCTAGCCACAACATATGGTGCCATACGGGGTTTTTACACTCTTCGCGATGTTTGCTCAAGAAGTATGGACTTGCCTCAAAAAAAAACTTTTACCATCGTAAATGAGACAGCGAATGCAAGTAGCTTCATCAAAAATCAACGTGATTCGATATCAGGTCTTGAAGTGAACTTATCCGAAATTTTGTGTGGGTGGCATTGGATGGAGTGGACAAATATAGTCCATATTTGAACCTGATCTATATCTGGTAGATATATTAGGATGTGTAAAGTATAGATCAATTCGGCTACTCCCTTCACGAGTGACCGTACGAACAATTTTTCCGAACATTTTTGAACTTTTGTGGGGGAGGTACTTGAAGGGGTTGACCGATATGTCTTATCTTCAAACTTAAACTATGTTTGGACAAAATATTACTAAGCCTAAATTTTGGACCGAATCGGCAGATCCGTTCGAGAGTTACCTTGCGCTCCAACCACTTCACACTGTGTCATAGGGGTTTTTTGCAACTTTCAGGCTATTTTCTCAGGAAGTATGGACTTGCCCCTGATGAAACTTGTACCGTCGTATGGAGGGTAGTGAATACAAGTTTCTAAAACAAAAATCAAAGCGATTCGAGAGATGGCCCTAAACTGAACTTTTCCAAAATTTTGTGTGGGAGGTACCCGAAGGAGTGGACCGATTGAGTCCATATTGAAACCTTATCTAAGTTTGGTACACATTTCACGATGGGCAAAGCATGGACCAAATCGGTTACTCCATTCAAGAGTTATCGTGCGCACAAATTTTCCGAATATTTTCGAACTTTTGCGGGGGAGGTACCGGAAGGAGTGGACCGATATAGCCCAACTTCGAACTTAAACTAAGTTTGGGTAAAATATTACGAAAGCCAAAATTTGAACCGAATCGGTTCATACATCCGTTCGAGAGTTATCGTGCGCTCCAGCCAGCCAGACAGACAGACACACGGACGGACATTGCTCAATCGACTCCAAATTGTCTGAAACACATTTCGTCCAAACATACTTGGGGTCTAAAACCGTTATTTCGATGAGGCACATTTCGCCCGTGTGAAAGTGTATATACCCTCGTTAGCATAAGTGCTGAGGGTATAAAAATCCACGCTTGGAGGACTGTAGATCTATGGAAAAAATTATTTAAAAAATCCACGCTTGGAGGACTGAAGGTCGATGGAAAAAAATTACTTAAGCATGGATTTTTAAATTAATTTTTTCCAACGACCTCCAAATACTCCAAGCGTAAATTTTTTAAGTAATTTTTTCCAACGACCTCCAAATCCTCCAATCATGGATTTTTAAGTAATTTTTTCCATCGACCTACATTCCTCCAAGCGTGGATTTTTAAGTAATTTTTTCCATCGACCTACATTCCTCCAAGCGTGGATTTTTAAATAATTTTTTCCATCGACCTACTTAAAAAATGCACACTTGGAGGACTGTAGGTCCAGGGAAAAATTACTTTAAAAATCCACGCTTTTGTATTCAACAGAAGATTTCAAAAGGTCTTTTTCTGTCGTTAGAATTATCTGTAGCAAATAGAAGGCCCCTATAGAAACCTCAAGAGGTTTTCCTCGTCCATGAGGTCTGTTGTAGTCCATAGAGAGCCTCAAGGACTCCAGTAGTCCAAAGAACACCTCAAGAGGTCGCTGTAGTACATAAAAGTACTCAAGAGGCCTTCTGTAGTAAATATGAGATATTTTTTGTAGTCCATAGAATGCCCCTCAAGAGGTCTTTTGCAGTCCCTAGAACAATTTAAAAGGTCTTCTGAAGTGCATAGAAGACCATAAGATGCATAAATTTGCTGTCATCACCATGTTTTACGCCGCTGTCTGTCAGCCTTCGTTCCTTTGTCAGATACTTCACATGTTATTTTCTAATCGCTCGTAATACACATCTGTGGTTAACTCGTCCTTTTTTTGGTGGGGTATGGACACAAATAAGACTGATGTTAAAAAAATTTGAAAATCATGTTTATCATCTACCGGGCTGAACCTGTATTCCACATGTTTTAACATTTGCCGAGAAATTTTTTTTCTCTCATAAAAAAACAATCGTTATATTATAATCCATACAAATCCACAAACAAATTCGTCCTTTTTAATGGCTGCTATAATACAGTGCCTCACCTTTATGTGTTTTTGTGACGTCTTTCTCAATCCAGCGTATTTCCAGGGCATAAAGAATTCAAAAAATTCCAGGTGCATATTTGCAGATCATGGTCCTTACACAGCAAAAAATAATTACTGCATTTCAGGAATAGTGTTCATAAAGTCTTGCCAAGATTCAAATTTCTGCATTTTATGAACGCCTTTCATAAAGCGAAAAAATACTGTTTTTTCTGAGAGATTGAAAAAAAAACATTTTGGCAAGTTATTGTTTTTGTTATTATTGACTAACAACCACCACACACCACCAACCAAACCAGAGGCAAATTTTGCTACTTTCATTAATTCTTTTATTTTATATTATTGTAACTTAACCGTTTTTCTAATGATTTCCACTGTAGTTGTTATCGTCTTGTAAACATAGCAGAACAATACGAACCATATGTACACACATGGTGAGTCTATCAGCACTAGGTTGAGATATTAGATGTTGCCTTTATATTTAAGAAATTAGAAATTTGTAGTTGCGAACTATACAGCCAAACACTTTGTTTCTCCGACACAAAACGCACTGTAGTTGTTTAGTTTGTCAGTTAAGTATAGTTGTTATAACAACAAAATTGTTGTAGTTTAGGTATGTGTTGTGTGTGGTGTGGTTTGTTGATATAGTCTCAATGTGAGGGTGTGGTTTGTTGATACATTGTCAATACGATGGTGAGACGGCGAGACCATTCAAAAGAAAACGAGAACAATGTTGAGAGCATTTACCAAACAAGAGAGGAAATATGAGAGCAAATAGTGGAATATGGGGAAAAATAGGAAAGTGATTTTGCATCTCATGAAAATCTTACAAATTTTTGAAAAAATAGCGGCTTTCGGATGGAAATAAACAAAAACTTTACAGTATGAAAAATCACGAACGAAAATATGTACAAATTCTTGAAATATTTTTTTTTTTTTTTGTGTAAAACGTTCTTATGGGTAAACGCGCGGTATATGTTAGCTAACTATCTTTAACGGTTGTTCAAGGCAGCTTCCCAGGCGCCACCTTGGAGAGTTCAGTGTCCATTTGAAATGAAAGAGGGACCAAGTTAGGTCCTGATATTTGCCATGTTAAAGCCGGTCAGGGTCACTGCTTTGTATCTTTCATCCCCTATGTCACCCCTACCTCCCCAGCTAATATGCCTAGCACTTAGCTTGTTCCAACTACCAACTCTCCACCAAAGTGCATAAGTATTCTAAGTTCGCTGTATCCAAGTCGTTTCGACCACTTTGTGAATGAGAATTACATGCAATGAGATAAAAATAAAATCCACCGAAGTAAACCTTTACCTCCAACAATTCGAAAAATTGAAAAGTAGAACTCTAGGTGTTGAGGATGATTGCAAAAGATTACCATGCTTTAGAATTATTGGCGAGACAGAGTTCAGAAACTTTGTAACGCTAATGCTGCAATATCCGAACTAGAACTTGACATCCAAAAAACAATCATCAAATGTTTGCTGTTGTTGTTGGAATTTATTCTTATTTTCCTCAAATTCCTACACGTAAAAAACAAATTCATTCAATTTATGAATAGTGTTCAAAAATTGTTTCCAATGTTCAAATTTTTACATTGTATGAACCTAATTCATAAAGCAATAAATACTGGTTTCTTTTTTGAATGAAACAAAAACATGGGATATATGTATCTCTATTCTCTTTTGCAAAATATGAACCAATTCATTAATTTCAAAATAATCTTCTTTAAAGCAAGAAAAAGTTACTTATATTCAAAACTCTGTTTATATTTTTTATAAATTTATTTGTTCTATAAAAATTTTGTTTTTTTATTTTATTTTGAAATTAGTTTTTTTATTTTATTTTGAAATTATTATACCCTCAGCCTTTAGTCTAGAAAGGGTATATACACTTTCAAACGGGCAAAATTTGCCTCATCGAAATAATGGTTTTAGACCCCAAGTATGTTTGGACGAAATGTGTTTCAGATAATTTGGAGTTGATTTAGCAAAGTCCGTCCGTCTGTCTGTCTGGGGCGCACGATAACTCTCGAACGGATGGATGAACCGATTCGGTTCAAATTTTGGCTTTCGTAATATTTTGTCCAAACTTAGTTTAAGTTCAAAGATGAGCTATATCGGTCCACTCCTTCCGGTACCTCCCCCACAAAAGTTCCAAAATGTTCGGAAAATTTGTGGGCACGATAACTCTTGAAGGGAGTAACCGATTTGGTCCACACTTTGCACATCGTGAAATTTCTACCCGACCTAGATGAGGTTTCAATATAGACTCAATCGGCCCACTTCTTCGGGTACCTCCCACACAAAATTTCGGTCAAGTTTAGTTTAGGACCTGCTCTCGAATCGCTTTGATTTTTGTTTACGCAAGTTGTATTCGCTGTCCTCTTTACGACGCTGTAAGTTTCATTAGGGGCAAGTCCCTACTTCCTGAGAAAATAGCCTGAAAGTTACAAAAAACCCTATGACCCCGTGTGTAGTGGTTGGAGCGCAAGATAACTCTCGAACGGATCTGCCGATTCGGTCCAAAATTTGGCTTTCGTAATATTTTGTCCAAACTTAGTTCAAGTTCAAAGTTCGAAAATGTTCGGTCCATTTGGTCCATACTTTGCACATTATGAAATTTCTAGCAGACTTAGATGAGGTTCCAGTATGGACTCAATCGGTAAACTCCTTCGAGTACCTCCCACACAAAATTTCGGAAAAGTTCAGTTTAGGACCTGCTCTCGAATCGCCTTGGTTTTTGTTGTAACATCTTGTATTCACTGTTCCCTATACGAAGGTACAAGTTTCCTCAAGGGCAAGTCCATACTTCCTGCAAAAATAGACTGAAAGTTGAAAAACAAACCCTATGACAGCATGTTTATGGGTGGAAGCGCAAGATAATTCTCGAACGGAAATGCCGATTCCGGCTAAAATTTGGCTTTCGTAATATTGTTTCCAAACTTACTTTAAGTTTGTAGATAAGGCATATCGATCCACTCCTTCAAGTACCTACCCCACAAAAGTTCAAAAATATTCGGAAAAATTGTGCGCACGATAACTCTTGATGGGAGTGACCGATTTGGTCCATACTTTACACATTCTCATGATATCTACCAGATATAGATCAGGTTCGACTATGGACTATATTTGTCCACTCCATCCCGTACCTCCCACACAAAATTTTGGATAAGTTCACTTTAACAGCGTGTTTTTGTAAAAAGTTTTTGCCCATTCGTTCGTCGATTTCATGAACGAAGACACAATTTGGTTTTCATAGCGATTGACGTTTGTATTCGTGTGACAAACAAATGAAAGCTTTTTATTTTCGTAATTTTTTGGTTTTCGTAAAAAAATTACACGAACGAATACGTCAAAAATAAACGAATGGAAAAGACCCATCGTTTTGAATGAAAATTAAATAATTTGAGTAATAAATGTCACAAAACACACGAAAACTGGAAGGGAATGCACATCCGTTTCTTCATATTATCACAATTATTATACCCTCAGCCTTTAGGCTAAAGAGGGTATTTACACTTTGATACGGGCAAAAATGTGCCTCATCGAAATAATGGTTTTAGACCCCAAGTATGTTTGTACGATATCCGTTTCAGACAATTTTGAGTCGATCTAGTAATGTCCGTCCGTCTGTCTGTCTGTCCGTTTGTCTGTCTGTCTGGCTGGCTGGTGCGCACGATAACTCTCGAACGGATCAATCGATTCGGTTCAAATTTTGGGTATCGAAATATTTTGTCCAGATTTGATTTAAGTTCGAAGATGGGCCATATCGGTCCACTCCTTCAGGTACCTCCCTCTCAAAAGTTCAAAAATGTTCGGAAAAATTGTCCGCACGATAACTCTTGAAGGGAGTAACCGAATTAGTCCATACTTTGATGAGGTTCCAATATGGACCCTATTGGTTCACTCTTTCGGGTACCTCCCACACAAAATTTTGCTTAAGTGCAGTTTAAGGCCTGCTCTCGAATCGCTTTGATTTTTGTTGCAGCCACTTGTATTCACCACCCCCATTACGACGATATAATTTTTTTCAGGAGCAAGTCCATATATCCTCAGAAATCAGCACGAAAACTGCAAACAACCCATATAATATCATGTGTCGTAGTTGGAGTGCACGATAACTCTCGAACGGATCAACATATTTGGTTAAATGTTTGGGTCTTTCAATAGTTTGTCCAAACTTAGTTTAAATTCGAAGATAGACCATATTGGTCCACTCATTCCGGTACCTCCCCCACAAAGTTTCAAAATTTTTCGCCAAGATTGTGGGCATGATAACTCTAGGAGGGAATAACCGAATTGAGCCAAACTTTGCTATTGGTAATATTACTTTCAGGCATAGATCGAGTTCTAATATGGACTATATCGGTCCACTCATTTGAGTACCTCCCACACAAAATTTGGAAAAAGTATAGTTTAACAACTCCTCTCTGATCTTATTAATTTGTGACACAGCAGGTTGCACTTGCGGCCCCTGTTACGACGTTGTAATTTTTTTCGTGGGAAAGTCCATACTTCCTAAGATAATGACCCAAAAAGGTCCAGAAAATCCTACCGGCACCACCTAAACTGGCTAATGTGTAAAATAACCCTTTAAGAGAGAAATCGATTGAGCTTAAACTTTGTAAATTGAAAAGTAAAATTGTAATATATTTAAATTCAGAAAATTAAGTACAACAATAGTCTGTAAGGAAAATATCCATAGACTAATAAAGAAAAAAATATTTCCTACAGATTTGTATTAGGTCCGAATATGTACTACATCGGATCACTCCTATGGGTACACCCTACCCAAAGTTTGGAAAAAATGCACTCGTCTTGGATCATTCTGAATTTTGTTGCAACATGTAGTTTTTTGTGGCCCTTTCCATCCTGGAAAATTTTCCCAACAGCTAAAAAACCTACAGAAGTATTGTGTTAACTTTTTTTCTTCGGGTACGTGGCTGAGGGTATATCTCTGTCGGCTCAGCTGACTGATACTTTCTTACTTGTTTTTTGACAAATTTGATTACATTTTTTTCTTATTTTTTGTTTGTCATCTGTTTATCGGGGTTGCCATCAAGTAACACATTTTACGTGCAGATGCCTATGCAAAATTCACAAAATAAGTATCATGGAAACCCTGAAATATAAAAGCTTTTATGAAATAGACGAAAGCTTTTAGATAAAAACGAATGGTTCGTAAAATTTTACAAGAACCAAATTTTGAACGTATACGTTTTAGTACGAACGGTACGTGTGACAGGCAAGCATTTTTACAAAAACACGCTGTAAGACCTGCTATTGAATCACTTTGACTTTTGTTGAAGCAACTTACATTCGCTGCCTCAATTTCGATGGTAAAAATTGTTTCAGGGGCAAGTCCATACTTCTTGAGAAAACAGCCCTAAGGGTGTAAAAACCCCTATGGCACCCCCATGGTATATGTCGGTCCATTAATTTAAGTGCGTTTTCCGCAAAATTTTTGAACTTTAATCCTATTCAACATTTTTGTCGGTTCATACGACCAACATTTTGAAACCCCTAAATACTTAAGTTTTTTTGAAAAAAGTGTTTCAATTTGCACAGGCTGAGGGCATATCTCTGTCGGCAAAGCCGACTGATACTTTTTTACTTGTTATTTATTTGTTCCGTTACGTCTTACTCATTTAACATCTGCCAAATAACTAAAAAGCAAGCTACAGCATGCAAACTAAACAGAAAAATTTCCCTTTTTTTTGAATTTCTTATACTCTCAGCACTCTCAGCAAAAGTTCGGGAATTTTGCTCGCGAGACCATTGAGAGAGTGCTGAGAGTATAAGAGTGAGAGTGCTGAGAGCAGGGACGCACCATAGGTTTGTAGCGATTTTTACCTTGAAACAGTCGACATTCCTGCTTAAACAGTGGTTTTTGTACGTTAAAAATCACCACATCCGATTTTCGAATATTCCTTCAGATTTTTTTCCGAATTTGTGCAGATAATCGAAAATTCCCTTAAAATTTCCCTTTTTTTTCATTCGAGTTTTTTACGAATTCTTTCAGAATTCGGAAAGAAACTCTAATATTCCTTCCGATTTTTTTCCGATAAAACTTTCCGAATTCGTGGGCACCTTCACACAATTTTGTTCCGATTTCTGAAGGAATTCGAAATCAGAATCGGATACTTGTGCAGAGTTTCGTTCCGAATTCGGAAAAAAATGTTAGCTGGGCAACAACAATTGTTGAAACGGAGTCAATGTGCATGTAGATACGATGGAGGGAAAGAAAGACAAAAACAATAGAAGCAAAACCACAACATCTTTATAGGCCAGCGACGACCACAGAAATACAACCAAAGCGAAGACATGTATGAACGTATGAGTGAAAAAAGCAACAACCACATTATGTTTTTGTTTGTTTTCATTCATTTTCACTGTACGTGAGAGAGAGAAGCAAATGCAAACACAACTCAGTGGGCGCCCTCACTATACGATCTAAGCCGGTGGTGCTCAAAATATTTTGTGCATTAGTCTATCTGAGCGAGCCATTCCTTTGCTAAACCACGGCAGATGAAAAAAAATGAGAACATATGCTGTTGTTGTAGTCACGTTAACGTATATGGGTGATCTTGGCTGATCTAAGCAAAGAAGCTCGTCCCTGTTATAGGCAAAGCACAAAAACCGGTTCTTGTCAGAAAAAAAATAAATAAAATAATGGGCAATTCAGTCAATTTTGTCAGAGCAGGAGTAGTTGCCATCATTATAGTATTTAGGACCATGCCAAAATCATGGATGTTAGGACTCGTTTGTCGGATATATTCACTGGACAATAGCCGTAGACTATCCCCGCATTTTCACATACAATATCAGGAACCTATGATGACGTTATTTTAGTTTATAGTAATAAAATACGTAATTTTTCTTTTGTTCAGAGACTTATAATGAAATTTGATTTGGAACATTTCTTCTTTTAACATAATCCCCAAAAAGTGAAGTATTTTAGGAGATTTTGACTCAGTATGGAATAAATTTTAATTAAGAGTCTAAAAGTTTTCCAAATAATTTCTACCTATAATATCTAATTTTGTGACGTAATATTCTTAACAAAGTGTTTTACTTAGATATATAGTTTGTTCTGGGACTTATAGTGAAATTTTGTGTAGAATATTTCTTTTTTTAACAACTTTTGTCTAAAACTAAATTTCATGTTACTTTCATGCATCAACCCAAAAAAAAGAACAAAACAAATTTATTAAAAAAAAATATTTGGGTGTTTTGTTGGCAAATTTGATGTATATATTTTCTTGATATATATTGTAAATACATAATTCATTTATTTGGCGACTTATATTGAATATTTTTGTCTTTGACGTCTTCTATCTAGAATGAAGTTTTGTGGGATAAAACGTAATAAACTCAGATAAAGTACAACATTAACCCTAAAACGTGATTTTACTTTTGACAGAATCCTGGCGTTTAGGTACGATTTAGAGTTTTGGTGTATTCGGGAACCTATAGTAAAAATTAAATGACAAATAAAAAAATTTACCAAAAAGACCCCTTTAGTGACTCGCATGAGGGTTAATTTTTTTCATAAAAAGATACCCCGCATTGTTGTCAGTAATATTGTCAAAGACACTTTATACCTAAAATTCAAGGATTCCAAGGAATATGATGATGAATATTTCAAAACCTGTAGAAATGGGCGGAAATAGTCTCGCCTATTCAGGTTACTTCCCGACGTAAACTTTCAAAACGCCGATACACGTGTCTTCTTTTTTTCGGTCCTCTTTCATAATCTGGCCGAATTATCTTGTAATTATTTTTTGTGTTGTACAGTGTTATTAACCATCTTTTGACACCGCAGCGTGATAGACGACCAAAAATAAGAAGACACGTGTCCCGGCGTTTTTCCCTATCACTTCAACTTTCGCTGTTATGGGCCCCCAAAGACCTGAGGCTTTGATGTCAAAAGGGATCATTTCAAGGTCAAAATCATCAAGGTCAAATTTCCATTATATTTTTTTTCTCGGATTTTAGACTGCAGATATCAAACCGATCAAAAATGATTGAAAGCACAAAAACCGGTTCTTGGCAGCAAAAAAAAAAAAATAAATAAAATAGTGAGCAATGTAGGGTAAACTAGAAAATTTATTTTTGTATTTTAGAAAACCATTTATACTTTTGCAAAAATAGTATTGTGTACATAAATACAAAAATTTGTCCATTCACTTTAAAAGAGGTGCGTTCAAATTATGAACAAAAAATTACACTATGCGGCACGAAAATTATTAACCATATTTTGACACAGCAGCATGATAGACGGCCAAAAATAAGAAGACACGTGTCCTGGCGTTTTTCCCTATCACTTCAACTTTCGCTGTTATGGGCCCCCAAAGACCTGAGGCTTTGATGTTACAAGGGATCATTTTGTCAGGCACATATCTTCTAAACCGCCCTAAATTTGGGATTACTCGTGGAGGCAAGGTTGTAGCTCTCGTCCTAAAGATAACACCGTCCGACAAAAAATTTTGTTACACTTGAACCGGACTATATACATTTGAAAGTATAGGCAAAATGGAGTATAATGGTATTTTTAATTTTTCGTTTTCTCATCGTTTTGACCTTTTAGAGGTCAAACAAATTTCAAAGGTCAACATTTTTCAAAAAAATATTTAAAATACTTGTAATCGTCCTACGATGCTGGTATTGTTGTAATATTAAAGAGGAGAGCATAGGCTTTATATAATAATTATAAATTATTGCATTCCAGGATAAAAAGGACATCAAAAATATCCTTGAAAAATTAAGTCAAAAGTAAGCATTTTGGCAGGCGCATATCTCCTAAACCGCGAAGAATTTTAATTTGCTCATGGAGGCAAAGTTGTAGCTCTTGTCATAAAGAACATCAATTCTGGACAAATGAAATCCACCGTGAACCGTTCCAAGAAAGTTGTTTATTGAAATCTTAGGTACATTTTTGTAGTTGACTGTATCCTTAATTTTTGAGCGGTTCGGTATCTGTGGACCAAAATAGGAGCAACAAGTAAAAAAGCATTAAGTTCGGCCGGGCCGAACTTTTCATACCCTCCACCATAAAATATTCATTCCTGTCCCCAACTTTAAGTGAGTACGTTAAAATGTGAGATAATGTACATGTACATATACTTCATTCGGGAGGCCCTTTTTTATGGTGCCTAGTTAGATAACTGTTGACAATTTTTGGTGCGCTAGAAATTGGGAGATACTGTTATATAGGGGTTATAATAAAACATGGGCCTATGTTGACAGTTTTTGAAGGGAGCCTTTAATGTCAAATAACTCCTAATTCGGTTAAAAATTGCAGCTAGAATCCTCAAAATACCGAAAATTTGTACATAACATGGGAACTTCAAATGTCATTAACAGCTAGTTCGGAGGTATGTGGGCTATACGAAAATATGAACTTAAATGAACAATTTTTGTTGCAGAATTTTTGTTGACTTTTAAATTTCAAATTACAGAAAGTTCGTCCAAAAAATAAAGCTATGGTACGGAAAATTGGGAGGTTTGTTTTGGGGCTATACAAAAACATGGACCTACGTTCGGTTAAACATTTTAAGTAAAATCCTCAAAGTACCGAAAATCGGGAAATATCGTTATATTGGGGCTATGTTGAAAATTGTTGATGCAGATGTGTGGTGACCACTACAACCTTCAAATGTCAAATTACAGTTAGTTCGATTAAAAATTGTAGCTAAAATTGCCAATTACTGAAAATTGGGAGGTACCGTTACATGGGAGCTATATCCGAACATGGACCTATGTTGACAATTTTTGATGGAGAGGTGTTGCGACCACTAAGAACTTCAAATGTCAAATTACTGCTAGTTCGGTTTAGTATTGTAGCTAAAATCATCAAACTACTGAAGATCGTGAGGTACTTTTATATGGGAGCTTTATCAATACATCGACCTTTCTTGACAATTTTTGGTGGAGAGGAGTGGTGACCACTAAGAATTTAAGAACCCTAAATATCAAATCATAGCTAATTCGGTCTAGAAATGTGAATTTAAACGTCAAAATATCTGAAATCGGGCGGTAACGTTATATGGGGGCTATTCCAAAACGTGGACTTATGTCCACTAGTTATATAAGTTTATTGACATTTAAGAACCCTAAATGTCAAAATACCGCAAATCGGGGGGTACCGGTATATGGGGGCTATACCAAAACGTGGACCTATGTCAACAAGTTTTGTTATATATGTTTATTGATACTTAAGAACCCTAAATGTCAAATTATAGGCAAATCGGTCTGAAAATGTAGCTAAAAACGTCAAAATACCATAAATCGGGGGTACCGTTATATGGGGGCTATACCAAAACGTCGACCGATATAGCCCAGCCCGAACTTGACCTGCCTGCAAACAAAAGACGCATTTTCCCAAAATTTCAGCGTCCTATCTCCATTTTTGTGGATGCTAGAGTGATTACCACAGACGGACGGACGTGCTCAGATCGACTTAGAATTTTACCCTGATCAAGAATATATATACTTTATAGGGTCGCAAATGAGTATTTCAATGCGTTACAAACGGAAAAACAAACTTAATATACCCTCCATACTATGGTGGAGGGTAGAAAAAGTATAGAAATCTAATATTTTAAAAAGGGTTTGGCTCATTTCGCATTTAAGAACCGTTCATAGACATTTCGTATGTTCCAGAAAGTTGTTTGCTGATGTCTTTGCCAAATTATTGTGGTTGATTGTTTTCTTGAATTTTGAACGGTTTAATATCTATGGAGAGGAAACCAAGAAAAGAGGATAAAAATCGCATTTGTTTAGATATTTTGGCCATTAAGAACCATTTCTACAGAGTTCGTATTTCCTAGAAAGTTGTTTATTGAGATCTAACGAACATTTTTTTAGTTGGTTGTTTGCTTCAATTTTGATCGGTTTGATATCTATAGACTAAAATCCGAGAAAAAACCATAATGGAAATAGGACCTTGACGAGTTTGACCTTGAAGATGAGGTCAAATGGATTTTATGTGTTTACAATTATTATTCTTTAGGACGAGAGCTATAACTTTGCCTCCACGTATATTCACAAATTCCAAGGGGTTTAGAAGATATGTGCCTGACAAAATGATCCCTTTTAACATCAAAGACTCAGGTTTTTGTGGGCCCATAACCGCGAAAGTTGAAGTTGATTTTGGTCTTCTATCTTATTTTTGGTCTTCTATCACGCTGTGGTATCAGAATGTGGTTAATAAACCATGACTCAAAAAATAACACACAGTGTTATGAACGGAATTAGTAAAATCTTCATTCTTATGTTTTTCTGTGTATTACAAACGTTTAATCGTACACTGAATAAACACTTTGCCGACATAAATTTTTTCCTGATAAAAATCAATCGTTATATTATAATCCACGCTGGGTATATATCCAGGTATAAAATTGTCATCTACTATCAGGTCAGAGATGTTATAAAGAGTATCCTACAAAGAAAATAGAAAATAAATACATTTTTTACTTCAAACAAAAAGCAGCAGCAGAATTCTTTGTGATCACCTTCTTAATTGGACACTCTGCCGGTAAATTGCTTTGTCGTATCATTTTCTGCTGAAATATCATAACCAAAGGATTCGTTTTCATATTTTTCAAAACATCACAAACTTTGATTTTAACATTTATAAATTTTATAACGTTACGACCACCGATAGGTCTAGCATCGACCAGAATATTCGCATCGGTATTCGATGGCATTTGGCGATTTAGAGCAATGAGGAAATTAAAGGCAAACTTGTTTGCAGATACCTTGCGTAAATCACACTTGTAATGTTTCACCCAATCGACACAGGATTCACAGCTTAAATTATGAATATTCAAGGAGAATGAAAATTTTTTGCCCTGACAAATAAAGAAAATATTTGTAAGCTTTTAGTGGGAAATTTGTGTTCCTTCATGAATTCTTCAAAATCTACCTGAACTTCAAGTAACTGTTGGATAAGTAAGAAAATGAAAATAATTTTAAACCACAACATTTCCAATTGAATATTTTTACTTTAATGATATTATTTTGATAATAAAGAAAATGTTCTATTCGAAAAAATACAGTTTGTGGACTTTGATACACACCTAAGTGCAGCTAATAATTACTTTATATAATTACTAGTGGACCGGGCGAACTCCGATGATTTTGGTTCAAAAATGGCATGCAATTATTATTATCACGATGCAGAATACGCTGGTCAATTGAAAACATTTTTTTCGTTTGAACTATTTGTTGTGATTTAGAATTTTTTTGTATACTCGATACCATTCATGATTATGCAATCATGATATTGGTAGCGATCAGCAAATTCCGTTTTGCTAACATTAATCTCTGTAATATAGAGTAATATGTATGACGTCAAGCCATTCGGGTAAGTCTCCAGACTTAAGCAATCGCGTGATTAAGAATCTTTGAACCACTAAGTTCAGATTTACATTAAGCAATATTTATTCAGGTAACTGCCAGTTTGTTTTTGTAGTATAAATGAAAAATATTCGGTAACACAGTCGAACAAAGGTAATATCATCACCGCCTTATTTTTTAAAATAGATGATTTTGAAAAATCCCAATTTCTCGTCACAAAACACAGTACAACAAAATTGAACTTTTTCAAAATTACAAGAAACCCCAAACAAGTTATGAAAGCGAACCGAAAAAAAGAAGACACGTGTATCGGGAAGTAACCTAAATAGGCGTGGCAAGTTCCGCTCATTTCTACAGGTTTTGAAATATTCGACATCAGATTCCTTGGAATTCTTGCATTTTAGGTATAAAGTGTCTTTGGCAATATTACTGACAACAATGCGGGGTATCTTTTTATGAAAAAATTTACCCTCATGCGAGTCACTAAAGGGGTCTTTTTGGTCCAGTTTTTTTTAAAAAAGTTTAAAAACTCCTTTGAAATGAGATCGTATCAAATCAAAATATTCTACAAAATTATTTGTCATAAAATTTTACTACAGGTCCCCGAATACACCAAAACTCTAAATCGTACCTAAACGCCAGGGATCTGTCAAAAGTAAAATCACGTTTTAATGTTAATGTTGTACTTTATCTGAGTTTATTAAGTTTTGTCCCACAAAACTTCATTCTAGATAGAAGACGTCAAAGACAAAAGTATTATCTATAAAATTTCAATATAAGTTGCCGATTAAACGAAATATGTATTTACAATATATATCAAGAAAATATATACATCAAATTTGCCAACAAAACACCCAAATATTTTTTGAATAAATTAGTTTTGTTCTTTTTTCGAGTTGATGCATGAAAGTAACATGAAAAATGTGTTAAAAGAAGAAATATTCTACACAAAATGTCACTGTATGTCCCAGAACAAACTAGATATCTAAGTAAAATACTTTGTTAAGAAAATGACGTTACCAAATTAGATATTATAGGTAGAAATTATTTGTTAAACGTTTAGACTCTTAATTAAAATTTATTCCATACTGAGTCAAAATCTCATAAAGTACTTCACATTTTGGGGATTGTGTCAAAAGAAGAAATGTTCCAAATCAAATTTCAGACTATCCCCGCATTTTCACACACAATATCAGGAACCTATGACTTATCCTGATGACGTTATTTTAGTTTACGGTACTAAAATACGTAATTTTTCAAAGTGCGATCTATGTTGTCAATATTTTCCCTATATATATTCACCATAGATATTTCAAAAACAGTTTGGATCGAGAACACATAATCTTCTGAAAGAATTTATTATGAACAAACATCAATAAAATATATTTTGTGACCGCAGATAACGAAAATGTGAATAAAAACGGTAGAATATGGTCCTGAATCATATATGAAAAGCGAAAGCTTCTGGAGATGTTAAATATTATAGCTACTAATTTCTTTTGTTCAGAGACTCATAATGAAATTTGATTTGGAGCATTTCTTCTTTTGGCACAATCCCCAAAATGTGAAGTACTTTATGAGATTTCGACTCAGTATGGAATAAATTTTAATTAAGAGTCTAAACGTTTAACAAATAATTTCTACCTATAATATCTAATTTTGTAATGTAATTTTCTTAGCATATTTCTTCTTTTAACAACGTTCGTCTAAAACTAAATTTCATGTTACTTTCATGCATCAACCCAAAAAAAGAACAAAACAAATTTATTCAAAAAATATTTGGGTGTTTTGTTGGCAAATTTGAATGAAGTTTTGTTGGACAAAACGTAATAAACTCTGATAAAGTACAACATTAACCCTAAAACGTGATTTTACTTTTGGCAGATTCCTGGCGTTTAGAGTTTTGGTGTATTCAGGGATCTATAGTAAAATTTTATGACAAAACATGTTGTAGAATATTTTGATTTGATACGATCTCATTTTAAAGTTTTTAAACTTTTTTGAAAAAATGGACCAAAAAGACCCCTTTAGTGACTCGCATGAGGGTTATTTTTTTCATAAAAAGATACCACGCATTGTTGTCAGTAATATTACCAAATGCAAGGATTCCATGGAATCTGATGTCGAATATTTCAAAACCTGTAGAAATGGGCGGAACTTGCCACGCCTATTCAAGTTACTTCCCGACGTAAACTTCCAAAACGCCGATACACGTGTCTTCTTTTTTTCGGTCCTCTTTTATAATAATAACAATAATAATAATAATAACAATTTTTTGCGGCTCAGATGGGAAAATGCTTTTGCGCATTCACGGCGAGTCGTCACTCATCGTGGTATGTCGGGCTCGATCTTTATACCGACTAAAAACCCACCAGATCACTTCTGGGAGCTGCGTCCATCTCGGCACCACTTTCCCAGGCCCTTGTGGTCTTCTTCTCCTTGTTTGTTTGCGTCCAAGCACCGCTGTTTGCTTACTCTAAGCGTTATCTAGGTCTAGCTTTTTCTTTCTCAACAGCTCTTCGCAGTATCTTGCGATTGCATTCCACTGTTCTCGATCTGTTACCATTTTCTCCACTATATTTTCGACAGATATATCTCCAATTTCTGCTCGGAGTTCGACCCATCGATTGCACGAAAAGAACGTTTGCTCCGCGTCGTCTATTGTTTCTTTTTCCTCGTATAGGCAAAATGGGGAACTACACTTTCCTCATTTAAACAAATATTTTCGGAAATATCCATGACCGGAGAGCATCTGTGTAATGTAATAGTTTCCATATCCGTGTCTTCTATTCACCAGGGACGTACGCAGGGGGAAGGGGCACGGGGGGCCCTGGCCCCCCCCCCCCCCCCCGAAATGGTTTGGTCGAACAAAATTTATTAAGCTACTATAACCAATTATTAAATTTTTTCTTTGTCATAAACATTTTTTATGTTAGGAGATTTCAAATGAAAACTTATATATCTATCTTATATATATGAAGTTTCTGTACAGAAAATGTACATCAAGTCAAGTTATGTAAGATTTTTTTTCAAATTTTTTGTTTGTATACTCCTTCGGGAGAAACTTCCAATGAAATCTGAATTACGTCTTCATGCCTCATCATTCCACTATTAAATACGAATTCCGTAATGAATATACTCCATATTTGTTATGTTTTATTCAAGCTATATTGAGGTCTCGAGGCTTTACACTTATCCTGAATCCAAAATAATTCAGTATTGTGGGAATGGAAGTGCATGAAAAATGACTATTTGACAAAATGTATGAAGCGTTCTTCGTGGACTATATATTGAAAGCCAATTAGAAATTTGTTTCGCTGCCTTCACCAACATTTTTTTTACTTGTTGCTAAACAAGAGGATAAAATTATGAAGAAAAATGAATTTGAGTTCGTCAAAAACTGCTAAAATTTGCTATATATAGCATACTCACTTGCATTTGTTCCCTATAATTGCACATATCGCTCATTTATATTTCAAAAAATCAAGTTTCGAGAAAAACGCGTTTTATGTTGCGGAATAAAATTTGACTTCCCAACTTAAAAAGGTTAATACACAAAAAATAAAATAACTATTGGGATCATCTTTTGTACAGATTTTGCCAGATATTCGTGCTAAATTTCTGTGCAAGATCAAGCATGATTCGAATTGTTTTAGTTCTTTATAACCTCAAAAAACCTTTTTGTTGATTTATGCCAAACTCCTAGAAAACAAGCTGTAACTCGTTGATTTTTAGAGATATCAACATGAAAATTTGACACAAGATAAAATAAATGTCGTAGAAAAAATAGAAATTGCTAACTCAAAAAACCCGTTTTTTTATTTATGCCACTCTTTGAGTAAATGAGCGATATGTTTGGACGGACAGACCGTCCGTCTGTATCTCAGTTGTCTGGAAGGCTGGAGCGCATGATAACTTTCGAACGGATCAACCGATTTGGTCAAAGTTTTGGATCTCGTAAAGAAAAAAATTTCGCTAAAATGGTAGTAATCGATTCGATCTGAACTTTGCACATCGCAGTATTTCTTCCAGAAATATATCGAACCCAAAATTGATTATATCGGTCCAGTTCTTCAAATAAATTTTTTTTCCAAATGTACAACAAGTTCCAAGAGAATATGTGTGGCCAACATCTTTAGGTACGTCCCTCTCAAATTTCAACATAAGTGCAGCTTAAGACTGATCCTTTGGACTTTTTTGACATTTGTAGTCTTGTTTACTGCGATATCAAATTTTGAGGGGGAAAGTCCATGCTTCAAAGCTCTAAATTCTAAGGAGACCAACTAAAATGGCTTGTGGGAGCAGTAACTATTCATAGATGAAAAAAAAACAAAAAAATATCGCCGGAGGAATTTTCAAATAAATCGCGGTCAAAGTTCACATTTTTTGGGTTATTTTAGGTTTTCACGATTTTGCGTGGGAACGACAAGTCCTATCGAAATGGGACTAAAGAAAATGTTAAAGAGGATTTTCACTGCTACAACATTTTCCTTAGTTGCCTTTCGATAGGACTTGCCGCATCCAGCAAAATCCTGAAAATCTAAAATGAACCTAAAAATGTGAACTTTGACCGCGATTTATTTAAAAATCCCTCCACCTATTTTCCCAGGTGTAAGCCGTTTTCAACTAATGTTAGTTAAGGACTCCATACATGACATTGTTGTATAAGGAGGCGATACAGTCAGTGCATTGTCCCAATTTGAACTTCTATATCTCAAAAATGGTAAAACTTAGGAAAAAGTAGTAAAGGCCAATCGTGTAGAGAATTTGTACAGCTACAACATTTTTAGTCCCATTACGATAGGACTTGCAATTTCCAAGCAAAACCGTGAAAACCTAAAAGACACCTAAATATGTGAACTTTGACCGCGATTTATTTAAAAATCCATCCAACGATTTTTTTTTCTTGTTTTTGGATTTTTCTCATCTATGAACATTGTAGTTTCCGAAACTGCAAAAACTTCCCAAGTGTAAGCACCTTTCAATTAAAGTTAGTTAAGTCGTTCTTTAACATTATACCAAAAGTAAAGAATGCAGCCGGAACAACAATCATGAAAATTTTCGACTTATATTATTTTGTCACGACTTAGCTAGAGTTTGCCAATTGGTTTCTGAGATATTTGATCGACCATGCTGTGGCTTAGTCCAAACATGAGTTTTGTAGTCTCAAACAGTACTCTGAAAAGGATTTGGAGTCTATGAATCGTAGTCTGTATCGTCCGTTTTTAAATTTCTTAAGTTTTTAATTAATCAAATTTGGCGTTTTTATGGCATTAAAGAATAGTTTATTCTTAGGTTATCGACACAATAGCTAGGTATAGAAGTCCAATCTGTGCTCGCAGATACGTGTTATTCTTCTTTATAGAAGTCGTATGGGTATTTCGATATGTAATTAAAAAAATGAGGCGTTATGTTCGGGTCGAACTATACCCCTATACCCTATAACTCCTGTATAACTCAATTCGTCCTACTCGCGAATATAGTTAAGTAGGGATTGGATTAAAACGTGGATATATTTTAACCACTTTCTGCATGGAGGCTCTTTCACAAAAAGGAATCCCAAAATCTGTATTACAGCTGATATTCTAAAAATTAGATTAAGAGCTTTAAAATACTGAAAATCTTGCGATAGCAGAAATAATGGCAATTCTCTGTACTTTTAAAATGCTGGGATATACCATAACGTTGACCTATAGTTTTAATCATATAGGTCCAAAATACAAATCCAAAATACTGAAAACGGGGCGCAACTTTTATATGGCGACTATACCAAACGTGGTTTCAATTTCAATTCTAAATATCTTATATTTAACTTATATGTAATACTCTGTAAAAAGTTAAAATTGTATCCTAAATATTGTGATCTTTCTCTACTGAATTTTTATACTTTGTGTCAATATTTCATATAAAATCAACAGCAAGTTGGGCCCCCCCCGAAATGAAATCCTGCGTACGTCCCTGATCCATACGTAGCCGTTTCCTTTTCCTTCTCTTGTAGGGTTTATACTTTTTCTGTCTGGGATCCATATTCTAGCAGTTTTTAATTCATCCTCAAACCAGCGACCACTTTTTTCTGATGGGTATTGTTCACTAATGATCATAATATCAGCCTCTTGTTCGCGCACTATCTGGGGTAGAAATGTATCTGCAACTCGTCTTCTATGCATGTTCAGTTGTAAAATTTTCATATTGTTTGTTTTTTATTATGAATGCAGCTTTTGGAACCAGGCAAGTGGTTCACATGACGCTTCCCTTTTTCTACGCATATGCAGCATTTGGTTTGGTTTTTGCAATCCTTGCGTGTATGTACAACATTTTCAAGTCTTTTTAAAGTTAATAAAACCTAAAAAGTATCAATAAATTGTATAAGATCCTCCAACATAATCTTCAGTAGTGGGATGCCAAAAAATTTACATCCACAGGTCCATTGAGAGAAGGCCCGCCAAAGTTTTAAGATTCGGAGAAATTTGTTATCACTACCAATATGTTCAAGTTTCGATTTATTCAATATTATCATCTTTAATCAACAAATGTGTAATTTGCATTAATTAATCATTAATTTGTATTTAATAATTATTATTTTCTTTCGCGTTTAAGTGAACCTTTCGCAAATATTTTACCAAGTTCTGTTTTTTGCTCGAAAAATGCCATGGTAAAATTATAGTCCAACGTTGGAGCATAATTGGGAATAATCCCATCATCAATTACCATATTGCTTACATTATAAAGGACATTCTATAACAAAAACAAACCAAAATAAATAAGAAAACACCCACTAACTATCCATAAATGCACCCCAACTTACCGTCATTAAGGGACACTACAGTGGAAAGTTGCTACGTCGAAATAATTCTTGTAATATTGATTTAAGTATGGGATTGAATTTCAAATTGCCCAACGCATCACAAAGTTTGAGTTTTACATTGATAAATTTTAACGACTTTTGCCCGTTAATGGGTCGAACATCAAGCATTAGGGCAATATCTGTACTTAGCGGTAACTGACGATGCAGTTCAATGAAAAAGTTGAGGACATATTTATTCTTGGACACATTCTGCACATGACAATAGTTACGTTTTACCAAATCGGTAGAGACATCACAGCAGAGACTTTTTATTTCAAAGAAAAATTCAGTTTTTGGCTTGGCCTACAAGAGAAGGGTGTGCGGGTAGCATTAAACTAGATTTTTTTAATTAACCGTTAACTGCGTTTTTACCTGGGCTTCCTTCAAACAATGCTGTATTTTAAAATAGAGAAAAAATTTAAAAAACAAAATTTTTATTTTTCTGGTTTATAATAAATGCCACAGTTGAATTGAATACGCAGCAGAACTCAAACTGATGATCATCAATTTTTGTGAACAAAATTATTATTGTTATTTAATTATTTCCATTTTAATGTGATCATAATTGACGAAGAAAATAAGCATTGTGATGGGTCAATGTGATATCAAATCAATATAATAGTAATGTTTTTGCACTACTCTGCAGATTTTTTAAAGAATTTTTTTCAAGGACCAACAGTCCTTCAAGCGTGGATTTTTTAAGAAATTTTTCCCAACGACCTACAGTCCTCTAAGTCTGGATTTTTAGGTAATTTTTTTAACGACTTATAGTCCTCCAAACGTGAATTTTTTAAGTATGCTATTTTTTCCATGGACCTAAAGTCCCCTAAGCGTGGATTTTGAAAGAATTTTTTTCCAACGACCTTAAGTCCTCATTGCATGGATTTCTAAAGTATTTTTTCCAACTACCTACAGCCATCCATGCCTGGATTTCTAAAGTAATTCTTTCCAACGACCTACAGTCCTCCAAGCGTTGATTTTAAAGAAATTTTTTCCGACGACCTTAAGTCCTCCTTGCGTGGATTTCTAAAGTATTTTTTCCAATGACCTACAGCCATCAATGCCTGGGTTTTTAAAGTAATTTTTTCCAACGACCTACAGTCATGCATGCGTAGATTTTTAAAGTAAGCAACTTTTTCCATTGACCTACAGTTCTTCAAGTGTGGATTTTTTAAGTAATGTTTCCATGGGCTTACAGTCCTCCAAGCGTGGATTTTGTAAGTAATTTTTCCCAACAACCTAAAGTCCTCCTTGCGTGGATTTTTAAAGTAATTCTTTCCAAAGGCCTACAGTCCTCCAAGCGTGGATTTTTAAAGAATTTTCTCCAGCGACCTACAGTGATCCATGCGTGGATTTTTATACCCTAAGCATTTATGCTAACGAGGGTATATACACTTTCATACGGGGAAAATGTGCCTCATCGAAATAATGGTTTTAGACCCCAAGTATGTTTGGACGAAATGTGTTTCAGACAATTTGGAGTCGATTTAGCAATGTCCGTCCGTGTGTCTGTCTGGCTGGCTTCGGATAGGTTCACTTTAAGACCTGTCCTCGAGACACTTTGACTTCTGTTGAAGCAACTTGCATTCGCTACCTCAATTACGACGATACATGTTTTTCCAGGGGCGAGTCCGTACTTCTAGAGGAAACAGTCCGAAATTTGTGAAAACCCCTATATGTAGTCGCTGCAGAGCACGATAACTTCTTCATCCCCTTAGGGTACCTCTCCCACAAAAGTTCAACATTCGTGTCGGTATGCAGTTTAGGGTCTCTTCGAAGATGCTTTGGAAATGAATGCCGATGCTGTTCGTTGTGCTCCTGGTGTTTACAGTCATATTATGTTTTCAGTGGACAAGTCCATGCTTCCTGGCATACTGGTCCAAAAGTTATAAGATGACCCACTGAAATGACTAGTGTGCCCAATATATATCAAAAAGATATGACTCTCAATATCAGATCCACTTTCTATGTCGAATATTCCTTTAAGTAGCCCCACCGCAAAACTTTAATCCTAATCCACATTATCGTCGGCAAGTTCAAAGGTACAAAATGGCCACAAAATTCTGAAAAGACCTGAAATATGTTCGATCTGTCCGTAGATTAATATTTCAATTCACATAGGCTGAGGGTAAATCTCTGTCGGCAAAGCCGACTGATACTTTTTTACTTGTTTAATTAACCCTTAACTGCGTTTTTACCTGGGCTTCCTTCAAACAATTCTGTATTGTAAAATAGAGAATAAATTTTAAAAACAACATTTTTATTTAACTGATTTATAATAAATGCCACCGATTAATTGAATACTCAGCAGAACACAAACTGATGATCATCTATTTTTGTAGACAAAATAATTATTTTTATTTACTTATTTCCATTTTAATGTGATTATAATTGACGAACAAAATAAGCAATGTGCTGGGGTCATCGTGATACGAAATCAATATAATGGTAATGTCTTTACACTACGCTGCAGATTTTTTAAAGAATTTCTTTCAAGGACCGACCAACAGTCCTCCAAGGGTGGATTTTTTAAGTAATTTTTCTCAACGACTTACAGTCCTTCAAAAATGGAATTTTTAAGTAATTTTTTCCATCGACCTACCGTCCTCCAAGCGTGGATTTTTAAGTAATTTTTTTCCATCGACCTACAGTCCTCCAAGCGTGGATTTTTAAATAAAATTTTCCCAACGACCTACAGTCCTCCTAGACTGGATTGTTAGGCCATTTTTAACGACTTATAGTCCTCCAAACGTGGATTTTTAGGTAATTTTTCCCAACGACCTACAGTCCTCCAAAAATGGAATTTTTCAGTCAATTTTTCCATCAACCTACAGTCCTCCAAGCGTGGATTTTTTAAAGTAATTTTTCCATGAACCTACAGTCCTCCAAGCGTGGATTTTTTAAAGTAATTTTTCCATGAACCTACAGTTCTCTAAGCGTGGATTTTTAAAGTAATTTTTCCATGAACCTACCGTCCTCCAAGCGTGGAGTTTTTAAAGTAATTTTTTCCAACGACCTACAGTCCTCCAAGCGTGGATTTTTTAAGTTATTTTTTCACGAACCTACAGTCCTCCAAACGTAGATTTTTTACGTAATTTTTTTCCATGGAGCTACTGTACTTCAAGCGTGGATTTTTAAAGTAATTTTTTCCAACGACCTACAGTCCTCCAAGCGTGGATTTTAAAGTAGATTTTCCATGGACCTACAGTCCTCCAAGCGTGGATTTTTAAGTAGATTTTCCATGGACCTACAGTCCTCCAAGCGTGGATTTTGCAAGTAATTTTTTCCATGGACCTTCAGTCCTCCAAGCGTGGATGTTTTAAGTAATTTTCCATGGACCTACAGTACTCCAAGCGTGGATTTTTTAAGTCATTTTTTCCATGGACCTACAGTCCTCCAAGCGTGAATTTTTTAAGTAATTTTTCCCATGGACCTACAGTCCTCCAAGCGTGGATTTTTAAGTTATTTTTCAATGGAACTACAGTCCTCCAAGCGTGGATTTTTTAACTAATTCTTCCATGGACCTACAGTCCTCCAAGCGTGGATTTTTAAGTAATTTTTCCATGGACCTACAGTCCTCCAAGCTTGGATTTTTTAAGTAATTTTTCCATGGACCTACAGTCCTCCAAGCGTGGATTTTTTAAGTAATTTATCCATGGACCTACAGTCCTCCAAGCGTGGATTTTTTAAGTAATTTTTTCCAACGACCTACAGTCCTCCAAGCGTGGATTTTTTAACTAATTCTTCCATGGACCTACAGTCCTCCAAGCGTGGATTTTTAAGTAAATTTTCCATGGACCTACAGTCCTCCAAGCTTGGATTTTTTAAGTAATTTTTCCATGGACCTACAGTCCTCCAAGCGTGGAATTTTTAAGTAATTTTTCCATGGACCTACAGTCCTCCAAGCGTGGATTTTTCAAGTAATTTTTCCCATGGACCTACAGTCCTCCAAGCGTGGATTTTTCAAGTAATTTTTGCCATGGACCTTCAGTCCTCCAAGCGTGGATGTTTTAAGTAATTTTTCCATGGACCTACAGTCCTCCAAGCGTGGATTTTTTAAGTAATTTTTCAATGGAACTACAGTCCTCCAAGCGTGGACTTTTTAAGTAATTTTTTCATGGACCTACAGTCCTCCAAGCGTGGATTTTTTAAGTAATTTTTCCATGGACCTACAGTCCTCCAAGCGTGTATTTTTTAAGTAATTTTTCCATGGTCCTACAGTCCTCCAAGCGTGGATTTTTTAAGTAATTTTTCCATGGACCTACAGTCTTCCAAGCGTGAATTTTTTAAGTAATTTTTCCATGGACCTACAGTCCTCCAAGCGTGGATTTTTTAAGTAATTTTTCCATGGACCTACAGTCCTCCAAGCGTGGATTTTTCAAGTAATTTTTCCCATGGACCTTCAGTCCTCCAAGCGTGGATGTTTTAAGTAATTTTTCCATGGGCCTACAGTCCTCCAAGCATGGATTTTTTAAGTAATTTTCCCATTGACCTACAGTCCTCCAAGCGTGGATTTTTTAAGTAATTTTTCCATGGACCTACAGTCCTCCAAGCGTGGATTTTTCAAGTAATTTTTCCCATGGACCTTCAGTCCTCCAAGCGTGGATGTTTTAAGTAATTTTTCCATGGGCCTACAGTCCTCCAAGCATGGATTTTTTAAGTAATTTTCCCATTGACCTACAGTCCTCCAAGCGTGGATTTTTCAAGTAATTTTTCCCATGGACCTACAGTCCTCCAAGCGTGGATTTTTCAAGTAATTTTTCCCATGGACCTTCAGTCCTCCAAGCGTGGATGTTTTAAGTAATTTTTCCATGGGCCTACAGTCCTCCAAGCATGGATTTTTTAAGTAATTTTCCCATTGACCTACAGTCCTCCAAGCGTGGATTTTTTAAGTAATTTTTCCATGGACCTACAGTCCTCCAAGCGTGGATTTTTCAAGTCATTTTTCCCATGGAACTTCAGTCCTCCAAGCGTGGATGTTTTAAGTAATTTTTCCATGGAAATACAGTCCTCCAAGCGTGGATTTTTAAGTAATTTTTCCATTGACCTACAGTCATCCAAGCGTGGATTTTTTAAGTAATTTTTCCATTGACCTACAGTCCTCCAAGCGTGGATTTTTTAAGTAATTTTTCCATGGACCTACAGTCCTCCAAGCTTGGATTTTTTTAGTAATTTTTCCAACGACCTACAGTCCTCCAAGCGTGGATTTTTTAAGTAATTTTTTCCAGCGACCAACAGTCCTCCAAGCGTGGATTTTTTAAGTAAATTTTCCATGAACCTACAGTCTTCCAAGCGTGAATTTTTTAAGTAATTTTTCCATGGACCTACAGTCCTCCAAGCGTGGATTTTTCAAGTAATTTTTCCCATGGACCTTCAGTCCTCCAAGCGTGGATGTTTTAAGTAATTTTTCCATGGGCCTACAGTCCTCCAAGCATTGATTTTTTAAGTAATTTTCCCATTGACCTACAGTCCTCCAAGCGTGGATTTTTTAAGTAATTTTTCCATGGACCTACAGCGTGGATTTTTCAAGTAATTTTTCCATGGACCTACAGCGTGGATTTTTCAAGTAATTTTTCCATGGACCTACAGCGTGGATTTTTCAAGTAATTTTTCCATGGACCTACAGCGTGGATTTTTCAAGTAATTTTTCCATGGACCTACAGCGTGGATTTTTCAAGTAATTTTTCCATGGACCTACAGCGTGGATTTTTCAAGTAATTTTTCCCATGGAACTTCAGTCCTCCAAGCGTGGATGTTTTAAGTAATTTTTCCATGGAAATACAGTCCTCCAAGCGTGGATTTTTTAAGTAATTTTTCCATTGACCTACAGTCATCCAAGCGTGGATTTTTCAAGTAATTTTTCCCATGGAACTTCAGTCCTCCAAGCGTGGATGTTTTAAGTAATTTTTCCATGGAAATACAGTCCTCCAAGCGTGGATTTTTTAAGTAATTTTTCCATTGACCTACAGTCATCCAAGCGTGGATTTTTTAAGTAATTTTTCCATTGACCTACAGTCCTCCAAGCGTGGATTTTTCAAGTAATTTTTCCCATGGAACTTCAGTCCTCCAAGCGTGGATGTTTTAAGTAATTTTTCCATGGACCTACAGTCCTCCAAGCGTGGATTTTTTAAGTAATTTTTCCATTGACCTACAGTCATCCAAGCGTGGATTTTTTAAGTAATTTTTCCATTGACCTACAGTCCTCCAAGCGTGGATTTTTTAAGTAATTTTTCCATTGACCTACAGTCCTCCAAGCGTGGATTTTTTAGGTAATTTTTCCATGGACCTACAGTCCTCCAAGCGTGGATGTTCTAAGTAATTTTTCCATGGACCTACAGTCCTCCAAGCGTGGATTTTTTAAGTAATTTTTCCATTGACCTACAGTCCTCCAAGCGTGGATTTTTTAGGTAATTTTTCCATGGACCTACAGTCCTCCAAGCGTGGATTTTTTAAGTATTTTTTCCATTGACCTACAGTCCTCCAAGCGTGTATTTTTTAAGTAATTTTTCCATGGACGTACAGTCCTCCAAGCGTGGATTTTTTAAGTAATTTTTCCATGGACCTACAGTCTCCCAAGCGTGGATTTTTTAAGTAATTTTTCCATGGACCTACAGTCCTCCAAGCGTGGATTTTTTTAGTAATTTTTTCCAACGACCTACAGTCCTCCAAGCGTGGATTTTTTAAGTAATTTTTTCCAGCGACCAACAGTCCTCCAAGCGTGGATTTTTTAAGTAAATTTTCCATGAACCTACAGTCTTCCAAGCGTGAATTTTTTAAGTAATTTTTCCATGGACCTACAGTCCTCCAAGCGTGGATTTTTTAAGTAATTTTTCCAAGGACCTACAGTCCTCCAAGCGTGGATTTTTCAAGTAATTTTTCCCATTTCAAGTCCATGCTTCCTGGCATACTGGTCCAAGCGTGGATTTTTTAAGTAATTTTTCCATTGACCTACAGTCCTCCAAGCGTGGATTTTTTAAGTAATTTTTCCATTGACCTACAGTCCTCCAAGCGTAGATTTTTAATAATTTTTCCCTTGACCTACAGTCCTCCAAGCGTGGATTTTTTTAGGTAATTTTTCCATGGACCTACAGTCCTCCAAGCGTGGATTTTTTAAGTAATTTTTCCATGGACCTACTGTCCTCCAAGCGTGGATTTTTCAAGTAATTTTTCACATGGACCTTCAGTCATCCAAGCGTGGAAGTTTTAAGTAATTTTTCCCTGGACCTACAGGCCTCCAAGCGTGAATTTTTTAGGTCATTTTTCCCCGGACCTACAGGCCTCCAAGCCTAAATTTTTTAATTTATTTCTTCCCTGGACCTACAAACTCCACGCGTGGATTTTTAAAGTTTTTTCCCTGAATTTAAGGGCCTCCAAGCGTGGATTTTTAAGTAATTTTTTTCATCGACCTACAGGCCTCCAAGCGTGGATTTTTAAGTAAATTTTTTTCATCGACCTACAGGCCTCCAATCGTGGATCTTTTAAATAGTTTTTTCCCTGGACATACAATCCTCCAAGAGTGGATTTTTTAAGTAATTTTCCCTGGACCTACAGTCCTCCAAGCGTGAATTTTTTAAGTATTTGTTTCCAACGACCTACAGTGGATTTTTTAAGTATTTTTTTCCCTGGACCTGCAGGCCACCAAGCGTGGATTTTTAAGTTTTTTTCCCTGGACCTACAGGCCTCCAAACGTGGATTTTTTAAGTTATTTCTTCCCTGGACCTACAGGACTCCACGCGTGGATTTTTTCCCTGGACATACAATCCTCCAAGCATGTATATTTTAAGTATTTTTTTAACGACCTACAGTCCATCACGCGTTGATTTTTTAAGTAATTGTTTTCCCTGGACCTACAGGCCACCAAGCGTGGATTTTTTAAGTATTTTTTCCTGGGCCTACAGGCCTCCAAGTGTGGAGTTTTTAAATAATTTTGTTTCTGTACCTACAGGCCTCCAAGCGTGGATTTTTTAAGTAGGTCGATGGAAAGTTATACTTAAAAATCCACGCTTGGAGGACTGTAGGTCCATGGAAAATAATACTTAAAAATCCACGCTTGAAGGACTGTAGGTATATTGAAAATTATACTTAAAAATCCACGATTGGAGAACTGTAGGTCCATGGAAAATTATACTTAAAAATCTACGCTTGGAGAACTGTAGGTCCATGGAAAATTATACTTAAAAATCCACGCTTCGAGGACAGTATGTCTATGGAAAAAGTTTCTTAAAAATCCAAGCTTGGAGGACTGTAGGTACAGGGAAAAAATTACTTAAAAACACCGCGCTTGTGGATTGTATGTCCATGGAACAAAATTAATTAAAAAATCTACGCTTGGAGGACTGTAGGTCCATGGAAAAAATTACTTAAAAAATTCACGCTTGGAGGACTGTATTTTCATGAAAAAAATGACTTAGGGCCAGTTTATGTATGTCGATAAGAAAATGAATGCGTAAAAAAACTACCAAATTTGAGTGTGTTTTTCAAATTTGTTTTTAGTTTTGAAGCAAAAGAAAAGGAAATAATATTTCCAAAACTAAAGTTTGGGTGTGTTTCATGCGCACACATTTTCGTTTCGAGACACATAAACAGGAGGTTAGAAAATATACACTTGGAGAGCTGTAGGCTAATGGCCCATGAAAAAAATTACTTAAAATATCCACGCTTGGAGAACTGTAGACTCATGGCCCATGAAAAAAATTACCTAAAAAATCCACGCTTGGAGGACTGTAGGTCCAGGGAAAAGATTACCTAAAAAATCCACGCTTGGAGGACTGTAGGTCCAGGGAAAAGATTACCTAAAAAATCCACGCTTGGAGAACTGTAGACTCGTGGCCCATGGAAAAAATTACCTAAAAAATCCACGCTTGGAGGCCTGTAGGTCCAGCGAAAAGATTACTTAAAAAATCCACGCTTGGAGGCCTGTAGGTTAAGGGAAAAAATTACTTAAAAATCCATGCTTGGAGGCCTGTAGTTCCGGGAATCCACGCTTGGAGGACTGTAGGTTAAGGGAAAAAATTACTTAAAAATCCATGCTTGGAGGCCTGTAGTTCCGGGAATCCACGCTTGGAGGACTGTAGGTCCAGGGAAATAATTACTTAAAAAATCCACGCTTGGAGGCTTGGAGTCCAGGGAAAAGATTACCTAAAAAATCCACGCTTGGAGAACTGTAGACTCATGGCCCATGGAAAAGATTACTTAAAAAATCCATGCTTGTAGGCCTGTAGGTCCAGGGAAAAATTACTTAAAAAATCCACGCTTGGAGGACTGTAGGTCCAGGGAAAAATTATTAAAAAAAATCCACGCTTGGAGTAATTTTTTCCATGGACCTACAGTCCTCCAAGCGTGAATTTTTTAAGTAATTATTTCCATGGAACTGCAGGCCTCCAAGCATGGAATTTTAAGTAATTATTTCCCTGGACCTATAGTCCTCCAAGCGTGGATTTTTTAATTAATTTTTCCCTGGACCTACAGGCCTACAAGCATGGATTTTTTAAGTAATCTTTTCCATGGGCCATGAGTCTACAGTTCTCCAAGCGTGGATTTTTAAGTAATTTTTCCATGGATCTACAGGCTTCCAAGTGTGGATTTTTAACGTATTTTTTTCTATGGATCTACAGGCTTCCAAATGTGGATTTTTTAAGTAATTTTGTCCATGGACCTACAGGCTTCCTAGCGTGGATTTTTTAAGTAGTGAGAAATATTCTTAACAAGATTTCCATTGTTGCTGTTATTATTATTTATTATTACTATTTTCTCAATTTAAACGTTCAGTAGAACCCTGAACAAATACCTTTCCCAGATAAGTTATTTCTTGATAAAAGGCAATGGTTACATTAAAATCCATGCTGGGTGCATATCCAGGAATAAGATCTTGGCTTACTATCACATCGGAAATGTTATAAAGAGTATTCTAAAATGAAAATAGAACATAAATAATTTTTCCTCAATAGAACAACAATACACATTCAGTCAAATTACCGCCTTAATTGGGCACTCCGCTGGTAGATTGCTGTGTTGTATCATTTTCTCCTGAAATATCATTACCAATGGATTCGTTTTCATATTACCCAAGGCATTACAAACGTTCATTTTAATATTTAAGAATTTTACAACCTTACGACCACCGGCCGGTCTAACATCAGCAAGGATATTTGCGTCGGTATTCGATGGCAATTGACGATTCAGAGCAATTAAGAAATTAAAGGCATACGCATTGTTGGTCACATTTTGTAAATCACAGTGGTAACGTATCACCCAATTATTACACACTTCACAGGTTACATTGTGAATTCTAAGGGAATATGAAATTTTCTTGCCCTGGCGAAAGGAAAATAAAATATTTTTTAGATAGAATTGAGGATTAGCAGAGAATACGTGTAGAATCCTTTAAAATATACCTGAATTTCATGCAGCTGTTGGATAAGTAAAAAAATAAAAATTATTTTTAACCACAACATTTCCACTTGAATATTTTCAATTAAATGGCATTTCAAACACAAAAATTAGTAAAGAAAATTGTCTGTCCGGAAAAATTATTGTTAATGATTTTTTGATTCATATCTAATTGCTGATAATTATTGCTGTAATTATTTATATGACACTAGCTGAACCCGGTGCGCTTTGCTACCCCGACATAGATAAATTATAATGGAATGCTTTTTTAATATTTTAGCGTACAAATAAATATAGGAGATATGAAGGCGTTCTCTACCCATTCAGGGATGTTTTGGAGCTACTATGGTATTTTTGTATGTTTCAGGAGGTAACACTCCTCCTAAAGCCTTTTCGACTATATGTATTCCTACGCAAGTTATATACTCTTACAGTACTAATTTCTCTTTATTTGTACAGATTGGATTTGGAGTGAATAAAATTAAGAATAGAACCAGGTTTGAGAACCTTAGGTTTGAGAATAGTTGTAATTTATTTTATAAATGGGACTTATTATTTCCAGGTCATATACATATTAACATTTTGTGATATCTTAAATTACTCTTAGGATAACTCCCACTCGTATTCATAATTTTTACTAAATATTGACTTAGTTATATCATATTAAAACATTATTCTTAAGAAGTCTCTCAAAGATATAATATTTAAAGCTGTAGCCTTCGTCAATTCTTTCTCAACTATAAGTACTTGTGTATATAATGATGACTTTTAAATATCTTCAAAATTTCATTGAAATTGGACATACGCACAGTGGTTCAGAATGGTTTTTTTCTGGTCAAAATTCTGTAACTTTTGAACGGATATTTTCATAATTCTTTTTTTCTTAGACAGATAACACAATCAGCTTTCAGACGAATTATAGGCAGCCAAATTCGGTCTGGAAATCGCAGAGAAATTCAAGGTCAAAGTTAAACTTTTGAGTTTTTTAAACTATTGTTCATAAAAATTTGAGTGTTCATGTGGTTTTTATATCTTCCTATGTATTAAAGATGGTCAAACACCAACAAATAGACAATAAAATTACCAAAAAACTAAAAAAAAAAAATTCAAAAAAATTTGGAAAAAAAATTTTTATCAAAAAATTGTAAAAAATTTTTTTTACAAAAAAATTTTAATTTTTTCAAAAATGAAAAAATACTCCTTCTGATTTTATACAACTTATATAACTCGTATAAAAACTCATATACTCAAAAAAATTTTAATTGGTATCAAAAAGCTGTAATTCATATGGAAACAGTATAGAAAAACACACAATTTTACCCATGTAATTTCAATAAATTGAAAAAAGTGTTAAACGGACGGAACGGGACGGGAACAAAAGTATATATGGGCTGAAAGAGGACTCTCGGGCATCTTTCTGTGAAAACGGAACTTTGTTCCATGTTGTTCTACAAAAGTTCTAGTCCACTAAATTTGGAATTTCATAAAATTTAGTACCTGAGGAAAAATAAAATAGCTCATGTTGTGTAAGCGCTACGGTAATTTGCTGGAACGATTTTTAAAGACCACAATCCTACCTAGCTTACAAAAAAACAATGAACACAATATCTGTTATAGTTTCCGAGAAATAGCTACATCTTTCTCCAGAAATTTGCAAAAATTACGTATTTCCTAAAAATGGGGAAAATGTTCGTTTTTAGGGGCACACCACGCCCACTCCTTCCAATATGTTGACCTAATTTTGTGGTTTCCTTAGTTTCAATATGTTTACTATCAAATCCCATATAGAAATTAAATATCTTTGACAAAACAAAAATTAGATTTTTGGCCAGGAAAATCGATTCCTGAACCATTGTGATACGCAACAAAAACATGAAAATATATATGGGAGCTATATTTTGATCTGAACAGATCTCGATATCATATTGCACATTTATTTTTACACCAAATCCCGTCTCAAATTCCAGATTTCAATGAAATTGAACATACATAACGTGTTTGGTGCACAAAACGCAGGAAATCGGCCGAATATATATATGGGAGCTATATCCAAATATGAACCGATTTCGATATAATTTGGCACATTTATGTCTAGACCAAACTGCGTTAGACATTCCAAATTTTCGGCGAAATTTGACATACATAGTGTGCTTGGTGCATAAAATACAGGAAATCGGCCAAAAATATATAAGAGAGCTATATTTCGATCTGAACAGATCTCAATATCATTTTGCACATTTATTTTACACCAAATCCCGTCTCACATTCCAGATTGCAATGAAATTGAACATACATAACGTGTTTGGTGCATAAAATACAGGAAATCGGCCGAAACTATATATGGGAGCTATATCCAAATCTGAACCGATTTCGATATAATTTGGCACATTTATTTCTAGACCAAGTTCTGTAACACATTCCAAATTTTAGCGAATTTGAACATATATGGCGTGTTTGGTGCATCAAATGCGGAAAATCGGCCGAAAATATATATGGGAGCTACATCCAAATCTGAACCGATTTCGATATAATTTGGCACATGTATTTCTAGGCCAAGTTCAGTCACACATTCAAAATTTTATTGAAATTGGATATAAATAGCGTGTTTGGTGCCTCAAATACATGAAATCGGCAGAAAGTATATATGGAGCTATATCCAAAATCTGAACCGATTTCGATATAAATTGGCACATATATTTCTAGGCCAATATCCATCACACATTCTAAATTTCAGCGAATTTGGACATATATAGAGTGTTTGGTGCATAAAATAAGGAAATCGGCCGAAAATATATGTATATGGGAGCTATATCCAAATCTGAACCAATCTCGACATAATTTAGCACATTTATTTCTTGAACAAATTCCGTCAGACATTAAAAATTTCATTGAAATTGGTCATAAATAGCATGTTTGGTACATAAAATAAGGAAATCGGCCGAAAATATATGTATGTGGGAGCTATATCCAAATCTGAACCGATTTAAATATAATTTGGTAAATTTATTTCTACATTAAATTCCGTCACACATACAAAATTTGAAGATTGTATCTATAATAGTTCTAAAGATATTTGCATACAAAATCTAAATTTTTTGGAGGTACCTCCGGTTTTGATGCTATATCTCCAGATCAAAGCGAAATTTCAAAAAATTATATTGCCTATTTTCATTCCAGGCCATGTAGCAATGTACCCTAAACATTTCAGTAAGATCTGTTCAGCGGTTTTCGAGTCTATAAGGCACAAACAAACAAACCAACAAACGTACAAACAAATTTCAATTTTATATAGATAGATGATATTTCCTACGAAATGCTTGTTTAATTGGCAAAATTCGTCTCTAGAATATTTCTATCAAGTTTTCAATTTATACATATGCTTCGTGTCCACTGAGCCCATAATGAGCTGAATTCAGTGAGAATGAATGAATGAATGAGAACATGTCACACGTTGACTTCTTTTTGTATAATTTGCTAACTCTTATTTTCGACCACTTCGTTGATTAATTCTGAAATACTTTTCCATCTGGTTTCATGACGTGAAGTAGACCAGAGTAGTTTTGGCTCAACTACGCTCGGGATGGTGCAGCCGTCTGAATTCATATGGGGCAAGGATCTATGACACCGGACACAACATCTGCCCAGCATGCGGTACAACTGCCTTGCCAAACTTACTAAATTACCTCCAGTAGATCAGTGGTTACATTCCATAGAAACAGCAACATTTCTAGAACTGGAGATAGACCCAGAGCCAGATTAAGCAGAAAAACCAACATACGAACATATAAAAACTGTTACAAGTACCTTAGGTAATATTTTCCATGGACCTACAGTCCTTCAAGAGTGAATTTTTAAGTAATTTTTTCCATGGACCTACAATCCATCTAGCGTGGATTTTTAAAATATTTTTTCCAACGACCTACAGTCCTCCAAGAGTGAATTTTTTAAGTCACTTTTTCCAACGACCCAAAGTCCTCCAAACGTGGATTTTTTAAGTAATTTTTTCCAACGACCCAAAGTCCTCCAAGCGAGGATTTTTAAAATAATTTTTTCCATCGACCAACAGTCCTCCAAGAGTGAATTTTTTAAGTCACTTTTTCCAACAACCCAAAGTCCTCCAAACGAGGATTTTTAAAATAATTTTTTCCAACGACCTACAGTCCTCCAAGCGTGGATTTTTTAAATATTTTTTCTAACGATCTACAGTGCTCCAATCGTGGATTTTTATAATAATTTTTTCTAACGATCTACAGTGCTCCAATCGTGGCTTTTTATAATAATTTTTTCCATCGACCTACAGTCCTCCAAGCGTGGATTTTTTAAGTAAATTTTTCCGACGACCTACAGTCCTCCAAGCGTGGATTTTTTAAATATTTTTTCTAACGATCTACAGTGCTCCAATCGTGGATTTTTATAATAATTTTTTCTAACGATCTACAGTGCTCCAATCGTGGCTTTTTATAATAATTTTTTCCATCGATCTACAGTGCTCCAATCGTGGATTTTTAAGTCATTTTTTCCATCGACCTAAAGTCCTCCAAGCGTGGATTTTTTAAGTAAATTTTTCCGACGACCTACAGTCCTCCAAGCGTGGATTTTTTAAATATTTTTTCTAACGATCTACAGTGCTCCAATCGTGGATTTTTATAATAATTTTTTCTAACGATCTACAGTGCTCCAATCGTGGCTTTTTATAATAATTTTTTCCATCGACCTACAGTCCTCCAAGCGTGGATTTTTTAAGTAAATTTTTCCGACGACCTACAGTCCTCCAAGCGTGGATTTTTTAAATATTTTTTCTAACGATCTACAGTGCTCCAATCGTGGATTTTTATAATAATTTTTTCTAACGATCTACAGTGCTCCAATCGTGGCTTTTTATAATAATTTTTTCCATCGATCTACAGTGCTCCAATCGTGGATTTTTAAGTCATTTTTTCCATCGACCTAAAGTCCTCCAAGCGTGGATTTTTTAAGTACATTTTTCCAACGACCTACAGTCCTCCAAGCGTGGATTTTTTAAATATTTTTTCTAACGACCTACAGTCCTCCAAGCGTGGATTTTTAAGTAATTTTTTCCATCGACCAATAGTCCTGTAAGCGTGGATTTTTTAAGTAATTTTATTCCAACGACCTACAGTCCCCCTAGCTTGAATTTTTTTACGCATTTTTTCCAACGACCAACAGGCCTCCAAGCGAGGATTTCTTCCAGCGGTTTTTAAGCATTTTTTCCCAAGGAACTACAGTTCTACAAGCGAGGATTTTTAGAATAGTTTTTCCAACGACCAACAGGCCTCCAAGCAAGGATTTGTTAAGCATTTTTTCCAACGAACTACATTCGTCCAAGCTTGGATTTTTTAAGCATTTTTCCCAAGGAACTTCAGTCCTACAAGCGAAGATTTTTAAAATAATTTTTCCCAACGACATACAGTCTTCCATGCGAGGATCTTTACCATCATTTTTAAGATAATTTTTACAAACGACCAAGCGTGTCCAAGCGACCCAAGCATAGATTTTTAAAATAATTTTTCCCAACGACCGACATTCCTCCAAGCGAGGATTTTTAAAATAATTTTTCCTAACGACCAAGAGTGATCAAGCGATCCAAGCGTGGATTTTAAAAATATTTTTTCCCAACGAACTACAGTCCTCCAAGCGAAAATTTTTAAAATAATTTCTCCCAGCGAAATAGAGTCCTCCACCAAACTACAGACCTCCAAGCGAGAATTTTTAAAATAATTTTTCCCAACGAACTACAGTACCCCAGGCGAGGATTTTTAACATAATTTTTAAAAAAAATTTTCCCAACGACCAAGCGTGACAAAGTAATCCAAACGTGGATTTTTTAAAATAATTTTTCCCAACGACCTAAAGTCCTCCAAGCGAGGATTTTTAAAATAATTTTTTTGCTGCCTTATTATTCTTCAGTCGGTTTATTACTGTCTTTACCTCATCTTGGCCGGGTGATATACATTCAATACCATCTTCAGTGATTGGAATTGTGGTATCATCGTCATCTTCCCAACTATTGGATACCAACAGTTTTGAAAAATGCTCTTTCCACATCCTGAGCACACTATCTGTATCAGTTATCAAATTACATTGCTGGTCTCTACAGGTGGATGGTACAGATACTTTGATAGAATTTTCGGACTTTATTTTGGTTCCTGTACACAAAGATTTTTTCTAGAGTTGTGTAGTTCCGGAACGAACTAGTTCCAAAGATTCCGGACGAGGAACTATTGGAACTATATTCGGCTCTTGCATTTATATAGTTCCTTATGAACCGTGCATATAATTCCTTTCATTTGTATAATTTACTTTCTTAATTTAATTCCACACTTACTTCGATCTTTCACGTTCGGTTCCTTCATCATTCAGATGCGGTCACATTCTTAAATAAACGTAAATCTCATCCTGGTTATATCGCAGCAATTCACTTATTTTTATGTCAATTTATCCTCCAAAAGATAAAAACAAAAAGAAAGATTAGTTCAACTACTTCGCTCTCGTACCTATTTGTAACGAAGGAAGTAAAAAGAAGTCTTCTCTAGACCATAGAAAACCTCTATAGGCCTCCTTTAGTACATAGAAGTCCACAAGAGATCTTCTGTAATCCATAGAAGACATCAAAACGGCTTCTGTAGCTCATAGAAGACATCAAGAGACAGTTTTTAGTCTACAGCAGGTCAAAAGAGGTCACGTGAAAGACCTCTAGAGGTCTTTTATTGTTCATAGAACATCTCAAGAGATATTTTGTTGTCCACAGAAGACTTCAGCTTGGAGGTGCCAGCTTGGAGAGTTCAGTGCCCATTTGAAATGAAAGAGAGACCAAGTTAGGTCTTGGGATTTGCCATGTTAAAGCCGGCCAGGGTCATTGCTTTGTAACTTTCATCCCCTACCTCCCCAGCTAATATGCCTAGCATTTAGTTTGGCTCCAACTACCAACTCTCCAGCAACGACCAAAGTGCATAAGTATTCTAAGTTCGCTGTATCCAAGTCGTTTTGATCACTTTGTTGATAAATTCTGCAAGGCTTTTTAATCTGGGTTCACGAAGTGAATGAAAATTACATGCAATGAGATAAAAATGAAATCCACCGAAGTAAACAATTACCTCCAACAATTCGAAAAAGTAGAAAAGTAGAACTCTAGGTGTTGACGATGATTGCAAAAAATGAAATCCACCGAAGTAAACATTTACCTCCAACAATTCGAAAAAGTAGAAAAGTAGAACTCTAGGTGTTGACGATGATTGCAAAAGATTACCTTGCTTTGGAATTATTGGCGAGACAGAGTTCAGAAAATTGTAACCCTAATGCTGCAATGTCCGAACTAGAACTTGCCATCCAGAAAACAATCATCAAATGTTTGTTGTTGTTGTTGGAATTTATTATTATTTTCCTCAAATTCATACACAGAAAAAAAAACAAATTCATTAAATTTATGAATAGTGTTCAACAGACGGGAAATTCATTCTCCACAGTGAAACATCTGACAATGGTATGAGGCTAATAGACTTTGCAGCTGCAAGAAACATGGTAGTTAGCAGTACCAGATTTACGCATCCCGATATTCAAAACGGCACCTGGCTGTTGCCAAATCAAAGAACAAGAAATTAAATTGATCACGTTGTGATAGATGGAAGACATGCATCAAGCGTGTTGGATGTACGATCGTTCCGAGATGCAAACATAGACTCGGACCACTACCTTGTTGCAGCAAAAGTACGTACCAGATTAAACGTAGCACACCAAGTGCGAACAGACACAACACGGAATTTGGACATCGGTAAGCTGCAATCACAACAGATAGCCACAGCATATTTCACTCAACTGGCCCAACTGCTTGATCAATGCACTACTCGTCCCGATAACATATCAGAACAATGGCAAAACATTGCCCACTCCATGCAAACAGCCGCAAAATCAGTACTTGAATACCAGAGACCTCCACCAAGGAATCCATGGTATGACCAGGAGTGTCGTGCTGCTACCGAAGAGAAAAAAGAGGTATCGAGAGGAAAGGAGAAACGTCTTTTCCGCACGAAAAAGAGAGAGATGGAAAAGCGGGAGTGTGAACAAATCGAGATGTACAGGAGACAGAATGAAGTCCGAAAATTCTACCAAAGAGTGAAACATCAAACTGATGGCTTTGGTACAGGCACCTCCTCCTGTAGAGACCAGCAAGGTAATTTAGTAACTGGTACGGATAGTGTGCTAAGGAAATGGAAAGAGCATTTTTCCAAACTGTTGGTATCCAATAGTAGCGAAGTCGACGAAGATACCTCAGATCCAATCCTAGAAGATGGTATTGAATGTATACCACCCGGCCAAGATGAGGTAAAGACAGCAATAAACCGGCTGAAGAATAATAAGGCAGCAGGAGCTGATGGCCTACCAGCCGAGCTGTTCAAAACCGGAGGCGACACGCTGATAAGGTGTATGCATCAGCTAGTTAGCACAATCTGGCAGGAAGAACGCGTACCCGACGATTGGAACGTGAGTATCCTGTGCCCCGTCCATAAGAATGGAGATAAGACTTTATGCTCCAACTATAGGGGCATAGGTCTTCTCCCTATCGCCTACAAGATAGGGTAGATAAGTACTCTTAACTACGTGGGAGAGACCTGGGTAAGTACTCTATGTCACATCTACTGAGACCTGATTGATGGAGGGATGATGCACAGATACTAACTACTGTTACGGCAAGAGACCTTAATAAGTACTCAAGCCAGGTTATGGGAGAATACCACCGCAAGAGACCTTAATAAGTACTCAAACAAGGATATTGGGCAATACTACTGCTAAGTATTGAAGCAAGGATACTGGGGAATACTACTGCAAGAGACCTTAGTAAGTACTCAAGCAAGGATACTGGGGAATACTACTGCAAGAGGCCTCAGTAAGTCCTCAAGCAAGGATACTGGGGAATACCACTGCAAGAGACCTTAGTAAGTACTCAAGCAAGGATACTGGGGAATACTACTGCAAGAGACCTCAGTAAGTACTGAAGCAAGGATACTGGGGAATACCACTGCAAGAGACCTTAGTAAGTTCAAGCAAGGATACTGGGGAGTACTACCGCAAGAGACCTTAATAGGTACTCAAGCAAGGATACTGGGGAATACTACTGCAAGGGACCTTAGTAACTACTCAAGCAAGGATACTGGGGAATACTACTGAAAGAGACGTTAATAAGTACGCAAGCAAGGATACTGGGGAATACTACTGCAAGATACCTTAGTAAGTACTCAAGCAAGGATACGAGGGATACTACTGCAAGAGACCCTAGTAAGTACTCAAGCAAGGATACTGGGGAATACTACTGCAAGAGACCTTAATAGGTACTCAAGCATGGATACTGGGGAATACTACTGCAAGAGACCTTAGTAAGTACTCAAGCAAGGTTACAGGGGAATACTACTGCAAGAGACCTTAATAGGTACTCAAGCATGGATACTGGGGAATACTACTGCAAGAGACCTTAGTAAGAACTCAAGCAAGGATATTGGGGAATACTACTGCAGGAGACCTTAGTAAGGATACTGGGAAATACTACTGCAAGGAACCTTAGTAAGTACTCAAGCAAGGATACTGGGGAATACTACTGCAAGAGACCTTAGTAAGTACTCAAGCAAGGATACTGGGGAATACTACTGCACGAGACCTTAGTAAGTACTCAACAAGGGTACTGGGGGATACTATTGCAAGATACCTTAATAGATACTCAAGCAAGGATACGTGAGGATTCAAGGATCGAAAGATAATCGAAGGATATTCCAAGGATCGAAGGATATCCCAAGGATCGAAGGATTTTCCAAGAATACTTCGGAGTCTTAAGGATACCCCAAGGTATTACTTACATGTTATTACTTAAATGGATGCTTACAGGACTTTCAATTTCACTTCGACGAAGTTGCCGCGGGTCGATGTTCACGCACTGAAGGTCTCGCACTGACTGACCCAATTTGACAATCGTCCGCCTTTTATATGGTCGTAGACCACGTGTTTTCCATAGGAATAACGGGAACTTGTTTTGATCTAAATTGGCTTTCTCTCTCAGCAACTCCCTTTATGGGAGTTGTTGTTTATCTCAACCAATGGCTGAGTTAAACTCACGTGAGGCTAACGGGATAGTGACAGAGACAGATGGTTTTAAATTAAAATAAATCCCTTTATTAATTCGGTTGGATATAAACAAAACAAATGAATTTCAAATCAGTAAAGGTGGTGCAAAATATAGGGGCTCCGATTTTTGCCGTTACAGAGGGGAGGAAAGACAAAAACAATAGAACCAAAAAAAAAACTCAACATCTTTATAGGCAAAGCACAAAAAACCGGTACTCTAGAAAATTTATTTTTGTATTTTAGAAAAACATTCATACTTTTGCAAAAATAGTATTGTGTACATAAATACAAAAATTTGTCCATTCACTTTAAAAGAGGTGCGTTCAAATTATGGACAAAAAAATTGTGAACGGAATTAGTAAAAAATTCATACTTTTGTTTTTCTGTGTATTACAAACGTTTAATCGAACACTCCGTAAACACTTTGCCGAGATAAATTTTTTCCTGATAAAAAGCAATCGTTACATTATAATCCACGCTGGGTGTATATCCAGGTATAAACTTGTCATCTATTATCACATCAGAGATGTTATAAAGAGTATCCTACAACGAAAATAGAAAAGAAATACATTTTTTACTTCAAACAAAAAGCTGCAGCAGCATTCTTTGAGATCACCTTCTTAATTGGACACTCTGTCGGTAAATTGCTGTGTCGTATCATTTTCTGCTGAAATATCATAACCAAGGGATTCGTTTTCATATTTTTCAAAGCATCACAAGCTTTGATTTTAACATTTAAAAATTGTACGACTTTACGACCACCGACAGGTCTAGCATCGACCAGAATATTCACATCGATATTCGATGGCATTTGGCGATTTAGAGCAATGAGGAAATTAAAGGCAAACGCATTTGCAGATACGTTGCGTAAATCACACTTGTAATGTTTCACCCAATCGGTACAGAGTTCACAGATTAAGTTTTTAATATTATAGGAAAACGAAAATTTTTTTTTGCCCTGACAAATAAAGAAAATATTTGTAAGATTTTAGTGGGAAATATGTGTTCCTTCATGAATTCTTCAAAATATACCTGAACTTCAAGTGACTGTTGGGTAAGTAAGAAAACGAAAATAATTTTAAACCACAACATTTCCACTTGAATATTTTTACTTTAATGATATATCAAAATAATAAAGAAAATGTTCTATTCGAAAAAATATAGTTTGTGGACTTTGATACACACCTAATTGTAGCTAATTATTACTTTATATAATTACTAGTGGACTCGGCGAACTTCGTCCTGCAGTCTATTAGGCATTGAACATGATGATTTTTTAATTACATGCAATTATTATTATCACGATGCAGAATACGCGTGGTCAATTGAAAACATTGTTTTGGTTTTAACTATTTGTTGTGATTTAGATTTTGTATACTCGATACCATTCATGATTATGCAAGCATGATATTGGTAGCGATCACCAAATTCCGTTTTGCTAACATTAATCTCTGTAATAGAGAGTAATATGTATGACGTCAAGCCATTCGGGTAAGTCTCCAGACTTAAGCAATCACGTGATTAAGAATCTTTGAACCACTAAGTTCAGATTTACATTACGAAATATTTATTCAGGTAATTGCCAGTTTGTTTTTATACCCTACACCACTATGTGGAAAGTTTGTTTTGGTAAAAATTCATGTAACACCGCGAAATATTCGTCGGAGACCCCCTATGTGAAATACCAATCTTCATATCTCGGCGAGATAAAGCGATTTTGAGTTGTGTTTCCGTCCGTCCGTCCGTGTGTCCGTCTGTCCATTTTAAATTGTAATCAAACTCCAGGCCGCAATAATGGACCGATCGTCACGAAATTTGGTATGGAGGTCGGTTTCACATCAGAATAGATGGCCATTTTAATTGGTGATGATCGTGAAATATTTAGCGGGTGAAATGGACCAAAAACTTAATTTTTATTCGATTTTTTAGCTGCTCTGTAGGTCGCAATTATAGTCTGATCGCCTCGAAATTTTAAATAAGGTAAGAGTATATGACAAAGAAGAAGCTTGCAGAAGGAGATGGCGATCAGATAATATTTAGAGTGTTAAATGGACCACAACTTTTGTGTGAACATTTTTAATATACAGCTTATATCTTTATTCCTGGAAGAGATATTCCGGGCAAGTATGCTATACTTGGAAGAGGAACGCTTGACCTGATGATCTCATATTATCTAGTGGGTTAAATGGACCATTATGTTTGTATGAAAAATATAAAAAATTAAAATTTGGTCCATATTTTAATTCTTGAAGGGCATATAACAGCAAAGTAGCCTACATATGGAAAAAGAACTACTGACCTTTCCCCTGATGCAAATTTCAATAATGTGTCTCCTGGGTAACTAACGGGCCTACGGCCTAATATATAATACGTTTTGTGTAGAATACAACATTTTCCTCCCATGCTACAATTTGTCTCTATCATGATGAATATTCCCAGCATTATAGGTCATTTAAATATGACACGATTAGCCGGATTTAGCTCATTATCAGGTTTTATTTGCTAAATCCGGCAAAATTCCACCAGATTTACCATACAAAAATAAATCCTCCTAATAGGAGGATTTATTTTTAATCCGGCATAAATCCTCGTGTACAACCCTGTTTTTACCAAAAAATTCCAACTGTTTCTGTAAATGTACCAAAAGTTGCAACCGTTCGCATGAGCAGTTTGTTTACATTTTGACAAATGTCAAACGCGCGTGGCACAAAAAAAAACGAAGTTTAAAACATTAATAAAGTAAATAGATTCAAGTTGTGTCGCAAAATTTTCTATAGTGGCGATGACAATGGAATGTAGCAAAAAGTAAGTGTATTATTATTAGTACTACACGACGAAATTAACAAATTTCATGTTTCCTTCCAGAAAAGTTTTGAACAAAAAAAGAAAGCGGTGGTCGTCGGACGGGGAGGACTTGCTTCTTTCCTTATGGGACAAAAATATTGAAAAGCTAAGAGGCGCCCGAAAAAACTCCCACATATTTGCGGAAATGGCCAAGGAGATGGCCTCAAATGGATTCTTCTATGGTGGGGAGGAAATCAAAACAAAAATTCACAACATAACCAATAAATATCGGTAAGCCAATAAAAAAAAGCCACAAGTTCAAAGTTTGGACTGGATGTTCCGCATAGACTAAAAAACGGTTGAACATATTTTTCTGAAATTTGAAGAGAATGTACAGGTATGCCGCTAGACTTCTTCCTCGTTCTCTGAAATAAAGTTTTTTTAAGCACATGAATATTTATTATCATTTTTACTAACCTATTTCCCAAAAATATTCCGCCAGTGCATTTCTTATTTCGCTTCCTTTTCCATAATTACCGCTTAAAGGTGTCTGTGGGATGTCATTTTTATCACTATTCAGATCTTCCTACCATTTTAGATTGATGTGCTCATTATGATCGTTGAGGAAGTTATGTAGAACACAACAACATTTGATTATATTTGTGGCATTTTTTATGTCGTTTTCTATGCCCCTTCCTACTCTTCTAAATGTCGCCTTCAAGTGGCCGAATGCGTTTTCGACCACCCTTCTAGCTTTTGATAGTCTGTAGTTAAATTTTTTCCCCTTTCTGACGCTGTGGTTGAAAATGGGAAATGCTTCATTAGCTGTTCACTTAGTTGGAAAGCTGAATCCCCAATAATAAAAAAGGCACATCAACACCGTGTATATTTCTTAAATTTTCTTTAAATACAGGTTCTTGTAGTAACGATTTTAATTTGCTGTTTTCATATATGTATGAATCGTTACAACGTCCAGGTGCACCAATATTGATATACGTGAAACGATATCTGAAAAGTAAACTGCAAAATTAGTGAGCAATACACCTAGTAATCCTTCCATTACCTCCAATCTACCAACGCCAACAACACCATTGAATACCAGCCTTTGTAATTATAATAATCATAAGCATCTTCTTGTGGCGGTTTTATTTCAATATGGCATCCATCTGGTGGAATTATACTATTATTAAACAATGATGATGCGATATTTTTTATATCAAAACCTACCAAGGGCTCCGAAACATTGGCGAAACCCAATGCTCTCAAACCCGTTCACACATTCACTAACTTTTTCCTCCGTAGAAATGTGGCTAGGGAGATATTCCGGCGACAATTTTTTCCATACCTTTAAGTAAAATTTATTACATTTTCAACGTTGAATATTGCAGAGATCATATTTACCATTTCACAAAAATCGCTGAATATAATGCATACTGTTGAGTTGGATACTCCAACCAGACGGCTAATTGTCGAATACTCTGCAGATGATCTTAGCGTGTATAACAATATCGCAATCCTCTTTTCCAACGGAATACACTTCCTGAAACGTGTATCCCTCTTCTCCAAACATTGAAGTTGTTGGCATAGCAGATTAAAGCATTTGCGATTCATCCGGAAGCTTTCTTTAAAAAAGCTTTCAGTACATCTGGGAATATCAAACTCCCAAAATTTTCCCTGCCTTTCCTACAAAGCTAAATTTTAATAAACATATGTTTATTTAAAAACAAAAACTTACAAATTTCCAGACTCTGCCAGACATCCCTTAATTTCGCTGCAGGTCATTTTGTTTTTTTAACAAAATCATAATTTTTAATACAATATTATTTTGTTCGTTGTTAATGCACTGAAGCATATTTGTTTTGCTTTCCATTCGGGCGCAACTTTGAATAAAAATTTGTTGTAATATCTCACCTTTTTCCATTTTTATTACAAAATAATTTTGCAAATTATTTTTTTGTTTGTTTATTGATGATAGGGCTCCACGTAATTTGAATTAATAGCTCATTTAGATAAGCCGAAAATCTTCAACTGGATTTAATAAATCCAGTACAAATCGCATTGCATTTAGATATACTTTTGGAGGATTTAAATGACAGTCAGCTGATATCTGTTTATGTATACATACAATAAACAGACAGTCAGCTGATATCTGTTTATGTATACATACAATAAACAGACAGTCAGCTGATATCTGTTTATGTATACATACAATAAACAGATATCAGCTGACTCATTTAAATCCTCCAAAAGTATATCTAAATGCAATGAGATTTGTACTGGATTTATTAAATCCAGTTGAGGATTTACGGCTTATCTAAATGAGCTATTAATGCAAATTACGTGGAGCCCTATCATATTAATTGTCCAATTGAATTTTTTATACATATGTATATTGCAGCATGGGGTCGTTTCGCTACCATTTTTCAAAATGCACTCGGTGTCGCTATCGTTAAAGTTTGTTTTTTTGAAATATTAATTTTGGTGAAGGCATCCACCCCCTCCTGGCGTATAATTAAATATGAATACTTTTGGGAATCATAAATTTGTTTCCAGGCAAATTATTTGAATTTCTACTCATTATTAGTCGTTTTTTACCTGTTAAAATATATCTTTGATACCACAATATATATCCTCAATAAACTATTTTGGAAATACCCTAAAAAGCACAAAATCGCAAGCATTTCCAAGCATATGTATGACACAAGTGCACTTTTTTGGACGATAGTTCTTCAATAAAATAACAATGTTCCCTTTGAAGATTTGTATATAGCATTTGCAGTGTTCAATGAAATTGGAGCAGTATCCGTCTGTCGAAAAATTCACCGTCAGATATGGCAAATTGCATTGTAATTGGGTATATTTGCAGTGGATTATAGATTTATTTATATTAGGTGTATTCCAAAAAGGAACCTGATATTCAAAGAAACTTTATAGATGTATCAGAAGGTACTACCAATGTCAATTTTGGCACTTTTATTAGAAATGTATAATTATGTATATACATAATTGTTCCACAAACATCCCAGTAGGGACAAGGAAGGCTTCTCTCATGTGAATGAGTGCACCCCTATTCATACTAGCTCAAAGATAAGGGACCTACTGTGACCTACGTGTCCTAAGACACCTTATGTAGAGAAGTTTTTCATGGCTGAAATACTGAGAAAATGTCACCATCATTACTAAGGGGTATTTTGCCGCCGTACAGAGGCCAATTTTCAGAAAAACCTGACCAAAAATCGAAAAAAACAGTTGTATCAATTTACACTAAATAGTGTCGAATATTGTTTATAGGAGTCTACTGCGTGTAGTTGTGCAAAAATATATACGTTTATTGTTTAGTAAGTGGGTATAAAAGCAGGTCCAAGTGGCTTTATTTAAAAAAAATCTCAATATTTAATTAATTATTTAAAAATAATTACAAGATAATTCGACCAGATTATGAAATAGGACCGACAAAAAGAATACACGGGTATCGGCGTTTTGAAAGTTTACGTCAAGAAGTAACCTAAATAGGCGTGGCAAGTTCCGCCTATTTCTACAGGTTTTGAAATATTCGACATCAGATTCCTTGGAACCCTTGAAATCGAAGTAACTAGCCATATCCTAACTAAATTTGTTATAATCATTTATGATACACACATGCATGTCAGTTCCTAGGGTTAATTCAGTCAATTTTATCAGAGCAGGAGTAGCTGCCATCATTAGAGTATTTAGGACCATGGCAAAACCCTGGATGTTAGGACTCGTATGTCAGATATATATTCACTGGACAATAGCCGTAGACTATCCCCGCATTTTCACATACAATATCAGGAACCTATGACTTATCCTGATGACGTTATGTTAGTTTATAGTACAAAAATACGTAATTTTTTAAAGTCCGATCTGGGTTATCAATATTTTCGCTATATATATTCACCATAGATATTTCAAAAACAGTTTGGATCGAGCACATATAATCTTCTGAAAGAATTTATTATGAAAAAAACATCAATAAAATATATTTTGTGACCGCATATAACGAAAATATGAATAAAAACGGTAGAATATGGTCCTAAATCATATATAAAAAGCGAAAGCTTCTGGAGATGTTAAATATATAGCTACAAATTTCTTTTGTTCAGAGACTCATAATGAAATTTGATTTGGAACATTTCTTCTTCTGACACAACCCCCAAAAAGTGAGGTATTTTAGGAGATTTTGGCTCAGTATGGAATAAATTTTAATTAAGAGTCTAAAAGTGTAACAAATAATTTCTACCTATAATATCTAATTTTGTAATGTTATTTTCTCAACAAAGTATTTTACTTAGATATATAATTTATTTTGGGACTTATAGTGAAATTTTGTGTAGAATATTTCTTCTTTTAACAACTTTCGTCTAAAAGTAAATTTCATGTTACTTTCATGTATCAACTCGAAAAAAGAACAAAACAAATTTATTCATAAAATATTTGGGTGTTCTGTTGGCAAAATTGATGTATATATTTTCTTGATATATATTGCAAATACATATTTCATTTATTCGGCGACTTATATTGAAATTTGATGGAGATTATTTTTGTCTTTGACGTCTTCTATCTAGAATGAAGTTTTGTGGGACAAAACTTAATAAACTCAGACAAAGTACAAGGTATTAACCCTAAAACGTGATTTTACTTTTGGCAGATTCCTGACGTTTAGGTACGATTTAGAGTTTTGGTGTATTGGGGGCCCTTAGTAAAATTTTATGACAAATAATTTTGTAGAATATTTTGATCTGATACGATCTCATTTTTAATGAGTTTTTAAACGTTTTTGAAAACATGGACCAAAAAGACCCCTTTAGTGACTCGCATGAGAGTTAATTTTTTTCATAAAAAGATACCTCGCATTGTTGTCAGTAATATTGCCAAAGACACTTTATACCTAAAATGCAAGGATTCCAAGGAATCTGATGTCGAATATTTCAAAACCTGTAGAAATGCACATTGGGCCCAATGGCAGGTTTCTGAGGCAACAAATGAACGGAAGAAGCTACAGCTTTCAAATTTCGTTCCGATGTTCATAACAAGCCTAAAATCACTTCCACAAAATTTGGTAAGATTCGGTTCAGATATACATATAGCTTTCATCTATATGATTCATCCAATTTTATATTTAAGCCGAGAAAAACCAACAATTTGGCTCCGATCCCTTTAAAATTTGATTTGATAAGTCCAGTTCAACATTCCTCCTATTTTTATCAAACTAAGCGAGTGGATTGGATATTGAGCATCATTCACAATAAGCCTATTTATAATGTCTCCCAAAAATAGTAATAACGCAAATACTCGGTTCGGAACATATAATACAAATGTATGTACGTATTATTATATGCACATAATTCAGCGACTAACAGTGGCTAAAAATTATTATATAGTGGAATCCAGTTTATATTTAAATTCAATTAACAAATTCAAACATATATCAGTAAAAAGAAACAATATTATTTTTAAAAAAGCCTTATGTTTATCAACAAATTATTAAAGTTCATTTTCGTCAACTTCTAACTCAATATTATAATGATATAAATACTCCTCCTCCGCATCAGAATCCAGAATGTCCCTATTTATAGCCGCACTTGATGTAATTGTTAGTTGGGACTCGGGGGCTTCAGGTATTTTCAAAAGTGAAATAACATCTTTCGGAAGCTGCAAAGTCCTCTGCTTTGACACACGGTTTTTAAGGTATATAGTGGATAGTAAAGGATCAGAAGATCTCTAGAATCTTTTCGGGCGTGACCAATGCGATCTTTTTGTAAATTTTATTTCTTCCCTCAGAAGCGTGTTCTCCAGCACATCCGAGGGGCACAACACAAGCTTGTAAAATTTGGAAAGAATGCGCTAAAATTTTGTGCAAGGTTGCTGACATTGGGTACCATCCGTAATATTTATAATATATCTTTGCAGTTTCATAACAAAAATGTTTAAAGTCTTCGATATTTATCTCGAATTCGAAGTTAATGGCAATAAGAATTATATGCAAGCGATTTAAAAGATCAATATTAATATTGGTGATAGATGAAAACATTTCTGTATTAGAAAATGCCTTTCGTGCCGTATTACCGTCGTTTGTAGAGCCACTCCCATTACTTTTAGGCTTATGAACATGAAGGCCCATTTTATCCCAAAATTGTTGTTGGATTTCATGTTTCCTTTGAAGCATAATGCCTTTTTCTTCAGCACTCCGAATTTGCCATTTTCTTATGTTAAGCCGGTGTGACAAGTTAAGGATAAATTCAAAGCATCTAATCCATGCATGCAATGGGCTTATACCGAATTTTAATGCGCTCTCTTTTGGTTGAAATACCGGCGATCTCAAATCAGTTATAGATAAAAAATCTTTCGGGTTTGCACCACATATGGGACAAGATTGGGCACTCTTTGTACCCGTTAGTACATTTAGCACTTTACCATCAATTAAAGTCATAATTAGCTCGTACTTAACAGTTATCTTTCTACCATTTTCCATATAATAATCCGACGATTTAAGATTTGATATTTGCCGATCCACATTTTGCTTCTCTTCCAATATATGGTCTTTGGTTTGTTTTACAAATTCAATTTTCAGAGGTCGACAGAAACGTACGGATTGTGGAGTTCGGTTTATCCAAACAACTGTATTATTTGATGCTATTACTTTTAAAGGTATAACTGAGGTTACAAATAATGAACTATCCAAACTTTGATGAGTATTATTGTCAAAAATTTGTTTAAATTGACTTTGACCGGTGGCACCATCGAAACCATAGCTAAGTATCAAACTAACTTCGTCGACCTCATCCATTCGCTCCAAAACGTCCTCTTGGAAAGACAAAATTCTTTTTGCGGTGTGGTCTATCAAATTTTGGAGAGGAATATGTGCTGATGAATCCGTTACAGTTAGTCCAACGGGTCGGCATTCCAACTTATTATTTTGAACTTTTTTGTAAGTAGGGAATATATTACAATTTCTTGACTTAGTCAACTCTCTCAAATTTATGTATTGTTGTTTTGTTAAATTATTTTCTATTAAAAAACTTAATGCTTCATCAGGTGAGAGTGGTATTGGCATTTTGTCATTGGAAGTTATTTTTTCCCTCATTTTATTTGGTTCTGATGGAGATGAAACAGCTTTTTTGAGGATAAAATTCAAATCATTTTCATTCGATAAATTGGCTGAAACAGAAGCGGCATGAGTTAAAAGCTTTGTATTGTTGTCGTTTTCGGAGGACAATTCCGAAGCAAGCTTTCTTTTTTGACGCTCGCTTCCTTCGCTATAACCTACATAAGGTCGTCCTTTTTTCCTTGGAACACCAATTTCTTCTACTTTAAAAGATGTCTCATTACTTAACCACACTTGCTCGTATTTTAAAAAGCGTGTTTTGCTATAATGGTATTTTATCCACTTTTTGGTAAGTTGCGTACATAAATTATAGATCTGTTTTTCCACTGCAATCATGGAGTCGTCAGCGACTTTTCTATTCAAATTGGCCAAAATCCAATTCATCACATTTATGGATTCTCTATCATTGCCCAGCCAATAATTAAAAATTTCCAAATTTTTAAGTGTCACGCTATCTGTAAGTAATTTTCTATAAGTATTCGGATCCATACGGACATGAAATTTTTTTACGCATATAGTACTAACTATTACCTTCTATCAGATATATATAGTTTCGACAATACGTCGCAATACCGCGAGTTTTATTCCAAAAACTATTTAAACTACAATACGAACTACACAAAAAATACCCCACAAGTCTACTTCAAATATTCCTTACCAAATCTAACTTCTTTTATTTCTTAATCAGAATATTAATTTATATACCTTTACACGTTTTATCCATTAAAAAAACTGTTTATTAAATCAGCGGTTTTTAATTGCCGAGCGAAACAAATTTGTTCTTCGTTGGATAAATTTTTATAAAATTTTACAAAGTAACATGCAATATCTTTGACAGCTCGGTATGTGACCACGAAGCGTTGCCAGGTTGAAATGATTTTGTTTCTAAGTGGCTCAAAGTGTTAAGAATCTAATCCCGTTACTAATTTATACAAATATATGACTTCAAAACTAGACTTTTTGCCTCAGAAACCTGCCATTGGGCCCAATGTGAAATGGGCGGAACTTGCCACGCCTATTTAGGTTACTTCTCGACGTAAACTTTCAAAACGCCGATACACGTGTCTTCTTTTTTTCGGTCCTCTTTCATAATCTGGCCGAATTATCTTGTAATTATTTTTTGTGGTGTACAGTGTAATTGATGTTTGTGTTTGTTGATTTTTTTAAGATCAATTTTCCCAAAAACGATGAAAATAGTTATGAGTAAGATCGAGTTGGGCTGTGTAACTTATCATTTCATAAAAAGGGAAGAGTTTTTTTACCAATCTCCTGCCAATCTCCTGTACTTTTCGTTTTTATGTGATATTTTGTCTTGCAGATATGTACAGATTTTCTTTGATTCAGAATGTCAGAATATAGTATAGGGTCATTTTCTGGCGTTTGGGTATAATTTAGAATTTTGATGTATTCTAAGACCTATAGTAAAATTTTATGGCGAACAAATTTCCAGAATATCTTGATCTGATTCCATCACATTTTATAAGAGATTTTAAAGATTTAAAAAAATGGACCAAAAAGACCGCTTTTATGACTCGCACGAGGGTTAAGAAAAAAAAAATAAGAAAAATATTCCTCGCATTATTGTCAGTAAAGTTGCCAAAGACATTATATACCTAAAGTGCAAGGATTCCAAGTAATCTTAACTCAAACATTTCCAAAACTGTAGAAATGGTAGAAGCTTGCAACCCTATTTTAAATTCTTGGTATTTCGACAAAATTGATACCGATATTTCCTTTGTATGTAATGCAAATAGAAATTTCATTTCTTTAATGACTTATAGTGAAATTTAGCTGAGAACATTTTTGTCTTTGACGCCATTCTTCGAAAATGATGCTTTGTATGACAATTTTGCCAAAACCCATATAAAGTACGTCCTTAACCCTAAAATGTGTTTATAATTTTGCATATTTCTGGAGTTTAGGTAAGATAAAGAGTTTTGGTGTATTCTAGGACCTATAGTAGAAAATGATGGCGAACAAATTTGTAGAATATTTTGATCTGATACGATCTTATTTTATTTGAAAGGGACCAAAAGGACCCTTTTAATGACCGTCTAAGGTTTAAAAACTACGCAAAATGAAATCAGCGACCCGAAAAACATAAGAAGAAGAATGTCGGGGGTTCGATTCTCCGGCGAGGTAACATCAAACTTTCAACGGTGCCAAAATACAACTCAGTAATGTTGGCGACATTTTCTGAGTATTTCAGCCATATAAAACTTTTCTAAAAGCGGTGTCTTAGGACACGCCGTTCGGACTCGGCGATAAATTGTAGGTTCTGATAAGAGGGTAGAATCGGCCAAATTATTTCTTAATTTCCCAGGGGCAGTGGTGTAGGGTATCACATGGTCGGCCCGTCCGACTATAACCATTGCTTACTTGTTTTTGTAGTATAAATGAAAAATATTCGTTAACACAGTCGAACAAAGGTAATATCATCACCGCCTTATTTGTTACAATAGATGATTTTGAAAAATCCCAATTTCTCGTCACATAATTTGATATTTCATTCAAGCAATATATATTAATAAAAGAGTAAAGTGATTGACTGACTGACTGATTGATTCATCAACGCCCAGACGAAACGACTGAAGCTAGAAACTTGAAATTTTGGGTGAGTGTTACTCTTGGTCCGAGATGTCAGATAAGGCTGGGTACTAAATATGGTACCATTTGTATTTGGCGAACCGGAAGAGCTAGAAATGTGAAATTTGGAATGAGTGTCCCTGATGGAGAGTTAGAAAGATGTGCCAAAGGGTTTATGAAAATTCGACACATAAGTGTACGAAAAGTAGTAACTTTTAGTACTAAATTTAGTACCAATTGTATATATTGCACCGATATAGCTTACTTACTTAGCTGGCCCATTACAAAACATTTGTTCCATAGACCGAACTAAGAAAAGATCTACAATTCTCTCTGTTCGGTGTTCCCCTTTCTGGAATACCGCGCCTTGTCATCTCTTCATCCACTTGTTTGCGCCATCAATTCTTTGGCCTGTCAATTCTGCGTGCAACGCCATGTGGCTCGAATTTATACGCCTATTTAGCGGGTTCATCATCGCTCATTCTTATTATATGGCCTAGCCAACGCAATCTCCGCATCTCGATACGTTTAACTATATTGATGTCGTTGTATAGCAGATACAGCTCGTGGTTCATACGACGTCGATATTCACCGTCAACGCAGATTGGTCCGTAGATCTTTCGAACAATTTTTCTCTCAAACACGCCAAGCACTGCCAAATCTGCTTACGCAAGTATCCAGGCTTCGGAACCATACATCAGCACGGGTAGTATCAGTGTTTTGTAAAGCGTAATTTTTGTTTGACGAGTTGTGGCTTTGTTTTTGAAGTGCTTACTTAAGCCAAAGTAGCATCTGTTGGCCAATGCAATTCTTCTTTTTATTTCACAACTGATGTCGTTTGTTGTGTTTACGGCCGTGCCGAGGTATACGAAGTCTTTTACTACCTCAAAATTGTAGGAACCAACTTCAACAGTTGGTCCGATCTCAATGGACACATTGCGCGTCGACACCATCAACTTGGTCTTCTCGCCGTTTACCGCCAGACCCACTTTAGCAGATTCTCCTTCGACCTTCATAAAGGTATCGGTTACTTCTTTTACTAATCGTCCCATGATATCATCAGCATAAGCATGTAACATGTGGCTATTGGTGTAGATTGTGCCACTTCTTTTGACGTTTGCCTCTTATATAACCTTTTCTAGCAGGATGTTGAAAAGATCACACGAAAGGCTGTCTCCTTGCCTGAAACCTCTTTTGGTACAAAACTCTTCGGAGAGGTTCTTTCCTATTTTAACTGAAGATCTTGTGTCAGTTAGAGTCATTTTACAAATCCGAATGAGCTTTGCGGGTATACCCAACTCAGACATGGCTTGGAATACCTTTGAACGTAGCGGGCTGTCGAATGCTGCTTTATAATCGACAAAAAGTTGGTAGGTGTCGATCTGCATCTCTTGGGTCTTCTCCAGGATTTCCCGCAGTGTAAATATGTGGTCAATGGTGGACTTGCCAGGTCTAAATCCACATTGGTATGGTCCAATTATCTCGTTGACCATGGGCTTTAGTCGTTCGCACAATATCCCTGACACTATTTTGTAGGCGATAGGGAGAAGACCTATGCCCCTATAGTTGGAGCATAAAGTATTATCCCCTTTCTTATGGACGGGACACAGGATGCTCAGGTTCCAATCGTCGGGTACGCGTTCTTCCTGCTAGATGGAGCTAACTAGCTGATGCATACACCTTATCAGCGTGTCGCCTCCGGCTTTAAACAGCTCGGCTGGTAGGCCATCAGCTCCTGCTGCCTTATTATAGGTTTATTGCTGGTTTATTGCTGTCTTTACCTCATCTTGGCCGGGTGGTATACATTCAATACCATCTTCTGGGATTGGATCTGTGGTATCTTCGTCGACTTCGCTACTATTGGATACCAACAGTTTGGAAAAATGCTCTTTCCATATCCTTAGCACACTATCTATATCAGTTACCAGATTACCTTGCTGGTCTCTACAGGAGGATGTGCCAGTTCCAAAGCCATCAGTTTGATGTTTCACTCTTTGATAGAATTTTCGGACTTCATTCTGTCTCCTGTACATCTCGATTTGTTCACACTCCCGCTTTTCCATCTCTCTCTTTTTCCTACGGAAAAGACATTTCTCCTTTTCTCCCGATATCTCTCTCGTGCGCCACGCGTTGCTACTGATTGTAAAGTAGCCCTATATGCCACATTTTTCTCTTCGGTAGCAGCACGACACTCCTGGTCATACCATGGATTCCTTGGTGGAGGTCTCTGGTATCCAAGTATGGATTTTGCGGCTGTTTGCATGGAGTGGGCAATATTTTGCCATTGTGTTGTTATGTTATCGGGGCAAGGAGTGCTCGCATTAAGCAATTGGGCTAATTGAGTGGAATATGCTGTGGCTATCTGTTGTGATTGCAGCTTACCGATGTCTAACTTTCGTGTTGTGTCTGTTCGTACTTTGTTTGGTACGTTTAATCTGGTACGTACCTTTGCTGCAACAAGGTAGTGGTCCGAGTCTTTGTTTGCACCTCGGAACGATCGTACATCCAACACGCTTGATGCATGTCTTCCATCTATCACAACTTGATCAATTTGATGTCTTGTTCTTTGATCTGGCGACAGCCAGGTGCCCTTATGAATACCGATATAGCTAGAATCTTGGAATTTTGTATGGGAATCGAGGTTGGGAAGTGGCGTAGACATAAGGAAATAATTTGGGAAATGTTTACTTATGTACTAAATGGTACTAAAATTCGTACAATTTACATTTGGATGAACGGATAGAGCTGGAAACTTGACATTAGGACTTAAGATTGCTGTTGGAGTGTAAGTACTAAATGGTACTAAATGTGAACCAAATTGGATTTGGGTGAACGGATAGGGCGGGAAACCTAAAATTTGGAACTAAGATTGTTGTTGGAGTGTAGGATAGATGTAGTTGTAGTTTTTGGAGGTAGTTTTGGAAATTCGTACTTATGTATACGAAAATTACTAAATGCTACTAAGATTGGAGCAAATTTGATTTGAATCAACGAATAAAGCTGGAATCTTAAAATTTGGAATTATAATTACTCTACAGGATTGAAATATGGGGGTAGGTTTAGAAATTCGCACTAATATGTACTAAATTTGGTACAATTGGGCTGGAACCCTGAAATTTGGAATTAAGATTGGTGTTGGAGTATAAGATTGAGACATAGAGGTAGTTTTAAAAATTCGTTCTTATGAGTGCGAAATTGTACTAAATTTGGTACAATTTGGGTTTGGAAGAACGGATAGCGATGAAATCCTGAAATTTGGGATTAAGATAACTGTTGGAGTGAAGGATTGAGATATGGATGTAGGTTTGGAAAATCGTACTCATTTGTACTAAATGGTACTTAATTTGGTACAATGTGGAATTGGTTAAAAGGATTAAACTGATATCCTGAAATTTGAAATTAAGATTACTCTTGAAGTGTTGGATTGAGACATGGAAGTAGTTTTGAGTACGAAATATACTAAATGGTACTAAATTTAGTACAATTTGGATATGGACGAACGGGTAGAGCTGGAGTCCTGAAATTTGGAATTAAGATTACTGTTGGAGTGTAGAATTGGGATATGGAAGTTGGTTTGAAAATTCGTACTTATGTGTCCGAAAGGTGCTGAATGGTACTATATTTTGTATTGGTTGCAGGGAAAGTTTTTGAAATATGTACTATATTATTACGAAAGGTACAAAATGGTACACCCAATACAACGTTAGTGTGTGGGGTTGAGATATGGAGGTTATGAAAATGTGTACCATAAAGGTACAAAAGTAATAAATTGTACAAAATTTGGTATTGGGTCTTTCTGGATTTCTGAATTATATAAATGCATGCTAAATGGTACTACATTTGGAATAATTTTGGAAAAGAAGGCTCCTGATATTAGTTAGATGATAGCGAAGCCATCCCACATCCGATATGTCTGAGGAGCCAAAGGCGAAACATGTCATGTCACATAGTGGTGGGTGTGTGGGTTCGAGTCGTCGGCTTTCCTTTTTCAGATGCATTATTGATCATTAAGCTCGATTTCCAACGAGAAATTAATTAAAAAATTAATACTAAAAATGATCATCGCCTAAAAAAGGCAAAATGTTCAAATAAATAAAGTAATTTTTTCCAAGGTTCAAAAGTCCTCCAAGCGTGGTTATTTAGAGTAATTTTCCAACCTTTAACAGTCCTCCAAGCGTGGTTTTTCAAAGTAATTTTTTCCAAGCTTTAACGGTCCTCCAAGCGTGGTTTTTTAAAGTAATTTTTTCCAAGCTTTAACGGTCCTCCAAGCGTGGTTTTTTAAAGTAATTTTTTCCAAGCTTTAACGGTCCTCCAAGCGTGTTTTTTTAAAGTAATTTTTTCCAAGCTTTAACGCTCCTCCAAGTGTGGTTTTTTAAAGTAATTTTTTCCAAGCTTTAACGGTCCTCCAAGCGTGGTTTTTTAATGGTCCTCCAAGCGTGTTTTTTAAAGTATTTTTTCCAAGGTTTAACAGTCCTCCACGTGTGGTTTTTTATTGGTCCTCCAAGCGTGTTTTTTTAAAGTATTTTTTCCAAGGTTTAACAGTCCTCCACGCGTGGTTTTTTAATGGTCCTCCAAGCGTGTTTTTTAAAGTATTTTTTCCAAGGTTTAACTGTCCTCAACGCGTGCTTTTTTAATGTAATTTTTTCCAAGTTTTAACTGTCCTCCAAGCCAGTTTTTTAAAGTAATTTTTTCCAAGCTTTAACGGACCTCCAAGGTTGGTTATTTAAAGTATTTTTTTTTCCAACCTTTAACGGTCCTCCAATCGCGGTTTTCTAAAGTAATTTTTTCCAACCTTTAACGTTGCTCCAAGCGTGGTTTTTTAAAGTATTTTTTTTCCAACCTCTAACGTTCCTCCAAGCGTGGTTTTTTAAAGTATTTTTTTCCAACCTTTAACGTTCCTCCAAGTGTGGTTTATTAAAGTAATTTTTCTTTTTCTTCTTGCTGCCCTAAGTTTTCTTAGTTTTCACCACTTAAACTTAAGAATTCCTCTTTCTCTATTCATTAACAGTTTCTGTCAAAATCCATTAATTTAAGCAGCAACAACAAAAACAGGAATCATGGAAAAAATCCTTAACATGAAAAACATAAAACCTTCATTAATTTTATACGGGAAAATCCCTTCTTCGTAAAATTTACAACCGTAAAGACATGTTGTTCAGTTTAGTCATAAAATCTGCAGGAGTTCATTGTTATTGTATATCGTAATGTATGTAGGTGTGTGTGTGTGTGCGTTGAAGGTAAGTAAGTAGCTATACTTAATGAAAACATGATGAGTTACTTAAATTTCTTTGCTACAAAACAATGAAAACATGGTCCTTACAAACAAAAGGATTCACATATTTACATACATACTCAACACACACATATATTCACTCAAAAGACTTTGTATTTGTGTGCAAGAGCAAATGTTCTTTGATATTTGGAAAGAGTGAAACTTTAATTCGCTAATAGCATAAATAATCGCCTTAATCGTGGGGAGAAGTTTAACGTAAATTCTTCAAGGACTAACAGTCCTCCAAACTTGGAATTTTAGAGTGATTTCTGCCAGGGGACATCAGACAAGCAAACGTAATTTTTAAGGTAATTGTTGTAAAGATCAAGGTACATCAGAGATGAACAACGTGTATATTAAACACAAGGACTCTGTGAGAGAAATCATCTCTCTCTCTATAAATATAGTGAGATTCAATTCATAGTGCAATTCATCAGGGATGCCAACTGTTCCGAGGTAAAAATCGCTACAGCCACATACGCACCATAGGTCTGTAGCGATTTTTACCTTAAAACAGTTGACATTCCTGCTTAAACAGTGGTTTTTGTACGCCAAACATCACTACAAGTAGCGAGAAAACCACCAACTTGGCACCCCTGCAATTCATAGCGAAAAATTGATTGTGTGTGGGTTTTGTCCATCAATCTTTCGCGTATCGCTGATCTACAAAAAAGTTTGGTAGACAAACACTACCACCAATTAACTTATTTGTGTGTTGCCATTCTTATTTGTAAGGCCATCTATCTAATTTGCAAAAATATTATGACAAAATATGACCAAACCTCACCAGTTAATAACAACAAAAAAAACAATAATTTTCCACACATTAAAAATAATAATGATTACAATTAAACCCGTAAAAATATTATTTGAACATTGTACATCGGTATGATATTCATTCCGTTCACTTAACAAGGAAGACAAGTAAAAAGAATGAAAATGATTTGGAAGCTACTCATCACTCTTTCCATTCTTACATTTGCCGCCAAGACTGTCTATGGGGTAAGCTATGTCTAATATAGTGTTATATTTATGTATGTTAACCCCATATAACCCCTTCAGTCCCGTAATCGTCGCTTCAATGTCATTATGTATAGCATATATTGCAATCACACCGATACCGTGCTACGTTTGGAGTGTCATCTAACAAAACTGGCTACCGATCGTTATGTAGCCTCGGTTAAATTTATGCATAATCGTAACATGGCCCAAAACTCAGTGGCCCACGCTGTCATCTATGTTCGTACTCCAAGGACGTCTAAGGTCGTGAAATTTTTCGATTTTAAAATTAACGTTTGCGATGCTTTATCAATGTCTACATATCCAATACCATTGGCCAAAGATCTCTTCGATGAAGCCAGACGAACCAGTAATCTACCCTATAATTGTCCAATAAAAGGGGTGAGTAAAGAAAGTAGTCGTTTTTCCTTCATTGGCAATAATATAATTTATTTTGTTGATATTCTTGTTGTTGTTATTTTTCCAGAATTATTTGTACTATATGAACAATTATACAGTGACATCGGAACTACTGCCGGCCTATGCACCCATAATGAATTTTTCTTTTATTTTAAACATATATGAAGACGATAAATTAATTATTGCATCAGAAACTCAAGGCGGCACTATACCGAAGGCTTAAATGCGAATTAATAAATTTACTATAAACCCATTATTTGACAGGGAATTATAAAGAAATGAATAAAGAAACGTTTATCTGTATAATTTTTCGAAAGTCTCTCACTGAAAAAAGACAATTTCTCTCAAACAATTTTCGATGGGCCTGCAGGGCTTTTTCCCCTGACGATGAGGTCGCTGATTGCCACGCAAATACCGTCAACTTTTGCAAAACTTCCATAGCACACGAGTCATTACTGTAATTTCAACCCAGATCTTATAAAATAGATCGTCCTAGATCTCATAATAGAAGACCTTAATATGACAATTGTCTACTGTAAAAGACCTAGAAAGGCATTCTGTATATAATAGAAGACATTAAAAGGCTTTCCGTTCACTATAAATGGCATAATAAGGTTATCTGTTTACAAGAGAAGTCCTTAAGGGGACCTTAAAGGGTCTTATATCCACTATAGAATAGGTTAGGTTAGGTTTGGGGATGTGTAGTCTATATATATATATATATATATATATTGACTACGCCACTCGGAGACCTTTCGGTCATTGTGATCATACATAAGGAAAAAAAGAGGTTCAGAATTACCTGAAAAGACAAGAGAAGAGAAAAGAGAGAAAAATAAAGAAAAAAAGGGGTGTGGTTTGGAAAGTAGTAATAAATGAAATAATTATAAGAAAAAATGAAGATATAATAAATAAAGAGAGGGTGGTTTATTTGGCGATGGTGGAAAAAACTGTCAGAGAAGTAGTTACGCTTATGGGTCGCGCCGTCCCAGCCAATTCAGATTTTTGATGATGTTGTTTATGATTGTTGGTTCCATGTTTGAGTAGAAGGTTAAGCTTGGAGGAAAGCGTATTCCTGTTAATCTATATCGCTTTCGAGTTAACATCGGACAACGACATAAAATATGCTCGATCGTCTCCGTTTCCTCCTCATCTTCACAGAGCCTGCAATAGTCCACGCCATCATCCTCCCATTTGCCGATAAAAGCTCGGATGTTGCAATGGCCGGTAATGACTCCCGTCAATACCCTGATTTCTGATTTACTCAAACTTAAAAGTGAAGTTGTTCTCTTTGTTGAAAGATTCGGCCAAATGGCCCTTGACACGTTGCACCTTGGTTCATTATGCCATAGTTCCTTGGCTTGTTCTTCAAAGAACGTCTCCACCTTCCGAAAAACGTGACATATGGGTGGTTTGATAGAATCAGTGATAGCTTGACTTGTTGATTGAGATCCTTGTCTTGCCAGTTCATCTGCCTTCTCGTTTCCCACAATGTCACAGTGTCCCGGTACCCAGCAGAGTCGGACAGCGTTAGTGAGGTTCGCCAAAGCAGTTCTACACTCAAGAACGGCCTCAGACTTGATATTGGGGGATTTGATGGCTTTAAGAGCCGGCTGACTATCAACGAAGATAGTCACCGGTTCAAAGATTTCAGCATCCAGACTTTTTATCAACTCTGCGGCCATTTTGATCGCGAAGATTTCTGCTTGGAAAACACTACAGTCGCTATTCAACCTATATGAGTATTCGAGGCAAAGCTTCTCGCAGTAGACGCCAGCTCCGGTACCTTCTTCCATCTTGGAACCGTCTGTATAGAAAGCCAGACCGTCCAGAGGAGGGTTACTACGGATCCAGTCATTTCTACTAGGGATAACGACCTCAAAATCATCAAATCTATGGATTGGTGATAAGTAGTCGCTGTATTTCCCCTGCTGATTCAAGCTAAGGTTTGGCCCTAGCTCCCGAAGAATGCATGCATGACCATAGGTGCTGTCACGCCAACGATTCAATTCATGTAGCCTTAGGGCACTACGTGCTGCTTGACCTTTGATGCTAAGTCTCGTGGGCAAGAGGTTTAGCATCGCATTCAGAGCTGCTTGTGGTGTACTTCTAAAAGCTCCAGTTATCAGGATCGAGGCTGCCCTTTGCACCTTGTCCATGTTGCCAGAGTTCGACGTATGTCGAAGCGCATGCCACCAGACAAGACATCCATAGGATAGGATGGGTCTCACAACAGTATTATACAACCAGTGTATAATAGCTGGATTTAACCCCCAACTTTTCCCAATCGAATTCTTACATGAATAGAGTGCGATCATACCTCTCTTCGTCCGTTCCTCGACGTTCCTTTTCCATCTCAATTGAGAATCCAGGATTGTACCTAGGTATTTGGCCTCAGGAGATAGATGTAACTGCACTCCATCCAATGTTGGTGGTATGAAGTCGCCGAGCTTACGCTTTCTGGTGAACAATACCAGTTCTGTTTTCGTTGGATTTACACCAAGGCCATTTGTGGTGGCCCAACGGGACAGCTTTGATAAGGCTCTTTGCATAAGCTCCGAAATTGTGGACAAGAATTTGCCAGTTATTAGTATAACTACATCATCCGCGTATGCGACAACCTTAATGCCCTGATTGTCGAATTCCGCCAAAATATTATTTATCACAAGTAGCCACAGCAGCGGTGAGAGTACACCTCCCTGGGGAGTACCTCTAGTTACTGTCTTCCTTGTTGTCAACTCCCCAATGCTGGAATTTATGATCCTGCTCTCCAGCATTCTCTTTATCCAGCAGATCAGGGTTTCCGGGGTGTTGACCGCTCTAAGCGAGAGATGAATGGATTCAAGTTTTACGTTGTTGAAGGCTCCTTCTATATCCAGGAAAGCCGCCAAGGTAAAGTTTGAATTCTCCATGTTTCTCTCAATGAAACCCACGACCTCATGAAGAGCAGTTTCGACAGATTTACCTTTCATGTAGGCATGCTGCGAGTTGCTCAGCGAGGCAGTGTCTACAAAGCTCCTAATCTCCAGATCGATCAGTCGTTCGAGTGTCTTGAGGAGAAAGGAGGATAGGCTAATAGGTCTGTAGTCTTTCGGTGCAGAGTGACTGGCTTTCCCCGCCTTGGGGATATAAGTCACCTTTACCTCTTTCCACAGATCTGGTACGCAGGAAAGAAACAAACAGGCCCTAAAGATCTCCTCCAGAATTTGGTATATCTGCGGTGCGGCAAAATGAAGCATCGCAGGAATTACTCCATCTGGACCAGGTGACTTATAGGGTTTGAATGTACTTACTGCCCACTTTATTTTGTTTCTGCTTACAACCTTATCAATGAGGCTCTCGTCCACTGACGCTTGGACTTGGAAGTTATCACATTCATAGTGAAGGTTACTGGCGTCCGTGCAGTCAGGGAAGTGGGTCTCAGCTAGAAGGTTTAGAGTCTCAAGACCTGAGTCTGTCCACGTGCCGTCCGGTTTTTTGACACTACCAATGGATTTGGGGTCCTTCGAGAGTATCTTACGGAATCTGGCAGCGTCATTTACCCCTTCTACAGACTCACAGAAACAAACCCATGACTTCTTTTTGGCACGCTTGATTTCACTCTTGTATTTGGTGAAACTCGCTTTATACGATTCCCAGTCACTGTCTAGTTTTGTCGAGTGCGCCCTGTGGTACAGCTTTTTGGTGTTTTTCCGCAGTTCGCCAAGATCCTTGTTCCACCACACCGGTTGGGATTTCTTCCCGGGATAAGTTAATGGACAGGCATCCTTATGGCAGCGAAGAAGGACTTCTGTTAGGTTGGACACCTTACTGTTAAGCTCAGCAACTGTTTCTATCCTTCCGGAGAGTGACAGTTGATGGTTCGTCAGTGAACCTGGCCCAGTCCGTCCTTCTCGGGTTCCTATAAGGATTTTGGCGGACTCCGTCGAAAGAGATTTCAAAGTATATCCTCATATGATCCGAAAAGAAACATTTGTTGGATACCCTCCAGTTCTTGACGACAGAATCATCTAAATTTGACAGGGTTATTTCAATGACCTCCTCCCTGTCTCTAATTTTAAAGGTAGGGTCGTTTCCTTTATTACATATTCTTAGATTGTAAGATAATATAAAGTTGAAAATCGACTCACCTCTAGTGTTTGTATCTTTGCTGCCCCAGTGAAAATGGTGGGCGTTGGCGTCACATCCAAGGATTACGTTACAAACGCTCAGGTTCTCCTTTAGCAGCCTGTGTACCCCCTGATTTGGTGGATCAGGGTCCTCATATGGCATGTAGATTGAGGACAGGAGAGTGGCCTTCTCTCTGCCGTTCTCCAGTCGCACCGTGCACATGTCTCCATTACTATAATTAGAAAGATTAGATTGAGGTTCTTCCTACCTACCACACAGGTCCTCACCTTGTCCCCTTCGGACGATGCGAAGACCTCGAAGTTGGCATTGTTCAGTCCAGAGACCTTATTTTTGTATATATAAGGTTCCTGTACTAGAACAATGTCTACCTCTGAGTTCGTGGGGGACAGGAGTAGTTCGGCGGCAGCTGCTTTACAATGATGCAGATTAATCTGCAAAATGCGTAGCACCTGCCGCCTACCTACTCCTACTGACTTTCGCGAGGTGGAATCAGCCGGAACCGAACCCATCCTGAACCAAAGTTCAGTTTTCCCTCACGAACCTTAAGGTACTCCTCTCCTGAGGAGTCTATCGCCATCTTGACATCCATCCCCCCATTCTCCTTACAAGGGGTTAGACTCATTGCAGTCCAGTCCTTAGTAAGGAGACCTGGGTTCTGGAGCTCCAGCATCCTCAGCAGAAGTTCCTTATCCACGGTAGGTGGGGGAACCCATGCTGGGAATACCTTCCTAGACGGAATCTCCGTTATGGACACCGCAGCAATTTTTGCCCCCTCCCAAAGTTCATCAAAGCCATTAACGGTCTTCTTAAGGTACTCTTGCGAGCTCCTGTTGAGACATTTAATGACTTTAACTCCCTTATGAAGGAAGGCGCCACCAAACTGGCGGTCACCCTGGTTCGCCTCAGTGGACACAATGGCTAAACGAAGCCGAGTCTCGAAGAGCAACCAGTGACTTTCGCTGATTTTCCCGAAGGGGTCAGCTCGGTCGATGATTGCAACTAGGAGCTCGTCATCGTTTGCCACCGTGGCCGTTTTGGCGTAGGGTTTCCTACGTCCTCTCCACTATAGAATAACTTAAAAGGTCTTCTGTCTACTGGAGAAGACTTTATACGGCCTTTTGTGTACGAAAGACGACCTAAAAAGGTCACTTGTCCGCTATAGACGACTTTAAAAGGTCTTCTGTCTACCGGAGAAGACCTTAAAAGGTATCATGTCTACCACAGAAGACCTTAAAAATTGTACCAACTTCTCCACCAAAAATTATCAGAATAGGCCAATGTTTTGGAATATACCCCATATTACGGTACCGATTTTCGGTTAATTTGATGTTCACGAATCTTCTCCATAGAAAATTTTCAACATATGTCCATGCTTAGGTATAGCCACTAGGGTTATGACTTTTTGACATTTTTCCTCAAAAATTATTTCCTGTAGAAGGGATGAATGAACTTTTGCCTATTAATCACTATGCTATCGTTTATTCCATTGAAATATAAAAAAAGTTCACGCACAAATCGATTTTAAAAAAATAATTTTTAGAAAAAATATATGAAATGAAAAAAATTTTTTTTTTTTTTAATTATTGTTTGTTGCACAAATTAATAAATATAAGCCTACTAATAACTATAATAACGTTTATTTCATTCAAATATGAAAAACGTCGCGAAAAAAGTCACTTTGAAAAAATTTTAAATTTTTTGTTTTTGTTAAAAAATTATATTTTTGAATAAAAGCGTTTACGACATTTTTACGATTCTCAGAATTAAAGAAAAATAGTGAGAAATAAATTTTATGCCATTTTAATTATCTCATGTGGATCTAAAGTTTATTTTCAATTATATATCTGTTTTCAGTGACTTCAAAAAATTGTCCATAATTTTGATAAATTCAAATTTTAAAATCATTTTGTGCGTGAGGTTTTTTCACCTAATCACCTTATAATTAAGATTTTATGTAATCTTATGGCCAAACTCATCACGCTATGATACAGGGATATGAGGTTGTAAAAAAGTCATAACCCTAATAGCCACCATATTAGTTTAGTTTACAAATTGTACCAAAAAATTCTCAAAATACCGAAAATCGAGAGGTACCGTTATATGGGAGCTACACCTTAACATGGACCTATGCTCACCGTTTTTGGTGGAGTTGTGTTGTGGCCGTCAAGAACCTTAAATGCGAAATAACGGCTGTTCGGTTACAAATCCCTCAAAATACCGAAAATCGGGAAGTACCGTTACATTGGGGCTATACCTAAATACCTATGGAAAAAAGATGGCCGGGTGCAAAATTCCAGCTCACTATCTCAATTTTTGCGGACGCTAGAGTGATTACAACAGACGGACATGTCTAGCTCGACTCAGCATTTTATCCTGACCAAGAATATATATACTTTGTAGGGTCACAAATGTATATTTAAATGCGTTACAAACGGAAAAACAAACTTAATATACCCTCCACACTATGGTGGAGGATATAAAAACCACGGTTGGAGGAGCGTTAAAATTTACTTTAAAATTGGAAAAACTTGCTTTAAAAGGCTTGGAGGACTGTAGGTCCGTGGAAAAATTACTTTAAAAATCCAGGTTTGAGGGACTGTAGGGCGTTGGAAAAACTTGCTTTAAAAGGTTTGGAGGACTGTAGGTTAGGAAAAACTTACTTTAAAAATCCACGCTTGGAGGATCGTAGGTCTGTGTAAAAATTACTTTGAAAATCCATGCTTGGAGGACGGTAGGTGCTTGGGAAGAAATTCTTTAAAAATCCACGCTTGGTACATCGTAGGTCCGTGGAAAATTAATTTAAAAATCCAGGTTCTGGAAGACTGTAGGTCTTTGGAAAAAATTACTTTACTTTGGACGATCGTAGGTCCGGGGGAAAATTATATTAAAAATCCAGTCTTGGAGGACTGTAGGACGTTGGAAAAACTTACTTTAAAAATCCACGCTATGGTGGAGGGTATAAAAACCACGGTTGGAGGAGCGTTAAAAATTACTTTAAAAATGCAGGCTTGGGGGACTGTAGGGCGTTGGAAAAACTTGCTTTAAAAGGCTTGGAGGACTGTAGGTCCGTGGAAAAATTACTTTAAAAATCCAGGCTTGGGGGACTGTAGGGCGTTGGAAAAACTTGCTTTAAAAGGCTTGGAGGACTATAGGTCATTGGAAAAACTTACTTTAAAAATCCACACTTGGAGGATCGTAGGTCTGTGGAAAAATTACTTTGAAAATCCAAGCTGGGAGGACGGTAGGTGCTTGGGAAAAATTCTTTAAAAATCCACGCTTGGTGCATCGTAGGTCCGTGGAAAATTACTTTAAAAATCCAGGTTCTGGAAGACTGTAGGTCGTTGGAAAAACTTACTTTACTTTGGAGGATCGTAGGTCCGTGGAAAAAATACTTTAAAAATCCAGTCTTGGAGGACTGTAGGACGTTGGAAAAACTTGCTTTAAAAATCCACGCTTGAAGGATCGTAGGTCTGTAGAAAAATTACTTTAAAAATCCAAGCTTGGAGGACTGTAGGTGCTTGGAAAAAATACTTTAACATTCCACGCTTGGAGGATCGTAGGTCCGTTAAAAAATTGCTTTAAAAGCCCACAGTTGGAGGATCGTAGGTCCGTGGAAAAATTACTTTAAAATCCAGGCTTGGAGGACTGTAGGTCGTTGGATTAAATTACTTTAGAAATCTTTAAAAAGCCAGGCTTGGAGGACTGTAGGGCTTTGGAAAAACTTACTTTTAAAATCAAGGCTTGGAGAATCGTAGGTCTGTGGAAAAATTGGAGGACTGTAGGTCGTTGGAAAACTTTACTTTAAAAATCCACGCTTGGTGGGTCGTAGGTCCGTGGAAAATTACTTTAAAAAAAACCCGGCTCAAAGGACTGTACGTCCTTGGAACAAAATACTTTAAAAATCCACGCTTGGTGGGTCGTAGGTCCGTGGAAAATTACTGTAAAAAAACCCGGCTTAAAGGACTGTACGTCCTTGGAACAAAATACTTTAAAAATCCACGCTTGGAGAATCGTAAGTCCGTGGAAAAATTACTTCAAAAGCCGACGCTTGGAGGATAGTAGGTCTGTGGAGAAATTACTTTAAAATCCAGTCTTGGAGGATTGTAGGTCCGTGGAAAAATTACTTTAAAAAACAAGGCTTGGAGGACTGTAGGTAGTTGGATAAAATTACTTTAAAATTACTATAGAAGACCCTAAAAGGCCTTTTGTCTACTATAGAAGACCTTTAAACGTCTTCAGTCTACTAGAGAAGACATTAAAAGGCCTTCTGTGTAAAAAAATACCCTAAAGGCCTTCTGTGTACCAAAGAAGACCTTAAAAGGTCTTTTATCCACTATAGAAGACTTTAAGAGTCTTCCGTCTACTATAGAAAACCTTAAAAAGTCTTCTGTCTACTATAGACCTCTTCAAGACTTCAACAGGACCTGAAGAGGTCCTCTGTTGTCTTAAGAAGACCTTAAGGGATCCTGTTTGGTTTATAGAGTATGTCTATAGAACACCGCAAGAGGTATTCTGTTGTCTATTAAAGACAACAGGTTTTCTGTTCTCAATTGGGTTTTTGTTCTATTTTGTCTAAAGAAGACCTCAAGAGATCTTCTGTTGTATAAAGAAGACCTCTAGAGGGGTTCTGTAACTTTCGTTGTGTATTGAACACTTTAAGTAATGTTCAAGAGGTATTATTTTGCCTATAGAGGATATCAAGAGGTCTTCTGCTGACTATTATCTGTAGAAGACCACAACAGGTATTCCGTTGTCTGTAGAAGACCGCAAGATGTCTTTGTTGTTTGTAGAAAACCACAAGAGGTCTTCTGTTGTGTACAGAAGATCTCAAAAGATCTTTCTGTCTACTAGAGAAGACCTTAAGAGAGCTTCTGTTTACCAGAGAAGACCTTAAAAGGTATCATGTCTACCAGAGAAGATGTTAAAAGTTCTTCTGTATACTATAGAAGACATTCGAAGGTTTTCTGTGTACTAGAGAAGACCTTAAGAGGTCTTCTGTATACTGGAGACGACATTCGAAGGTTTTCTGTCCACTAGAGAAGACCTTAAGAGGTCTTCTCTCTACTAAAACTACTAAAAAAAGACCTTAAGACGACTTCTGTCAACTATAGAAGACATTCGAAGGCCTTCTGTCTACTAGACAAGACATTAAAAGGTCTTCTGTCAATTATAGAAGACCATAAAAAGTCCTCTGTCTTCTATCTACTATAGAAGACTTTAAAATGTCTTCTACATACTATAGAAGACTTTAAAAGGTCTTCTGTCATCTAGAGAAATTCTTAGAAAGTCACTTGTGTACTAAAGAAGACCTTAAAAGGCCTTTGTCTGTAACAGAATGTCTTCTGTCCACTATAGAAGACCTTTAAAGGTCTTCAGTCTACTAGAGAAGACGTTAAAAGGACTTCTGTGTAAAAATACCTTAAAAGGCCTTCTGTGTACAAAAGAGGACCTTAAAAGGTCTTTTGTCTACTATAGAAGAACTTAAAAAGTCTTATGTCTACTATAGACCTCAAGAGGTCGTCTGTTGTCTCTTCAAGACCGCAAGAGGTCTTTTGTTGTCTACATAAGACCTGAAGAGGTCCTCTGTTGTCTAAAGAAGACCTTAAGAGATCCAGTTTTGTCTATAGAATACATCTATAGAACACCGCAAGAGGTCTACTGTTGTCTATTGAAAACATCAGGTTTTCTCTTCTCAATTGGGTTTTTGTTCTCTTTTGTCCAAAAAAAGGAGACCTCAAGAGATCTTCTGTTGTCTAAAGAAGATCTCAAGAGGGGTTCTGTAACCTCAAGAGGACTTTTGTTGTCTATTGAACACTTTAAGTAGTGTTCAAGAGGTTTTCTTTTGCCTATAGAGGATATCAAGAGGTCTTCTGCTGACTATTATCTGTAGAAGACCACAACAGGTCTTCCGTTGTCTGTAGAAGACCGCAAGATGTTTTTATTGTTTATAGAAAACCGCAAGAGGTCTTCTGTTATGTACAGAAGATCTCAAAAGATTTTCTGTTACATATAGAAAACCACAAAAAAGTCTTCGATTGTATACCGAAGATTTCGATAGGCCTTCCGTTACCCTTAAAATAACTTAAGAGGTCATCTGTAGCTTATAGTAGAACTCAAGAGGCCTTCTGTTGCATATTGAGGATATGAAAAGGTCTTTTGCTGCAGAGGACCACAAGAGATATGCAGTTGTCTATAGAGGATCTCCAGAGCTGTTCTGGTGTATATAAATGACGTAAAGAGGTCTTCGATTCACTATAGAAAACGTCAAGAGGTTTTCATGAGGCCCTTTGTTCTTTATTGAAGACTTCAAAACGTTTTCTGAGGTTCATAGAAGATAATAAGAGATCCGCTCTTGTCTACAGAAGAACTCAAAAGATTTTCTGTTGTCTATAGAAGTCTTCAAGAGGTGTTCTGTAACCTCAAGAGGACTTTTGTTGTCTATTGTAAACTTTGAGTTGTGTTCAAGAGGTATTCTCTCGCCTATAGAAGATATCAAGAGATCTTCCGCTGACTGTTATCTGTAAAAGACCACAAGAGGTATCCCATTGTCTGCAGAATATTTAAAGGGGTATCCTGCTTTCTACCGAAAATCGCAAGAGGTCCTTAGTTGTCTATAAAAGAACTCAAGGGGATTTCTATTGTCTTTATAAGGCCTCAAGAGATTTTTTGTTGTCTACATAACACCTCCATAAGTCTTCTATTATACATAAATGACCTGCTGCCGCCTACGATTGTATAGAAGACTTCAAGAGGTCCTCTAAGACTTGACAACTTTTTATAGGACTTGAAAACTTTTTTTAAGGTCCATAGACATTTTTAAGAGGTCTTCTGTTGTCTACAGAAATTTTCAAGAGGTCTTCTGTGACATCAAGAAGACCCTTGTCGTCTATTTAAAATTTTAAGGAGTGTTCAAAAAGTCTTGTGTTGCCTATAGAAGATATGAAGAGGTCCTCTGCTCATTGTTATTTATAGAAGACCACAAGAGGTCTGCCGTTGTCTGTAGAAGAACTCAAGAGGTCTTCTGTTTGCTACAAAAAATCGCAAGAAGTCCTCCGTTATCTATAGAAGAACTCAAAATGCCTTATATTGCCTTTAGAAGTCATCAATAGGTAATCTTTTATCTACTGTAGAACACAAGAGGATATCTATTGACCGTACGAGACATCAATAGCACTACGGAACACCTTATGAGGTCTTCAGTTGTATATCGATAACCTGAAGAGGTCTTTTGTTGTCTATAGAGTTCCCTGGGGCCCTTCGTTATCGCTATAAGATCCCAAGAGGTCTTAAATGTTTTATGGAAGACTTTAAGAGTTCTTCAGTTGTCTATAACAGAACCTAAGAGTTCTTCTGTTGTCTTCAAAAAACCTAAAGATACTTTTTCTGCTGTATATATAACTCAAGACACCAAAAACACCATCCACAGGCCCATTGAGAGAAAGTCTGCCAAAGTGGCAATGTTATATGGTTTCAATAAATTGTTGTTTCCGGTATCAATATGCTAACAATGTTTTCTTTATTTTTCTATAATTATTAATTTTTATTTTCTTTTATCTCAACCATTCGCAAATGCTGTACCAATTTCAGTTTTTTTGTAAACATATGCCATGGTAAAATTATAGTCGCACGATGGTGCGTAACTGGGAATAATTCCATCATTAAATATCATATTGCCTACATTATAGGGAATATTCTATGGGAAAAAAATAAGCAAAGAAAATAATTAAATCAACGAACATCAACAAAGTAACTAAGACTCCCGCAACTTACCCCCTTTATAGGACACGATAATGGAAGATTGCTATGTTCAAACATTTGCTGTAATATTAAACTAAATATAGGATTGAATTTCAAATTTCCAACATATCGCAAAGTTTGACTTTTGGATTGATCAACTTGAATGACTTTTTCCCGTTAATGGGTCGAACATCAAGAATAACGACAACATCTGTACCCAGTAGAATTTGACGACGGAATTCAACGAACATGTTGATGACATATTTGTTTTTGGGCTCATTCTGTACACGGCAATAACTACGTTTTACGAAATCGGTAGAGAGATCGCAACGCAGATTTTTTATTTCTAAGGAAAATTCTGTCTTCCGTATTGCCTAAAACACGAAAATGCACGCCGGATAGAGGTAGCAAGAAACTAGACTTTTCAAATTAAGTTTTAACTGCAACTTTACCTGGACTTCCTTTAAACAATGATTTATTGCAAGGTAGAGAATAAGTTTCAGGAACAACATTTTTATTTGACTAATTTAGAATAAAGAAGAATGCCTTTGTGCAAGTGAAGACCCAGCAGAACTTAAATTGATTCTCATCTGTTGTAAAAAATACCTATTTTTACTTTTAAATTATTTATAAATACCGAACTATATGGACATTAAAATGGCATTAGTCAGATATTAACACAAAATCAAGCTAGTAACAAATTTTTTATGATGTTTGTTAAAAAGGTAAAAATTCTATAAGCGTGGATGTTTAAAATACGCTTTTCAAGGATCAACACTCCTCGAAGCGTGGGTTTTTAATGTGAGTTTTTCCAAGCGTGGATTTTTAAAATCACTTTTTCCAACGACCTACAGTCCTCCAGGCGCGGATTTTTAATGTAATTTTTTTCAACGACCTACAGTCCTCCAAGCGTGGATTTTTAAAGTCAGTTTTCCAACACCCTACAGTCCTCCATGCGTGGATTTTTAAAGTCAGTTTTCCAACAACCTACAGTCCTCCATTCGTGGATTTTTAAAGTAATTTTTGACCCGACCTACAGTCCTCCATTCGTGGATTTTTAAAGTAATTTTTGACCCGACCTACAGTCCTCCAAGCGTGGATTTTTAAAGTAATTTTTTCCAACGACCTACAGTCCTCCAAGCGTGGATTTTTAAACTAATTTTTTCCAAGGACCTACAGTCCTCCAAGCGTGGATTTTTAAACTAATTTTTTCCAAGGACCTACAGTCCTCCAAGCGTGGATTTTTAAACTAATTTTTTCCAAGGACCTACAGTCCTCCAAGCGTGGATTTTTAAACTAATTTTTTCCAAGGACCTACAGTCCTCCAAGCGTGGATTTTTAAACTAATTTTTTCCAAGGACCTACAGTCCTCCAAGCGTGGATTTTTAAACTAATTTTTTCCAAGGACCTACAGTCCTCCAAGCGTGGATTTTTAAACTAATTTTTTCCAAGGACCTACAGTCCTCCAAGCGTGGATTTTTAAACTAATTTTTTCCAAGGACCTACAGTCCTCCAAGCGTGGATTTTTAAACTAATTTTTTCCAAGGACCTACAGTCCTCCAAGCGTGGATTTTTAAACTAATTTTTTCCAAGGACCTACAGTCCTCCAAGCGTGGATTTTTAAACTAATTTTTTCCAAGGACCTACAGTCCTCCAAGCGTGGATTTTTAAACTAATTTTTTCCAAGGACCTACAGTCCTCCAAGCGTGGATTTTTAAACTAATTTTTTCCAAGGACCTACAGTCCTCCAAGCGTGGATTTTTAAACTAATTTTTTCCAAGGACCTACAGTCCTCCAAGCGTGGATTTTTAAACTAATTTTTTCCAAGGACCTACAGTCCTCCAAGCGTGGATTTTTAAACTAATTTTTTCCAAGGACCTACAGTCCTCCAAGCGTGGATTTTTAAACTAATTTTTTCCAAGGACCTACAGTCCTCCAAGCGTGGATTTTTAAACTAATTTTTTCCAAGGACCTACAGTCCTCCAAGCGTGGATTTTTAAACTAATTTTTTCCAAGGACCTACAGTCCTCCAAGCGTGGATTTTTAAACTAATTTTTTCCAAGGACCTACAGTCCTCCAAGCGTGGATTTTTAAACTAATTTTTTCCAAGGACCTACAGTCCTCCAAGCGTGGATTTTTAAACTAATTTTTTCCAAGGACCTACAGTCCTCCAAGCGTGGATTTTTAAACTAATTTTTTCCAAGGACCTACAGTCCTCCAAGCGTGGATTTTTAAACTAATTTTTTCCAAGGACCTACAGTCCTCCAAGAGTGGATTTTTAAACTAATTTTTTCCAAGGACCTACAGTCCTCCAAGCGTGGATTTTTAAACTAATTTTTTCCAACCACCTACAGCCCTCCATGCGTGGATTTTTAAAGTATTTTTTTCCAACCACCTGCAGTCCTCCATGCGTGGATTTTTAAACTAATTTTTTCCAAGGACCTACTGTCCTCCAAGCGTGGATTTTTAAACTAATTTTTTCCAAGGACCTACAGTCCTCCAAGCGTGGATTTTTAAACTAATTTTTTCCAAGGACCTACAGTCCTCCAAGCGTGGATTTTTAAAGTTATTTTTTCCAAGGACCTACAGTCCTCCAAGCACTGATTTTTAAACTAATTTTTTCCAAGGACCTACAGTCCTCCAAGCACTGATTTTTAAACTAATTTTTTCCAAGGACCTACAGTCCTCCAAGCGTGGATGTTTAAACTAATTTTTTCCAAGGACCTACAGTTCTCCAAGCGTGGATTTTTAAACTAATTTTTTCCAAGGACCTACAGTCCTCCAAGCGTGGATTTTTAAAGTTATTTTTTCCAAGGACCTACAGTCCTCCAAGCACTGATTTTTAAACTATTTTTTTCCAAGGACCTACAGTCCTCCAAGCGTGGATTTTTAAAGTTATTTTTTCCAAGGACCTACAGTCCTCCAAGCGTGGATTTTTAAACTAATTTTTCCAAGGACCTACAGTCCTCCAAGCGTGGATTTTTAAACTAATTTTTTCCAAGGACCTACAGTCCTCCAAGCGTGGATTTTTAAACTAATTTTTTCCAAGGACCTACAGTCCTCCAAGCGTGGATTTTTAAACTAATTTTTTCCAAGGACCTACAGTCCTCCAAGCGTGGATTTTTAAACTAATTTTTTCCAAGGACCTACAGTCCTCCAAGCGTGGATTTTTAAACTAATTTTTTCCAAGGACCTACAGTCCTCCAAGCGTGGATTTTTAAACTAATTTTTTCCAAGGACCTACAGTCCTCCAAGCGTGGATTTTTAAACTAATTTTTTCCAAGGACCTACAGTCCTCCAAGCGTGGATTTTTAAACTAATTTTTTCCAAGGACCTACAGTCCTCCAAGCGTGGATTTTTAAACTAATTTTTTCCAAGGACCTACAGTCCTCCAAGCGTGGATTTTTAAACTAATTTTTTCCAAGGACCTACAGTCCTCCAAGCGTGGATTTTTAAACTAATTTTTTCCAAGGACCTACAGTCCTCCAAGCGTGGATTTTTAAACTAATTTTTTCCAAGGACCTACAGTCCTCCAAGCGTGGATTTTTAAACTAATTTTTTCCAAGGACCTACAGTCCTCCAAGCGTGGATTTTTAAACTAATTTTTTCCAAGGACCTACAGTCCTCCAAGCGTGGATTTTTAAACTAATTTTTTCCAAGGACCTACAGTCCTCCAAGCGTGGATTTTTAAACTAATTTTTTCCAAGGACCTACAGTCCTCCAAGCGTGGATTTTTAAACTAATTTTTTCCAAGGACCTACAGTCCTCCAAGCGTGGATTTTTAAACTAATTTTTTCCAAGGACCTACAGTCCTCCAAGCGTGGATTTTTAAACTAATTTTTTCCAAGGACCTACAGTCCTCCAAGCGTGGATTTTTAAACTAATTTTTTCCAAGGACCTACAGTCCTCCAAGCGTGGATTTTTAAACTAATTTTTTCCAAGGACCTACAGTCCTCCAAGCGTGGATTTTTAAACTAATTTTTTCCAAGGACCTACAGTCCTCCAAGCGTGGATTTTTAAACTAATTTTTTCCAAGGACCTACAGTCCTCCAAGCGTGGATTTTTAAACTAATTTTTTCCAAGGACCTACAGTCCTCCAAGCGTGGATTTTTAAACTAATTTTTTCCAAGGACCTACAGTCCTCCAAGCGTGGATTTTTAAACTAATTTTTTCCAAGGACCTACAGTCCTCCAAGCGTGGATTTTTAAACTAATTTTTTCCAAGGACCTACAGTCCTCCAAGCGTGGATTTTTAAACTAATTTTTTCCAAGGACCTACAGTCCTCCAAGCGTGGATTTTTAAACTAATTTTTTCCAAGGACCTACAGTCCTCCAAGCGTGGATTTTTAAACTAATTTTTTCCAAGGACCTACAGTCCTCCAAGCGTGGATTTTTAAACTAATTTTTTCCAAGGACCTACAGTCCTCCAAGCGTGGATTTTTAAACTAATTTTTTCCAAGGACCTACAGTCCTCCAAGCGTGGATTTTTAAACTAATTTTTTCCAAGGACCTACAGTCCTCCAAGCGTGGATTTTTAAACTAATTTTTTCCAAGGACCTACAGTCCTCCAAGCGTGGATTTTTAAACTAATTTTTTCCAAGGACCTACAGTCCTCCAAGCGTGGATTTTTAAACTAATTTTTTCCAAGGACCTACAGTCCTCCAAGCGTGGATTTTTAAACTAATTTTTTCCAAGGACCTACAGTCCTCCAAGCGTGGATTTTTAAACTAATTTTTTCCAAGGACCTACAGTCCTCCAAGCGTGGATTTTTAAACTAATTTTTTCCAAGGACCTACAGTCCTCCAAGCGTGGATTTTTAAACTAATTTTTTCCAAGGACCTACAGTCCTCTAAGCGTAAATTTTTAAAGGAATTTTTGCCAAGGATCTACAGTCCTCCAAGTGTGGATTTTTAAAGGAATTTTTGCCAAGGATCTACAGTCCTCCAAGTGTGGATTTTTAAAGGAATTTTTGCCAAGGATCTACAGTCCTCCAAGTGTGGATTTTTAAAGGAATTTTTGCCAGGACCTACCGTCTTCCAAGCGTGAATTTTTAAACTAATTTTTTCCAAGGACCTACAGTCCTCCAAGCGTGGATTTTTAAACTAATTTTTTCCAAGGACCTACAGTCCTCCAAGCGTGGATTTTTAAACTAATTTTTTCCAAGGACCTACAGTCCTCCAAGCGTGGATTTTGAAACTAATTTTTTCCAAGGACCTACAGTCCTCCAAGCGTGGATTTTTAAACTAATTTTTTCCAAGGACCTACAGTCCTCCAAGCGTGGATTTTTAAACTAATTTTTTCCAAGGACCTACAGTCCTCCAAGCGTGGATTTTTAAACTAATTTTTTCCAAGGACCTACAGTCCTCCAAGCGTGGATTTTTAAACTAATTTTTTCCAAGGACCTACAGTCCTCCAAGCGTGGATTTTTAAACTAATTTTTTCCAAGGACCTACAGTCCTCCAAGCGTGGATTTTTAAACTAATTGTTTCCAAGGACCTACAGTCCTCCAAGCGTGGATTTTTAAACTAATTTTTTCCAAGGACCTACAGTCCTCCAAGCGTGGATTTTTAAACTAATTTTTTCCAAGGACCTACAGTCCTCCAAGCGTGGATTTTTAAACTAATTTTTTCCAAGGACCTACAGTCCTCCAAGCGTGGATTTTTAAACTAATTTTTTCCAAGGACCTACAGTCCTCCAAGCGTGGATTTTTAAACTAATTTTTTCCAAGGACCTACAGTCCTCCAAGCGTGGATTTTTAAACTAATTTTTTCCAAGGACCTACAGTCCTCCAAGCGTGGATTTTTAAACTAATTTTTTCCAAGGACCTACAGTCCTCTAAGCGTAAATTTTTAAAGGAATTTTTGCCAAGGATCTACAGTCCTCCAAGTGTGGATTTTTAAAGGAATTTTTGCCAAGGATCTACAGTCCTCCAAGTGTGGATTTTTAAAGGAATTTTTGCCAAGGATCTACAGTCCTCCAAGTGTGGATTTTTAAAGGAATTTTTGCCAGGACCTACCGTCTTCCAAGCGTGAATTTTTAAACTAATTTTTTCCAAGGACCTACAGTCCTCCAAGCGTGGATTTTTAAACTAATTTTTTCCAAGGACCTACAGTCCTCCAAGCGTGGATTTTTAAACTAATTTTTTCCAAGGACCTACAGTCCTCCAAGCGTGGATTTTTAAACTAATTTTTTCCAAGGACCTACAATCCTCCAAGCGTGGATTTTTAAACTAATTTTTTCCAAGGACCTACAGTCCTCCAAGCGTGGATTTTTAAACTAATTTTTTCCAAGGACCTACAGTCCTCCAAGCGTGGATTTTTAAACTAATTTTTTCCAAGGACCTACAGTCCTCCAAGCGTGGATTTTTAAACTAATTTTTTCCAAGGACCTACAGTCCTCCAAGCGTGGATTTTTAAACTAATTTTTTCCAAGGACCTACAGTCCTCCAAGCGTGGATTTTTAAACTAATTTTTTCCAAGGACCTACAGTCCTCCAAGCGTGGATTTTTAAAGTCATTTTTTCCAATGAACTCCATGCGTGGATTTTTAAAGTCATTTTTTCCAATGAACTCAATGCGTGGATTTTTAAAGTCATTTTTTCCAATGAACTCCATGCGTGGATTTTTAAAGTCATTTTTTCCAATGAACTCCATGCGTGGATTTTTGAAGTCATTTTTTCCAATGAACTCCATGCGTTGATTTTTAAAGTCATTTTTTCCAATGAACTCCATGCGTGGATTTTTAAAGTCATTTTTTCCAATGAACTCCATGCGTGGATTTTTAAAGTCATTTTTTCCAATGAACTCCATGCGTGGATTTTTAAAGTCATTTTTTCCAATGAACTCCATGCGTGGATTTTTAAAGTCATTTTTTCCAATGAACTCCATGCGTGGATTTTTAAAGTCATTTTTTCCAATGAACTCCATGCGTGGATTTTTAAAGTCATTTTTTCCAATGAACTCAATGCGTGGATTTTTAAAGTCATTTTTTCCAATGAACTCAATGCGTGGATTTTAAAAGTCATTTTTTCCAATGAACTCCATGCGTGGATTTTTAAAGTCATTTTTTCCAATGAACTCCATGCGTGGATTTTTAAAGTCATTTTTTCCAATGAACTCCATGCGTGGATTTTTAAAGTCATTTTTTCCAATGAACTCCATGCGTGGATTTTTAAAGTCATTTTTTCCAATGAACTCCATGCGTGGATTTTTAAAGTCATTTTTTCCAATGAACTCCATGCGTGGATTTTTAAAGTCATTTTTTCCAATGAACTCCATGCGTGGATTTTTAAAGTCATTTTTTCCAATGAACTCCATGCGTGGATTTTTAAAGTCATTTTTTCCAATGAACTCCATGCGTGGATTTTTAAAGTAATTTTTTCCAATGAACTCCATGCGTGGATTTTTAAAGTCATTTTTTCCAATGAACTCCATGCGTGGATTTTTAAAGTCATTTTTTCCAATGAACTCCATGCGTGGATTTTTAAAGTCATTTTTTCCAATGAACTCCATGCGTGGATTTTTAAAGTCATTTTTTCCAATGAACTCCATGCGTGGATTTTTAAAGTCATTTTTTCCAATGAACTCCTTGCTGGATTTTTAAAGTCATTTTTTCCAATGAACTCCATGCGTGGATTTTTAAAGTCATTTTTTCCAATGAACTCCATGCGTGGATTTTTAAAGTCATTTTTTCCAATGAACTACAGTCCTCCATGCGTGGATTTTTAAACTAATTTTGTCCAAGGACCTACAGTCCTCCAAGCGTGGATTTTTAAACTAATTTTTTCCAAGGACCTACAGTCCTCCAAGCGTGGATTTTTAAACTAATTTTTTCCAAGGACCTACAGTCCTCCAAGCGTGGATTTTTAAAGTTATTTTTTCCAAGGACCTACAGTCCTCCAAGCACTGATTTTTAAACTAATTTTTTCCAAGGACCTACAGTCCTCCAAGCACTGATTTTTAAACTAATTTTTTCCAAGGACCTACAGTCCTCCAAGCGTGGATTTTTAAAGTTATTTTTTCCAAGGACCTACAGTCCTCCAAGCACTGATTTTTAAACTATTTTTTTCCAAGGACCTACAGTCCTCCAAGCGTGGATTTTTAAAGTTATTTTTTCCAAGGACCTACAGTCCTCCAAGCGTGGATTTTTAAACTAATTTTTTCCAAAGACCTACAGTCCTCCAAGCATGGATTTTTAAACTAATTTTTTCCAAGGACCTACAGTCCTCCAAGCGTGGATTTTTAAACTAATTTTTTCCAAGGACCTACAGTCCTCCAAGCGTGGATTTTTAAACTAATTTTTTCCAAGGACCTACAGTCCTCCAAGCGTGGATTTTTAAACTAATTTTTTCCAAGGACCTACAGTCCTCCAAGCGTGGATTTTTAAACTAATTTTTTCCAAGGACCTACAGTCCTCCAAGCGTGGATTTTTAAACTAATTTTTTCCAAGGACCTACAGTCCTCCAAGCGTGGATTTTTAAACTAATTTTTTCCAAGGACCTACAGTCCTCCAAGCGTGGATTTTTAAACTAATTTTTTCCAAGGACCTACAGTCCTCCAAGCGTGGATTTTTAAACTAATTTTTTCCAAGGACCTACAGTCCTCCAAGCGTGGATTTTTAAACTAATTTTTTCCTAGAGATGGTTTTTACTGGGTATTTACCCGGTAAATACCCACACGGTGGGTAAATACCGGGTAAATACCCATTTGTGGGTATTTATTTGGGTATTTACTATATTGAATGGCAAATACAACATTTTACACCCTATTCCTGGGTTTAGGTTGTAAATTCGTTTCAAATGGATAGTTTTACAATACTTTAGACTAGTGGGTAAATACTTGGGTAAATACCCGAGTATTTACCCTAGTGTTGGGTAAAAACTCATTAACTGCCGAACCACTTGACGTAGGCTGACAAAATTTGGCTTACGTCTTTCTTATGTCAACAGAACTTCTGGTACTGAACATGGGGTCTCTGGGTCCATGTTTTGATATAGCCCCCATATAGCCGTACCTCCCGATTTAAGGTATTTTTCATTTATTAGCCACAGTTTACAACCAAATTGGCTGTCATTTGGCACAGTGAGTCCTCAAGGAGCAGCAAATATCCTTGCAAAAATTTGTCAATATAGGTCCACGTTTTCTATTAGCCCCCATATAAGGGTACCCCGATTTCGAGTATTTACCCAAATTTTGGGTAAAAACTCCTTAACTGCCGAACCACCTGACGTAGGCTGACGAAATTTAGCTTAAATCTTACTTATGTCAAGAGAATATCTAGCATTGAAAATGGGGTCTCTGGGTCCATGTTTTGATATAGCCCCCATATAACCGTACCTCCCGATTTAAGGTATTTTTTGTCTATTTGCCTCATTGTACAATCATAGTGGCTGAAATTTGGCATAGTGAGTTCTCAATATGTAGAAAATACCCTTGCAAAAACTTGTCAACATAGGTCCACGTTTTCTAATAGCCCCCATATAGGGGTACCCCGATTTCGAGTATTTACCCAAATTTTGGGTAAAAACTCTTTAACTGCCGAACCACTTGACGTAGGCTGACAAAACGTGGCATAAATCTTTCTTATGTCAAAAGAACTTCTGGTACTGAACATGGGGTCTCTAGGTCCATGTTTTAATATAGCCCCCATATAGCCGTACCTCCCGATTTAAGGTATTTTTCATCTATTAGCCACATTTTACAACCAAATTGGCTGTAATTGGGCACAGTGAGTCCTCAAGGAGCAGAAAATATCCTTGCAAAAATTTGTCAATATAGGTCCACGTTTTCCTGTAGCCCCCATATAAGGGTACCCCGTTTTCGAGTATCAAAATTGGGTAAAAACTCATTAACTGTAGAACCAGTTGACGTTGGCTGACAAAATTTGGCTCAAAACTTTCTTATATCAATAGTAATAAGGGTATTGAAAATGGAGTCCCTGGGTCCATGTTTTGATATAGGCCCCATATAGCCGTACCTCCCGATTTAAGGTATTTTTAACTATTAGCCACATTTTACAATCATACTGACTGTAATTTGGTACAGTGGGTTCCCAATATGTATAAAATATCCTTGCAAAAAATTGTCGACGTAGGCCCACGTTTTCTTGTGGCCCCAATATGGGTTTCTGAAATCGGGAGGTCGGCTATATCGAAAAGTGGACCCAGGGACTCCATTTTCAATACTTTTAATACTATTGATATAAGAAAGTTTCTAGCCAAATTTTATGAGCCTACGCCAATGGTTCGGCAGATACAGAGTTTTTACCCAATATTTGGGTAAATACTTGAAATCGGGGTACCCTTATATGGGGGCTATTAGGAAACGTGGACCTATATTGACACATTTTTGCAAGGATATTTTCTACTCCTTGAGGACTCACTGTGCCAAATTACAGCCAATTTGGTTGTAAAATGTGGCTAATAGATGAAAAATACCTTAAATCGGGAGGTACGGCTATATGGAGGCCATATTAAAACATGGACCTAGAGACCCCATTTTCTTTGCTAGATATTCTCTTGACATAAGTAAGATTTGAGCCAAATTTTGTCAGCCTACGTCAAGTGGATTGGCAGTTAATGAGTTTTTACCCAAAAATTGGGTAAATACTCGAAATCGGGGTACCCTTATATGGGGCTATTAGAAAACGTGGACCTATGTTGACAAGTTTTTGCAAGGGTATTTTCTACATATTGAGAACTCACTATGCCAAATTTCAGCCACTATGATTGTACAATGAGGCTAATAGGTAAAAAATACCTTAAATCGGGAGGTACGGCTATATGGGGGCTATATTAAAACATGGACCTAGAGACCCCATTTTCAATACTAAATATTCTCTTGACATAAGAAAGATTTATGCCAAGTTTTGTCAGCCTACGTCAAGTGGTTCGGCAGTTAAAGAGTTTTTACCCAAAATTTGGGTAAATACTCGGGTATTTACCCAAGTATTTACCCACTTGTTTAAAGTATTGTAAAACTATCCATTTTGAATCGATTTCATAGCCTAAACCCAGAAATAGGGTCTAAGATGTTGTATTAGCGATTCAATATAGTAAATACCCAAATAAATACCCACAAATGGGTATTTACCCGGTATTTACCCAATTTACCCAATTTACCGGGTATTTACCCATTGGGTATTTACCCACTGTCCATCTCTATTTTTTCCAAGGACCTACAGTCCTCTAAGCGTAAATTTTTAAAGGAATTTTTGCCAAGGATCTACAGTCCTCCAAGTGTGGATTTTTAAAGGAATTTTTGCCAGGACCTACCGTCTTCCAAGCGTGGATTTTTAAAGGAATGTCTGCCAAGGACCTGCAGTCCTCCAAGTGTGGATTTTTAAAGGAATTTTTGCCAAGGATCTACAGTCCTCCAAGTGTGGATTTTTAAAGGAATTTTTGCCAAGGATCTACAGTCCTCCAAGTGTGGATTTTTAAAGGAATTTTTGCCAGGACCTACCGTCTTCCAAGCGTGGATTTTTAAAGGAATGTCTGCCAAGGACCTGCAGTCCTCCAAGAGTGGATTTTTAATGGAATTTTTCCAAGGACCTACAGACCTCCAAGCGTGTATTTTTAAAGGAATTTTTGCCATGGACCTATAGTCCTTCAAGCGTGGAGTCGGGAATCCGTTAAAGCCCATACAGAGAGACCTCCCATATACATATTGGCTTTTAAGTGAAAGACTTCGGAACAATTGTGCTGATATATGAACATTCTTTATTAATTTCATAAAAATTCTTTAAAAAATCCACACTTGGAGGACATTAGGTCCTTGGCAAAAATTCCTTTAAAAGTCCACACTTGGAGGACTGTAAATCCTTGGCAAAAATTCCTTTAGAAGTCCACGCTTGGAGGCCTGTAGGTCCTTGGCAAAAGTTCCTTTAAAAATCCACATTTGGAGGACAGTAGGTCGTTGGAAAAAATTCCTTTAGAAATCCACACTTGGAAGACTGCAGGTCCTTGGCAAAGATTCCTTTAAAAATCCACATTTGGAGGTGTAAATCCGTGGCAAAAATTCCTTTAAAAATCCACATTTGGAGGACAGTAGGTCCTTAGCAAAGGTTCCTTTAAAAATTCACACTTGGAGCATTGTATGTCCTTGGCAAAAAATGCTTCAACAATCCATTTTGAATGAATAATTTATTGTGCTTTCGGTGCATAATCACTCACCCGTGTGTTATGGATTTTTGGCAAATGTCGATCGAACTTGATAATTTAGAGGACAAAAAATCGTAACAAAGTTTTCGTGGTAAAGTCGAACTATACGTCATCGATAGATCTTATAATATGTAAATAACGGAAGTTTATCCATATCTGCTAAGATACATTATCTCCTTGCATAAATACACTTCTTTATTAATTTCATAATATTACATATAATAAGATTACAAGCCATTTACTTAATTCACATTTAAGCCTTCGGGATGGTACCACCTTGAGATTCTGATGCAATAATTAATTTACTGTTTTCATATATGTTTACAATAAAAGAAAAATTCATTATGGGTGCATAGGGCGGTATCAGATCCGATGTCATTGTATAATTGTTCATATAGTACAAATTATTCTAGAAAAATTAACAACAACAGCAAAAACAATAAAATAAATCATATTCTTACCAATGTAAAAATAACGGCGAAAACACTTTACTTACCGCTTTTAGGGGGCAATTATAAGGTAAATTACTGGTCCTTCTAGCTTCGTCGAAGATATTTTTGACCACTGGTATTGGAAATGCAGACACCGACAAAACATCACAAATATTGACTTTAAAATCAACAAATTTTAAAACCTTCGATGTCTTTTGATTACGAATATAGATGAGATTGTGGACCATTGTGTTTCTGGCCATGTTACGTTTATAGATAACTTTAACAGAGACTACATAATGATCGGTACCCAGTTTCATTAGAGTACAGTCCAAACGTATCACGGCATCGGTGTGGTTACAATTTATGCCATACATAATGACATTAAAGCGGCGATTGCTGGCCTAAAGGGCAAAATGGGTTAACATTTATAATTGTAATTACCTTAGATATTGCTTACCCCATAGACCGCCTTGGCGGCAAATGTAAAAACGAAAAGGGTGATGAACAACTTCCAAATCATTTTCATTCTCTAAACTTGTCTTCCTCGTAAACGAATAACGTCTGTGCCTTGTCAAAATGTATCCAATTCAAGGTTTAATTGCAACAATTATTTTATTTTTTTGAAAAATGGGAAATTATTTTATTTTTTTGATCTTAACAAGTAAACAATTAACTGGTTAATTACAGTGATGAGAAAACACACACACACAGTCCTCCAAGCGTGGATTTTTAAAGTAATTTTTCCAAGCACCTACAGTCCTCCAAGCGTGGATTTTTAAAGTAATTTTTCCAAGCACCTACAGTCCTCCAAGCGTGGATTTTTAAAGTAATTTTCCAAGCACCTACAGTCCTCCAAGCGTGGATTTTTAAAGTAATTTTTCCAAGCACCTACAGTCCTCCAAGCGTGGATTTTTAAAGTAATTTTTCCAAGCACCTACAGTCCTCCAAGCGTGGATTTTTAAAGTAATTTTTCCAAGCACCTACAGTCCTCCAAGCGTGGATTTTTAAAGTAATTTTTCCAAGCACCTACAGTCCTCCAAGCGTGGATTTTTAAAGTAATTTTTCCAAGCACCTACAGTCCTCCAAGCGTGGATTTTTAAAGTAATTTTTCCAAGCACCTACAGTCCTCCAAGCGTGGATTTTTAAAGTAATTTTTCCAAGCACCTACAGTCCTCCAAGCGTGGATTTTTAAAGTAATTTTTCCAAGCACCTACAGTCCTCCAAGCGTGGATTTTTAAAGTAATTTTTCCAAGCACCTACAGTCCTCCAAGCGTGGATTTTTAAAGTAATTTTTCCAAGCACCTACAGTCCTCCAAGCGTGGATTTTTAAAGTAATTTTTCCAAGCACCTACAGTCCTCCAAGCGTGGATTTTTAAAGTAATTTTTCCAAGCACCTACAGTCCTCCAAGCGTGGATTTTTAAAGTAATTTTTCCAAGCACCTACAGTCCTCCAAGCGTGGATTTTTAAAGTAATTTTTCCAAGCACCTACAGTCCTCCAAGCGTGGATTTTTAAAGTAATTTTTCCAAGCACCTACAGTCCTCCAAGCGTGGATTTTTAAAGTAATTTTTCCAAGCACCTACAGTCCTCCAAGCGTGGATTTTTAAAGTAATTTTTCCAAGCACCTACAGTCCTCCAAGCGTGGATTTTTAAAGTAATTTTTCCAAGCACCTACAGTCCTCCAAGCGTGGATTTTTAAAGTAATTTTTCCAAGCACCTACAGTCCTCCAAGCGTGGATTTTTAAAGTAATTTTTCCAAGCACCTACAGTCCTCCAAGCGTGGATTTTTAAAGTAATTTTTCCAAGCACCTACAGTCCTCCAAGCGTGGATTTTTAAAGTAATTTTTCCAAGCACCTACAGTCCTCCAAGCGTGGATTTTTAAAGTAATTTTTCCAAGCACCTACAGTCCTCCAAGCGTGGATTTTTAAAGTAATTTTTCCAAGCACCTACAGTCCTCCAAGCGTGGATTTTTAAAGTATTTTTTCCAAGCACCTACAGTGCTCCAAGCGTGGATTTTTAAAGTAATTTTTTCCAAGCACCTACAGTCCTCCAAGCGTGGATTTTTAAAGTAATTTTTCCAAGCACCTACAGTCCTCCAAGCGTGGATTTTTAAAGTAATTTTTCCAAGCACCTACAGTCCCCCAAGCGTGGATTTTTAAAGTAATTTTTCCAAGCACCTACAGTCCTCCAAGCGTGGATTTTTAAAGTAATTTTTCCAAGCACCTACAGTCCTCCAAGCGTGGATTTTTAAAGTAATTTTTCCAAGCACCTACAGTCATCCAAGCGTGGATTTTTAAAGTAATTTTTCCAAGCACCTACAGTCCCCCAAGCGTGGATTTTTAAAGTAATTTTTCCAAGCACCTACAGTCCTCCAAGCGTGGATTTTTAAAGTAATTTTTCCAAGCACCTACAGTCCTCCAAGCGTGGATTTTTAAAGTAATTTTTCCAAGCACCTACAGTCCTCCAAGCGTGGATTTTTAAAGTAATTTTTCCAAGCACCTACAGTCCTCCAAGCGTGGATTTTTAAAGTAATTTTTCCAAGCACCTACAGTCCTTCAAGCGTGGATTTTTAAAGTAATTTTTCCAAGCACCTACAGTCCTTCAAGCGTGGATTTTTAAAGGAATTTTTGCCAAGGACCTGCAGTCCTCCAGGCTTGGATTTTCAAGGAATTCTTGCCAAGGACATATAATTTTTAACCGAACTAGCAGTAATTTTACATTTGAGGTTCTCAGTGGTCACGAAACTTATCCACCAAAAATCGTCAAGATAGGTCCATGTTTTGGTATAGCCCTCATATAACGCTACCTCCCGATTTTCGGTATTTTGAGGATTTTAGCTAAAAATTTCAACCGAACTATCTGTAATTTGGAATTTAAGGTTCTCGGTGACCACGAAACTTCTCCACCACAAATCGTCAACATAGGTCCATGTTTTGGTATAGCCCACATATAACGGTACCTCCCGATTTTCGTTATTTTAAGAATTTAGCTACAATGGTTCTCTGTGGTCATGAAAATTAGCTCCAAAAATCGAACTAGCTTTAATTTGATATCTGAGGTACTCAGTGGTCACGAAACTTCTTCACTAAAAATCGTCAACATAGATCCATGTTTTGGTATAGCTCCCATATAACGGTACCTCCCGATTTTCAGTGTTTTGAGGGTCTTAGCTACATTGTAAAGTTGTGAAAAGAAACTAATTATTCCATTTTAATTAATGCTATTTTGTGTTGGAGGGTATAAAAAGTTCGGCCAGGCCGAGCTTAACATTTTTTTAATTGTTATTTATAAAGATTTGTTCCTTCTTTTATACATATATAAAACATAACGGTACAACCATATTTTATTATTTATTATTATTATTTTATAATAGATTACAAACATTCAGTTACAATAAATTTTCCGGTAATATGTTGTACTTATATATGTATGTGTATGTAAATCTATATTCGTCTTAACATTTTTGTGTTGTGAGACGGAATGGCATTAAAATTAATATTTTTGTGTAGTGTGTATAAGAAAAAAACAAAAACATGTTTAAAAAATTTTAGTTAAATTCATCTAAAATTAATCTTCTATATTGCAAACAGCATACTATGTATTCATACAATGCTTTAAATCCTCTTGTATCATTTAAAATGTCTAGAACTTCATTATTTGTAAGACAGGTCTTTAAGAAATAGCGTTGTCTGTATTGTTTCAAAACAGGACATTTTCCAATAAAATGAGAAGTATTCTCTACTTCATCTAAATTGCATAGTGTGCAGAGGCCCACGGAAGAGGATTTAAAACATCGAGCGTTCAAGTCTAACATTCCACCCCTAGCTTTGATAAGAACACCAACCATGTATGAAGGTAGTTGTATTAAAGATTGTGATTCACCGAAATACGTTAATTGTGGATATAGATCGTGAAATTGCGATCTTCTTGCCAAAGAAATGTTATCCAACAATTCTTTGTTATAAAGAGATTTAAGGATATGTTTCGAGTACATACACAGTGGATTATGAGCATTAGGAGGAACGTATTGAATTTTCTGGCTTATGTTACACCATTCTGCAGCCCAATATGAACCTTCACTGATAACAACATTTGCTAGTATTTTAGGCAATCTGTGATTAGGTAGACTAAGCGCTCTGTTTATGTAACTGAAATGTATTTTTAAAGTATCTAGATACAGACTTGTTAGACCTGTTTCAAGGAATAACATGTAATTTGGTGTATTTTTTGGAAGTCGTAGCATTTTTTTAATAAAAAACCTTATGAGTTTTTCTACTTCCTCGTGTTTTACATATCCCCAAATCGGCGCTCCATAGAAAAGGATTGACCTGGATGCTGCAGAAAAAATTTTCAATTTATTATGATTGTTAATTTTAGGGTTATTAATATAAGTTGACCATGTAGATGCAATTGACATTTTAGCCGCTTTTAGTTTAGATGATAGGTGCTTCTTGAAAGAGAGATTGTATGTTAATTCGATACCTAAGTATTTGTAACTGTTAACGATTTCTATGTTATTTTCCCCGTATTTCCAGCATAGCGTTTTGGATATTCTTGGCCCGTTACGAAATATTACAACTTTCGATTTTTCTAAATTTACTTTTAAGCACCACAAATTACAGTACTCGTACAATGAGTCAATCATTTGCTGTAATTTATCAATAGAATCAGATAATATTACTATATCATCTGCGTAAAGCAGAATTTTAATTGGCGAGCCTGTTACGTCTACACCGTGGGGCAGTGTATCGGCCAGGTCGTTTAGATAGAGAGCAAACAAAACTGGGCTTAATACACAACCTTGACGGACACCTTGGTCAACGGAAAACGGATCTGAAAGTGAGTCACCGACACGAACTTGGCTAGTATTGTTTGTATAATAAAGTTGCAGTATGCGGATAAATTTAGAAGACAACCCAGTAGCCGACAGTTTGTAAAAGAGAGAGTTTCTGGGAATCATATCAAAAGCACACGAAAAATCTACAAAAAACGCATACGTGTTTTTCCCTGCCAACTTATTTAAGTGAATTATATTTACCAAATTGAAAATATTGTCTGTGGTAGAATAGTGTTTTCTGAAGCCAGCCTGATATTCATTGAGTATGTTGTTATGCTCTATCCATTGTGTAAGCCGGTTCAAAATAACATTGTTGAATATTTTGCAAAGAGTATCCATCAGTGATAGGCCACGGTAGTTATTTGCGCAATTGGGATCACCTTTTTTATGGAGTGGCAATAAGATCGAGTTATGAAAGCTAACTGGGAATTTTTCTTCAACAAATATTACATTAAGAATGGTTAGAATCTCTTTCACAAAGCAAGGGGGGGTATTTTTATAAAATTCATAACATATGCCATCAGGACCAGGGGCTTTGTTTTCTTTTAAACTAGATATCACTATATTTAATTCACACAACCGTATGGGGCAATCAAGATCATGGTCTGAGTTTTCTGGTAAGCACCAATAGAAACAATTTTGTTGGGTTGAATTTAATAGATTGCCAAAATATTGTCGAAAATCATCCGCTGTAAGTTCCCCTATCTGCTTGAAGTTTTTCCTTTTCAGGCTGTTTGATACTTTCCACCAGTCTTTGGAAGTGGACACAAAGTTCAACTTGGATAGGTTATCATTATAAAAATCCAGTTTCGTAGTGTAGCAACAGCGTTGGTATTCTTTCCTAGCACTTAGGTATCTCTCTCTATTTTCATTTAATTTTCATTTTATTTTCATTTAATTTGTTGTTCATAAAACTAAACAATTCATCTAAGGTTCTAAACAGCTGTTTAGTTCTAAAAAGCTGCTGAGTTGTAATCAGCTGTTGAGTTCTAAACGGCTGTCGCCTTCTAACCGATTTAATGTAGGGTTTATTAGTTTGAATTATTGATCACAAATCGATAACACAACAGGGATCTGTAGTGTATAGGTAATGTATTACTCGGCTTTCCCGCTTGTTTATAGGTCACCTTTATAGAGCTGGGAAAAAATCGATGACATTATCGATAGTATCCATTATTTTTTTTAAAAATGCAAATGCAGACAAAACTATCTATCGATATTATCGGATTAAAAGTCCCTAACCTGAAATCTATTGAAATGAATAGAACTTAAGCGGCTTTTCGGTTTTATGGATGTTCGAAAGTAAGTCCGTAATCACACGTAAAAATTTGTCGGAAAAGTAAATTGTGTTTCTGTGTCTTTTTATTGTTTTTGTTTTTTGTTCTTTATATGTATTTCTTTTAAGTACTTGTGCCAAACGTCAACAAAGAAATCATATCCATTGCCGCCATTTTTTAATTCAAAATTAGTGGTGTTGACAAATTAACGATAATATCGATAGATACCGATTTTTGAAATGAAATTTCGAAAATATCTAATATTGGGAATATCTATAGTTTGCCAGCTCTATACCTTTAGATTTTTCCAATCTCCACCAGGATCGCTAACACCAACTACGTTGCGTTCTGAGGCATACCTGATATTATACCATCCGGTCCCGGCGACTTGTAAATTTGAAAGCTATTAACCGTCCACTGATTTCTTGTGAGACTAGTTAATCTATCAGCTATTCATCCTCTTCAGTGCGGTATTAGTTACGGCTTGCTGTAGGTAGCCCACCATTAAGATACTCGCAACGAGGTAGGTGAACTCCATATGGTAGATCCAGAGTTAGTCCAGAAACCATCACTTCACTTTATGCTGTCTATTGATTTGAGATAGATTTAGAGAGTATTTTTCGGAACTTGGGCACTTCATTTAATCCATCTGCACCCATAAGTTTCGCATTGTTTTATCTGGAAAATATATTACAGAAATATTCAGGCCAATTATGAATATTTCCCTCGGAATTTTAAAAAGATAAATTATTTTAAAATCAATATTTTAAAACTTCGGATTAGGGAATAGAGAACAAAATCCGCACGGAATTGTTATTCATCATTGCCCTGATTATTCTTTATTTCAACATTGCATCATTGTTAGTCCCACTATCGCCACTCATTGCCAAGATACGACCTAGCAAACGTAATCGTTATACGCTTTACTTTATTTTCTCACAATTTTCAGCTTCCGTTTGAGGCAACTTCTTTAATATTTAACAAATTTTATAATAAAATACCAATTACATTTTCTTTGCTTCTTTCAAAGCAATAGTAAAGAAAATCATTACATTTCCATTGTTGTTGCTAAATAAATACACAACAACAGCAATAACTACCGACAGCAAAATGATGGCAAATGAAATTTAATACTGTTGTTGTTGGTACCATAATTCAACCACAAAGTGTTGTTGTGTGGTAACTTGCTGCGTCCTTTTTTTTTGCAATTGTTGCAATTGAGGGGCGGGCAGAATTGGTAAATCCATAAAGATAAACGAATGAAAATGTTATTTTAGGGTTGTAAAGTTTCCTTTTGTTCGAATTTCCTTTCAAACAAAGTCCTGGTAGTCATCTTCGTCAAAGCATATTGCTCTCATATGTGAGCTGACTGGTTAGCTGAATTTCTAAAGATTTGCAGTGAAAACCCTTTAAGGTAGTTGGAGATTTCTTAACAAAAAAAAAACGAGCAAGTATTATAGTAAAGAGGATATGAAGCAGTACTTTCTTGTTAAAAGATGGTTTGTTCTTGTGTATATTTTCAAAATACATACTAACAAAAACTGAACTCATGGATAGAAGAAACAGAGAAAAAAACCGAAGTCTTGAGTTTCGAGTGATTTTTGCTTGTGGCCAAAATAAAGTTAATGTGCATCAAGGTTAGGGAATATACCAATGGTTGAAGGCGAATAAGTCGTTGACAATCTAAAAGAAATATGTCCCAGCAAGATGCCCAAGTTTGATTACAACGAACGGAGAGACTGGCTGGTACATAAAACACTCTCGAGAGCAGATTTTATTTCCATAACAATGAGGAACAATGACGGCTTGTATGCGGAATTTTATTTATCTCCCATATATTACAAAGCCTTTCCCGATAGAAGAGATTAAGAGACCTTTAAAGTAGTCGATATTGTCCCGGGGGAAACTTTGTCAAGTAATAAACAATTAATCAAACGTAAACAGATCTTCAAATTATCCACTGTCAACAAACCCAGGAGGGTTGCTGGCAGCCCCAGCGATGGATCACCAAAAGCCAACAAAGCCCTCCAAGAATATAAATCCATATCCGAGCGTATCAAAATGGCAAGGTTTAACTAAAAGTTCCGCAACATATTTATTGAACAGAGCTATACCCCAACAGAACCCGATGATGAAGAATCAAAAGATTTATTGTACTCTCAGCTTGACTCAGTTATAAGTTCTCTGCCGAAAGCTTATTATAGTTGAATTTAATTATAAAGTGTTTTAAAATAACAGCAATTAAAGCAGAGTTATGGGCACACAAGGCCTTGGGGACGTAAGAAATAATAAAGGCTATAGACTTACCGACTAGCCAGAAATCATCTATTTATTACCGCCTCGGAGTTCGCACATAAAAACTTCCATAAATACACATGGCAATCATCAGATGGTCAAACGCGGAATCAAACCGATAAAATCCTCACCAGTAAACCTTTCCAGGGCTAACCTCTTATGGTCTTCTATAGACAGATGGAGACCTCATGAGGTCTTCTATAGACAAAGGATGACCTCTTAAGGTTTTGTATAGACAGATGGAGGCCTCTTGTGGTCTTCTATAGAAAGGTGGAGAAGTCTATCGACAGAAAAATACCTCCCGATGACTTTTAGAGGCTAAAGAAGACATATTGAGGTTATCTATAGGCAGAAGAACACATATTGAGTTCTTCTATACAAAGATGGAGACTTCCTCAGATATCCTATATACAGAAGAAAACCTCGTGGGGTCTTCTAGAGATAGATGAAGACAATTTTTTTCTATAGACTTACGGAGATTGCTTAAGCTCTTTTATAGACAGATGGAAACTTTCGAGGTCTTATAGGCAGAAGAAGACCTCTTGAGGTCTCCCACAGACAAAAGAAGAGGTCTTCTTTAGACAGATGGAAATCTCTATAGACAGAAGAACACCTCCTGAGGCCTTTTAAAGACAGAAGAAGACCTCTTGAGTTTTCATATAGACAAAAGAAGACTTCTTGAAGTCTTCTATAGACAGATGGAGATCTCTTGAGGTCAAATATAGGCTGAAGATGACCTATTGAGGTCTCATGTAGACAGAAGAATACCTCCTGGTCGTCTATAGAGAAAAGAAAACTTCTTGAGGCCTTCTACAAACAACAGAAGACCTCTTGAGGTCTGCTTTAGACAGATGGAGATCTCTTGAGGTCAAACATAGGCTGAAGAAGATCTATTGAGATCTCACGTAGACAGAAGAAGACCTCCTGAGGTCTTCTATAGACAGAAAATGTGCTATCAAGGTCTCCTATAGACATATGGAGAGCTCTTGAAGTCTTCTGCAGACAGAAAATGGCCTTTTAAGGTCTTCTATAGACAGATGGAGGCTTTTTAGAGTCTTCTATAGGTCTATAGGTTCTGAGGTCTTCTGTAGACCTCCTGAGGTCTACTATAGGCAGATGGAGAGCTCTTGAGGTATTCTATAAACAAATGGAGACCTCCTGAGGTCTTCTATAGACAGATGAAAACCTCCTAAGGTCTCCTATAGACTGAAGAAGACCTATTGATGGAGACTTCATCAGATATCCTATATACAGAAGAAGACCTCGTGGGGTCTTCTAGAGAGATGAAGACAAGTTTTTTTCTATAGATATTACTTAAGCTCTTTTATAGACAGATGGAGACTCTTGATGTCTTATAGACAGAAGGAGACCTCTTGAGGTCTTCGTAGACAGATGGAAACCTCTATAGATAGAAGAAGACCTCCAGAGGCCTTTTATAGACAAAAGAAGACTTCTTGAGGTCTTCTATAGACAGATGGAGATCTCTTGAGGTCAAATATAGGCTGAAGATTACCTATTGAGGTCTCATGTGGTCATCTATAGAGAAAAGAAAACTTCTTGAGGCCTTCTACAAACAGCAGAAGACCTCTTGAGGTCTTCTATAGACAGATGGAGACCTCTTAAGGTCAAATATAGGCTGAAGAAGACCTATTGAGATCTCATGTAGACAGAAGAAGACCTCCTGAGGTCTTCTATAGACAGAAAATGTGCTATCAAGGTCTCCTATAGACATATGGAGAGCTCTTGAAGTCTTTTGCAGACAGAAAATGGCCTTTTAAGGTCTTCTATAGACAGACGGAGCCTTTTTAACGTCTTCTATAGACAGATGGGAGGTCTCCCTATAGACAGAAGATGACCTCTAGAGGTCTTTTATAGACAGAAAATGGCCGGGTGAGGTCATCTATAGACAAATGGAGACCTCCTGAAGTCTCGTGAGGTCTTCTATATACCTCCTGAGGTCTACTGTAGACAGATGAAAAGTTCCTAAGGTCTCCTATAGACTGAAGAAGACCTATTGATCGAGACTTCCTCAGATATCCTATATACAGAAGAAAACCTCGTGGGGTCTTCTAGAGATAGATTCCGACAATTTTTTTCTATAGACTTACGGAGATTGCTTAAGCTCTTTTATAGACAGATGGAAACTTTTCAGGTCTTATAGACAGAAGAAGACCTCTTGAGGTCTCTCATAAACAAAAGAAGACCTCTTGACTTCTTCTGTAGACAGATGGAAACCTCTATATACAGAAGAAGACCTCTTGATGCCTTTTAAAGACGGAAGAAGACATCTTGAGGTTTCATATAGACAAAAGAAGACCTCTTGAAATCTTTTATAGACAAATGGAGATCTCTTGAGGTCAAACATAGGCTGAAAAAGACCTATTGAGGTCTCATGTAGACAAAAGATGACCTCTTGAAATCTTCTATAGACAGATGGAGATCTCTTGAGATAAGCTGAAGATGACCTATTGAGTTCTCATGTAGGCAGAAGAAGACCTCCTGGTGGTCTATAGAGAAAAGAAAACTTCTTGAGGCCTTCTACAAACAGCAGAAGACCTCTTGAGGTCTTCTATAGACAGATGGATGGATGGTCTTCTATAGACCTTCTGAGGTCTACTGTAGGCAGATGGTAAGCTCTTAAGGTATTCTATAAACAAATGGAGACCTCCTGAGGTCTTCTATAGACAGATGAAAAGTTCCTAAGGTCTCCTATAGACTGAAGAAGACCTATTGATCGAGACTTCCTCAGATATCCTATATACAGAAGAAGACCTCGTGGAGATAGATTACGACAATTTTTTTTCTATTGACTTACGGAGATTGCTTAAGCTCTTTTATAGACAGATGGAAACTTTTGAGGTCTTATAGACAGAAGAAGACCTCTTGAGGTCTCTCATAAACAAAAGAAGACCTCTTGACTTCTTCTGTAGACAGATGGAAACCTCTATAGACAGAAGAAGACCTCTTGATGCCTTTTAAAGACGGAAGAAGACATCTTGAGGTTTCATATAGACAGAAGAAGACCTCTTGAAATCTTTTATAGACAAATGGAGATCTCTTGAGGTCAAACATAGGCTGAAAAAGACCTATTGAGGTCTCATGTAGACAGAAGAAGACCTCCTGAGGTCTTCTATAGACAGAAAATGTGCTATCAAGGTCTCCTATAGACATATGGAGAGCTCTTGAAGTCTTCTGCAGACAGAAAATGGCCTTTTAAGGTCTTCTATAGACAGACGGAGCCTTTTTAACGTCTTCTATAGACAGATGGGAGGTTTCCCTATAGACAGAAGATGAACTCTAGAGGTCTTCTATAGACATCTATAGACAAATGGAGACCTCCTATAGACCTCCTGAGGTCTTCTATAGACAGATGAAAACCTCCTAAGGTCTCCTATAGACTGAAGAAGACCTATTGATGGATACTTCCTCAGATATCTTGTATACAGAAGAAGACCTCGTGCAGTCTTCTAGAGATAGATGAAGAGAAATTTGTTTCTGTAGACTTACGGAGATTGCTTAAGCTCTTTTATAGACAGATGGAAACTTCTGATGTCTTATAGACAGAAGAAGACCTATTGAGGACTCCCATAGACAAAAGAAGACCTCTTGAGGTCTTCTGTAGACAGATGAAAACCTCTATAGACAGAAGAAGACTTCCTGAGGCCCTTTAAAGACAGAAGACGACCTCTTGAGGTTTCATATAGACAAAAGATGACCTCTTGAAATCTTGTATAGACAGATGGAGATCTCTTGAGGTCAAATATAGGCTGAAGATGACCTACTGAGGTCTCATGTAGGCAGAAGAAGTCCTCCTGGTCGTCTATAAAGAAAAGAAAACTTCTTGAGGCCTTCTACAAACAGCAGAAGACCTCTTGAGGTCTTCTATAGACAGATGGAGATCTCTTGAGGTCAAATATAGGCTAAAGGAGACCTATTGAGGTCTCATGTAGACAGAAGAAGACCTCCTGAGGTCTTCTATATACATGAAAATGTGCTACCAAGGTCTCCTATAGACACATGAAGAGCTCTTGAAGTCTTCTGCAGACAGAAAATTACTTTTTAAGATCTTCTATAGACAGACGGAGACTTTTTAACGTCTTCTATAGACTGATGGGAGGTCTCCCTATAGACAGAAGATGACCTCTAGAGGTATTTTGTAGATAGAGGTCATCTAAAGACAAATGGAGACCTCTTGAAGTCTCCTGAGGTTTTCCTGACCTCCTGAAGTCTTCTGTAGACATATGAAGAGGTCTTGAGGTCTTCTATAAAAAAATGTGGACTTCTTGAGGTCTTCTATAGACAAATGAAGACCTCCTAAGGTCTCTTATAAACTGAAGAAGACCTTTTGAGGTCTCATATAGACACAAAAAGACCTAGTGAGGCCTTCTAGAGATAGATGAAGGCAATAATTTTTCTTTAGAAAGATTAAGACATCTTGAGGTCTTCTATAGACGGAAGATGGCCTCTTAATGTATTCTATAGACAGATGAAAACCTCTTAAGGTCTTCTACAGACAGAAGATGGTCTGGAGTTCTTAAGGATGGAGAGCACTTAAGGTCTTCCATAGAAAGATGGACAGAAGAAATGTAATCTCTAGACAACTCAACCAAGAGGTGCACTGAAGTAAAATGGGCGATATACATATATCCCAACCAATACTATACGTTGAGGTTGTCTGTGTCATATTCTATCTTATTGTGAAGAAATATGACATAGCTACGCGACTCTTATTGATATTCAGTGATGTTTCTATTATCTGTCAATTTAAACCCCTTTACGCTGTTATTTCGGCGTCCGCGGAATTATTTATATGGTTTTATTGGTGAAAAATTATTAGAAAGCCCCGCTTTATCGACTGAAAGAAAATTCGGCGTTAATATCTCCACAATTCACGAAAATAAAATGATTGTTCTATCCTGATGACCGAAAATAAATGCCTATTTTTCATAGTACTATCGGAAAAATTATCAGAAAATCATTTCGCGAAAAGCTAGAAACATAATTCTTTCTGCGATTGATACGGAACATCATAGGTTTTAAATCCCTACAAGATTAAAATCGTAGATTCATTCGTTGTGGAATAAATACGCTAACATTAACAAAAATTTAGGTGTTCTATTCTACTGACGTGGAGTGTATATCGAATTTTAACAATTCCAGGCAGGTAAAACTTGGAAAATACCAAAAATCGGAGGTATCGTCCTAGAGGGCCATGTCAAAACGTGAAACTAAATACCAAATTTCAAAGATTTTTTGCGAACATCTGGCTAAAACCTTTAAAATACCGAAAATCGGGAAGAACGTTTCTATTGGGGCTAAATCAACAAGGGGACCTATACCGACAGATTTCTAAAAAAAGTTTTGTATCCCCAAAAAGGCTTAATGACATTTTCAGTAATCTTTAACTCTATTTTAAATATTGCCAGCTGTATCTTGATTTCAACAGGCAGGCGGACGGACAGAAACACAGGCGACATGGTTATATCGACTTAGAATTTTATACTGATGAAGAAAATATATACTTCATAGGGTCTCTGACGAATATTTCGTTGTGTTACAAACGGAATGAAAAATTTAATTATACCGTTCATATTATGGTGGAGGGTATAAACATGTAATACCACCACCCAGTTCAAAAATTGGCGAGGAATAACATTATTAAATGCAATCAGCAAAGTAATGGCACAACTTCTACTACCGAGCATATATCATGTGCTCGATTCAATTTTAAGCAAGCAACATCAACTCCTTACGAATAATTATGGAAGAGTCCGCTGATTTAAAGTCACATTTGTAGCTTCGTGGCCTTTGAATGAGCTTTTGATACTGTTTACCGAGATGATATGCGAAGCGCCCTAAACTTATGTGAATAAAAACAAGATGTCAAACGCCACTTAATGACGTAGAACACTTTTGTTACTTTGGTAGCAGGTTACCAAAGAAGGTGGATCAGAAGCAGACATTAGCGATCACCTTAAAAAGGCTAGAAATGTTTTCCGTTCGCCCAACAAAGCCCGGAGATGTAATGACATCTCAACCAAAATATAAATCAGGATACTTAATTGCAGCTTCAAATATATGGTGCTGTATGACCAGAGATGGTCTGTAGGACGATTTTTTAGGTTTTCGATGGTAAGAAAGTTGTAAACGTCGAAAACGTAAAATACCCGTGGAAAACGTATAAAAAGTTGTAAACGTCATAAACCTCAAAAAAGGTATGTTACCATCATATTTTTCACTTAATATTAATTCTGCAAGCCTGTCTTTGTTATTGAAGAGCGTCCAGACCTTTTACGAAATGTACTAAAAGGTACTAAATATGGTACCATTTGTATTAGGCGAACCGGTAGAGCTAGAATTGTGAAATTTGGAATGAGGCTCCCTTATGGAGATTTAGAAAGATGTGGCAAAGGGTTTATGAAAATTCAACCCATAAGTGTACGAAAGTACTAAAAGTTACTAAATTTAGTATTAATTGTATATATTGCACCGATATAGCTAGAATCTTGAAATTTGGTACGGGAATCGTGGTTGGAAAGTGGCGTGGATATAAGGAAATAATTTTGGAAATGTTTACTTATGTACTATATGGTACTAAAATGGTACTATATTTTGTATTGGTTGCAGGGAAAGTATTTGAAATATGTACTATATTATTACAAAAGGTACGAAATGGTACACCCAATACAACGTTAGTGTGTGGGGTTGAGGTATGGAGGTTATGAAAATGTGTACCTAGAGGTACAAAAGTAATAAGTTGTACAAAATTTGTTATTGGGTCTTTCTAAGTTTCTGAATTGTGTAAATGCATTATAAAAGTACTAAATGGTACTACATTTGGATTAATTTTGGTATTAGATGAATGGATAGAATTAGGATGGTATAATTTTACATTATGGTCACAGCTGATGTGAGGAGAAAATTGGAATTATAAGCGTACCAAATGTACTGGAATGAAATATATCTGGAATTCGGGAAATTTGGTAAAATGGTAACTATTGGTGAGTGATATTGAGATAATGAGGTCATTTTGTAACTATAAGTACCATAAGTGTACGGAAAGTAATAAATGGTATTAAATTTGTTACAACTTGGATGAAAGGATAAAGCTGGAATTCTGATATTAGGGTCACTGCTGGTGCGTAGGGTTAAGATAAGGAGGTAGATTTTGAAATAGGTACTATAAATTTGCAAATTTGGGATTCTGAAATTTGGAATGAATGTCACCGTTGATGTGTTTGGTATTAATACGAACGAATTTGAATTCGAGTCTTACAGAAACCGGGAATAAGTGTACGAAGAGTATTAATTTTATAACATTATTATTAGGCAGGTTAGGAATCGAATTTTGTAAGTCCATATTTACATTAGGCAAGTTTCTTTGCGGCAATTGTCAGTTTGTTGGTGAGTGAGGATGTTGAGAGGCAAAGGGTTACCATATGCCTCAACCCTCTCTCCATCAAACTGACAATTGCCGCAAAGAAAATTGCTTAATGTAAATATGGACTAATTTGAAAAAATTTTCATATTTTACTTTATAAATTTTCAAGGCTCAAAATATGTAAGGGGTAAATAAAACAAGTGAGAAAAGGCTATAGTCGGTACGGGGCCGACTATGTGATACCCTACACCACTACCTCTGTGCATTATCTTTTCACTCGAAAACATTTCTTTTAGGGAGATACGAAAGTTTTCACCTATCTGGCTTTTATACCAAATGACTTAATGCGAACTGAACCAAAATAATTATAATTGTTCCACAAACATCCCATACGGGACAAGGGAGACTTCTCTCATATCAATGAGTGCACCCCGATTCATATTAGCTCAATGATATGGGACCTACTGTTTATCGCCGAGTCCGAACGGCGTGTCTTAAGACACCACTTTGTAGAGAAGTTTTACATGGCTGAAATACTCAGGAAATGTCGCCAACATTACTGAGGGGTATTTTTTAATTTTATATTTGACTACTATCGACATCACCAACATCAATATGCTTCTATCTTTGTGAGAAAATTTCGTGATGATCCGATCAAAATTCCGACCAGTAGTGTGATTGCAGAAAAAGTGGAAAAAAGGGATGTATTATCGACTATTGCGATATCTATATTATTTTACCACCTACGCCATCCTACTTTGCATAATTTTAAAGATGGGATTTTCTACTTTCTCAGTCAGGCTTTGCTTTCAGATGGTCCCCAACCAAAGGTGTGATATCCGCAATTATTATTAAAATCGCAAAAATTAAAAGTTGGGTTTTATTTGCGACTATTGTGATATCTTGGTTGTTTGATCACCTACGGGAACCTACTTTACATCATTAGAAAGGTGATATTTTCTACTTTCATTGCTTTTGGTATACCCCATATAGAAGCTAAGATATTCGCTTTGGAAAAAAACGTTGTCTTTTTATCCAAATAAGTTTTTTGCCCATTACGACCCCTAAATATTGTCCGACCATCACCAAAATCAATAGGCTTCTTCATCTGTGAGACCCCCATTAACACTCAAAATTTCGTGACGATTCGATCAATTTGCGACCTGTAGCGTGATTTCCAAAAAAAATTAAAAATGGGATGTATTACCGATTATTGCGATATCTCCGTTATTTGGTCACCTACGCCGACCTAGTTTGCATCATTGTAAAGATGGAATCTTCTACTTTCATGGGCAGGCTTTGCTTTTGGAAAGTCCCCAACCAAAGCTGTGATATTCGTCATTATAATTAAAATCGCAAAACTGAAAATTTGGGTTTTATTTGCGACTATTGTAATATCTTCGTTGTTTGATCACCTACGAGAACCTACTTAACATCATTAGAAAGGTGATATTTTCTGCTTTCATTGTCAGGTTTTGCTTTTGGTATACCCCATATAGAAGCTGAGATATTGGCTTTGAAAAAAAGCGTTGTCTTTTTATCCACCTAAGTTTTTTGCCCTTTCCGACCCCTAAATATTATCCGACCATCACCAAAATCAATAGGCTTCTTCCCCTCCGGGACCCCCATCAACACCCAAAATTTCGTGACGATCCGATCACAATTGCGACCTGTAGCGTGATTACAAGGTTTAGATGGACAGACGGACGGACGGACTGACGGACGGACACACATAGCCAGATCGACTAAGCCCGTCGAGACATTCATTTTGATATATATAAGTATGGGTCTACGACCATTATTTCGATGCGTTACAAACTTTTTGGCCAAAACCAACTTATAATACCCTCCCCACATAGTGGTGTAGGGTATAAAAATCTGTTTGCATTCCTTTTCTATTAATGTGAACTTTTGAACGAAGTAGCGGGCACATGCTAGTTGAACAATAAATTGGATTACGCATTTAGCACGCCATCTACAATATGTTCCGAACACTACCACTATTTTACGTATTACGAAATCCACTCGAAATCCACTGCGTATACGTCAAATGAAAACTCATCTGAAATCCATTGGATTTCATTTGACGTTTAAGCAATGGAATTGACAGTTGAAATCGAGATGATTTCGTAAATGTAAACTAAGCCTATTCAACATCCTGCTGGAAAAGGTCATACGAGACGCGAAGGTCAAAAGAAATGGAACGATATACACGAACAGCCATATGTTACTGGCTTATGCCGACGACATTGACATCATGGGTCGATCGGTAAAGGAAGTAACTGACACCTTTGCAAAAGTCGAAAGAGAATCTGCTAAAGTTGGTCTGGCAGTAAACGGCGTAAAAACCAAGTTGATGGTATCGACGCGTAATATGTCCATAAACACCGCACCATCTGTGAATGTTGGTACCTATAATTTTGAGGTAGTAAAGGACTTCGTCTACCTCGGCACCGCCATAAACACAACAAATAACATCAGTTGTGAAATACGAAGAAGAATAGTGTTGGCTAACAGATGCTACTTTGGGCTGAGTAAGCAGTTTAGGAATAAAGCCACCTCTCGTCAAACAAAAATAACACTGTACAAAACACTGATACTACCCGTGCTAATGTATGGTTCCGAAGCATGGGTACTTGCTCAAGCAGATAAGGCCGTGCTTTGTGTGTTTGAGAGAAAAATTCTTCGAAAGATCTACGGGCCAATCTGTGTTGACGGCGAATATCGGCGTCGTATGAACATCGAGCTGTATCACCTATACAATGACATCAATATAGTTGAACGAATCGAGATACAACGATTGCGATGGCTAGGCCATGTTATAAGAATGAGTGATGATGAACCCGCTAAAAAGGCGTATAAATACGGGCCGCATGGAGGTTCTCGCAGATCTGGAAGGCCAAAGCTTCGTTGGAGCGAACAAGTGAAACGAGATATCACAAAGCTACATATCCCAGATTGGGAAAATACAGCAGCAAACAGAGAGGATTGGAGATTTTTTCTTAATTCGGCTTATGGAACAAATCTTCTGTAAAAGGCCAGCTAAGTAAGTAAGTAAGTAACTAAGCATATGATTCAAAGAATTTGCAGGTGAAGTAACAAACAAACATATGTAAAATGTCCATATAATATAAAAAATATGTATAAAATTTACATTTTAGAGTGAAATATTTTTATGCCTGTTTTTTAATAAAATAGGATCTCAAAAAAAAAATAAAAAATAAAAATAAAATGAAAAAAACATAGATTTTTAGGTTATAATATTCGTTTGTTTATTCTGTCAAAAACCTTGTTTGTTTGGCTAGGTTTACAACGTTTCCGACATATGTAATAGACGTCAGAAATGTATGTCAGATACGTCATAATTGCAGACAGACCATCTCTGTGTATGGCTGTACGACTTGCAGTTTTACGCAAGCGATGACCTGGAAACTTCACCTATTTATCAACCGTTGCTTACAGCAACTTCTGAGAGTCTTCAGAACTACTACTCCGAACTAATTGTCATCCTGTTGATATATAATTCACAAAATGAAATGGATCTGATCTTGCCCCAACCACATAGTGACATTGTGGCGGCAATTCTAGACTGGAATCCTCATGGACAATGCAAAAGGGGACGTCCAAGAAATACCTGGATTCATTGTACGAAAAGAGCTATTTCATCAACCCATATAACTTTCGGTCTGCATCCAGGTGGACAATACAACGATAGAATAAGATGGAAGAGCTCGTCGATGCCTTATGTTCAACCTAAACTTTTTATGCCTGTTTTTTATTTAGGCATTTTAATAATGAAAGACATACAGATGTACATAAAGGACACATGTACATATATAAAACAGCTTTAAACAACTCCCTATCAACTTAACAACCAAATGAAGAAGAAAAACACGTTTCACAATTAGCAAAACAAGATTTCGTTTTAAAACTTCCTTTCTCTAAAACTTGAAAATGGTTCAAGATGTTTGCCCAAAAACCACAAATCAAGCATCACATCAATTCCACTTCTACATTTATCATAAATTATTTTTTTACCACACTTCTCCTTCCCCTCTAAACCAAACACAACATTTTCAAAGATTCCACTTTTTGAAATGAAAACGAATATTTGCAACAAACACCAGAGTAACCCGCCTTGGTTTCTGAGAACCCTGAATCTATTTCTACATAAGTGTTTTTGGCTCATCTTTGGAAAGTGTATGCATGCATTTTATTCTAAATACCCTCATTGATTGATGGACATTTGGACAGTTTGCATTTACTTGGTGAATGGATGGATGACTGACGGACTGACTGCCTGTCTGAATATTACTATGGCAAAAGAAAGTCATGAACATTTGAAAGACTCGAAAGAGTTTTTTCCATACAGGACTCATAGTTTTTGTTTTTTCCTTTTAGTGGAGTGTAATGGTACTAAGGATCCTTTCGAATTTACACATCATAGCTGGTAAGGGTCGGAATTTGTTGTCTATTTTAAATGCAACTATTTATTAGGAGAGGCTTATGATAATTAGGGTTTGGGAATATTTTACATTGGTGTAGTTTTCAACAGGAAAATTTCACATAGGTGAGGTTTTCCATAGGAAAATTCCACATTGGTGAAGTTTTCCATAGGAAAATTTCACAATGGTGATGTTTCCCATAAGAAAATTTCCTAATCGTGAAGTTTTCCATAGGAAAATTTCACACTGGTAAAGTTTTCCATAGGAAAATTTCACATTGGTGAAGTTTTCCATAATAAAATTTCACATTGGTGAAGTTTTCCATAGAAACATTTTACATTGGTGAAGTTCACATTGGTGAAGTTTTCCATAGGAACATTTCACATTAGTGAAGTTTTCTATAGGAAAATTTCACATTGGTGAAGTTTTCCATAGGAAAATGTCCCAATTGTGAAGTTTTCCATAGAAAAATTTCACAATGGTGAAGTTTTCCAAAGGAAAATTTCACAATGGTGAAGTTTTCCATAGGAAAATTTCACATTGGTGAAGTTTTCCATAGGAAAATTTCAAATTGGTGAAGTTTTCCATAGGAAAATTTCACATTGGTGAAGTTTTCCATAGGAACATTTCACATTAGTGAAGTTTTCCATAGGAAAATTTCACATTGGTGAAGTTTTCCATAGGAAAATGTCCCAATTGTGAAGTTTTCCATAGAAAAATTTCACAATGGTGAAGTTTTCCAAAGGAAAATTTCACATTGGTGAAGTTTTCCATAGAAAAATTTCAAAATGGTGAAGTTTTCCATAAAAAAATTTGAAAATGGTGAAGTTTTCCATCGGAAAATTTCACATTGGTGAAGTTTTCCATTGGAAAATTTCACATTGGTGAAGTTTTCCATAGGAAAATTTCACATTGGTGAAGTTTTCCATAGGAAAATTTCGAAAGATTTACGGGCGTATGAATACATGCCACATAGCGGTGCACGCAGAATCGGCAGGCCTAAGCTTTGATGGAGCATACAAATGGATGAAGGAATGAAAAGGCGCGGTATACCAAAAAGTCAAGCGAAAAACAGAGAGGAATGGAGATCTTTTCTTAGTTCGGTCTATGGAACAAATGTTCTGTAATGGGCCAACTAAGTAAGTAAGTAAGAAGTTTTCCATAGGAAAATTTCACAACGGTGAAGTTTTCCATAGAAAAATTCCACATTGGTGAAGTTTTCCACTAGAAAATTTCGCATTGGTGAAGTTTTCCATAGGAAAATTTCACATTGGTAAAGTTTTCCATAGGAAAATTTCACGTTGGTAAAGTTTTCCATAGGAAAATTTTACATTGGTAAAGTTTTCCATAGGAAAATTTCACATTGGTGAAGTTTTCCATAGAAAAATTTCACATTGGTGAAGTTTTCCATGGGAATATTTCACATTGGTGAAGTTTTCCATAGGAAAATTTCACATTGGTGAAGTTTTCCATAGGAAAATTTCACATTGATCACGTTTTCCATAGAAAAATTACACAATGGTGAAGTTGTCCATAGAAAAATTACACAATGGTGAAGTTGTCCATAGGAAAATTTCACATTGGTGAAGTTGTCCATAGGAAAATTTCACATTGGTGAAGTTTTCCATAGGAAAATTTCACATTTGTGAAGTTTTCCATAGGAAAATTTCACATTGGTAAAGTTTTCCGTATAAAATTTCACATTGGTGAAGTTTTCAATAGGAAAATTTCACATTGGTTAAGTTTTCAATAGGAAAATTTCACATTGGTGAAGTTTTCCATAGGAAAATTTCACATTGGTAAAGTTTTCCATAGGAAAATTTCACATTGATGAATTTTTCCATAGGAAGATTTTACATTGATTAATTTTTCCATAGGAAAATTTCACATTGGTGAAGTTTACAAATTACACCTTGGTGAAGTTTTCCAATAGGAAAATTTCCCAAGGGTGAAGTTTTCCATAGGAAAATTTCACAATGGTGTAGCTTTCCATAGGAAAATTTCACACTGGTGAAGTTTCCATTGGAAAATTTCACATTGGTGAAGTTTTCCACAGGAAAATTTCACATTGGTGAAGTTTTCCATAGAAAATTTCACATTGGTGAAGTTTTCCATAGAAAATTTTCAGATTAGTGAAGCTTTCCATAGGAAAATTTCACACTGGTGAAGTTTTCCATAGGAAAATTTCACATTGGTGAAGTTTTCCATAGGAAAATTTCACATTGGTGAAGTTTTCCATAGGAACATTTCACATTGGTGAATTTTGCCATAGGAAAATTTCACATTGGTGAAGTTTTCCATAGGAAAATTTCACATTGGTGAAGTTTTCCATAGGAAAATTTCACATTGGTGAAGTTTTCCATAGGAAAATTTCACATTGGTGAAGTTTTCCATAGGAAAATTTCACATTGGTGAAGTTTTCCATAGGAAAATTTCACATTGGTGGAGTTTTCCATAGGAACATTTCACATTGGTAAAGTTTTCCATAGGAAAATTTCCCAATGGTGAAGTTTTCCATAGAAAAATTTCACAATGGTGAAGTTTTCCATAGGAAAATTTGCCAATGGTGAGTTTTCCATAGAAAAATTTCCCAATGTTGAAGTTTTCCATAGAAAAATTTCACAATGGTGATGTTTTCCATAGGTAAATTTTACATTGGTGAAGTTTTCCATAGGTAAATTTCACATTGGTGAAGTTTTCCATACGAAAATTTCCCAATGGTCAAGTTTTCCATAGGAAAATTTCACATTGGTGAAGTTTTCCATAGGAAAATTTCACATTGGTGAAGTTTTCCATAGGAAAATTTCACATTGGTGAAGTTTTCTATAGGAAAATTTCACAAGGGTGAAGTTTTCCATAGGAAAATTTCCCAATGGTGAAGTTTTCCATAGAAAAATTTCACAATGGTGAAGTTTTCCATAGGAAAATTTGCCAATGGTGAAGTTTTCCATAGGAAAATTTGCCAATGGTGAAGCTTTCCATAGGAAAATTTGCCAATGGTGAGTTTTCCATAGAAAAATTTCACATTGGTGAAGTTTTCCATAGGAAAATTTCACATTGGTGAAGTTTTCCATAGGAAAATTTCACATTGGTGAAGTTTTCCATATGAAAATTTCACATTGGTGAAGTTTTCCATAGGAAAATTTCATATTGGTGAAGTTTTCCATAGGAAAATTTTACATTGGTGAAGTTTTCCATAGGAAAATTTCACATTGGTGAAGTTTTCCATAGGAAAATTTCACATTGGTGAAGCTTTCCATAGGAAAATTTCACATTGGTAAAGTTTTCCATAGGAAAATTTCACAAGGGTGAAGTTTTCCATAGGAAAATTTCATATTGGTGAAGTTTTCCATAGGAAAATTTCACATTGGTGAAGTTTTCCATAGGAAAATTTCACATTGGTGAAGTTTTCCATAGGAAAATTTCACATTGGTGAAGTTTTCCATAGGAAAATTTCACATTGGTGAAGTTTGCCATAGGAAAATTTCACATTTGTGAAGTTTTCCATAGGAAAATTTCATATTGGTGAAGTTTTCCATAGGAAAATTTTACATTGGTGAAGTTTTCCATAGGAAAATTTCACATTGGTGAAGTTTTCCAAAGGAAAATTTCACATTGGTGAAGTTTTCCATAGGAAAATTTCACATTGGTAAAGTTTTCCATAGGAAAATTTCACAAGGGTGAAGTTTTCCATAGGAAAATTTGCCAATGGTGAGTTTTCCATAGAAAAATTTCCCAATGTTGAAGTTTTCCATAGAAAAATTTCACAATGGTGATGTTTTCCATAGAAAAATTTTACATTGGTGAAGTTTCCCATAGGTAAATTTCATATTGGTGAAGTTTTCCACAGGAAAATTTCACATTGGTGAAGTTTTCCATAGAAAAATTTACCATTGGTGAAGTTTTCCATAGGACAATTTCACGTTTGTAAAGTTTTCCATAGGAAAATTTTACATTGGTAAAGTTTTCCATAGGAAAATTTCACATTGGTGAAGTTGTCCATAGGAAAATTTCACATTGGTAAAGTTTTTCATAGGAAAATTTCACATTGGTGAAGTTTTCTATAGGAAAATTTCACTTTGGCGAAGTTTTCCATAGGAAAATTTCACATTGGTGAAGTTTTCCATGGGAATATTTCACATTGGTGATGTTTTCCATAGGAAAATTTCGCATTGGTGAAGTTTTCCATAGGAAAATTTCACATTGGTGAAGTTTACCATAGGACAATTTTACATCGGTGAAGTTTTCCATAGGAAAATTTCACATCGGTGAAGTTTTCCACAGGAAAATTTCACATCGGTGAAGTTTTCCATAGGAAAATCGGTGAAGTTTTCCATAGGAAAATTTCACATTGTTGAAGTTTTCCATAGGAAAATTTCACATTGGTGAAGTTTTCCATAGGAAAATTTCACATTGGTGAAGTTTTCCATAGGAAAATGTCACATTGGTGAAGTTTTCTATAGAAGAATTTCACATAGGTGAAGTTTTCGATATGTAAATTTCACATTCCATAGGAAAATTTTACATTGGTGAGGTTTTCTATAGGAAAATTTCACATTGGTGAAGTTTTCCATAGGAAAATTTCACATTAGTGAAATTTTCCACAGGAAAGTTTAACATTGGTGAAGTTTTCCGTAGGAAAATTACTATCCTACCCCTGCTTTTATAACCATCTCTTTTTCGAAGTACAAATTTTGTTTTACATTGTTGTTCAATGTGAAAAGTTATAAAACAAATTTCCATATAATTCATACTTTTCAACTAAACAAATTCTGCTTCTTGTTTTTCTTCGTCTTCTCTTGACTCTCAAAAAAAGAACAATGAACAACAAATGATGGACATAAAACTATAAATTTTATTATTTATAAAAATGTACAAAATATGACTGCATAACCAACCCCAACCACAAAAAATAGCTCCCCCCAAAACGAACCGGATACGGATGCTTAGTACTTTCTCTCCTTCCGTTACCACATTGAGATTCTATGAAATTGTAAATAAGTACAGAAACGATTGGACAACCATTCATGCTGTTGTTGATGTGTTTTTTTCTTTATTCTAAAAATTTGAATTTCAATTGCTAAATGTCATAAGTCGGAATTTGTGTGTAAAGAGCAGAACAGCATCGAAAATTGAAAAACCATTTGTAAGCACATTGAATTCATAAAGTTTTTCTTTTTTCTGTAATATTTTACTAAATAATTGTCTTTTCAAGTACCCTCCCCGTTTTGAAGGATGTGTGCATTTTGAAAATTGTGCTTAGTTTTCATTAGGAGTCTGTTGATTTTTTTATGTAAATTTATTTATTAAATTTTCAAGGATCAAAGTAATGGGGGGATAGCTGGTCACATGGGAGTGATAGGATTTTTGGGGAAAATATATATTATGTAAAGAGAAGGCTTACTTTCTTAGGTGGCAACTACCATGGCTGTTGTTAGGCAGGGGCCACAGGAGGCGGTGGCACCCATGCGGACAATATTCTTCTACAAATGGATCTCTTTCCTACTGAAACCGCTTGCTAACACCTTTCCCCAAAATTCGCCGAGGACTTCTACTATTTTAAATCCAAAGATTCTTTGTTCTCCCAGCGTATTGCCATGACTTCCCTATAGTAGTCAGCGCTACCGAACTGCGTATGTTTGAGAAGTTCCCATCGCTCGCGAACCCAATATCACGCAAACGATTTTTGATCGGAAACCAATGATTATTGCTGATTTTGCCAACACTGACATCTCCGTCGAGGAAGTCCGCATAGATTTGATGAGTCTTATTGAGGTAAGAATAAATTTTAAGGACCTCTTAGGATGTACGAATATATTTCGTGGAGCTTTATAAAGGTCAGAATAGAGTTTAAGAACTTCAGAGAGGCCCAAATAGACTTTGAGGAGCCTTTAAAAGGTCAGAACATATTTTGAAGAACACTATAGAGACCTGAATAGAGGTCCGATAAGCTTTAAAGGATCAGACAAAATTGTGACGACTTCTAAGGAATTCTGAATGTATTTTGAGGACCTCTAAGTAGGTCAAAAAAATTGGATGAGCTTTATGAAGGTCAGAATAAATTCTTAGGAGGTACAAACATACTTTAAGGAGCTTTATAGATTTCAGAATAGAGTTCGAGAAAATCAATGAGGCCCTAAACGATTTGGAGGAGCCTTATAAAGGTCTGAATATAATTCGAGCACCTCTAAGGAGGTCCGAATAAACTGTGAGGAGCTTTATAGAGGTCAGAACAGATTTTGACGACCTCTGAGGACTTTTAATTCAGAATGTCAACAAATGTTTTTTCTATATACAGAAGACCTCCAAAAAGTATTCTACACAATAGATTTTGAGGATCACTTGGGAGGTCCGAAAAGATTTGTTTAGCCTTACAGAGTTTAGAATAGATTTTGAGAACCTCTAAGGAGGTCCGTATAGATGTTGAAGAGCCCTATGGAGATCAGAATAGATTTGAAGATCTCTAAGGGGATCAGAATATTTTTGGTGAGACTAATAGAGGTCACAATAGATTTTGACGAGATACGGGTAGGTCAGAATAGGTCTGATGAGCCCCTTATAGAGGCCAGAATAGATTTTGAGGAGCTTCATAAACATCAGAATAGCGTTTGATGACTTTTAAGTAGGTCCCAATAAATCATGAGGGGCCTCATGATGGCCTTTAAAGGATCAAAGCTTTATAGGACAGAAAAAATTGTGACGACCTCTAAGGAATTCCAAATGGAATATAAGGAGGTCTAAGGATGTGCAAATATATTTGATGAGCCTAATGAAGGTCAGAATAAATTCTAAGGAGGTTCGAATATACTTTAAGAACTTTAATAGAGAATCCTTATAAAGGTCAGAATACATTTTGAGGACCTCTAAGGACCCACCAAAATGGCTCTTCTACACACAGAAGACCTTAAACATTACTTCTTGCCACAAAAGGCTTCCGACAGGTCTTCTATAAACAAAAAAACCTTCAATGGTATTTCTACCTACGAAAACACCTTCATAACACCTCAAAATTGTCTTCTACCCACAAAAGACTTCTAAGTTGTCTTCTACCTATAGGAGACCTACAAAAGGTCATCCATAGAAGATTTCCAAAACGCTTTCTAACTAGAAAAGTCTTCAATTTGGTCTACTATCTACAGAAAACCCACAAAATGTCTTCTTTCTGTAGAAAGAAGAGATCCAAAAAGTCTTTAATTTACAGATTAATCCCCAAAGTCTTCTGTCTATAAAACTGTACTACAAAAATGTCTACTTCTAGAAGCCCTCCTCAAGGTCTTCTGTCTACAAATGACCCTCAGACGGCCCTTCTATCTACAGAAATCCTCCACAGGTCTTCTGGATACCTCCGCTTCTAGAAGACCTACAAAACGTCTGTTTTGGTGTTCTACCTACAGAAGATCTCCAGAAAGTATTCTACCTACAGAAAACTTTCGATAGGAAAAGACTTTTAAAATGTCTTCTACCTGCAGAAAGTATCCCCAAAGTATTCTACATAAAAATATCTTTCTACCTATAGAAGAACTCAACCTGAACTTCTATCTACCTACTTATAGAATTCCATCAAAGGGTCTTATATCTACAGAAGACTTCCAAATGGTCTTTCGTCTACAGAAGACCTCCAAAGGTCTTCTGGAGATCTTCATTTCTAGAAGACCTACGAAAGGTAATTTTTCTAGAAAGACCTTCCCTATCTATAGAGCCCTTAAAATGGTCAAGGTCTTCTACCTACAGAAGACCTTCAAAAGGACAAGTCTTCTAAATTGTGTTCTACCTAAAAGATGTTTCTACCTACACAAGACCTCAATCTAGCCTTCTACCAACAGAAAACATACTAAATATCTGCTACTGAAGACCTCAAAACGAAATAAAAACGACGTATACTTCTAAAATATCTTCCATATACTGAGGACTGTCTACAAAAACCTCCAGAGGTATTCTATATAAGGTATTATACCCACAAAAGTCCTTCAAAATGGTTTCTACCTACAGGAGACCTCATTCTATCTACATAAGACTTCCACATGTAGGTACAGGAGTCCCCACATGGTCCTCTATATACAGAACACCCCCAGACCTGTTCCTAAAAGACAAAAGGTCTACAAGGTCTTTTACCTACAGAAGACCTTCGAAAGGAAAAATTAAATTGTCTTCTACCTACAAAAAATCCATAACAGATTTTTCTACCTACATAATACCTCTACCTATAGAAACCCTACAGAAAACCTACAACGTCTACTTATAGCATCCCATCAAAAGGTCTTATATCTAGAGAAGACTTCCAAATGGTCTTTCGTCGACAGAAAACCTCCAAATGTCTTCTGGACATCTTCATTTCTAGAAGACATACGAAAGGTAGTTTTTATACAGAAGACCTTCCCTATCTATAGACCTCAATCTAGACTTCTACCTACAGAAAACTTACTACAGATCTTCTACCCCGCAGAAGACCTTCAACAGGTCTTCTATCTGATGTCCACAAAGGAAATCCAAAAGCGCTTCTGTCTACAGAAGACCCCAAAAAGAACTACAAATCCTAGACGTATTTCTAGAAAAACCCCAAAAGATCTTCTATCAACAGGAGACCCCCAAATGGCCTTCTCTCCACAAAAACCCTCCCAGGGCATTCTACACAAAGTATTCTACCTAAAGAAGACCTTCTAAATGTTTTCTACCTCTAGAAGTCCTCATTATATCTACATAAGACTTCCAACACATTGTCTTCTATATACAAAAACCCTCCACAAAGGATCTTTCCACCTATACTTTCTACAAAAAACTCCACAAGGTTTTCTACCTACAGAAGACCTCCACAAGCTCTTGTACCTACAAAAGGTCTTTCTACCTACAGAATATCGCAATCTAGTCTTCTATCTACAGAAATGTCCCTAGAAATGTTCCTAAAATACTTCCAAAAGGTCCACAAGGTATTTTACCTAAGAAGATCTTCAAAAACTTCTACATTGTCTTCTACATACAAAAAGCCTCCACAAAGGATCTTTCTACATACACTAGGCCTCAATCTAGTCGTCTATCTAAAGAAACCCTACAAAATGTCTTTAACCCCCAGGAGACCTTCAAAAGGTATCTAACAAGTCTTCTATTGTCTTTTCTGTCTACAAAAACTCCACAAGGTTTTCTACCTACAGAAGACTTACAAGAAAAGACTTCTAAATTGCTTTCTACCTACAGAAGATCTCCACAAGCTCTTGTACCTACAAAAGGTCTTTCTACCTACATAATACCGCAATCTAGTCTCAAAATTGTCTTCTACCAACAAAAGACTTCTAAGTTGTCTTCTACCTATAGGAGACCTACAAAAGGTCATCCATAGAAGATTTCCAAAACGCTTTCTAACTAGAAAAGTCTTCAATTTGGTCTACTATCTACAGAAAACCCACAAAAGGTCTTCCTTCTGTAGAAAGAAGAGATCCAAAAAGTCTTTAATTTACAGATTAATCCCAAAGTCTTCTGTCTATAAAACTGTACTACAAAAATGTCTACTTCTAGAAGCCCTCCTCAAGGTCTTCTGTCTACAAATGACCCTCAGACGGCCCTTCTATCTACAGAAATCCTCCACAGGTCTTCTGGATACCTCCGCTTCTAGAAGACCTACAAAACGTCTGTTTTGGTGTTCTACCTACAGAAGATCTCCACAAAGTATTCTACCTACAGAAAACTTTCGATAGGAAAAGTCTTTTAAAATGTCGTCTACCTGCAGAAAGTATCCCCAAAGTATTCTACATAAAAATATCTTTCTACCTATAGAAGAACTCAACCTGAACTTCTATCTACCTACTTATAGAATTCCATCAAAGGGTCTTATATCTACAGAAGAATTCCAAATGGTCTTTCGTCTACAGAAGACCTCCAAAGGTCTTCTGGAGATCTTCATTTCTAGAAGACCTACGAAAGGTAATTTTTCTAGAAAGACCTTCCCTATCTATAGAGCCCTTAAAATGGTCAAGGTCTTCTACCTACAGAAGACCTTCAAAAGGAAAAGTCTTCTAAATTGTGTTCTACCTAAAAGATGTTTCTACCTACACAAGACCTCAATCTAGCCTTCTACCAACAGAAAACATACTAAATATCTGCTACTGAAGACCTCAAAACGAAATAAAAACGACGTATACTTCTAAAATATCTTCCATATACTGAGGACTGTCTACAAAAACCTCCAGAGGTATTCTATATAAGGTATTATACCCACAAAAGTCCTTCAAAATGGTTTCTACCTACAGGAGACCTCATTCTATCTACATAAGACTTCCACATGTAGGTACAGGAGTCCCCACATGGTCCTCTATATACAGAACACCCCCAGACCTGTTCCTAAAAGACAAAAGGTCTACAAGGTCTTTTACCTACAGAAGACCTTCGAAAGGAAAAATTAAATTGTCTTCTACCTACAAAAAATCCATAACAGATTTTTCTACCTACATAATACCTCTACCTATAGAAACCCTACAGAAAACCTACAACGTCTACTTATAGCATCCCATCAAAAGGTCTTATATCTAGAGAAGACTTCCAAATGGTCTTTCGTCGACAGAAAACCTCCAAATGTCTTCTGGACATCTTCATTTCTAGAAGACATACGAAAGGTAGTTTTTATACAGAAGACCTTCCCTATCTATAGACCTCAATCTAGACTTCTACCTACAGAAAACTTACTACAGATCTTCTACCCCGCAGAAGACCTTCAACAGGTCTTCTATCTGATGTCCACAAAGGAAATCCAAAAGCGCTTCTGTCTACAGAAGACCCCAAAAAGAACTACAAATCCTAGACGTATTTCTAGAAAATCCCCAAAAGATCTTCTATCAACAGGAGACCCCCAAATGGCCTTCTGTCCACAAAAACCCTCCCAGGGCATTCTACACAAAGTATTCTACCTAAAGAAGACCTTCTAAATGTTTTCTACCTCTAGAAGTCCTCATTATATCTACATAAGACTTCCAACACATTGTCTTCTATATACAAAAACCCTCCACAAAGGATCTTTCCACCTATACTTTCTACAAAAAACTCCACAAGGTTTTCTACCTACAGAAGACCTCCACAAGCTCTTGTACCTACAAAAGGTCTTTCTACCTACAGAATATCGCAATCTAGTCTTCTATCTACAGAAATGTCCCTAGAAATGTTCCTAAAATACTTCCAAAAGGTCCACAAGGTATTTTACCTAAGAAGATCTTCAAAAACTTCTACATTGTCTTCTACATACAAAAAGCCTCCACAAAGGATCTTTCTACATACACTAGGCCTCAATCTAGTCGTCTATCTAAAGAAACCCTACAAAATGTCTTTAACCCCCAGGAGACCTTCAAAAGGTATCTAACAAGTCTTCTATTGTCTTTTCTGTCTACAAAAAACTCCACAAGGTTTTCTACCTACAGAAGACTTACAAGAAAAGACTTCTAAATTGCTTTCTACCTACAGAAGATCTCCACAAGCTCTTGTACCTACAAAAGGTCTTTCTACCTACAGAATACCGCAATCTAGTCTTCCATCTACAGAAATGTCCCTAGAAATGTTCCTAAAATACTTCCAAAAGGTCCACAAGGTATTTTGCCTACAGAAGAGCTTCAAAACCTTCTACATTGTCTTCTACATACAAATAGCCTCCACAAAGGATCTTTCTACCTACACTAGCCCTCAATCTAGTCGTCTATCTACAGAAACCCGGCAAAATGTCTTTAACCCCAGGAGACCTTCAAAAGGTCTTTAACAGGTCTTCTACTATCTTTTCTGTCTACAAAAAACTGCATAAGATTTTCTAGCTACATAAGGAAAAGACTTCTAAATTGTTGTCTACCTATAGTAGACCTCCACAAGCTCTTGTACCTACTACAGGTCTTTCTACCTACAGAATACCGCAATCTAGTCTTCTATCTACAGAAATGTTCCTAAAATACTTCAAAAAGTCCACAAGGTATTTTACCTACAGAAGACCTTCAAAAATTTCTACATTATCTTCTACATTCGAAAAGCCTCCACAAAGGATCTTTCTACCTTCACTAGGCCTCAATCTAATCGTCTATCTAAAGCAACCCTACAAAATGTCTTTAACCCCCAGTAGACCTTCAAAAGGTCTCAACAGGTCTTCTACTGTCTTTTCTGTCTTCAAAAAACTGCACAAGGTTTTCTACCTTCAGAAGACTTACAGAGGAAAAGACTTCTAAATTGTTTTCTACCTACAGTAGACCTCCACAAGCTCTTGTACCTACAAAAGGTATTTCTACCTACAGTATACCGCAATCTAATATCTATCTACAGAAATGACCCTTAAAATGTTCCAAGAATACTTCCAAAAGGTTCCCAAGGTATTTTACCTACAGAAGACCTTCAAAAACGTCTACATTGTCTTCTACATACAAAAAGCCTCCACAAAGGATCTTTCTACATACACTAGGCCTCAATCTAGTCGCCTATCTAAAGAAACCCTACAAAATGTCTTTAACCCCCAGGAGACCTCCAAAAGGTCTCTAACAAGTCTTCTATTGTCTTTTCTGTCTACAAAAAACTCCACAAGGTTTTCTACCTACAGAAGACTTACAAGAAAAGACTTCTAAATTGCTTTCTACCTACTGAAGATCTCCACAAGCTCTTGTACCTACAAAAGGTCTTTCTACCTACAGAATACCGCAATCTAAACTTTTATCTACAGAAATGTCCCTAGAAATGTTCCTAAAATACTTACAACAGGTCCACAAGGTATTTTACCTACAGAAGACTTACAGAGGAAAAGACTTCTAAATTTTTTCCACCTACAGAAGACCTCCACAAGCTCTTGTACCTACAAAAGGTCTTTCTACCTACAGAATACCGCAATCTAGTCTTCTATCTACAGAAAACCTACAAAGATCATCTAATCCCCGGAAGACCATCAAAAGGCCATCTACCTGGTGCCCACAGAGGAAATCCAAAAGATATTCTATCTACAAAAAACCCAAATGGCATTCCGTCTACAAAAAAACCTCTAAATGTCTTCTACACAAGAAGACCTCCCTCTATCTACATAAGACTTCCGACTGTATGTACAGAAATCCTTACATTGTATTGTGTATATAGAAGACCCCTAGACGTGCTCCTAAAAGATTTCCAAAAGGTCCACAAGGTCTTTTACCTACCTGCAAAAGGAAAAACATCTAAATTGTCTTCTACCTACAGAAAACCTACAGTAGACCTCAATGTGGCATTCTTTCTACAGATAACCTACAGTAGACCTCAATCTGGCCTTCTTCAGAAAACCTACAAAAGGTCTTCTACCCCCAGAAAAATGCCTTCTTCCTGGTGTCCACAGAGGAAATCCAAAAGGCCGACTGTCTACTAAAGACCTCAAAATGAAATAAAAAGGACGTATACTTCCAAAAAATCTTCTGTCTACTGAGGACTGTCTACAAAAAACCTCCAGAGGTATTCTATATAAGGTATTATACCTACAAAAGTCCTTCAAAATGGTTTCTACCTTCAGAAGACCTCATTCTATCTACACAAGACTTCCAATTGTAGGTATAGAAGTCCCACATGGTCCTCTATATACATAACACCTATAGACCTGCTACTAAAAGACAAAAGTTCTACAAGGTCTTTTACCTACAGAAGACCTTCAAAAGGAAAAACTTCTAAATTGTCTTCTACCTACAAAAAACCTCCATAAAAGATTTTTCTACCTACATAATACCTCAATCTGGCCTTCTTGCTACAGAAACGGTACAAAAGGTCTTCTAATCCCCAGAAGACTATCAAAAGGCCTCGAACAGGTCTTCTACCTTCTTCTCCAAAAGATCTTCTATATACAGAAGACTCCCAAATGCCATTCTTTTTATAAACACCTGCAGAGGTATTCTATATAAGTATTCTACCTAAGACTTCATGCCATCTACACTAGACTTCCAAATGTGGGCACAGAAATCCCATATATACAGACCACCCCTAAACCTGATCCAGAAGACATCCAAAAGATCTGCTGTCTACCTTATATCTCCAGACGACGATCTGCTATATACAGAAGATCTCTACTTCTAGAAGATCTCGAATAGATATGATTAAAAACTGCAATTCGCTCGTATTTATATTCGCTCGCTGAAGCACAGACTGTTCTACTATCCTCAATCTAGAATGTTCTACAATGTTCAAATGAAATGCAACCACATACACACATTTATAAACAGGTGGATGAAGAATGTAGAAGGGGTAATAATGAAGAAATTCACAATGTATAAGAATAATTAAGCTAAAACTGAATGATCAAAACGAATATGGGAGAGAATACAACAACAACAATAGCAAATAAAACGTGGAAAATAGTGACTAAGCAATAATCGCAAGATTGTTGGAAATTCTATACAGTAGTTGTTGTTGTAAAACCGATTGAAATAAGGTAACTGCATAATTAAAATTGACACTACGACTTCATTTCATTTTATTTATTAACATTTTGAGTCCTTTTACAGTGGTGAATACTTAAATATGAAGAGTTTAGGTACATATTTCCTTTCCTACTTAATTATGATATTTATTTTTAAAATTAAGAGATATTGTTTAGAATATTTATGTTGTTTATGTAAGGAGAAAAAAATAAACCTCACTAAATGTATTGACGCTACAACTTAAAAATTTTAAATTAACGGAAATGTATCTAAATTTCCTTAAATCTACCAGTTACACTAGTAAAAGTTCATTATTTCCAGAAACCCTCTAAGAGCATCATCTTTCTGTAGCAGATCTCAAAAAAGTCTTCTGTATACACAAGACCTTCAAAAAGGCTCCTGTCCAAAGAAGATATTTACCTCTAAAAGTCCTCGAAAACACCATTTAACTTTAAAAACCTTCTGAGAGCATCCTGTATCTCTGAATAGACCTCCACAAGGTCTCAGGTAACCTCTTTAATATATTCTCTTATTAGATTCCTTTATATGATAACATATTCCGTCATTCCACTCGCTTTCCCCTGCATCAACTCCTGACATAACTTCTTATCTCTAAATGCTATTTACTGCAATAAATTCAAAGAGTCCTTCTGTTGGAACGAACAAACATATACGTGTGTTTTTTGATTATATAACATATTTTCTGTCATGTCCCTTTGACTTCTCTTCTCCACACATTTTCTCTTTCCCCTCTATTATTTGACCATTGAAATCAAACAAAAAAAGTTATTGGAAGTAAATCTCTATGACTGTTAGCAAAGAGATTTTTAACATGAAATGTAAAAAAACTTTTTCCTTCAATACCTTGCTGCTGACCAAAGAGAGGATGTGAAGAGGTGAAGCTGGACCATCCATTTGTGTAGTTCAAGAAGAACAAATTTTACAATAACCAACATATTTTTTTCGATAAATTTGAGAATTACTTTTGTTGTACAATAGTAATATTCAAAATCATATTGTAGGAGTTGTTATTTTTTGGAAGATAGTATTTAAACCATCTACATATGTTGAAATTTTTAATTACTTGAAAGAACAGTGTCCTGAAGGCTTATTATTTGGGATATATAGTAAGACCTTAGGTTTTTAAAAGGTAAAATGGGAAATAGAAAAAAAGTTGGTTATATTAGAAAGAAAGCAGAGGTCATCACAATTGAAATGAAAAACTTAAACCCCAACAATAATACCTGATATCCTTTCATAGTAAGGATATACTGTAAAAATATCTGAAACGCATCATTTGAAATAAAAGGCTTGAATACTAAACACGTGTGTGTGTGTGTAAATTGTATAAAAAACTAATACTGACATATGGAAAGAATATTTATTATTTTGAAAAATTATATTTCATATGAAAAGGAAGATTTATGACCATAGCTTTTCGATTATTTCAAAACAGGACATGGTAAACCTCTTGAGTACATGACTTTAAATACATATTCGATAATAATAAAAATTGATTTGCCAAAGAAAATATATTTAATTTAAAATATAAAATGTAAAGAAAAATATATTCCCTTTGAAAGGTTGAAAATCTTTTGTGGCTGTTTTTGTAGCCAACAACAAAATTCAAAATAAATTTTGTTTAATCCAAACTTGTTAAAATAATCACAATAACATTTTCGGATTTTTTTTAATTTTATTGTTATTTTTGTTGTCTAATCGCGATTTTAGTTGCCATTTTTTGGACGTGGATGTGAATTAACGATCGTGATTTTTGTTTTGCCAACCAAACAGAAAATCAAATGAAAGCTGCAATCGAATAATAAAAATCATTTCAATTGCAATTTCAATTCCAGAGTTTTTTTTTTTGTAGGCAACACCATTGAAGTGTGTCAAAGCGTGAATTTGAACAGTGGTTCTATGGTGCTTTCCTCAGAAGACCTTTCAACGATGTCCTATCCTCAAGAGATCTACAAAAGGGTATTCTCTATACAGGAAAACTCCAACAGGAACTATATTGTCAGTACACTTCAAAAGGTCTTCTATCCTCAGAAGACCTACAAAAATGTATTCCTATCCTCAGAAGGCCTCCAAAGGGTCTTATATTCTCAGAAGATCTCCAAACGGTTTCTATCCTCAGAAGACCTTCAAAAGGTCTCTACCCTCGGAAAATAATCAAAAGTTCTTTTAGTCTCAGAAGACCTCCAAAAGGTCTTCTATCCTCAGAAGACCTTCAAAACGTCTTCTATCCTCAGAAGACCTTCAAAACGTCCTCTATCCTCAGAAGACCTTCAAAACATCTTCTACCTTCAGAAGACCTAAGCAAGTTATTTTCTATCCTCAGAAGACCTTGAAAGGACTTCTATCATCAGAAGACCTTAAAAGCTCTTCTATCTACAGAGGACCTTCAAAAGGTCGTCTATCCCCAGAAGACCATCAAAATGTCTTCTTTCTATAGAAGATCTCCACAAAGTCCTCTATCTTCAGAAAATCGTCAAAAGGACATATATTCTCAGAAGACCTTAAATGGGTCTTATATTCTCAGAAGATCTCCAAACGGTTTTCTATCCTAAGAAGACCTTCAAAAGGTCTCTATCCTCAGAAAATCATCAAAAGTTCTTTAATTCTCAGAAGACCTTAAAAATTCTTCTACCTACAAAAGACCTTCAAAACGTCTTCTCTCCTCAGAAGACCTTCAAAACGTCTTCTACCTTCAGAAGACCTAAGCAAGTTATTTTCTATCCTCAGAAGACCTTGAAAGGACTTCTATCATCAGAAGACCTTAAAAGCTCTTCTATCTACAGAGGACCTTCAAAACGTCCTCTATCCTCAGAATACCTTCAAAACGTCTCCTACCTTCAGAAGACCTAAGCAAGTTATTTTCTATCCTCAGAAGACCTTGAAAGGACTTCTAACATCAGAAGACCTTGAAAGCTCTTCTATCTACAGAGGACCTTCAAAAATCGTCTATGACCAGAAGACCATCAAAATGTCTTCTTTCTATAGAAGATCTCCATAAGGTCCTCTATCTTCAGAAAATCGTCAAAAGGACATATATTCTCAGAAGACCTTAAATGGGTCTTATATTCTCAGAAGATCTCCAAACGGGTTTCTATCCTCAGGAGACCTTCAAAAGGTCTCTACCCTCAGAAAATAATCAAAAGTTCTTTTAGTCTCAGAAGACCTCCAAAAGGTCTTCTATCCTCAGAGGACCTTCAAAACGTCTTCTATCCTCAGAAAACCTTCGAAACGTCTGCTACCTTTAGAAGACCTAAGCAAGTTATTTTCTATCCTCAGAAGATCTTGAAAGAACTTCTATCATCAGAATACCTTAAAAGCTCTTCTATCTACAGAGGACCTTCAAAAGGTCGTCTATCCCCAGAAGACTATCAAAATGTCTTCTTTCTATAGAAGATCTCCACAAGGTCCTATATCTTCAGAAAATCTTCAATGGACATCTCTTCTCAAAAGACCATAAAATTTCTTCTGCCTACAAAAGACCTCAAAAAGCTCGTCTATCTCAGGAAGACCTTCAAAAAGTCTTCTACCTTCAGAAGACCTAAGCAAGTTATTTTCTATCCTCAGAAGACCTTGAAAGGACTTCTATCATCAGAAGACCTTAAAAGCTCTTCTATCTATAGAGGACCTTCAACTGGTCGTCTATCCCCAGAAGACCATCAAAATGTCTTCTTTCTATAGAAGATCTCCACAAGATCCTCTATCTTCAGAAAATCTTCAAAAGGACATCTATTCTCAGAAGACCTTAAAAATTATTCTAACTACAAAAGACCTCAAAAAGGTCGTCTATCCCCAGAAGACCATCAAAATGTCTTATTTCTATAGAAGATCTTCACAAGGTCTTCTATCATCAGAAAACCTCCAAAAGTCTTCCATCCTCAGAACAACTGCACAATGTGTTCTATCTTCAGAAGATCACCAAAAAGTTTTCTATCCACAAAAGACTTACAAAAAGATCGTCTATCTTTAGAAGACCTTGTAAAAGTTTTCTATCCTAAGAAGACCGCAAATCATCCAAAAAGTCTTCTATCCTCAGAAGACCTCCCAGAGACTTTCAAAGGTCTTTCATCCTCAGAAGACCTCCAAAAGGTCTTATGTCTGATAGCTAGTTATTTTCACTACAAAAATATTCCTAAATATCTTCTACCTACAGAAGACTTGGAAAACGTCGCAGCGGCGCAGAAAACCAAGCTATACAACAACTGCAGCTTATAGTGTTGTGGTGGTTACAACGGAAGAATCGCACCAGAAGTGGATCACTTTTCCTGTTGCACCCATCTGTTCAATGCAAATCGATCTCTTTTAAGCATGGCTCCAATGTCCCGTACATGGAATGTATGGGGGTATCAGATGGGGAACTGCCGAGGTAGCATTGCTTAATATATACATCCCACCGATTGCAGGTATTAATCGGTTATAAGTCCAAAATTAGCCTGTTTTTGGAAGGGCATAACCTCATCATGAATTGTTGCATTAGGTGCTGGCTAATGATCATAAGGGTACAGCGCTGGCTGAGCAGAATGATAGATCTACGGTTTACACGGTCTAGAATTAGCGAAGAGTGCCATAGTTCGTCAGACATAAATATCGTGCCACCTGGTCTGATAAATGGCGTCATCTGGCAATCCGTCGTTTTTCTAGGGTCAGACGATCTCCCTATAATCGTCTACATCAGCAGACCACCTGACTTCATCACCTCTAAAAGCCGCACTTTCATCAATCAAGGGAAAGCTAACTGACCGATTTTCGTAGACTTCACTTATCACCGCTTCAGAGATCTACTTAATCCTTCTGATATTCGGGTAGCGGAAAGGACGTTCCGTGGCATCATCACTGCCGCAGCCGCTCGCCATATACCCGAAGTAAGACCAAATTTCATAGCAAAGGCGACGGGATTAGCAAATGGTTAAATCATCTGAAAAGTGATGAGCTTCGCTTCGAGCTTCGAGCCAACCCAAATGAGTCAGGGAGCTAACACTGGAAGTTAACAGGCTGGTCGGCGAGCATAAGCGAAACAAATGGTTAAATCATGTGAAAAGTGATGAGTTTTGCTTCGAGCTTCGTGCGAAAGCATAAGCATAAGCGAAACAAATGGTTAAATCATCTGAAAAGTGATGAGCTTCGCTTCGAGCCAACCCATGGTCAGGGAGCTGACACAGGAAGTTAACAGGCTGGTCGGCGAGCATAAGCTAAACAAATGGTTAAATCATCTGAAAAGTGATGAGCTTCGCTCCGAGCCAACCCAAATGAGTCAGTTAGCTGACCTCCTGACGTCATCACCTCTAAAGGCGGCACTTTCATCAATCTTGGGAAAGCTACCTGACCGAGTTTCATAGAGTTCACTTATCACCGCTTCAGAGAACTACTTAATCCTTCTGATATTCGGGTAGCGGAAAGGACGTTTCGGGACATCATCACTGCCGCAGCCGCTCGTCATATACCTGCTGGTTACCCGAACTAAGACCAAATTTTATAGCAGAGGCGACGGGATTAGCAAATAAGCGTGATGAGCTTCGCTTCTAGCTTCGAGCTAACCCAAATGTGTCAGGGAGCTGACACTGGAAGTTAACAGGCTGGTCGGCGAGCATAAGCGAAACAAATTGTTAAATCATCTGAAAAGTGATGAGCTTCGAGCCAACCCAAATGAGTCAGGGAGCTGACACTGGAAGTTAACAGCCTGGTCGGCGAGCATAAGCGAAACAAATGGTTAAATCATCTGAAAAGTGATGAGCTACGCTTCGAGCCAACCCAAATGAGTCAGGGAGCTGACACTGGAAGTTAACAGGCTGGTCGGCGAGCATAAGCGAAACAAATGGTTAAATCATCTGAAAAGTGATGAGCTTCGCATAGAGCTTCGAGCCAACCCAGATGAGTCAGTTAGCTGACACTGGAAGTTAACAGGCTGGTCGGCGAGCATAAGCGAAACAAATGGTTAAATCATCTGAAAAGTGATGAGCTTTGCTTCGAGTCAACCCAAATGAGTCAGGGAGCTGACACTAGAAGTTAACAGGCTGGTCGGCGAGCATAAGCGAAACAAATGGTTAAATCATCTGAAAAGTGTCGAGCATAAGCGAAACAAATGGTTACATCATCTGAAAAGTTGCAACTCTTAAGCAGGTATAAGTGAATTGTGGCAACGGTTAAGTCACTCTCGAATCCTGGTAGGAGGGAAGATAGTGCGCAAGTTATTTCAATCAATAGTTTGTCGAGCACGCCGCGAGTAACAGAGCAAAGAGAAGAGTACTACGTCGCATCAGTTATCTTCCTGCCGAGGATGAACCACCACAGTTTACCATGGATGATGTTGCGAATGCCATCAGGAACGCTAAATTATCCAAAGCGTTGAGCCCTGATGGAATCTCCATGGTAATTCTCCATGCTAATGCTGAAACAGCCGGAAGAGCCGGAAGTGGAGTATCTCACTAAAGTTCTCAACCTGTCGGCGGGTGGACCCGCTACACACATATTTGTCGAGGACTCAACCAGGATAGAACAATGATGGTGGCGCTTGACTTATCAAAAGCCTTTGATACTGTCAGGCACTCCACACTGTTTGAGGACATTGAGCGGATAACCCTCCTGTCAAGTCTGAAACGTTGGATAATCAAGCATTATATGTGTGGACGCCAGTTGTACGGGGAATTCAGGAGTAAGAAGTCCAAAACCCGTAGAGTGAAAAAGGTAGCTTCGGAACTTTTTAACTTCTATCTCTTCTGTATTCCACCGCTTTCAGATGGCATCGAGATCGTAAGGTATGCGGCTGATTGTACGATCCTCGCATCAGGTACCTTCCCTGATGACATCTGTGAAAGACTGAAGTCCTATTTAACTGATTTTACCAAAATTTTCCACGCTAAGAATATGCAGATATCCGCCACTAAATCTACGGCCACTCTGTTCACCAAAGTAACGGCAGAGGTGAGAAGAGAGTTGAATGTCGTGGTCGATGGTAGCAAAATTCCGACCAAAAACTGCACCAAAATTCTAGGGGCCACATTCAACACTACGTTCACGTAGTCCGCGTATGCCGCAGCTATCTGCGACAAAACCTACTAATTCCAGTGGATGATCTGTTTTTACATACCATAGAATCAGTCACTTTCCTGGAACTGGAGATAGACCGAGAGCCAAATTGAACAGAGGAACGAACACACAAACGGTACGATGTGTCCCGATGTATCACCGTCAACCGAAGGGCACATTTCGCAACTCCATTTGTCTCAAACGATAACATAACCAGCAACGACACGTAGATTGATAGTAGTTTTAGAGTAGCAGTGGCCCTATATACGCTGATGTTTCGCCTTAAAATCAAGGCAACGGTTTATAACTCCAATTGACTCGGAGGAAAACACAACCTGAATACTTCTACGTTGACCGAAACGATCTTGCCCGAGTGCACGTTTTGCAAACTGACTGGACTAAACAGAAAACTACACCAAATCTACTTCCACTGGTAATCGAGTGCACGTTTCATAATCTGATTCGACTAAGCAGTTAATTCCACACAAGCCAAGAGCACGTCTTACCATCCCATTTGACTCAACAACCGTCCACCTACGACTGTCCCGCTTGTATATACAGCACCACCACTTATACCAGCTGGTGGCTGGCCGTCGGTTGATTTTATTTTCATCGGTGTGTAAATATTAGTATTGCTATTTGACGCTAGGGGGGTTTCCCATCACTGTATCTGTATATTAGCTTACTGTCTTATCACTAGGGGAACTTCCGAGCATTAAATTTAAACTATAAAAATAAGAAGTAGATGGAGATGTTTAGTGATTACTAGGAATCTTAACTGTCAAATTACAGTTAGTTTGGTCAAAAATTTTAGTTAAAATCCTCAAAATACCGAATATGGGGGCTATACCAAAACCTGGGCACATGTTGGCGGTTTCTAGTGGAGATATTTTGTGACCATTGGGATCCCCAAACGTGAAATTACAGGTAGTTCGGTCAAGAAATGTAGCTAAAATCCCAAAAATACCGAAAATCGGCAGGTACCGTTATATGGGGGCTATAGCAAAATGTGGTCCGATATAGCCCATCTTCGAACTTGACCTGACTATGGAAAAAAGACACTCGGGTGCCAAAATATAGCCCTCTAGCTCAATTATTGCGAACGCTTGAGTGATTACAACAGACGGACAGACAGACGGACATGGACAGATCGTCTTAGAATGTTACCCTGATCAAGAATATATATACTTTATATGGTCGCAAATGATTAGTTCGATGTGTTACACACAGAAAAACAAACTTAATATGCCCTCCATACTATGGTGGAGGGTATAAAAAAGTTTATGTGGCTAACGACTTTTGGGTGTTACATTGAGGTGAGTGGTATTATGTTGTTATTGTTGTTGTAGCAACGAGTTATCAGTTATAAAGTTCCTCTGTATCCAGCTTCAAGAATTCCGCAACCTGGACTGGTTGCGTCCATAAGGAATCAGAAGACAGGTGAGTGGGGTTGGCTGGGCAGCTTAACAAATGTAGTGTATCGTGTGGTCCCAATCTACATGCTGGGCGGCTGCATCGTCCGGATCTTAACTGGGCTAAAGCCACTCGTGTTTGCCTTGGCAGCTGGCGTTCTTCTGCTGCGATAGATGGGGGGTGGTCTCCATGTACGGCATTCACACTGTATCTCTATACTGCCTGCGCAACCGTGTCAGTGTGAATGCTATCCAAGTCTGCCTGATAAGCTCGTTGGTCTAGAGGTTCTCTTTTATACCTTTGGACCTCTCTCTCTAGATCATGAAGGTCTCTCCTGACGTGCCTGGGTGGAGGAAGCCTGTCCATTAAATCGTGACAGGGATGCTCACTGCGATAACACCTTTGCTAGTGGCGACAGGAGCGAAATCGGCCTGTAACGGGACCAACCTGCCAACTTTCCAGGCTTCTGGTATGATATGGGTGGCTACCGATAGGTTGAGGACACTTGTTAAATACTCAACTCCTGGTTCATCCAGTTGCTTAAGCATTACCATCGATATTCGGTGTGGGCCCAACGCTTTGGATGATTTCGCGTTTCGGATGGCATCTGCAAGATCGCTCATCGTAATTTGTGGTGGTACCTTCGCTGCTGGAAGGGCTCTTCTTATATAGCGTAGCACACTTCTCTTCGCCTTATCACTCTTGGGGTGCTCTATGAACTGCCGGTTAAAATAACACGCGCACCTCTTTGGGTCAGTTACTGTCATGCCGTTGAAAGTAACTGCTGTTCTGTCATCCTTCTTTTCCGGATTCGTGAGTGATTTAACCGTTGCCCACAATTTACTTAATCCTGCACCAATGTTGCATTGCTTCAGGTTGTCTAGCCACTTTTTCCGGTTATGTTCGCCTACTAACCTGTTGACTTCAAAAGTAAGCTCGCTCTGTAACTCTTATGTCTTCAGGGTTCGTACGACGAAGCCCATCACGTTCACTTGCTAGTCCCGTCGCCTCTGCTGGGAAATTTGGTCTTATTTCGGGTATTCGACCAGCAGGTATGTATCGAGCGGCTGCTGCAGTGATGATGTCCCGGAAAGTTTTCTCAGCTACCCGAGGATCTGAGGGAGTGGGCAATTCTCTGAAGTGGTAATTGGTAAATTCTCTGAACCCGTGCCAATCTGCTTTCCCATGGTTCAGGAAAGTACGGCGTTCAGAGGTTATGAAACAGGGTGGTCTGACCTGGTGACACAATGTTGATATCTGGCGAGCTGTGGCAGTCTCCTCTAATCCTCGTAGGAGCGTCTTTATTCACCGTGCAAAACGTGGAGCTATCAATTTGCTCAGCCAGCGCTGTACCCCTCTTGTCATTACCTAAGACGGAATGCCAAAGCTCGTGATTAGCATTGAAGTCCCCTAGCACCACACTGTTATTGCCCTATAACGCCGGGCACAGCGATTCATCGGCGGTATGTACACATTAAGCAGCTCTACCTCGGCAGTACCACACTTTATTGAGAGACTGAGACAAGCTCAATCGAGATAGGTCTGTACTGGACAGACTGGTGTATCAGGAAGGCAAGTCCTCCTCCTCCGCTTCTTGTGCGATCCTTCTGCAAAACGTTGTAACCATCACAACGCAAGCTCCAGACGGCGGTGAGCTTTGTTTCTTGGATGGCGACGACCATGATGTTTTTCCGACTCATAAAATCTACAATTTCACTTACCTTATTGCGGAGACCGTTGCAATTGAATGCATTTCCGGGCCGTTGAACAACAACTTATGGTGTGCTGCATTTGTTGTTGTTGGGGAGACTGCGGGGGCGTCTCGTATTCCGACGACGACGAAGAATCAGACGACGACGTAGAAGACGCACTGGGCGATGCGCTGACGCAGCAAGCAGCAACATACCTATCGCTGTAATCCCGGGTGCTATTAAGGCCAGAGCACCCACGAAAATGCACCCATTTCATACATCCATTACATCTCACCATTGTTGACATGTTGTGGATGGGGAACAGATCCATACTGGCCCGGGGTTCAACTCTATCCCAGCACGGACCAGAAGAGCTCGGAGCAGGCATTCCGGGACATTCCGCTCCCATGGTGAAAAAAATACACAAAGACATAATTGTTGAGGTGACGGCCCCTAGTCGAAGATTTCTCCGAGTCAATCCGGTGCATAGAACCGGCCGCCGTGTGATTGTGAGTGGGATTATGGTTTATTTTGGTGTAAACTTTGCTGATTGGAATGTCAGCGGAATAATTAGACGTAATGTTTAACGTATCGCAAAGAATTGCCTAAAAATCTGCTCTGGTTTACACGTTTTACAACCCCACTTGACTTAACAACTGTGCACAGACGGCTGAAACAGTTGTCTTTACGGTATGCTGGTCGTCGTTTCATGTAATTTTCTTCGGCGTACTAAATATTAGTGTAGCTATTTGACGCCAGCGGTTTCACCATTATATAGTAGTTTCCTGTCTTACCACCAGGGCACATTCCAAGCGTTAAATTAAATAAAAAAAATTTGTGCGACCAAAACCGAGTATTCACCACATTTGAGTGTTCCATTGGTCTTGGTTTATTCTGGTGTAAACTGTGTTGATTGGATCCGTCAGTGGAATAATTAGACGTACTATTTAAGGAACCTACGCCGAAAAATGCCTTCAAAGGTACGCCTGAAACTTCCAAGACTTCTATTGTCACTGCGAAAATTATATATGAATTTCTTTTCTGAAATTAGAGATCTATTCGTAGGACATTTACATATATCCAAGACTGAGGGTTCTTAGCGGTTTGCTGAGTCTGTGTACTTCTTGGCCAGCACAAAACTATTCTAAAGCACTTCAATCCCCTCAAAATTTTGCTTCCTCCCATAACCACTGTTCACCCTACCAAACATGGTCATGATGTCAATGACAATTAAATAAATCCCGACCAAACCAAACAAAACAGAAAAAACCCAATCTAAACCGAACTAAAATTGGATAAAAAATAAAATTCAAAAATAAATGGCTAAATGCATATCTATGTGACAATTTTACAACCATTGACATGGTGTTAAAATTGGTCATTTCAATCAGTTAAGCGGTTAGATGTGTTGTTGGACAATATGCCAAGAGATTTTTGTCCAAGGCAGCGAAGTGGGGGAGGATGGCGTTGTAAAAACTATGTGTATCAACATATTGGCATTCCATGCAACCACGGAATAAAATGTGTCATTCAGGCATGAGTGTGTGGTCACTCACAAAGTCATGCCATATTTTATGTTTAATCTTGTAACTGGTTTCTGGTTTCCAGAGGAGCTCCACTAGATGCAAAGAAAAAAGCGCACTTGTTTTTTGACAAGTCAAATTTATGATTATTTTGATAAGGGGTAAGAAAAATGAGAACTATTTATGCAGGAATTGTGAGTCAACTAAGATGCAGGAATTGTTTGGCTACTCACAGCGTTTTTGCTGGTCAATGGCTCCAAAAATATTTTATTTTTTCTAAATTCAGTGAAAGAATCTCAATAAAGGATCCCGTATTGACACTGCCAATGAAAAATTCTTAAAAAAATTACTTTGTTAATTTAACTTCTTAAATGCCTTTAATTACCTCATTGAGACTCCTATTGCCCTGTCCAAAGACCTATCTCAGCTAGTTTCGCCATCACCATGTCTAGGTAAACAAAAAACAAACAAGTCCATACATTTCACAAATAACCATAATGAAAGCTTCATCTGAGCCTTAGAATCTTTTGGACATAAATAAAAACCAAATAGGTCCATAAAGTCTATGCGAGGTGATGACATTAAAAGCAAATATATGTCCTAAGAACCTCCATATATTTGTTTGTTTGTATTTATGAAGACAATAAAGCTCTGCTTTAAAAGTGTCAAACGTCAATAAAAGTTTGCCAAAAAACAGATTCTCCACTTCTAACCTGCTGCTTGGCTGCCTGTTGGCACGTATTTACTTTTTTGTTTTCCCAACGGTAGTCGCATAAAAATTGCACATATAATTCTGCAAAATGTACCGTTTCATATGGGACAGTTGGACAATTAAATGTTTGCAAATGATACATTTTATCAATTAGTCAACTTTGCCAACAGATAAGGATATGTATCTGCCTATGGTTGGACACAAAAAAAAAACAATATCATGGGTAGTAGAACTGGAAACAGATCAGTAGTGCGATTCACTAACTAATTTTGTGAGTTACCGACCATTGTCGGTAAAATTAAAATGCTTATAATTTCGGTAATTACCTATGTTTTTCGGTAAGTAAGCGATGAATAAAAAGCAGTCGTAAAGTTATACCAATAGCAACAGTGTTGTCAACTTTTATTTGAACTTTTCATTTATAAATTTTGCGTTTTAATTTTACCGATTTTTGTCCGGTAACTCAAAAAATGTGTTAGAGAATCGCACTACAGATGACAGAAGAAGTTTTGAGAGTTTCCAGTGTAATTTTATAGTTGTTTGAGGGGTATGTATCTTAAATAGTGGGTCTAATTATTCAACTAAAACGTGTTTTGAAACATTCCGGTCATTATCGAGAGAGAAGTATGGAGTATAAAATTGTGGCGTTGCAACAACAAAGACCACAAATACTAATCAAAACTTTAGTGTGAAAGGTGTATAAAGACTTCTACAGATAGAAAACCCAGGACCAATATATTTGTGCTCGGTTTGTCACATCCGCATCTTCACCCACATACAGCCTTCGGTGAGATGCAATAGATGTCAGGAGTGAGTGCATCTAAGGGGTTGCTCTGGACTTGTCCACGTGAAGGACTACGACAGGACTATGTTGCTGCATGCTGTGTGAATACAGTCCCCAATGAGTCGTCATCGGATACGAAACTCCCTCGTCGTCTGATTATGAGACTCCCCCGCAGTGCCCTCGACAACAACCGCACATGCAGCCTTTAACACCAGCCGTTGTTGTCCCAATTCCGGAAAATGCATCATTTTTGCAATTTTATTGCAATGGACTCCGAGGTAAGATCGAGGAAATAGTAGATTTCATGAGTCGGAAGAACATCAAGGGTCGCGGTGGTGCAAGAAACCAAGCTGAACGACAACCACAGCTTAGAGCATTGTGATGGTTACAATGTGCTAAGGATGTTCGGGTAGCAGAAAGGACGTTCCGAGACATCAACACTGCAACAGCCGCACGCCATATCCCTAATGGTCGAATACCCGAAGTAGGACCAAACTTTCCAGCAGAGGCGACGCGATTAGCAAATGAGCGTGATAAGCTTCGTCGTGCCAACCCCAATGACCCCAGAGTCAGGGAGCTGACACTGGAAGTTAACAGGCTGGTCGGCGAGCATAAGCGGAACAAATGGTTAAATCATCTGAAGAGCTGCAACATTGCAGCCGGTATAGGTGAATTGTGGGCAACGGTTAAGTCACTCTCGAACCCTGGAAGAAGGGAAGACAGGACCTCAGTCACATTTGGCGACATTACGTTGACTGACCCGAAGAGGTGCGCAAGTTATTTCAATCGGCAGTTTGTCGAGCACCCCGGGAGTGACAGGGCGAAGAGAAGAGTATTACGTCGCATCAGATCTCTTCCAGCTGAGGAGGAACCACCACAGTTTACAATGGATGATGTTGCCAATGCCATCAGGAACGCTGAATCATCCAAAGCGTTGGGCCCTGATGGAATCTCCACGGTAATGCTGAAGCAGCTGGATGAGCCGGGAGTGGAGTATCTCACTAAAGTTCTCAACTTGTCGCTATCCACCCTTCTTGTTCCCGAAGTCTGGAAAATGGGCAGGGTGGTGCCAGCAAAAGTGAATCGTACAGGCCGATTTCGCTTTTGTCGCCCGTAGCAAAGACCCTTGAGGCCTTAGTCCTCCCCAGTATCAGAAATAGCTATCAAGTTGCCGATCATCAGCATGGATTCCATAAGCAGCACAGCACGACAACTGCGCTGCACGCCATTACCACACATATTTGTCAAGGACTCAACCAGAGACGGCCATGCGATAGAACAGTGATGGTGGCGCTTGACTTACCAAAAGCCTTTGATACAGTCAGGCACTCCACGCTGTGTGAGGACATTGAGCAGACAACCCTCCGGCCAAGCTTGAAAGGTTGGATAGTCAATTATATGTGTGGACGCCAGCCGTACGTGGAATTCAGAAACAAGAAGTCCAAACCTCGTAGAGTGAAACAGGAAGTTCCCCAAGGTGGGGTGATATCTCAGGAACTGTTCGGCATCGAGATCGTAACGTATGCGGATGATCGCACGATCCTGGCGTCGGGTACCTATCCTGATGACATCTGTGAGAGATTGAACAACAATTTAACCGATCTTACCACATTTTTCCTTTCGAGAAATATGCAGATTTCCGCCACAAAATCAACAGCCACTCTGTTCACCACATGGACAGCGCAGTTTGGAAGAGAATTGAATGTCGTGGTCGACGGTAGCAGAATTCCGACCACAAATTGCCCTAAAATTTTCCTATGAACAACCTCACCAATGTGAAATTTTCTTATGGAAAACTTCACCAATGTAAAATTTTCCTATGGAAAACTTCACCAATGTGAAATTTTCCTATGGAAAACTTCACCAATGTGAAATTTTCCTATGGAAAACTTTACCAATGTGAAATTTTCCTATGGAAAACTTCACCAATGTAAAATTTTCCTATGGAAAACTTCAACAATGTGAAATTTTCCTATGGAAAACTTCACCAATGTGAAATTTTCCTATGGAAAACTTCACCAATGTAAAATTTTCCTATGGAAAACTTCACCAATGTGAAATTTTCCCATGGAAAACTTCACCAATGTGAAATTTTCCTATGGAAAACTTCACCAATGTAAAATTTTCCTGTGGAAAACTTCACCAATGTGAAAACTTCACCAATGTGAAATTTTCCTATGGAAAACTTCACCAATCTGAAATTTTCCTATGGAAAACTTCACCAATGTGAAATTTTCCTGTCGAAAACTTCACCAATGTGAAGTTTTCCTATGGAAAAATTTCACAAATGTGAAATTTTCCTATGGAAAAATTTCACCAATGTGAAATTTTCCTATGGAAAACGTCACCAATGTGAAATTTTCCTATGAAAAACGTCACCAATGTGAACTTTTCCTATGGAAAACTTAACCAACGTGACGTTTTCCTTTGGAAAACTTCACCAATGTGAAATTTTCTTATGGAAAACTTCACCAATGTGAAATTTTCCTATGGAAAACTTCACCAATGTGAAATTTTCCTATGCAAAACTTCACCAATGTGAAATTTTCCTATGCAAAACTTCACCAATGTGAAATTTTCCTATGGAAAACTTCACCAATGTGAAATTTTCCTATGGAAAACTTCACCAATGTGAAATTTTCCTATGGAAAACTTCACCAATGTGAAATTTTCCTATGGAAAACTTCACCAATGTGAAATTTTCCTATGGAAAACTTCACCAATGTGAAATTTTCCTATGGAAAACTTCAGCAATATAAAATTTTCCTATGGAAAACTTCAGCAATATGAAATTTTCCTATGGAAAACGTTACCAATGTGAAACTTTCCTATGGAAAACTTCAGCAATATGAAATTTTCCTATGGAAAACTTCACCAATGTGAAATTTTCCTATGGAAAACTTCACCAATGTGAAATTTTCCTATGGAAAACTTCACCAATGTGAAATTTTCCTATGGAAAACTTCACCAATGTGAAATTTTCCTATGGAAAACTTCACCAATGTGAAATTTTCCTATGGAAAACTTCACCAATGTGAAAATTTTCCTATGGAAAACTTCACCAGTGTGAAATTTTCCTATGGAAAACTTCACCAATGTGAAATTTTCCTATGGAAAACTTCACCAATGTGAAATTTTCCTATGGAAAACTTCACCAATGTGAAATTTTCCTATGGAAAACTTCAGCAATATGAAATTTTCCTATGGAAAACTTCAGCAATATGAAATTTTCCTATGGAAAACGTTACCAATGTGAAACTTTCCTATAGAAAACTTCAGCAATATGAAATTTTCCTATGGAAAACTTCAGCAATATGAAATTTTCCTATGGAAAACTTCACCAATGTGAAATTTTCCTATGGAAAACTTCACCAATGTGAAATTTTCCTATGGAAAACTTCACCAATGTGAAATTTTCCTATGGAAAACTTCACCAATGTGAAATTTTCCTATGGAAAACTTCACCAATGTGAAATTTTCCTATGGAAAACTTCACCAATGTGAAATTTTCCTATGGAAAACTTCACCAATGTGAAATTTTCCTATGGAAAACTTCACCAATGTGAAATTTTCCTATGGAAAACTTCACCAATGTGAAAATTTTCCTATGGAAAACTTCACCAGTGTGAAATTTTCCTATGGAAAACTTCACCAATGTGAAATTGTCCTATGGAAAACTTCACCAATGTGAAATTTTCTATGAAAAACTTCACCACATTTTTGCCAACTCTTAGTTGGCTATCTGTATATACACTCCACGTCAGTAGAATAGAACACATACATTTTTGTTAATGTTAGCTTATTTATCCCAAAATGAATGAATCTGCGTTTTCAATCTTGTGGGGATGTGATGTCTATGATGTCCCTTATCAACCACTTAAAAAATTACGTTTTTAGCCCTTCGCGAAATGATTTTCTGATCTATTTTCCGATAGTACTATGAAAAATAGGCATTTATTTTTGGTCATCAGGATAGAACAGTCACTTTATTTTCGCGAATTTTTGAGATATTAACGCCGAATTTTCTTAAAGTCGATAAAGCAAGGCTTTCACATCATTTTACACCAAAGAAAACATATAAATTATTCCGCGGACATCGAAGTAACAACGATAAAGGGTTTAAATTGACAGATATTTGAAACATCTCGGAATGTCAATAGGAGTCGCGCAGTTATGTCATATTTCTTCACAATAAGATAGAATATGACACAGACAACCTCGACGAATACAATCGAGTGCTTCGGATGCTGATAAGATGGACTATTTTCAAAATAATTATGAAAAACGTCAAAATTTCTTATAAGAACCTTGATGTTTTGTTCAATAAAATGCTTTTTCCGCGAACAAGTCTGCCGTTCAAAGGTTTGGAAATATGCTCCAGATTTGGAGGAAGATAATCTGATACGAAAACAACCGTTATTTTAATACACTGAGGGAAATTTTAGTACTTTTTAAAACAACATACGCAACCTAACACCTCAATTTCCATGACTGTGTTTTCCCGCGAAAACGGGACTTTTACATTTGCGATTTCAGTTAAAAAAACTACTAATTCGTGAAATCCGGTATGGAGAGCATATCCTGGTCCAATTTTATTGGAGCATAACACTGTTGGGAACAGTCGCTGACACCGAAATAAGAACACATATAAAATTCAAAGTCCAAAGGGTGTGTTCAATTTGAAAAATGTGCTAAAATTTCCTTCAGTGTATTAAAATAGCGGTTATTTTCATATCACATTATTTTCCTCTAAATCTGGAGCATATTTCCAAACCATAAAATGGCGGACATATTCGCGGAAAAACCATTTTATTGAACAAATCATCATGGTTTTTTAAGAAATTTTGACGTTTTTCATAAATATTTTGAAAATATTCCATCTTATCAGCATCCGAAGCACTCGATTGTATCCGTCGAGGTTGTCTGTGTCATATTCTATCTTATTGTGAAGAAATATGACATAATTGCGCGACTCCTATTGAAAATCCGAGATGTTACCAATATCTGTCAATTTAAACCCTTTAACTCTGTTATTTCGGTGTCCGCGGAATAATTTATATGTTTTCTTTGGTGAAAAATGATTAGAAAGCCATGCTTTATCGACTGAAAGAAAACTCGGCGTTAATATCTCAAAAATTCGCGAAAATAAAGTGACTGTTCTATCCTGATGACCAAAAATAAATGCCTATTTTTCATGGTACTATCGGAAAAATGATCAGAAAATAATTTCGCGAAGAACTAGAAACATAATTTTTTCTGTGTTTTATATGGAACATTATCGACTTTAAGTCCCTACAAAATTAAAAACGTAGATACATCCGCTTCGGGATAAATAAGCCAACATTAACAGAAATGTAGGTGTTCTATTCTACTGACGTGGAGTGTATGTACATATGTACTTCTGTCTGCATGTAGATAGGACATAATGACATTTCAACTTCTGTTGTTTTTACTTCTTGTCTTGAAAATAACAGCAACTGCAACATAAAATGTTTATGTCAATGATAAAGACATTTTCTGTTTCCGTTGCCGGAGGGAAGAGAGATCAAAATCAAATTATGTTCGCAAGGGACCAACAAAACAAAGTACAATCAATGTATGTTTTTTATTTTCTATTTAAAGTTGGATTTGTTTTCTGTTTGAAGAAGAAATAGAAGGTCAGTATTTGAAAATCGACATTTTTTCTACAAATCCCCATCAGATCCTTAGCAATGGTTTAGGTTTAAGGACGCAAAACTTTAATTCAGCTTCGGTGACCAAAGGTAGAAGAGAAAAAAATATCCCTGCCTCCATAGAACGGTATGTGCTACATTAGTAAACACGCCTTCAAAATCTCTTAACCCATTGACCATGTTCTCATCTTCCGCTGTAAGGTTACGCATCCCAATTTGCAGTGATAGGTTTGTGTCGACATACTTACCGTTCGGAAGGTGAATTCTGGCCTGAACTTTCCAAATTTCTTTTAAATTTCCATATGATTTAAATGTGTCATTTTACCATCTAAAATTACCTTTCGATGATATTTTCAGGGTCTTTTTATAGAACGATAGCAGAAATTAACTTCCCTTCAATACGATTTTCGGTTCATTGCTTCCTTTCATACTATATGGTCCGTTCTATTGATATTTCTTTAAAGTACAAAAATACATCCATATGTACATACGTATATCAATTATGACCCAGAAAATCCCCATGTCTATAAATTCTGAAATATTCTTTGTTTTGAGTTATTCGAAGTTTTTCATTTCAAACTCCATCAATGAAATATGAGCCACTGACTGCTATATTTAGATTTCACACAAAACACAAAATTCATATCCGTTAACTTTATTCCTAAACGAGATAGTTTATGGCACAAACTTTGACTCATTGCCTTGTGAGGAATACAAAACAAACAACAACAATGAAAAAAAAAAAAACAAGAATAAACAAATCTACACAAAACATTAATAATATTTATATTTTGTTTTTTGGTTGAACATACTAACTCACACCAGTAAAAATGCATAACTAAGCCATGACAGAAACCCCACGGGAATATGGAGATGCAGGGGTGGGCAAAGTACATTTTTAAAAGGACAATTTTCTTATGAAAACTTTACCAATGTGAAATTTTCCCATGGAAAACTTCACAAATATGAAATTGTCTAATGCAAAACTTCACCAATGTGAAATTTTCCCATGCAAAACTTCACCAATGTGAAATTTTCCCATGGAAAACTTCACCAATGTGAAATTTTCCCATGGAAAACTTCACCAATGTGAAATTTTCCCATGGAAAACTTTACCAATGTGAAATTTTCCCATGGAAAACTTCACCAATGTGAAATTTTCCCATGAAAAACGTCACCAATGTGAAATTTTCCCATGGAAATCTTCACCAAAGTGAAATTTTCCTATGGAAAACTTCACCAATGTGAAATATTCCTATGGAAAACTTCACCAATGTGAAATATTCCTATGGAAAACTTCACCAATGTGAAATTTTCCTACAGAAAACTACACCAATGTGAAATTTTCCTATGAAAAACTTCACCAATGTGAAATTTTCCTATGGAAAACTTCTCCAATGTGAAATTTTCTTATGGAAAACTTTACCAATGTGAAATTTTCCTATGGAAAACTTCACAAATGTGAAATTTTCCTATGGAAAACTTCACAAATGTGAAAGTTTCCTAAGGAAAACTTCACCAATATGAAATTTTCCTATGGAAAACTTCACCAATGTGAAATTTTCCTATGGAAAACTTTACCAATGTGAAATTTTCCTATGGAAAACTTCACAAATGTGAAAGTTTCCTAAGGAAAACTTCACCAATATGAAATTTTCCTATGGAAAACTTCACCACTGTGAAATTTTCCTATGGAAAACTTCACAAATGTGAAAGTTTCCTAAGGAAAACTTCACCAATATGAAATTTTCCTATGGAAAACTTCACCAATGTGAAATTTTCTTATGGAAAACTTCACCTATGTGAAATTTTCCTATGGAAAACTTTACCAATGTGAAATTTTCCTATGGAAAACTTCACAAATGTGAAAGTTTCCTAAGGAAAACTTCACCAATATGAAATTTTCCTATGGAAAACTTCACCAATGTGAAATTTTCTAATGGAAAACTTCACCTATGTGAAATTTTCCTATGGAAAACTTCACCAATGTGAAATTTTCCTATGGCAAGCTTCACCAATGTGAAATTTTTCTATGGAAAACTTCACCAATGTGAAATTTTCCTATGGCAAGCTTCACCAATGTGAAATTTTACTATGGAAAACTTCACGAATGTGAAATTTTCCTATGGAAAACTTCACCAATGTGAAATTTTCCTATGGAAATCTTCACCAATGTGAAATTTTCCTATGGAAATCTTCACCAATGTGAAATTTTCCTATGGAAAATTCACCAATGTGAAATTTTCTTATGGAAATCTTCACCAATATGAAATTTTCCTATGGAAAACTTCACCAATGTGAAATTTTCCTATGGAAAATTTCAGCAATGTGAAATTTTCTTATGGAAAACTTCACCAATATAAAATTTTCCTATGAAAAACTTCACCAATGTGAAATTTTCCTATGGAAAACTTCACCAAAGTGAAATTTTCCTATGGAAAACTTCACCAAAGTGAAATTTTCCTATGGAAAACTTCACCAATGTGAAATTTTCCTATGGAAAACTTCACCAATGTGAAATTTTCCTATGGAAAACTTCACCAATGTGAAATTTTTCCTAAAAATTCACCAATGTGAAATGTTCCTATGGAAAGCTTCACCAATGTAAAATTTTCAAATGGAACACTTCACCAAGGTGAAATTTTCCTGTGGAAAACTTTACCAATGTGAAATTTTCCTATGGAAAACTTTACCAATGTGAAATTTTCCTATGGAAATCTTCACCAATGCAAAATTTTTTTATGTAAAACTTCATGAATGTAAAATTATCCTATTGAGAACTTCACCAATGTAAACATCTCCTTCTGAAATGGTCAAAGTTGACCCCCTCTGTTAACCCATTTGCCCATTCCAGACGTGGTGATTTAATACTCTGCCTAACAAGAGCATGCCAAACGAAAGAACTCAAAACACAAGACAATTTATTCATGGATGACACAGTGTTGAATAGAATTTGTTAAGAAGACGCAGAAGAAGAAGAAAAAACTCTCCTCCAGCCAGCAAGCAAAAAAGAACAGCTAAGAAGAAACAAATGTTGGAACATGCCGAACAACGAATCAGCCAACCAACAAACAAGCGAATGAATGAATGGTTGGTTGCTTGGATGGATGGATGAATAAATGCAAAAACTTTAGATAATGCCATGCTTGGTGTTGGCCATAAGTAATGCATATATTTATCGCATAACCCCCTCCAACTCCAACTCCTCTACCTCCTCCTCCTCGGCTAAACTTCTAACTGTTTGTGACACTTCGAATGCGCGTTCTTTGTAAAACGCGTCTGCCGGTATGTTGCCAATTTTGACAGGGCAAAATCATAAATCAAGCTAAAACCTCAGCAAAAACACAGAAACGAATGACAACTGAGAAAACTTTTTCGAACCCCAAGAACTCTTCACCTCGCACACACATTTGGACTTTGGTTCAGTTTAAGACGCTAAATATATGCATTACAATGCGTTGAGCCATGGCAAATGAAACCAAGTCCTAAAATTTGGCAGCATAAGCAGCAGGAGGTGGTGAAGGATTTGTTAATACTGGACTGCCTGGCTGAATGGCATATAGACAGTCATCCATTGCCCTATCGTTACTGCTCCCTAAGAACAAGAGATAAATTATTTTTCTTTTGGTCCACCAAGCGAAAGTGTGAAAAGAAAAATCCTTCTTTTTATGTTGCCCCTTCTTACCCTCTTCATAACTGTTTCTTGATTTAGACTTCCTCCTTATTTGCTGTTCGTTTCGTTTCATATTTTTTGTGTGGCTAACAAAACTTTAAATAGTTTTTGAGACTTTGAGTATTGCAGCATTTTGTTCTTGGCCATTTGTTTTTCATAGTGCATCCGGAACTGTCTTTTGATTTTCAAAATTCCAAATGTCCAGAACAGTTACATTGAAAGTTTAGTGCGGGACAATGACAGCTGAGTGTAAGGACATGAAAATGAATGAATAAAGAAATGGATGGTTGCTTGGTTGGCTTAGTCCGCCTTGGTTAGTTGAATGTTTGATGGTGTGTAAACAATATTCCAATGATTATTCATAACCTCACAAAAGAAAGAGAGAAATTTATTTAAAATGAAATTCTTAATCGTTTAGTTAACTGCAAAGGACATTGAAGGGAGAATAATAACAAAAGCGATTTAAAATTAACTTCACTAGCGTAAAACTTTAGTGACTTGATATTTTCCAATGGATAACTCAGTGACGTGAAATTTTCCTATGGAAAACTTCACCAATGTGAAATTTTCCTATGGGAAACTTCAGCAATGTGAAATTTTCCTATGGAAAACTTCACCTTACCAATGTGAAATTTTCCTATGAAAAACTTCACTAATATAAAATTTCACATTGGTGAAGTTTTCCATAGGGAAATTTTACATTGGTGAAGTTTTCCATAGCAAAATTTCACACTGATGAAGTTTTCATGAGAAAATTTCACATTGGTGAAGTTTTCCATAGGAACAATTCACATTAGTGAAGTTTTCCATGAGAAAATTTCACTATTCTGGAAATTTTCCTATGGAAAACTTCACCAATGTGAAATTTTCCTAAGGAAAACTTCATCAATGTGAAATTTTCCTATGGAAAAATTCACAAATGTTAAATTTTCCTATGGAAAAATTCAAAAATGTGAAATTTCCCATAGGAAAATTTTACATTGGTGAAGTTTTCCATAGGAACAATTCACATTGGTGAAGTTTTCCATAGGCAAATTTCACTTTGTTGAAGTTTTCACTGGGAAACTTTCACACTGGTAAAGTTCTCCATAGGAAAATTTCACATTAGTGAAGTTTTCCATACGAAAATTTTACATTGGTAAAGTTTTGCATAGGAACATTTTATTTTTGTGAAGTTTTCCATAGGAAGATTTCACATTGGTGAAGTTTTCCATAGGAAATTTCACATTGGTGAAGTTTTCCATAGGAAAATTTCACATTTGTGAATTTTTCCATAAGAAAATTTCACATTGATGAAGTTTTCCATAGGAAAATTTCACATTTGTGAAGTTTTCCATAGGAAAATTTCACATTGTTGAAGTTTTCCATAGGAAAATTTCACATTGTTGAAGTTTTCCATAGGAAAATTTCACATTGGTGAAGTTTTCCATAGGAAAATTTCACATTGGTGAAGTTTTTCATAGAGAAATGTCACATTGGTGAAGTTTTCCATAAGAAAATTTCACATAGGTGAAGTTTTACGTAGGAAAATTTCACATTGGTGAAGTTTTCCATAGGAATATTTCACATTGGTGAAGTTTTCCATAGGAAAATTTCACATTGGTGACGTTTTCCATAGGAAAATTTTGCATTGATGAAGTTTTACATAAAAAAATTTCACATTGGTGAAGTTTTCCACAGGAAAATTTCACATTGGTGAAGTTTTCCATAGGAAAATTTCAAATCGGTGAAGTTTTCCATAGGAAAATTTCACATTGGTGAAGTTTTCCATAGGAAAATTTCACATTGGTGAAGTTTTCCATAGGAAAATTTCACATTGGTGAAGTTTTCCATAGGAAAATTTCACATTGGTGAAGTTTTCCATAGGAAAATTTCACATTGGTGAAGTTTTCCATAGGAAAATTTCACATTGGTGAAGTTTTCCATAGGAAAATTTCACATTGGTGAAGTTTTCCATAGGAAAATTTCACATTGGTGAAGTTTTCCATAGGAAAATTTCACATTGGTGAAGTTTTCCATAGGAAAATTTCACATTGGTGAAGTTTTCCATAGGAAAATTTCACATTGGTGAAGTTTTCCATAGGAAAATTTCACATTGGTGAAGTTTTCCATAGGAAAATTTCACATTGGTGAAGTTTTCCATAGGAAAATTTCACATTGGTGAAGTTTTCCATAGGAAAATTTCACATTGGTGAAGTTTTCCATAGGAAAATTTCACATTGGTGAAGTTTTCCATAGGCAAATTTCACATTGGTGAAGTTTTCCATAGGCAAATTTCACATTGGTGAAGTTTTCCATAGGAAGATATCACATTGGTGAAGTTTTCGATAGGAAAATTTCACATTGGTAAAGTTTTCCATAGGAAAATTTCACATCGGTGACGTTTTCCATACGAAAATTTCACATTGGTGACGTTTTCCATAGGAAAATTTCACATTGGTGAAGTTTTCCATAGGAAAATTTCACATTGGTGAAGTTTTCCATAGGAAAATTTCACATTGGTGAAGTTTTCCATAGGAAAATTTCACATTGGTGAAGTTTTTCATAGAGAAATGTCACATTGGTGAAGTTTTCCATAAGAAAATTTCACATAGGTGAAGTTTTACGTAGGAAAATTTCACATTGGTGAAGTTTTCCATAGGAATATTTCACATTGGTGAAGTTTTCCATAGGAAAATTTCACATTGGTGATGTTTTCTATTGGAAATTACACATTGGTGAAGTTTTCCTTTAGAAAATTTCACATAGGCGAAGTTTTCCTTAGGAAAATTTCACATTGGTGAAGTTTTCTATAGGAAAATTTCACATTTCACAAATTTCCCATAGGAAAATTTTACATTGGTGAAGTTTTCCACAGGAAAATTTCACACTGGTGAAGTTTTCATGAGAAAATTTCACATTGGTGAAGTTTTCCATAGGAACAATTCACATTGGTGAAGTTTTCCATAGGCAAATTTCACTTTCTTGAAGTTTTCACTGGGAAAATTTCACACTGGTAAAGTTCTCCATAGGAAAATTTCACATTGGTGAAGTTTTCCATACGAAAATTTTACATTGGTAAAGTTTTTCATAGGAACATTTTATTTTGGTGAAGTTTTCCATAGGAAGATTTCACATTGGTGAAGTTTTCCATAGGAAATTTCACATTGATGAAGTTTTCCATAGGAAAATTTCACATTTGTGAAGTTTTCCATAGGAAAATTTCACATTGTTGAAGTTTTCCATAGAAAAATTTCACATTGGTGAAGTTTTCCATAGGAAAATTTCACATTGGTGAAGTTTTTCATAGAGAAATGTCACATTGGTGAAGTTTTCCATAAGAAAATTTCACATAGGTGAAGTTTTACGTAGGAAAATTTCACATTGGTGAAGTTTTCCATAGGAAAATTTCACATTGGTGAAGTTTTCCATAGGAATATTTCACATTGGTGAAGTTTTCCATAGGAAAATTTCACATTGGTGACGTTTTCCATAGGAAAATTTTGCATTGATGAAGTTTTACATAAATAATTTCACATTGGTGAAGTTTTCCACAGGAAAATTTCACATTGGTGAAGTTTTCCATAGGAAAATTTCACATCGGTGATGTTTTCTATTGGAAATTACACATTGGTGAAGTTTTCCTTTAGAAAATTTCACATAGGCGAAGTTTTCCTTAGGAAAATTTCACATTGGTGAAGTTTTCTATAGGAAAATTTCACATTGGTGAAGTTTTCCATAGGAAGATTTCACATTGGTGAAGTTTTCCATAGGAAATTTCACATTGGTAAAGTTTTCCATAGGAAAATTTCACATCGGTGACGTTTTCCATACGAAAATTTCACATTGGTGACGTTTTCCATAGGAAAATTTCACATTGGTGAAGTTTTCCATAGGAATATTTCACATTGGTAAAGTTTTCCATAGGAAAATTTCACATCGGTGATGTTTTCTATTGGAAATTACACATTGGTGAAGTTTTCCTTTAGAAAATTTCACATAGGCGAAGTTTTCCTTAGGAAAATTTCACATTGGTGAAGTTTTCTATAGGAAAATTTCACATTGGTGAAGTTTTCCATAGGAAGATTTCACATTGGTGAAGTTTTCCATAGGAAATTTCACATTGGTAAAGTTTTCCATAGAAAAATTTCACATCGGTGACGTTTTCCATACGAAAATTTCACATTGGTGACGTTTTCCATAGGAAAATTTCACATTGGTGAAGTTTTCCATAGGAATATTTCACATTGGTAAAGTTTTCCATAGGAAAATTTCACATCGGTGATGTTTTCTATTGGAAATTACACATTGGTGAAGTTTTCCTTTAGAAAATTTCACATAGGCGAAGTTTTCCTTAGGAAAATTTCACATTGGTGAAGTTTTCTATAGGAAAATTTCACATTGGTGAAGTTTTCCATAGGAAGATTTCACATTGGTGAAGTTTTCCATAGGAAATTTCACATTGGTAAAGTTTTCCATAGGAAAATTTCACATCGGTGACGTTTTCCATACGAAAATTTCACATTGGTGACGTTTTCCATAGGAAAATTTCACATTGGTGAAGTTTTCCATAGGAATATTTCACATTGGTGAAGTTTTCCATAGGAAAATTACACATTGGTGACGTTTTCCATAGGAAAATTTTCCTATGGAAAACTTCACCAATGTGTTATCTTCCTATGGAATTCACAAATGTGAAATTTTCCTATGGAAAACTTCACCAATGTGAAATTTCCTACGGAAAACTTCACCAATGTGAAATCTTCCTATGGAAAACTTCACCAATGTGAAATTTTCCTATAGAAAACTTCACCAATGTGAAATTTTCCTAAGGAAAACTTCGCCTATGTGAAATTTTCTAAAGGAAAACTTCACCAATGTGTAATTTCCAATAGAAAACATCACCAATGTGAAATTTTCTAAGGAAAACTTCACCAATGTGAAATTTTGCTATGGAAAACTTCACCAATGTGAAATGGAAAACTTCACCAATGTGAAATTTTCTTATGGAAACCTTCACTAATGTGAAATTTTCCTATGACAAACTTCACCAATGTGAAATTTTCCTATGAAAAACTTCACCAACGTGAAATTTTCCTATGAAAAACTTCACCAATGTGAAATTTTCCTATGGAAAACTTCTCCAATGTGAAATTTTCCTATGGAAAACTTCACCAAAGTGAAATTTTCCTATGGAAAACTTCACCAATGTGAAATTTTCCCATGGAAAACTTCACCAATGTAAAATTTTCCTTTGGAAAACTTCACCAATGTGAAATTTTCCTATGGAAAACTTCGCCAATTTGAAATTTTCCTATGGAAAACTTCACCAATGTGAAACTTTCCTATGGAAACTTCACCAATGTGATATTTTCCTATGGGAAACTTCACCAATGTGAAACTTTCCTATGGAAAAATTCACCAATGTGAATTTTTTATCGTAAATTTCAGCAATGTGAACGTTTCCTATGACAAATGTGCAATTTCCCTATGGATTATTTATTTATTTTTTTTTTTTTTTTTGAGAAAAAAAAAAATCAAAAATTCTCTGCAACTTTTTTTCCGTCTTAGTATCCTATGAGACCTTTCCCTGTTTAATTAAATTTATGTACAAATAATAAAAACCAAGTGACAATTTTACACTTTATAAATCCAGTTTTTAGTTAGATTTTTTTCACAAAATTTCCCCATAGACACCAGTGCCAATAACACCTCGTTTTGTTGGTGTTAATTTGTTGATGATTTGCATAAAGCCATCACAGTTATTGGCATCGTTGTCGTCGTCATCGATACCAGTTACAGCAACAACAGCAGCAGCACCAGCCAGGCATTGATGATAGCGTTAAAATATATTAATTGGCTTGCAATTTTTATAGCGTAAATTCATTCAAAATTTGTTGTCACTGAATGTAAATGAATGGCGTGAAAAAAAACGATGAAGAAAAAACCATAAACAAACTCAATTATAGCCAATATGGCCAGTTAGTTAGTTAGTCATTCCGATAGTCATGGTGATGATGATGATGGTCGGCACTAAACTTGGTCAGTGTGCACAAAAAATCAAATTAGATTGCCACAAATCATGTCTCTCTCTTGCTGTCTGTCACTGTTTCTCTGGTAGTGGATAATGGTGCTGTTGCTGTATTATGGTTATGTTATAATAAATGTCTGTCTAGCATATGACAGGTAATCATCAATGATGTTGTCAAAACTAGGTGTAAATTGCTTGAAATCAAGTCATTTGTTTGTGTGATGTTGAAATAAATTTTGAAATTTTTTTATTGAGAGTATATACACTTTGATGGGAATAAATGGTTTTAGACCTCAAGTTTGTTTGGATGAAATCGGTTTCCAATAGTTTAGAGCCGATAAGATATCACCACATTATGTTGCAGATGCCATTCGAAATGCGAAATCATCCAAAACGATGGGGCCGCCGACACGGAATCTGAATGGTAATATTTAAGTAACAGGCTGAATCCGGAGTTTAGTACTTGACAAGTGTCCTCAATCGATCGTTAGTCACCCATATTGTATCAGAAGCCTGGAATGTTGGCAGGGTGATCGCGCCAGATGAAGCCAGGCAAGAATGCCAGCAGAGGCGAATAGTACACGGCTATCTCCCACCGGACGGCAGTAGCGAAAAATATAGAGGCACTACTCCTCCCCATAATATGATGATGTTCCCCAGCTATCCAACATCGGCATGGATTTCGAAAAATGTACAGTATCCACACGTATCAGTCGAGGACTGAATCAGAGCAGGCCGTGCGACCGAACAGTCCTTGTGGCTCTTAACCGAAGATTTCTCTCCAGCCTTGTTTCGAAGGTAGGATAATCAACTATAGATGTGGACGCCAGTCGTTTTCTGGAATTCAGGAGTAACAAGTCCAAGACACGTAATGTGAAGCAGAGAGTTTCCCAATCCAATGTGATATCTCCGGAACTGTTTAACCTCTTACTTACTTACTTAGCTGGCCCATTACAGAACATTTGTTCCATAGACCGAACTAAGAAAAGATCTCCAATTCTCTCTGTTTTTCGCTTCCCCTTCTGGAATACCGCGCCTTTTTTATTTCTTCATCCACTTGTATGCTCTATCGAAGCTTAGGCCTGCCGATTCTGCGTCTTTCATTTCTTCATCCACTTGTATACTCCATCGAAGCTTAGGCCTACCGCCATGTGACATGTATTCATATGCCTTTTTAGCGGGTTCATCATCGCTCATTCTTATGATATGGCCTAGCCAACGCAATCATGTCTTTGTATAGCTGATATAGCTCGTGGTTCACATGACGTCAATATTCACCGTCAACGCAAATCGGCCCGTAGATCTTTCGAAGAATTTTCCTCTCAAACACACCAAGCACTGCCTTATCTGCTTGCGCAAGTACCCAGGCTTCGGAACCATACATCAGCACGGGTAGTATCAGTGTTTTGTAAAGCGTTATTTTTGTTTGACGACTTGTGGCTTTTTTTTAAGTGCTTACTTAAGCCAAAGTAGCATCTGTTGGCCAAAATAATTCTTCTTCTTATTTCACAACTGATGTTGTTTGTTGTGTTTATGGCATTGCCGAGGTAGACGAAGTCTTTAACTACCTCAAAATTATAGGTACCAACTTCCACAGTTGGTCCGAGCTCTATGGACGCTTTGCGCGTCGACACCATCAACTTGGTCTTCTCACCGTTTACCGCCAGACCCACTTTAGCAGATTCTCCTTCGACCTTCATAAAGGTATCGGTTACTTCTTTTACTGATCGTCCAAGATGTCTATATCACCAGCATAAGCAAGTAACATGTGGCTATTGGTGTAAATTCTGCCGTTTCTTTAGACATTTGCATCTCGTATTACCTTTTCCAGCAAAATGTTGAATAGGTCACACGAACGACTGTCTCCTTGTCTGAAACCTCTTTTGGTACTGAACTGTTCGGAGAGGTTCTTTCCAATTTTAACTGAGGACCTAGTATCAGTTAAAATCATCTTACAAAGCCGAAAGAGCTTTGCGGGGATACCAAATTCAGACATTGCATGGAATACCTTTGATCGGAGGGGACTGTCGAATGCTGCTTTATAATCGACAAAAAGGTGATATGTGTCGATCTGCATCTCTTGGGTCTTCTGCAGGATTTGCCGCAGGATAAATATCTGGTCAATGATGGACTTGCCAGGTCTAAAGCCACATTGGTATGGTCCAATTATTTCGTTGACCATTGGCTTTAGTCGTTCGCACAATATCCCTGACACTAGCTTATAGGCAATAGGGAGAAGACTTATGCCCCTATAGTTGGAGCATAAGGTCTTATCTCCTTTCTTGTGGACGGGACACAGAATGCTCAGGTTCCAATCGTCGGGTATGCGTTCTTCCTGCCAGATGGTGCTAACTAGCCGATGCATGCACTTTATCAGCGCGTCGCCTCCGGTTTTAACCAGCGCGGCTGGTAAGCCAACGGCTCCTGCTGCTTTATTATTCTTCAGCCGGTTGATTGCAGTTTTTACCTCATCTTGGCCATCCACACCATCTTCTGGGATTGGATCTGTGGTATCATCGTCTTCGCTACTATTGGATACCAGCAGATTGGAGAAATGTTCCTTCCATATCCTGAGCACGCTATCTGTATCTGTTACCAGATTTCCTTGCTGGTCTCTACAGCAGGATGTGCCTGTACCAAAGCCATCTGTTTGATGTTTCACTCTTTGGTAAAATTTTCGGAGCTCATTCTGGCTCCTGTACATCTCGATTTTTTTACACTCCCGCTTTTGCATTTCTCTCTTTTTCTTGCGGAAAAGACGTTTCTCTTCTCTCCTTTTCTCCCGATATCTCTCTCGTGCGCTACGCGTTGCTACTAATTGTAAAGTAGCTCTATATGCCGCATTTTTCTCTTCGGTAGCAGCACGACACTCCTGGTCATACCATGAATTCCTTTGCGGAGGTCTCTGGTATCAAAGTATGGATTTTGCGGCTGTTTGCATGGAGTGGGCAATATTTTGCCATTGTGTTGTTATGTTATCGGGACAAGGAGTGCTCTTATTAAGCAATTGGGCTAGTTGAGTGGAATATACTGTGGCTATCTGTTGTGTTTGCAGCCTATCGATGTCCAACTTCCGCGTTGTGTCTGTTCGTGCTTTATTTGCAACGTTTAAACGGGTACGTACCTTTGCTGCAACAAGGTAGTGGTCCGAATCAATGTTTGGGCCCCGGAACGATCGTACGTCCAACACGCTCGATGAATGTCTTCCATCTATCACAACATGATCAATTTGATTTCTTGTTTTCTGATCTGGAGACAGCCAGGTGCCCTTATGAATATCGAGATGATTAAATCTGGTACTGCTAACTACCATGTTTTTTGCAGCTACAAAGTCTATCAGCCTCATACCATTGTCAGATGTTTCACTGTGGAAACTGAATTTCCCGACTGTTGGGCCAAAGATATTCTCCTTTCCAATTTTGGCATTAAAATCGCCTAGAATGATTTTAATGTCATGGACAGGGCAACGGTCATATGTTTCTTCTAAGCGCTCGTAAAATATATCTTTGGTCAGTTCGTCCTTTTCTTCAGTGGGAGCATGAGCGCAAATAAAGCTGATGTTGAAGAATTTAGCTTTTATTCAAATTGCAGCAAGTCTTTCATTCACTGGGGTGAAGGTGGATACCAGATGTTTTAGTCTCCTACTAACTACGAATCCGCAACCAAACTCATGCTTTACGTCATGGCAGCTATAATACAGTGCGTCACATTTAGGTGTTGTTGTGACGCCTTTCCCAATCCATCGTATTTCCTGCATGGCAGTAATATCGCCCTTGTACTTTTCATGTACGTCTGCCAATGCGAAGACTGCGCCATCTCTATAAAGAGTGCGAACATTCCAGGTGCAGATTCGCAGACCATGGTCCTTAAAACGTTTGCGGGGTTCGTCAACTTTAGAGGGGTTTGTTTTTCTTTACTTTCGTTTTTTCATAGTAGGATGTTTTTCTAGGGGAGGGTTACTAACCCGACGCCCAAACCAAAGTTTTTAACATTCTTATGGGTCGGCGCGGCACATGTTAGCTCACTACCTTTAAAGGTTGTTAAAGGCAGTTCCCCAGGTGACACCACGGGGATGTCAGTGTCCACTTGAGATGAGAGAGGGACCAAGATAATTCCTGGGCTTTGCCATGTTCAAACCGGTCAGGACCGTTCCTTGGTATCTTCCATCCCCTACGTTACCCACTGTTTAACCTCTACCTTTCTGAAATTCCACACTCTCCAGACAGCATAGAGATCGTAATGGATGCGGATAATTGTACGATCTTGGCGTCGTTGTTGTTGTTGTAACAGTGTTATTATTGTATGTTTGCGTGTTCGTTCTTCTGCTCAATCTGGCTCTGGGTCTATCTCCAGTTCCAGGAAAGTGGTTGTTTCTATGAGGAATGTTGGTGTTTCGATGGGATGTAACCACAGGTCCACTGGAGTTAGATGAATAGGTTTGGCAGGACAGTCGAAAATGTGCGGTGTGTCGTGCGGGCCCATGTAGCATGCTGGGCAGATATCTTGCACGGTGCGATTGATCCTTGCCCAATAAGAATTTAGAATTTAGGCAAAATGCTGAGCGTAGTTTAGCCACAACTACTCTGGTTCGTCGTGACAGCTGACGCTCCTTAGCTGCGATATATGGGTGATGTACTCCGAGGACTTCATTCAATGTAAATGCTATTTAAACCTGCTTGATATGCCTGTTGACCTAGGGGTTCTCTCCTGTATCGTTGGACGTCTTCCTCAAGAGCGTGGATATCCTCCTTGATGTGCATGGGTTTGTCGGGCCTACCCACCAGATGGTGGGAATGCTATTTAAACCTGCTTGATATGCCTGTTGGCATAGGGGTTCTCTCTAGTATCGTTGGAACTTTTCCTCAAGAGCGTGGATATCCATGTTGATGTGCCTGGGTGTAACACGGTAACACCCGAGAGAGTACTGCAATGAAAGCATCTCATTGTGTTGCTGTACTGAAAGAAATTTTGCCCTCTCATGTAGATGGTCCACGGAAGACATGAGCAGGTACCCTGTTGCTGGTCTCAGGGCAGCATTCTGACTAGTTTGAATCGTTTTCCATTGCGCATCGCATCTTTATCTCCACCCCAAGTGCTACCGGCTAGGAACTTGAGGACCTTGTTCCTACTTTTCAGTTTGTCGCAGATAGCTGCGGCATGCGCGGACGACATGAACGTGCTGTCGAATGTGACCCCTAGAATTTTGGAGCAGTTTTTTGGCGGAATTCTGCAACCATCGACCACTGCATTTAACTCTCTTCTCACCTGCGCCGTCCATGTGTGAATAAAGTGGCCGTAGATTTACTGGCGGATATCTGTATATTTCTTGCGTGGAAAAAGGTGGTAAGTTAACTTAAATAAGTGTTCAGTATTTCACAGATCTCATCAGGGATGGTACCTGACTCCAGAATCTTGCAATCGTCGACATACTTTACGATGTCGATGCCATCTGGAGGGTGCGGAATACAGGAGAGGTAGAGGTTAAACAGTTCCGGAGATATCACCCCACCATAGGGAACTCCCTGTTTCACTCTACGGGGTTTGGATTTCTTGTTCCTGAATTCCAAATACGACTGGCGTCCACACATATAATTGATTACCCAACGTTTCAGACTTGGCCGGAGGGTTGTCCGCTCGATGTCCTCAAACAGCGTTGAGTGCCTGACAGTATCAAAGGCTTTTGATAAGTCAAGCGCCACCATCACTGTTCTATCACCTCAACAAATATGTGTGGAGATGGCGTGCAGCGCCGTTGTCGTGCTGTGCTGCTTACGGAATCCATGCTGATGATTGGCAACTTAATAGCTATTTCTGACGCTGGAGAGGACTAAGGCCTCAAGGGTTTTTGCTACGAGGGACAAAAGCGAAATCGAGCATCCTTGCCTGGCTTCAGTAGCAGGACCATCCTGTCCATTTTCCAGACATCGATAACCTTAATAACTATTTCTGACGCTGGGGAGGATTAAGGCCTCAAGGGTTTTTGCTACGAGCGACAAAAGCGAAATCGGCCTGTACGAATCACTTTCGCTGGCATCCTTGCCTGGCTTCAGGAGCGGCACCATCCTGTCCATTTTCCAGACATCGGTAATCTTGATAACTATTTCTGACGCTGGGAAGGACTATGACCTCAAGGATCTTTGCTACGAGCGACAAAAGCGAAATCGACCTGTACGATTCACTTCTGCTGGCATCCTTGTCTGGCTTCAGTAGCGGGACCACCCTGTCCATTTTCCAGACATGGGGAACAATGAGGTTGGCTGCCGACTGGTTGAGAACTTTAGGGAGATACTCCACTCATCCAGCTGTCTCTGCATTACCATGGAGATTCCATCAGGGTCCAACGCTTTGGATGATTTAGCGTTCCTGATGGCATTCGCAACATCATCCATTGTAAACTGTGGTGGTTCATCCTCGGCAGGAAGAGATCTGATGCGACGTAGTACTCTTCGCCCTGTCACTCCCGGGGTGGTGGACAAACTGCCGATTGAAATAACTTTCGCATCAGTCAACGTAACGCCGCCAAACGTGACTGAGGTCCTATCTTCCCTACTTTCTTAGTTCGCAAGTGATTTACCGGTTGCCCACAATTAATTTATACCGGCTCTAATGTTATAACTCTTCTTGTTCCGCTCATGCTCGCCGACCAGCCTATTATCTTCCAGTGTCAGCTCTCTGAGTCTGGGGTCATTGGAGTTGGCTAGGCGAATCTGATCACGGTAATTTGCTAATCCCGTCGCCTCTGGTGGGTAGTTTGGTCTTACTTCGGGTATTCGATCGGCGAGGGGCTACAGCAGTGATGATGTCTCTGAACGTCCTTTCCGCTACCCGATCATCAGAAGGATTGGACAAATCTCTGAAGCGGTGATTAGTGAACTATCTGAAATTCGGCCAATCAGCTTTCCCATGACTGAAAATCGGCGGCGTTCAGAGGTGATAAAATCGGGTGGTCTGCTAATGGAGACAATTATGGGGAGATGGTCTGATCCAAAAGAAATGACGGGTGCCAGGTGACATCATTTGTCAGACCAAGTGACACGATGGTAATGTCTGGCGAACTGTGACACTCTCCTCTAATCCTGGTAGGGCCGTCCTCATTGACCGAGCAAAACGAGGAGCTGTCAATCTGCTCAGCCAACGCTGTACCCCTCTGGTCGTTTCCGAGGACCGAATGCCACATATCATGATGCACATTATAGTCCCCCACGACCAGACGGTTATGACCTTCCAAAAGAGGACTAAAGTTAGGCTCGTAACCTGAGAGACAGCTATTTATTGGCGGGATGTATCTATCTCAGCAGTTCCACACCAGACTGCTACCCCCATACATTCCATGTATGGGTCATTAGAGGCTAACCCCCACATCCACTTCTGCTGCGATCCTTCCTTAGTACGTTGTAACCATCACAACGCTGTAAGTTGCACTTGTTGTTGAGCTTGGTTTCTTGCACCGCCGCGACCTTTATATTCTTCCGACTCTTCCTCGATCTTACCTCGGAGTCCATTGCAATTAAATTGCAAAAAGAATTTCCGGGATTGGAACAACAACGGCTGGAGTTAAATGCTGCGTGTGTGGATGCTGTTGAGGGGCCTGCGGGGGAGTTTCGTAAACTGAGGACGACTCATTGGAGGCTGTGTTCACACAGCATGCAGCAACATAGTCCCTGTCGTATTCCCTCAAGTGGGCAAGTCCAGAGCAACCCCTTAAATGCACCCACTCCTGACCTCTATTGCGTCTCACCGAAGATTGAATGAGGGTAAAGATGCGGATGTGACAAACCGAGCACAAATATATTGGTCCTAGCTTTTCCTCCGTCCCGGCACGAAGCAAAAGAATCCGGAGCAGGCATATGCTGCTCCCAACACAGAAAAACGAAACAAATACAAACATATGTACACTGAGGTGACAGCCGCTGACCGAAACACTGGCGTTGTGTGGTTCCGGGTCAATCCGGTACGAGAGAATCCGCTGCTGTGGTATTGAAGCGTTGGTTCCTATTGTCGATGATATAACTATGTGAAAGCTTAAATATCTACATAGCTGACTTAGCACAGTTCTTCCATCTGAGGAATATTGCAATATCTGCCGTCCAATTCATGAGGCTCCCCCTGAAAATTAGTCAATGGTGTTTTAAATCCGACCACAAACAACCCCAAAATATTGGGTCCACGTTCGATAGCATGCTTAAATCGTGAACCCAAGGCACAATTATTTGCGACAAGAAGTCCAAGCCCCGTAGAGTGAAACAGGGAGTTCCCCAAAGTGCAGTAATATCTCCTAGCTCTCCTGTATTCCGTCCCCTCAAAACGGCATTGAGATCGTAACGTATGCGGCGTGATGTCACTTGTGAAAGGATGAACTCCTATTTGATTGATCTTACCACCCTTTTCCACGCGAGGAATACGCAAATAATATCCCACAAACATGCCAGGCGGGACAAGGGAGACTTATCTCATATCAATGAGTGCACCCCCATTCATATTAGCTCAATGATATGGGACCTACAGTTTATCGCCGATTCCGAACGGCGTATCCACCACTATATCGATGGCCACTCTGTTCACCACATGGACGGCAGAGGTGAGAACAGAGTTGAATGTCATGATCGATGGTAGCCAGAATTCCGACCAAAAACTATCCCAAAATTCCTGAGGGTCACATTCGACAACATGTTCATGTCGTCCGCGCAGGCCACAGCTAGCTGCGACAAGCTGAGATGTAGGAAAAAGGTCTTTAAGTTCCTAGCCGGCCGCACTTGGTGTGCAGATTAAAAACCTTCTTGACAACATATGTATAACGCGATCGGTCGGTCTGTGGCGCCAGTTTAGACCGCGAAAATAATTGCAACGTGAAGGGAAAATATTCAAACCATCAGAATGTCGCCCTGACAACTTCAACAGAGTGCCTCCTCATTTTGTATCCGGTACAGCAACACAATGGAATGCTTTCGTTGCAGTACTTGCTCTGGTGTTACCGTGAGAGCCATCCTAATCACCATATCTCCGAGCACACTCCTCCGAACTTCCGACAACTCTACTCCGAACTTCCGACAACTCTCCTCCGAACTTCCGAACAACTTGCCCTTTCCACCTTCAGTCCACAGCAACATAAAAACCAGTTCGCTACTACACCAACACGAACACACAAACGGCCAAAAAAAATAAATTCTTTTCACTCGATTTTACTCATCGAGTAAACTCGTACTCTATTTGGAGTAGTTTCATTCCCACTCTTATTTTTAAATCGCGAGTGCTCCCAAATACAACCAAAAGAGTGGAGAGTAAGCTGTTTGTAAAACTCGTACTCTTCGAGTACGCCCACTAGCGAATACTTTTTAATCGGGAGTAAAATGGAGCAAATCGGACTTTTTGCTCGCACTCTTCGAGTACTTCTACTTGCGAGTACTTTTCACTCGCGAATAAATTCGAGAAAATCGGAACTCTGCTTTTCAGCTGACCTACCAAACCTGGTCAACAAACTTCAATACATCTGTGGTTATATCCCATCGAAACAGACACATTCCTAGAATTGGAGATAGACCCAGAGCCATATTAAGCAGAAAAGCGAACATACATACATACATACATAAATACATTCATACATACATGCATACATACATACCTATAAAATACTGTTACAACAACAACAACAATTAGAGAGATGTGAAACCTTTTCTTAGTTTGTCTTATAAAACAAATGTTCTGTATAGGGCCACCTAATGAAGTAAGTAAAGACAGTTCCCCAGATAACGTCACGGGGAGGTCAGTGTCCACTTGAAAAGAAATATGGATGAAGATAAGTCCTGGACTTTGCCATTTTAAAGTCGTTCAAGATCATTTATTGATATCATTCATTCCCTAAGTCACCCAACATTATGTATTTCAATTCTTCCTCCTATTGGTGGAACATTTCATTTGCCAATAATCTACTCTTCATCAAATAGATATAAAACTTTAAATTTCCATAAACTAATAACTTTTTTCATAAAATGTATTGGGAGGGGGAGGGAAACATATTCTAGGGGAAAAAAAGATAAATTCCATAATTGAAAGCACAACAATAGAAACAAAAGAAAAACTTCTGAAAGTGTTAAATAAATATTCATTTCATTTAGTAAATTAAATATTTATGCAGCACTAATAATAACAACAACAACAACACGAAGTCCTAATAGCAGCTTGTAGCTGCATTTTGATCTGAAAAAAAACAAACAACACATCCGTTCTCCCTTTATCCAAAATTATTCCAGAATTTTTTCCCAAATTTGCAATGCATTGCATTTAAGTGCAAACGTGTTGGCGCGTGCTTATGTGTGTCTGTGTGTTTGTGCCTTTGAATAAATATTTTTAAAATTAAAAATTTATATTTTTTATGCTATGGGCGTCAATTGTTTTATATTTTTCGAGTAGGCGGCCATTGTTGCTGGTTCTCTTCAAATAATCACACAATAAAATATTTAAATAATTGTTTTGTACAAATACATGCATGGATGCATATACATATATACTCGTATGTACAAATATATGTGTGTGAAGTAATGGACAGGTTGACAAACCCACATACATATGAATGATATAATAAATTCGCATGTTTTGTGTCATAAAACAGCAGCAACAAATTTCAAACAATTTGAATGACGAAAAACGAGGGGAGGGAAAGTAGGTTAGAGAGAACTGTAGATACATATATTGAGGATCTACAAATGTACAAACCGGAAGAAATGAGCAATTTAATCTAAGTTGGAGGGATGACGTAGGGGATGAGAGATACCAAGGAACGGTCCTGACCGCCTGTAACATGGCAAAGTCCAGGATTTATCTTGGTCCCTCTCTCATCTCAAGTGGACACTGACCTCCCCGTGATGTCACCTGGGGAGCTGCCTTTAACACCCGTTAAAGGTAGTGAGCTAACATGTGCCGCGCGTTTACCCATAAGAACGTTAAAAACTTGGGTTTGAGCACCGGGTTAGTAACCCTCCCCTAGAAAAAGCAGCCTACTATGAAAAAACAAAAGGAAAGAAAAACAAATCCCTCTAAAGTTGACGACCCCCGCAAACGTTTTGAGGGCCATGATCTGCGAATCTGCACCTGGAATGTTCGCACACTTTATAGAGAAGGTGCTCCTGGCTGTCTCCAGAGCAGAAAACAAGAAATCAAATTGATCACGTTTTGATAGATGGAAGACATTCATCGAGCGTGTTGGATGTGCGCTCGTTCCGAGGAGCAAACATGCACTCGGACCACTACCTAGTTGCAGCAAAGGTACGCACCCGGTTAAACGTAGCAAACAAAGTACGAAGAGACACAACACGAAAGTTAGACATCGGTAAGCTGCAATCACAGCAGATAACCACAGCATATTCCACTCAACTAGCCCAATTGCTTGATCAAAGCACTCCTCATCCCGATAATATATCAGCGCAATGCAAAGTATTGCCCACTCCATGCAAACAGCCGCAAAATCCATACTTGGATACCAAAGAACTCCACCAAGGAATCCATGGTATGATTAGTAGTGTCGTGCTGCTACCGAAGACAAAAATGCGGCATATAGGGCTACTTTACAATCCGTAGCAACGCGTAGCGCACGAGAGAGATATCGGGAGAAAAGGAGAGAGGAGAAACGTCTTTTCCGCAGGAAAAAGAGAGAGAGAGAGATGGAAAAGCGGGAGTGTGAAAAAATCGAGATGTACAGGAGCCAGAATGAAGTCCGAAAATTCTACCAAAGAGTGAAGCATCAACTGATGGCTTTGGTACAGGCACATCCTCCTGTAGAGACCAGCAAGGTAATTTGGTAACTGATACAGATAGTGTGCTCAGGATATGGAAAGAGCATTTTTTAAACCTGTTGGTATCCAGCGAAGACTACGAAGATACCACAGATCCAATCCCGGAAGATGGTATTGAATGTATATCGCCCAGCCAAGATGAGGTAAAGACAGCAATAAACCGGCTGAAGAATAATAAGGCAGCAGGAGACGATGGCTTACCAGCCGAGCTGTTCAAAACCGGAGGCGATACGCTGATAAGGTGTATTCATCAGCTAGTTAGCACCATCTGGCAGGAAGAACGAGTACCCGACGATTGAAACCTGAGTATCCTGTGCCCCTTCCATAAGAAAGCAGATAAGACTGTATGCTCCAACTATAGGGGCATAAGTCTACTCCCGATTGCCTACAATATCGTGTCAGGGATATTGTGCGAACGACTAAAGCCTATAGTCCGGTCAAAATAGACATTGAAATAGCAAAAATTCCCACAAAGCTGAATTTTGGTGGAGAGCTAGGGTTTGCCATTAGAAGCAACGTCCTAAAAGTCCCCATCGATCCCATGTGTGCAAAAAAAATTATTCGGGGTCAAAGGTCAAAATTTAAGGGTTTTTAGGTTTTCGGATTTATTTTTTGAAAACGGTTGATCTAATCAAAAAGTGACTAAAGTAAATATTGTAGACAGAAAAATTATCTACAAGTTTGACCCTTATAATTTTTTTCTTAGAAGGAACCATTCTTGAGATATAGCTGTTCTAAAAAACACATGATTTTTATGCACTTATAAGGGAAATATGCACATATTCAGATGAACCGGCTAAAATAAGCGAAGTAATCGGGTCTGTCCCCCAAAAAAATATATATTTTCTTGAAGAGCGAAATTATAGCTATCTTCTAAAAAAATTCCAAGAAATTCGGAGTGTGTTTAGTAGAGTTATTCAATGTTAGAGTCATTTTATCCAAAATAGCCCATTTAACACACATGTATAATCGAAAGCCCAACGGGAACGACCCCAAAGAAAACTCTCCGATTTTTTTTCAAGTTTTGTCTGAAGGTAGGGTTTGTTGCGCTGATTACGGAAATGTATAATTTTCAAAGGTTGCGGAACCGGTTCGCCGGTTATTAGACCCGAAAGGCCAAATTTAAAAACCGGGTTAGACCCGGTTCTACTGAACCGATTACTGCAAAGTGGACATCGTTTGAAAGCTTACGGAAGTATCTAACACATAGTGTCGTTACTTTAACCGGTTCGCCTCATAATGTACTTACTTACATAATGTACTTAGATCGAGATATCTCGAAAATGGTAAGTCTTTTTTAAGAATCATAAAGACCAATCTTGTAGACAATTATTGATTCTACAACTTTTACTTTAGCGAGCTTTTGCTTAGTATTACCGTTTTTGAGAAAAATTAGAAAAACTGAATAATGCCTCCAAAAATTACCTTTGACCCCGAATAACTTGTTTTGCACACATGGGATCGATGGGGACTTTTAGGACGTTGCTTCTAATGGCCAACCCTAGCTCTCCACCAAAATTCAGCTTTGTGGGAATTTTTGCTATTTCCCCCTTATACGCATGTCTATTTTGACCGGACTACTATGGTCAACGAGATAATTGGGCCATACCAATGCGGCTTAAGACCTGGCAAGTCCACCATTGACCAGGTATTTGCCCTGCGGCAAATCCTGGAGAAGACCCAAGAGATGCAGATCGACACCTACCACCTTTTTGTCGATTATAAAGCAGCCTTCGACAGCCCACTACGTTCAAAGGTATTCCAGGCCATGTCTGAATTTGGTATCCCCGCAAAGCTCATTCGGCTTTGTAAATGACTTTGACTGACACGAGATCCTCACTTAAAATAGGAAAGAACCTCTCCGAAGAATTTTGTAACAAAAGAGGTTTCAGGCAAGGAGTGATTTCTTCAACATCCTGCTGGAAAAGGTTATTCGAAAGGCAAACGTCAAAAGAAGTGGCACAATCTACACCAATAGCCACATGTTACTTGCTTATGCTGATGATATAGACATCATGGGACGATCAGTAAAAGATGTAACCGATACCTTTATGAAGGTCGAAGGAGAATCTGCTAAAGTAGGTCTGGCGGTAAACGGCGGGAAGACTAAGTTGATGGTGTCTACGCGCAATGCGTCCATAGAGATCGGGCCAACTGTTGACGTTGGTTCCTATAATTTTGAGGTAGTAAAAGACTTCGTCTACCTCGGCTCCGCCGTAAACATAACTAATGTCATCAGTTGTGAAATAAAAAGAAGAATTGTATTGGCTAACAGATGCTACTTTGGCTTAAGTAAGCACTTTAAAAACAAAGCCACATCTCGTCAAACAAAAATAACGCTTTACAAAATACTGATACTACCCGTGCTGATATATGGTTCCGAAGCCTGGGTACTTGCGCAAACAGATAAGGCAGTGCTTGGCGTGTTTGAGAGAAAAATGCTTCGAAAAATCTACGGACCAATCTGCGTTGACGGTAAATATCGACGTCGTATGAACCACGAGCTGTATCTGCTATACAACGACATCAATATAGTTAAACGTAGCGAGATGCAACGATTGCGTTGGCTAGGCCATATAATAATAATGAGCGATGATGAACCCGCTAAAAAGGCGTATAAATTCGAGTCACATGGCGGTGCACGCAGAATTGGCAGGCCAAAGAATAGATAGTGCAAACAAGTGGAGGAAAAGATGACAAGACGCGGTATTCCGGAAAGCGAATCACTAAACAGAGAGAATTGGAAATCTTTCCTTAGTTCGGTCTATGGAACAAGTGTTCTTTAATGGGCCAGCTAAGTAAGTAAGTAATCGTATTTCCAAATCTCAAGATTCCAGCTGTATATGTTCGTCCAATTCTAAATTGTACCAAACGTAGTACCATTTCGTACTCTTCGTACCCACACGCAAAAAAAAAACGGCCTCTCTAACATATGTCCCAAACATATTTTGCAGCAAACATACATATGTTTGCAACAGTCCCAAACATAATATATATTTGGGTCTGCAACAAATAAATGTTTGGGTGGAAACAAATATATGTTTGGGTGCAAACATATATATGTTTGGGTGCAAAGATGTTTATGTTTGGGTGCAAAGATATATATGTTTGGGTGCAAACAACGATATGTTTGGGTGGAAACAATTTTATGTTTGGGTGCAAACATTTTATATGTTTGGGTGCAAAAAAATACAAACCCAAAAGTCACAAACAAAAAAACAAACACATGCACCAGTGGGCGCTTACTGAGAGCAAGGGAGCGTAAAATTCAATGTAAAACACTTTAAAACAGAGTGAGGCAGAGAAAATTTGTGGGTCTCTCTTGTGCTCTCAATGACCGTAAATTTCTTGTTGTTCACAACGTGTTAGCATCTACACAGGCTGTGAGCGATAACAAATTTACGCTAACTTAGAGCACATGGGCTCTCTTGTGAGTCACAATGCCTACCATTGATTTAAAATGTGTGCTCACTTGCTCTCAGTAAGAACTCACTGGCTACCTCTATAGTATACACACATATGTTGTGGTTTTTTATTGAAAGGTAAAAGAACAACAAACACATAGGTACATACAAAATTCCAAAGAAATACATAATACACTTTAATAAAAGAAAAACTGATTGAAATAATTTGTAAATAGTCACACTTTTAAAAAGGAAAAATATATAGAAACGTAGTTGAACGCTTCTCCTTAGTTGTGAAATAAAACAAATTGTCCTCATAGTTCAAATCATCAGCGGGGAATCGTCATCTAGAATCAAATGATTATGTTATGTAATAAATAAATATGGATATACCATATTTCAAATATACATAAGTATGTATGTAATTACCAATATTAAATGCGATTTCTTCCTTGTCCAATAAAATAATTCCATTCAACTTTCCGATTCAATTACAAAATGTATTGGGCACTTAATTTACTAAAAAGCACAATTTCTTTAAGAAAACACAAAACACTGATTTATTCACTCACTTTACCGTCTTGACTCTACAAAGGCAACTAAAACACTGAAGAAAGAAAAAAAAATAATTCATATCATTTCTTCTTTTCTTTTTCGCCCGCTTAGTTGGTTAACAACAACAAAACAAGAAACACACGAGTTTGACGCATACATGCCACCAAAGCCCCCTTCTTCGCTTCTACGTCTTATATTATACAATACACACAACTCTTCATTATAAAACAGCATTCCACAGCCGCGAGAGCACTGTTATACTCTCGTTGACAAACATCCTCTCTCCATCCATGAAAAAAATGTTCTAACATAAAAAATATGTTTTACCCAAACATATCAAATTGAGATATGTTACAAAATGTTGCAAACATATATTTGTTTGGACCCAAACATATTATGTTTGGATCCAAACATATATTTGTTTGCAACCGGTCCCAAACATATATTTGTTTGGATCCAAACATATTTCTAACATAAATTTTTCTGCGTGCATAAGTAAGATTTTCGAAAACTACCTCAAACAAAACTACAGTAATCTTAATTCCGAATTTCAGGACTCCAGGGGCTGGATTCTTGTTCTATGAAAAATTGAAATGAAAAATATTTCCTTTATATTTTTTTCATTTGACAGTTTTCTCCATTATAAAAGTTTTCATTTCACATTTTCATAGAAACAGAATTGAGCCCCTGCTCTATCCGTAGAACAATTTAAAACTTTCGTACCCATAAGTACGAATTTTCCTTCCTCAATCCAACAGGCCTATAATAATCATAATTTCAAATTGCAAGATTCCACCGCTATTCGTTCACCTAAATCCAAATTGTAGCAAATTTAGTACCATTTATTACTTTTCGTACCCATAAGTTTGAATTCCCAAAACTACCTGAATCCTACTCTTCAACTGTAATCGTAATTCCAAATTTCAGGATTCCAAATCTATTACTTCACCAAATCCAAATTGTACCAAATTTAGTTCCATTTAGTACTTTTCGTACCCATTACTACCTCAGTTCTACACTCCAACAGTAATCCTAATTTAAAATTTCAGGACTCCGTTCATCCAATTCAAAATTGTACCAATTTTAGTACCATTTAGTACCCATAAGTACGAATTTCCAAAACTACCTTATGCCTACACTCCACCAGTAATTTCAGTTCCAAATTTCATCCGTTCACCCAAATCCCCATTGTACCAAATTTAGTACTTTTCATACACATAAGTACGAATTTCCAAAACTTTCCCAATTCTACACTCCAACAGTAGTCTCAATTCCAAATTTCAGGATTCCAGCTCTATCCGTTCACCCAAATATCTATTGTACATAATTTGGTACAATTTAGTACTTTTCGTACACATAATTTCCAAAACTACCTCCATATCTCAATTCTACGTTCCTACAGTGATCCTAATTCCAAATTTAACGATTCCAACTCTATCCGTTAGCCCAAATCCAAATTTTACCAAATTTAGTACCATTCAGTACTTTTCGTACAAATGAGTGCACATTTCCAAAACCATCTACTTGTATCAACCCAACTTCTCAACCATGGTAGTTACTTACTTAGCTGGCCCATTACAGAACATTTGTTCCATAGACCGAACTAAGAAAAGATCTAAAATCCTCTCTGTTTTTCGCTTCGCTTTTTAGAATGCCGCGCCTTTTCATTTCTTCATCCACTTGTATTCTCCATCGAAACTTAGGCCTCCCGATTCTGCGTGCTCCGCCATGTGGCATGTATTCATACGCCTTTTTAGCGGGTTCATCAACGTTCATTCTTATGATATGGCCTAGCCAACGCAATCGTTGCATCTCGATACGTTTAACTATATTCATGTCTTTGTATAGCTTATATAGCTCGTGGTTCATACGACGTCGATATTCACCGTCAACGCAAATCGGCCCGTAGATCTTTCGAAGAATTTTCCTCTCAAACACACCAAGCACTGCCTTATCTGCTTGCGCAAGTACCCATGCTTCGGAGCCATACATTAGCACGGGTAGTATCAGCGTTTTGTATAGTGTTATTTTTGTTTGACGAGATGTGGCTTTGTTTTTAAATTGCTTACTTAGACCATAGTAGCATCTGTTGGCCAATACAATTCTTCTTATTTCACAACTGATGTTGTTTGTTGTGTTTATGGCAGTGCCGAGGTAGATTTGGTCTTTTCGCCGTTTACCGCCAGACCCACTTTCGCAGATTCTGCTTCGACCTTCCTAAAGGTATCAGTTACTTCCTTCACTGATCGTCCCATGATGTCTATGTTATCAGCATAGGCAAGTAACATGTGGCTATTGGTGTAAATTGTGCCATTTCTTTTGACATTTGCATCTCGTATTACCTTTTCCAGCAAAATGTTGAATAGGTCACACGAAAGGCTGTCTCCTTGTCTGAAACCTCTTTTGGTACAAAATTCTTCGGAGAGGTTCTTTCCAATTTTAACTGAGGACCTAGTATCAGTTAAAGTCATCTTACAAAGCCGGATGAGCTTTGCGGGGATACCAAATTCAGACATTGCGTGGAATACCTTTGATCGGAGGGGACTGTCGAATGCTGCTTTATAATCGACAAAAAGGTGAAATGTGTCGATCTGCATCTCTTGGGTCTTCTCTAGGATTTGCCGCAGGGTAAATATCTGGTCAATGGTGGACTTGCCAGGTCTAAAGCCACATTGGTATGGTCCAATTATTTCGTTGATCATTGGCTTTAGTCGTTCGCACAATATCCCTGACACTATCTTATAGGCAATAGGGAGAAGACTTATGCCCCTATAGTTGGAGCATACAGTCGTATCTCCTTTCTTGTGGACGGGACATAGGATGCGCAGGTTCCAATCGTCGGGTACGCGTTCTTCCTGCCAGATGGTGCTAACTAGCTGATGCATACACCTTATCAGCGCGTCGCCTCCGGTTTTAAACAGCTCGGCTGGTAAGCCATCGGCTCCTGCTGCTTTATTATTCTTCAGCCGGTTGATTGCTGTTTTTACCTCATCTTGGCCGGGCGGTATACATTCTATACCATCTTCTGGGATTGGATCTGTGGTATCATCGTCTTCGCTACTATCGGATACCAGCAGATTGGAGAAATGTTCCTTCCATATCCTGAGCACGCTATCTGTATCTGTTACCAGATTACCTTGCTGGTCTCTACAGGAGGATGTGCCTGTACCAAAGCCATCTGTTTGATGTTTCACTCTTTGGTAGAATTTTCGGACTTCATTCTGGCTCCTGTACATGTCGATTTTTGCACACTCCCGCTTTTCCATTTCTCTCTTTTTCTTGCAGAAAAGACGTTTCTCTTCTGTCCTTTTCTCCCGATATCTCTCTCGTGCGCTACGCGTTGCTACTGATTGTAAAGTAGCTCTATATGCCGCATTTTTCTCTTCGGTAGCAGCACGACACTCCTGGTCATACCATGAATTCCTTTGTGGAGGTCTCTGGAATCCAAGTATGGATTTTGCGGCTGCTTGCATGGAGTGGGCAATATGTTGCCATTGTGATGTTATGTTATCGGGACAAGGAGTGCTCGCGTTAAGCAATTGGGCTAGTTAAGTGGAATATGCTGTGGCTATCTGTTGTGTTTGCAGCCTATCGATGTCCAACTTCCGCATTGAGTCTGTTCGTGCTTTATTTGCAACGTTTAGACGGGTACGTACCTTTGCTGCAACAAGGTAGTGGTCCGAATCAATGTTTGCGCCTCGGAACGATCGTTCATCCAACACGCTTGATGAATGTCTTCCATCTATCAAACATGATCAATTTGATTACTTGTTCTTTGATCTGGAGACAGCCAGGTGCCCTTATGAATATCGAGATGATTAAATCTGGTACTGCTATCTACCATGTTTTTTGCAGCTGCAAAGTCTGTCAGCCTCATACCATTGTCAGATGTTTCACTGTGGAGACTGAATTTCCCGACTGTTGGGCCAAAGATATTCTCCTTTCCAATTTTGGCATTAAAATCGCCTAGAATGATTTTAATGTCATGGGCAGGGCAACGGTCATATGTTTCTTCTAAGCGCTCGTAAAATATATCTTTGGTCTGTTCGTCCTTTTCTTCAGTGGGAGCATGAGCACAAATAAAGCTGATGTTGAAGAATTTTGCTTTTAATCGAATTGCAGCAAGTCTTTCATTCACTGGGGTGAAGCTGGATACCAGATGTTTTAGTCTCCGACTAACTACGAATCCGCAACCAAACTCATGCTTTACGTCATGGCAGCTATAATACAGTGCGTCACCTTTAGGTGTTGTTGTGACGCCTTTCCCAATCCATCGTATTTCCTGTATGGCAGTAATATCGGCCTCGTACTTTTCAAGTACGTCTGCCAATGCGAAGACTGCACCTTCTCTATAAAGAGTGCGAACATTCCAGGTGCAGATTCGCAGATCATGGTCCTTAAAACGTTTGCGGGGTTCGTCAACTTTAGAGGGGTTTGTTTTTCTTTTCTTTCGTTTTTTCATAGTAGGATGCTTTTTCTAGGGGAGGGTTACTAACCCGACGCCCAAACCCAACTTTTTAACGTTCTTATGGGTGAACGCGCGGCACATGTTAGCTCACTACCTTTAACGGGTGTTAAAGGCAGTTCCCCAGGTGACACCACGGGGAGGTCTGTGTCCACTTGAGATGAGAGAGGGACCAAGATAAATCCTGGGCTTTGTCATGTTAAAGCCGGTCAAGACCGTTGCTTGGTATCATTCATCCCCTACGTCAATAATTCGAATTACAAATGAAATAATTCGAATTACAAATGGAATAATTCGAATTTCAAATGGAATAATTCGAATTACAAATAGAATAATTCGAATTACAAACGGAATAATTCGGATTACAAATGGAATAATTCGAATTACAAATGAAATGTTACGAATTACAAATATAATTCTCGAATTACAAATAAAATGTTACGAATTACAACTAAAATGTTTCGAATTACATCTGAAAAAGGTGTATCTAGAATGAAGTTTTGTGGGACATAACTTAATAAACTCAGATAAAGTACAACATTAACCCTAAAACGTGATTTTACTTTTTCCTGGCGTTTAGGTACGATTTACAGTTTTGGTGTATTCGGGGACCTATAGTAAAATTTTATGACAAATAATTTTGACCCGTTTAGTGACTGGCATGAGGGTTAATTTTTTTCATTGAAAGATACCCCGCATTGTTGTCAGTAATATTGCCAAAGACACTTTATACCTACAATGCAAGGAATCCGATGTCGAATATTCCAAAATCTGTAGAAATGGGCGGAACTTGCCACGCCTATTTAGGCTACTTCCCGAGGTAAACATTCAAAACGCCGATACACGTGTCTTACTTTTTTCGGTCCTCTTTCATAATCTGGCCGAATTATCTTGTAATTATTTTTTGTGTTGTACAGTGTAATAAATTCGCATGTTTTGTGTCTTAAAACAGCAACAACAAATTTCAAGCAATTTGAATGACGAAAAACGAGGGGAGGATCTACAAATGTACAAACCTGAAGAAATGAGCAACTTACCCCCAGTTTTTGTAAAAAAATTTATTCTTCTCACACGAATTGTCAAATTTTGTAGATCGATTTACTCGCTTTAGCGCAAATGTAGAGCTCTGATTTTTAAATGAGGAATCCTTAACGATATATGGAACGGGTATACGAAACATCAGATGTGTATGTCATCTGGGGGCTGAGCTATGAATGCCTAAATTGTTACGAATATAGACGAACGAACAAAAATAAGTTACAAAAACTGGGGGTTAATCTAAGTTGGAGATCACTTCTTTCCAAGCAGTTTAATTGGTTACCACCGTTAGTTTTTTTAAAGCTTTCGGGCCATTATATCCGGAAATATGGACTTACCCACGAAAAACATTATATCATTGTAAACAGGATCAAATGGTCCATCTTCGGTAAAAATTTCAAACCGATCCTGCGACAGCCTTTAAACTACACTTAAGCGAAATTTGTTACTTTTGTGGGAGGGATACTCGAAGAAGTCGTCTTATATGGTTGGATGGATGTCCCAATTTGTACTTCTATATCTCAAAAATGGTAAAACCTACGAAAATATCATGGAGGTCACTCTTGTAGAGAATTTTGATAGCTACAATATTTTCTTTATTTCCATTTTGATAGGACTTGCGGTTTCCAAGCAAGATCGCAAAAACCTAAACAACCCCTAAAAATTTCAACTTGAATCGCGATTTTCGTGTTTTTTGATTTTTCTCATCTATAAACATTGTAGTTTCAGAATCTGCAAAAACTTCCCAGGTGCAAGCACCTTCCATTTAAATTTGTTTCATGAGCTTATTTGGATAGTAATCGATAGATTCAATAGTTATTTCAGGATTAGGAAAGTACGAGATATGAATTGGGACTCTGTTAGACATGGTTCTGTGCACATGTCAGTTGTGGCCTTCATGGTACTATTTATGGAAGACCCAAAAAGCAAGTAGAATGAGTCGATGAGCAGCGTTAATGAAGTTTTCTTTGGAAGACAGCCTATGGTTAATCCTAGTAGAATCAAGTGGGAGTGGAGTCTTAAATTATCAAAATAGCAACAAATAACTCCTAACCGAGTTAATTGTTGATTCCCCCTCCACCAATTTTTAAAAACCATTTACCACTCTACTGTATTATTTTATTCATAACCTATTGTCCAATAAAATCTCTTCGAAAATGTATCATCATGATTTTGGGATTACAAAGTTTTGTTAGCAGTAACCTCTCTCCTCAACAAACAACACAACAACACACCCTTCTAATGATTGTTGAAATTGAATATTTTTGCCAAAAACTATGAGATTTTGTTATGTCAACAATTGATTTATTTATAAATTAAAAATGTATTTGGAAAAATATTTATTTGTGTATCTCACAAATACATGCCCTCCGTTGCATGTCCATCTATAGCGTCATGGAAAAATTCATTTTTCTATGAACAAAATGTATTTTTTGAGATTTTTGTTGTTTAATTTTCAGAGTAAACAGCACGTGATTGTAACAAAGCAATGGCAAAACATGTTCTAAAAGGATAGGATCATACATCGGCAGGACAACATGGAAGTAACAAAACGCAGCCATCATCATAAACCGGAGATAGTCACACATGAATATTCAATGAATGGAAGAGATCAAATTTTTTCTTTTAATATGGGTATTTGCTTGTCAGGATTAGTCTCCTGTAAGAAGGCAGACAGGCCTTCTGACTGGGAACCGACTACTCCTCTCCAAGTAGACTAGCTGGCCTTTTATAAGAACACAGAATGCAGTCCTCTTTAAAGAATCTTCTTGGTTTTCTTAATTTCTCTAAAAGACCTCTTGGTTTCCCAGTGGGGTATTTCAACGGAACCTTGGTGAGTAGTAGGCTTAGTTGTCAAGTCTTTGGGTGGTAAGGATGCTATGCGGCGGTTCAGTGCAGTTAATCCACTTTTCAATATCTCATCGACATACGAACTTTTACTAAAAAAAACAAAGAATACGAAAATACCCAGCAAAATTTGTAGGAAGGGGTTCTATGCGATGACGTGATTTCATGGCATTTTTTGAATTGGTTCAAACGAAGTCGTGAAGGATCCGATTTTTTATTATCATTTGAACCAATGCAAAGGAAGTCGTGAAAGATCCGATCTTTCCATCAGCGTTTGTACCCATGCAAAAGAGTCGTGAAAGATCCGATCTTTTCATCAGCATTTGAACCCATTCCATCGATCCAATAGAGATGAATTTTGTGTGTTTTTTTTTATTATTTTTTTTTTTTTTAAATATATAAGATTAATTATTTACAATAGGTTTGATGTTGTCGGAGACTCGAAATCACAACCAACGTTGTTAAAACTCTCGTCGTAATGATAATGTCATTGCAAAGGGTTGCTGAAAATGACATGCCAAAGCAATGGTTGAAATGACATGCCAAAGCATTGGTGAAAATGACATGTCAAAGCATTGGTGTAAATGGCATGCTTTGGATCCAAAAATTAATAGCATCTTTTGGGGTCCACGCTCACATAAAATTCATCGATGAAGATGCTAAAAAGATGACATGCCAGCTCAGTTGCACCCATGATTGAATGGCATCTTTGGCATCGAACTTTTTGCTGGGTAAATATTCGACTGGATTAGGTGTGAATGCCTTGTCACCCTCAGTCCTCACTTTCACAAGTACATCAACTTCTCTCGCCCTGACTTTTTCAATTATGGACATCAACAGCGATTCCCACACTACTGTCTCCATCAGCTCATGATAAAACAACGAACTGTAGGACGACATGCCAGAACAGGGCGACATAAACGATAGTGTACATAGCAGGGTACTCTCCAATCTCATTGAGGAAAAGGTCCCAATAAATTTTAGGGAAAGAGATATTTGAGATAATTCATCATTGACAGAGAAGCATGAAGATATGGAAACGACAGTTATCCACGTCTCCACCTCATGTCATGATACTCCACAGCAATCCCTTGGAAAGATGACTGAACCGACGTACCCTACTGGGTCGTACAAATTTAATTCATACCACCATCTTATGAATCATTTCAGGGAAAACGAGGCAGCCAAACTGTTACAACAACAACTGGGTCGGGAGTAGCGTCGGACAAATCAGACAAATCATTACTTCTTTGAAAAGAAGCATCGGAGGATGAGGAATCACTCATCAATAAGACGAATGATTCGATGATGTCACAGACCTTCAAAAATGCCAAAGATGCTTAGAACAATCGCTACGCAAATAAAGGAACCTAATACTAACAGCGAAAGCGAATTTCAAACCTCACCTAGCTAAGTGGGAACTATTTATCAAAGAAAATTCCCTCTTCAAGAACAGGAGGAATCCCTATCGAGGCCCCTAAAAAAATGGCGAAATGTTGTATGTCTGCGAAGGCGAAAAACCCGTCTAACACGAAGCATGTTTGACAATGCTTCGCGAAGAACTGCCCCAAATGATCTGAGGCTAGCGATCATTGTCAAGACTGATTGTGTTTCTGGTCGAGAGTCATCTCAGACGATGTGGACCAGAGCAACGTACGGCTCATTTAAAGAAATAAGTTGCGAGAAAAAGGAATTGCTAGATTTTCTTATTCAGGCAATTAATTGCATTGGCTCACTTTGAGAAAATAGTAACCTGGCGGATTTTGCTGGGATACCGTGTGAAATAATAACGTCAGTATGGGTTCTCCTCCTTCAACGGACCTGAACAGAGTATTGAAGTTAGTCGAGAAGCAAAACATCGGTCTTGAGATTGGAAAGTGGAGAATACTAAACTCGGGTCTGTAGAAGCACCATTTCTTTTTTTAGCAAGGGTCTATAGAAGCACCATTTCTTTCAGAAAGGGTATATAGAAGCACCATTTCTTTCAGAAAGGGTCTATAGAAGCACCATTTCTTTTAGAAAGGGTATATAGAAGCACACTTTCTTTCAGAAAGAGTCTTTAGAAGCACCCTTTCTTTCAGAAATGGTCTTTCTTTCAGAAAGGGTCTATAGAAGCAACCTTTCTTTCAGCAAAGGTCTATAGAAGCACCCTTTCTTTCAGAAAGGGTCTATAGAAGCACCCTTTCTTTTAGAAAGAGTCTAGGGAAACACCGGTTCTTTCAGAAAGGGTGTATAGAAGCACCCTTTCTTTTAGAAAGAGTCTAGGGAAACACCGGTTCTTTCAGAAAGGGTCTATAGAAGCACCATTTCTTTCAGTAAAGGTTATAGAAGCAACCTTTCTTTCAGAAAGGGTCTATAGAATCACCCTTTCTTTTAATGATTCTCTAGAAGGGTCTATAGAATCACCCTTTCTTTTAATGATTCTCTAGAAGGGTCTATATAATCACCCTTTCTTTTAATGATTCTCTAGGAGGGTCTATAGAATCACCCTTTCTTTTAATGATTCTCTAGAAGGGTCTATAGAAGCACCCTTTCTTTTAATGATTCTCTAGAAGGGTCTATAGAAGTAACCTTTCTTTCAGAAAGGCACAATGGAAGCACCCTTTCTTTCAGAAAGGCACTATGGAAGCACCCTTTCTTTCAGAAAGGCACCATGGAAGCACCCTTTCTTTCAGAAGGGCACCATGGAAGCACCCTTTCATTCAGAAAGGCACCATGGAAGCACTCTTTCTTTCAGAAATAGTTATAGAAGCACCATTTCTTTCAGAAAGGGTCTGCAGAAGCACCATTTATTTCAGAAAGGGTCTACAAAAGCACCATTTATTTCAGAAAGGGTCTACAGAAGCACCCTTTCTTTTAGAAAGGGTCTACAGAAACACCTTTTCTTTCAGAAAGAGTCTATAGAAGCACAATTTCTTTCAGAAAGGGCCTATAGAAGCACAATTTCTTTCAGAAAGGGCCTATAGAAGCACAATTTCTTTCAAAAGGGGTCTATAGAAGCTCCATTTCTTTCAGAAAAGGTTATAGAAGCACCCTTTCTTTCAGAAAAGGTTATAGGAGCACCCTTTCTTTCATAATGGGTCTATAGAAGCACCCTTTCTTTCAGAAAAGGTTATAGAAGCACCCTTTCTTTCAAAAAGGGTCAATAGAAGCACCCTTTTTTGGAAAGTGTCTATAGAAGCACCCTTTCCTTCAGAAAGGGTCTACAGAAAGACCCTTTCTTTCAAAAAGGGTCAATAGAAGTACCATTTCTTTCAGAAAGGGTCTATAGAAGCACCCTTTTTTCAGAATTTGTCTATAGAAGCACCCTTTCTTTCAGAAAGGGTCTACAGAAGCACCCTCTCTATCAGAAAGGGTCTACGGAAGCACCCTTTCTTTCAGAATGGGTCTATAGAAACTCAATTTCTTTCAGATAGGGTCAATAGGAGTTTTAACATGGAACGACCCACATCCGTACTTATATTGCAACCAATAAATATGTTTCATATAATGAATAATTGAAGAACTCCGATAAATTGTATGAATATTCAAATATGAAAACTGCATCAAAATTCCATATTGTTCGCATCAATATTTGCATGAATTCAGAGAATGAAACAACAACGACAACGGCAACAACAAATATGCAATATTGATTTTAATAAATGAATCTGCAAAGGGCTGCAAGAGATATTCAATGTTAATGTCGAGTAAAAATGAAAAAGGATTTCAGCCAAGTGCTGAGCTTATGCCAAAATAAGTGGTCAAAGGTAAATTGTTACTGCAGTTTATAAAAATACATACAAAGGTAAAACCAGGAACTACCTAGGAATAATAAGTCAACTTTCGATTAATCGACTTTTACAGTCAACAGTCTAAAAATCGTAGTCGACTTTTGTCTGGAGGGAAATATCGCATAATCGATTATCTTGTGATCGATATTCGAATTTGCCCATTGATTGTTGACTTGGCGGATTTACAGTTTTGGCGGTTTTACAGTTTCAAAAGAAAACTCAAAAATCGACGAATAATCGATTATAATCGATTTTCTGCGGTTATGAAAAAGTCGAAAGTCGAGTTTTAGGACAACTGAAATAATTGTCAGACCAAAATGGAAAAAACGAAAAATCGATTATTGCTTTGCATTACCTATTTCTAGACCCATCGAGGTCGTCACCTTGCTAGAGCTGCAAAAATCGATGTCACTATCGATAATATCGATTATTTTTTGAAAATTAAATATCGACATCTTTAAGAAGCCCCTTTACGGCTTATTTAAGACGATTGATTTCAAGGAACTAATTGTCTTGTTCTTCCTACTTCTAATTGAAAACAAAACCCAAATGACTTAATTAAAGTTTTCCACCAACCATCTCCAATGCCGTTCGATTACCTTCTTGCTTCGCTGAATGACAATAAAATTGAAATAATGTCTTATTCATCAACCTTGGTTCCGTCATGGGAGCGGTGTTACTGGTTACTGTCAATGGCGGCGTCTCTTATTTACAAAACCACCAATTGACAGGTAAATGGTTGAGAGCAATAGCCGCAGAAAAAAACAAATTGGTGTGCGTTTCCTCAGCGTAATGTTGTGGCTATCGTGACGATGTATTTGACAACTTTGTTGTTGTTGTAATTGACAGTTGTAATTGAATAAAATTGCAGTGAAATGTTCCGTGTGGCCATCGAATGGCGGTTGGGGAGGGAGGGGTTTAAAGTTTTAATGATGATCAATATTGTTATGTATAAATAAAGTACCCAATACCCTATCAACGGTATTGCTGGTTGACGAAAAAATTGAGAGAGAGGTCGTTGGTAGTTGTTTTTCACTTAAAGGCGGGAGTGATTTCCTAAGGAATGTTTCAATGTTTGACTTTTTGTTGACCATGGTGCAAGGCATAGATCCCCATTGTAACCTACCTTTAAGAAAGCCTTAAGTTTACTATAAGAAGCCTATTTAGGGCACATATCAAAAGCCCCTATAGGGCTTCTATAAGTGGTTCCTTTAGGGCTTCAATAAGAAGACCTTTTAATGGAAGACCATTTATGTCTAGTTCTTTCAGAAAGTGTCTATAGAAGCACCCTTTCATTCAGAAAGTGTCTATAGAAGCACCCTTTCATTCAGAAAGTGTCTATAGAAGCACCCTTTCATTCAGAAAGTGTCTATAGAAGCACCCTTTCATTCAGAAAGTGTCTATAGAAGCACCCTTTCATTCAGAAAGTGTCTATAGAAGCACCCTTTCATTCAGAAAGTGTCTATAGAAGCACCCTTTCATTCAGAAAGTGTCTATAGAAGCACCCTTTCATTCAGAAAGTGTCTATAGAAGCACCCTTTCATTCAGAAAGTGTCTATAGAAGCACCCTTTCATTCAGAAAGTGTCTATAGAAGCACCCTTTCATTCAGAAAGTGTCTATAGAAGCACCCTTTCATTCAGAAAGTGTCTATAGAAGCACCCTTTCATTCAGAAAGTGTCTATAGAAGCACCCTTTCATTCAGAAAGTGTCTATAGAAGCACCCTTTCATTCAGAAAGTGTCTATAGAAGCACCCTTTCATTCAGAAAGTGTCTATAGAAGCACCCTTTCATTCAGAAAGTGTCTATAGAAGCACCCTTTCATTCAGAAAGTGTCTATAGAAGCACCCTTTCATTCAGAAAGTGTCTATAGAAGCACCCTTTCATTCAGAAAGTGTCTATAGAAGCACCCTTTCATTCAGAAAGTGTCTATAGAAGCACCCTTTCATTCAGAAAGTGTCTATAGAAGCACCCTTTCATTCAGAAAGTGTCTATAGAAGCACCCTTTCATTCAGAAAGTGTCTATAGAAGCACCCTTTCATTCAGAAAGTGTCTATAGAAGCACCCTTTCATTCAGAAAGTGTCTATAGAAGCACCCTTTCATTCAGAAAGTGTCTATAGAAGCACCCTTTCATTCAGAAAGTGTCTATAGAAGCACCCTTTCATTCAGAAAGTGTCTATAGAAGCACCCTTTCATTCAGAAAGTGTCTATAGAAGCACCCTTTCATTCAGAAAGTGTCTATAGAAGCACCCTTTCATTCAGAAAGTGTCTATAGAAGCACCCTTTCATTCAGAAAGTGTCTATAGAAGCACCCTTTCATTCAGAAAGTGTCTATAGAAGCACCCTTTCATTCAGAAAGTGTCTATAGAAGCACCCTTTCATTCAGAAAGTGTCTATAGAAGCACCCTTTCATTCAGAAAGTGTCTATAGAAGCACCCTTTCATTCAGAAAGTGTCTATAGAAGCACCCTTTCATTCAGAAAGTGTCTATAGAAGCACCCTTTCATTCAGAAAGTGTCTATAGAAGCACCCTTTCATTCAGAAAGTGTCTATAGAAGCACCCTTTCATTCAGAAAGTGTCTATAGAAGCACCCTTTCATTCAGAAAGTGTCTATAGAAGCACCCTTTCATTCAGAAAGTGTCTATAGAAGCACCCTTTCATTCAGAAAGTGTCTATAGAAGCACCCTTTCATTCAGAAAGTGTCTATAGAAGCACCCTTTCATTCAGAAAGTGTCTATAGAAGCACCCTTTCATTCAGAAAGTGTCTATAGAAGCACCCTTTCATTCAGAAAGTGTCTATAGAAGCACCCTTTCATTCAGAAAGTGTCTATAGAAGCACCCTTTCATTCAGAAAGTGTCTATAGAAGCACCCTTTCATTCAGAAAGTGTCTATAGAAGCACCCTTTCATTCAGAAAGTGTCTATAGAAGCACCCTTTCATTCAGAAAGTGTCTATAGAAGCACCCTTTCATTCAGAAAGTGTCTATAGAAGCACCCTTTCATTCAGAAAGTGTCTATAGAAGCACCCTTTCATTCAGAAAGTGTCTATAGAAGCACCCTTTCATTCAGAAAGTGTCTATAGAAGCACCCTTTCATTCAGAAAGTGTCTATAGAAGCACCCTTTCATTCAGAAAGTGTCTATAGAAGCACCCTTTCATTCAGAAAGTGTCTATAGAAGCACCCTTTCATTCAGAAAGTGTCTATAGAAGCACCCTTTCATTCAGAAAGTGTCTATAGAAGCACCCTTTCATTCAGAAAGTGTCTATAGAAGCACCCTTTCATTCAGAAAGTGTCTATAGAAGCACCCTTTCATTCAGAAAGTGTCTATAGAAGCACCCTTTCATTCAGAAAGTGTCTATAGAAGCACCCTTTCATTCAGAAAGTGTCTATAGAAGCACCCTTTCATTCAGAAAGTGTCTATAGAAGCACCCTTTCATTCAGAAAGTGTCTATAGAAGCACCCTTTCATTCAGAAAGTGTCTATAGAAGCACCCTTTCATTCAGAAAGTGTCTATAGAAGCACCCTTTCATTCAGAAAGTGTCTATAGAAGCACCCTTTCATTCAGAAAGTGTCTATAGAAGCACCCTTTCATTCAGAAAGTGTCTATAGAAGCACCCTTTCATTCAGAAAGTGTCTATAGAAGCACCCTTTCATTCAGAAAGTGTCTATAGAAGCACCCTTTCATTCAGAAAGTGTCTATAGAAGCACCCTTTCATTCAGAAAGTGTCTATAGAAGCACCCTTTCATTCAGAAAGTGTCTATAGAAGCACCCTTTCATTCAGAATGAGTCTATAGAAGCACCCTTTCATTCAGAAAGAGTCTATAGAAGCACCCTTTCATTCAGAAAGTGTCTATAGAAGCACCCTTTCATTCAGAAAGTGTCTATAGAAGCACCCTTTCATTCAGAAAGTGTCTATAGAAGCACCCTTTCATTCAGAAAGTGTCTATAGAAGCACCCTTTCATTCAGAAAGTGTCTATAGAAGCACCCTTTCATTCAGAAAGTGTCTATAGAAGCACCCTTTCATTCAGAAAGTGTCTATAGAAGCACCCTTTCATTCAGAAAGTGTCTATAGAAGCACCCTTTCATTCAGAAAGTGTCTATAGAAGCACCCTTTCATTCAGAAAGTGTCTATAGAAGCACCCTTTCATTCAGAAAGTGTCTATAGAAGCACCCTTTCATTCAGAAAGTGTCTATAGAAGCACCCTTTCATTCAGAAAGTGTCTATAGAAGCACCCTTTCATTCAGAAAGTGTCTATAGAAGCACCCTTTCATTCAGAAAGTGTCTATAGAAGCACCCTTGCATTCAAAAAGTGTCTATAGAAGCACCCTTTCATTCAGAAAGTGTCTATAGAAGCACCCTTTCATTCAGAAAGTGTCTATAGAAGCACCCTTTCATTCAGAAAGTGTCTATAGAAGCACCCTATCATTCAGAAAGGGTCTGTAGAAGCACCCTTTCTTTCAGAAAGGATCTATAGAAGCACCCTTTCTTTCATCAAGGGCCTATGGAAACAATCATTCTTTCAGAAAAGGTCTATAGAAGCACCCTTTCTTACAGAAAGGGTCTATAGAAGCAACCTTTTTTCAGAAAGGGTCTATAGAAGCACCCTTTTTTCAGAAAGGGTCTATAGAAGCACCATTTCTTTTAGAAAGAGTATAAGAAGCACCCTTTCTTTCAGAAAGGGTCTGTAGAAGCACCCTTTCTTTCAGAAAGGATCTATAGAAGCACCCTTTCTTTCAGCAAGGGCCTATGGAAGCAATCTTTCTTTCAGAAAAAGTCTATAGAAGCACCCTTTCTTACAGAAAGGGTCTATAGAAGCACCCTTTTTTCAGAAAGGGTCTACAGAAGCACCCTTTCTTCCACAAAGGGTCTATAGAAGCACCATTGCTTTCAGAAAGGGTCCATAGAGCCACAATTTCTTTCAGAAAGGGCTTGCAGAAGCACCCTTTCTTTCAGAAAGGGCTTGCAGAAGCACCCTTTCTTTCAGAAAGGGCTTGCAGAAGCACCCTTTCTTTCAGAAAGGATCTATAGAAGCACCCTTTCTTTCAGAAAGGATCTATAGAAGCACCCTTTCTTTCAGAAAGGATCTATAGCAGCACCCTTTCTTTCAGCAAGGGCCTATGAAAGCACCCTTTCTTTCAGAAAGGGTTTATGGAAGCACTCTTTCTTTCAGAAAAGGTCTACAGAAGAACCCTTTCTTTCTGAAAAGGTCTATAGAAGAACCCTTTCTTTGAGAAAGGGTCTATAGAAGAACCCTTTCTTTGAGAAAGGGTCTATAGAAGAACCCTTTCTTTCAGAAAGGATCTATAGAAGCATCCTTTTTTCAGAAAAGGTCTGTAGAAGCACCCTTTCTTTCAGAAAGAGTATATAGATGCACCATTTCTTTTTGAAAGGGTCTATAGAAGCACCCTTTCTTTCACAAAAGGTCTATTGAAGCCCCATTGCTTTCAGAAAGGGTCTATAGAAGTACCCTTTCTTTCAAAAAGGGTCTATAGAAGTACCTTTTCCTTGAGAAAGGGTCTATAAAAGCACTTTCTCTTTAGGACATCTATAAAAAATTCGGTTAAGGTTTCTTAGGATTCCAGAGTCAGTTAAAAATTCTTCCACCATGCTTTTGTGTTTCAATCGCACATCCATTTTTTCTAGCGAAATTCGAAGGTCTTTATTTAAAATTCCCTTTGTCCCGCCACGCTGCAGCGTACATACGATTCGTAGAAGTCCACATTAAACGCCTTTTATTCGGGTAAATTCAAATTAACACCGAAAGTGAGTTTCCCTTTGGTGCAATGCGATCTCATTAAACTATTCCCATTGTCCCGCAGCAGGAAAAACAACTGAAAGAAGGCCAGCAAAACGAGAATGAACGAAAAAATGGCACAACTGCGGCAAACGAAAAGCAAACGAATTTCACTGACGATGACTTTGTTTATTTGCTCTTTCCTACGGTTCGTTGACGAGCATTTCAGTGAACAAAGAAAGGCCCAGAGAAATGAAATGGACACAAAATGAAAACAAACAAAAAAAAAAAAACGCTAACAACTGATACCTGATGAGTCTCCAAGGATAATGGAGGAAAAAGGATTGGATAAAACAAGAAGAAAAAAACCAACTATAATCATTATGGTGGAGTTGATAGTTGGCAGCTACCCACACACAAGCCTCCCTGAATGCCATGGGAAAGGTTGATTCAGTGTTAAATTACCACTAGCCCGGAGAGTAAAGGATGCGAATAACATTCCCTGCTCCTAATGTTTGGGAGTAGGATGATGGTAAGGATGATGATAATGAAGCTGACGTTGATGGCTGTTGATTGTTAATGTTTGTTGCTCTGGTTCTTCACCTTCTTCTTGTTACCATTAAATGCTAAAAATAAGGTCAAAAGCAAAAATTCCAACTACCAAGGATAATAATGGCAGGCTGTTAGGATAACAAACAATGACAGTAAGTGAATATCATCACATTAAGAAAGCCCACGTAATAGCTTTTTCACGTCCTACTCTAACTATGGTGGGATAATCATGTCACTGTGAAATGTTTTTTAATTCCCTACACCTGCCACGAACGCACTGTTTGCCATTCGAGTGAATGCAGGCAATGAATGGCGTATTGCAAGGACAATGTCGCTGATAAGATGGCGAAAAATATGAAAAAAAATAGCTTGCATTGAACTGAGCCGGCTTTATTTATATAGGAACTCCAGTCAACGAATGGTTTCTAATGACATGTCATAGCCAGCACAAGGACAATAATAATTTCATTTAGAGGAATTGATAAGGTAAATGATAAGAGAGATGTAATCCTTTAAGCAAAGGCTTTTGCAACTTTTATAAGACGACCTTTAAGTCTTCCTTGAAGGAGTTCTGTAGGGCTTTCAAAAGAAGACCATTAATGCTTCCTTGGAGAAGATTCTTATGGTTTCCTTTGAGGAGACCTTAAGGACTTCCTTAAAGCAATATTTTAGCACTTCTATAAGAAGACGTTTAGACCTTTTTTAAAGAAAAACTTTAAGGCATCTACAGGAAGATCTTTAGGACTTCCTTGGAGGAGACATTTATGGCTATTATAATAAGACCTTAATCGTCCTTGAAGTATACCTTTCGGACTTCTACAAGAAGACAAGGGATTATATAAGAGGAAATTTAGGGTTTCTATACAGATACCTTCAGGGCTTTTATAAGAAGGTGATAAGGGCTTATATAAGAAGATCTGTAGAGCATCAATAAGAAAGCCATAATAGTTTCTATAAGAAGGCGTTTAATTCCACCATGAAGGGGCATATCTAAAAATAACTTTTAAGCTTCTTCTATACAGCACTTATAGGCCTTCCATAAGAAGACCTTAAAGGCTTCTATAAGAAGATTTTTAGGGTTTCCACAAGAATAACTATAGGACTTATATAAGAAGACCAATATGTCCTCTTTGAAGGTGCTATTTTTATAGAAGCCCCAAAAGGGAGCCTTAGAGGCCGTAAAGAGTCTTCTCACAGAAGCCATAAAAAGTTTCTTATGGGTTTCTGTAGGTCCATCTTTAAAGCTTATTTTTTTTTTTTTTGAACGAAGTCCCTTTCAAACAATTTGGAGTCAATTCAGCCTTGTCCGTTTGTCTGCCTGGCTGTCTGGAGCGCACGATAGCTCTTGTATGGATCAGCAAGTTCAAGTTCGAAGATGGGTCATATTGGTCCACTGCTTCGGGTACCTCTCCCACCAAACTTTAAAATTGTTCGCTAAAATTATGCCCACGATAAGTTTCGAATGCAGGAACCGATTTGGCCCATATTTTGAACATCCTAATATTTTTTCTAGACAGAGATCAAGTTCGAATTTCGCTTCGAGCCCCTCCCACACAAAATTTCAAAAATGTTTCCTAGAAGTGCTGGTCCATACTTTGAACATCCTAGTTCTTCTGGACATATATAGATCAGGTTCGAATATGGATTACATGGCTTTGAGCATCTCCCACACAAAATTTCAAATTTTTTTCCTAAAAGTGCAGTTTAAGGACATTATTGGATTGTTTTGAAAATTTTTGCATCAGGTTGCCCTCGTGGCCCCTATTACGGTGCTTCAAATGACTCAAAAGCTCTAAAGGACCTTGTCAGTACCAACTAAAATGGCTGATGAGCTGTTGGAGGGTAATAACCGTCCGCTGCTAGTGGCCTTCAATGCTCGCCCTGGTCTTTGGCATTCCGCCCTAGGCAATGGCCAGAGGGTCGAGAAAATTTAAAGTCCACATTTTGCTTTGTGAACGAAGACAAGAGAAGATTTCTACTGTTCACCAGATATCACGTGTGCTGGCAACGCGTCATTTCTCTTGGATCAGACCACCGTCTTATCGTAGCCATCATTAACAGACCACCCGACTTCATAACCTCTGATCGCCTTTCTTTCAGAAAGGGTCTACAGAAGCACGCTTTCTTCCACAAAGGGTCTATAGAAGCACCATTGCCTTAAGAAAGGGTCCACAGCAAATTTTCTTTCAGAAAGGGTCTGCAGAAGCACGCTTTCTTCCACAAAGGGTCTATAGAAGCACCATTGCCTTAAGAAAGGGTCCACAGAAGCAAAATTTCTTTCAGAAAGGGTCTGCAGAAGCACCCTTTCTTTCAGCATCCTTTTTTCAGAAAAGGTCTATAGAAGCACAGTTTCTTTCAGAAAGGGTCTATGGAAGCACCCTTTCTATCTGAAAAGGTCTATAGAGGCACAATTTCTTTCAGAAAGGGTCTATGGAAGCCCCCTTTTTATCGGAAAAGGTCTATAGAAGCTCGGAAAAGGTCTATAGAAGCTTTCAGAAAGAGAGAGTCTATGGAAGCCCCCTTTCTTTCAGAGAGGGTCCAAAGAAGCAAAATTTCTTTCAGAAAGGGTCTGCAGAAGCACCCTTTCTTTCAGCATCTCTTTTTCAGAAAAGGTCTATAGAAGCACCTTTTCTTTCAGCATCCTTTTTTCAGTAAAGGTCTATAGAAGCACCCTTTCTTTCAGAAAGGGTCTATGGAAGCACCCTTTCTTAAGAAAGGGTCCACAAAAGCAAAATTTCTTTCAGAAAGGGTATGTAAAGGCACCCTTTCTTTCAGCATCCTTTTTTCAGAAAAGGTCTATAGAAGCACAATTTCTTTCAGAAAGGGTCTATGGAAGCACAATTTCTTTCAGAAAAGGTCTATGGAAGAACCACCCAGAAAGGATAAAAAGAAGCACCCTTTCTACCAGAAAAGGTCTATAGAAGCACAATTTCTTTCAGAAAAGGTCTATAGAAGCACCCTTTCTTTCAAAAAGGGTCTATGGAAGAACCACCCAGAAAGGATATATGGGATCACCCTTTCTATGAGAAAAGGTCTTTAGGAGCACAATTTCTTTCAGAAAATGTCTATAGAAGCAGCCTTTATTTCAGAAAGGGTCTTTGGAAGCACCCTTTCTATCAGAAAAAGTCTATAGAAGCACAATTTCGTTCAGAAAAGGTCTATAGAAGCAACCTTTCTTTCAGAAAGGGTCTATAGAAGCAACCTTTCATTCAGAGAGAAAATGTGTACTTGTCACCATTTGCTGGCAACGCGTAATTTTTTTTGGATCAGACCCCCGTCTTATCGTCGCCTTCGTTAACAGACCACCCGACTTCATAACCTTTGATCGCCGTTCTTTACTGAACCATGGAAATGCTCATTAACATAGGTTCAAAGAATTTTCCAATTACAGCTTCAGAGAGCTTCCCATTCCTTTTTCCCCGGACATCGTCAAAACTGCAGCCACTTGTTGCTACATACCTATTGATCGCAAATCCGAATTTCGCAAATACCTATTGATTCCAAATTTCCCAGCAGAGGCGTCGGGAATAAAAAATTAATCTGATGAGCTTCGTCGTACGATCCCTAAAGACCCAGTAGTTAAGGAACTTTCTGCATAAGCGGAAAAAGCGGCTAGGCCACCTAAAGTAATGTAACATTGGTACAGGCCTGAATAAATCGTGGACAACGCTTAAATTCGAATCCGTAAAAGAAGGAGGGATGATAGGTCGGCCGCTCCTTTCTACGTCGTGACTGTAACAGAACCCAAGAGGTGCTCGTGTTATTTATAGAGCAACCCAAGAGTAATAGGGCAAAGAGGATTGTGCTGCGCCGTATAAGACCCCTCTCTGTCGCGCTGGATCCACATGGGATCTCAATGGTAATGCTTAATTAACTGAATGAACCAAGGCAAATTTATATAAGGTATATGCATGAATTACAACAACTAACAAATTTACAAAAACAACATTGTTGTTATTGAAAATTTAAGCTGGGTACACACTGTCAGTTTTGAATGACAGCTTTGTTGTTGCTTGCTAATGTGGCCGTTCATTTTTGTCATTCACCATGCAACCGCAAAATGTTTTGTGGTTGCTGGACGGTTTGACAGTTATCGATAATGGCGAAATATCGACATTCAAAACTGACAATGTGTACCCAGCTTTATTGTCAATGAAAATATTGAATAATAGGGTCGTTCCAAAAATGTTCTCAGGAAAAACATAAATAAATTTTGAAAATACTCTAAAATAGAACAACTTTGAATCAAAATGTAAATATAAAGCATTCAGAACTGCCGTAGGTCATTTTTATTACACGTTTAGAATGAAAAGCAGTATTTTATGGCAGCAAATTTCGATGTTTCAAGTTTCATGAGTAGACCCTATTACATTTTGAAAACTAAATTTAAAAAAAAAGGCTGACTTCCGTATTGTGAGTTGCATTGTATTCGTGCATGAAACTAGGGGTTCTTAAATCGAGTTTCATACCACAGTAATTATATGAAATTGCAGTAGTGGGGAAATCGATTTAAGAACCCCCAGTTTCATGCACGAATACAAAGCAACTGACAATACGGAAGTCGGCCAAAGTAAGAATACAGCTGATTGTCACTTCTACCTTATATAAATATACCTTGGAATGAACCATGATAGATTAAGGACACTATTTAACAAGTGTCCTCAATATATCCTCAGCCACCCATATTACATGAAAGTCTGGAAAATTAGCAGGGTGATCACGCAACTGAAGCCAGGCGAAGGTTGCTAGCAGAGGCGTATCATACAGGTCGATCTCGCTCTTGTCACCAGTAGCGAAGATTCAATAGGCACCACTTCTCTCCATTTTGAGAAGCTGTGTCTCTGTGCGTTAGTGGAATTTAGAAATAAGAGGTCCAAGACTCGAAGAGAGAAAAATGGAGTTCCCCAAAGTGGGTTGATATCTCCTTAACTGTTTAACCTTTACCTCTCCTGTATTCCGTCCCCTCCAGACGGCATTGGTGCTTCGGCGTAGCATAACGTATGCGAATAATTATATAATCGTGGCATTGGGTCCTATCGTCGATGACATATGTATGTGATAGGTTAAATGTCTACATAGTTGACTTAGTGAGGACTGTAACAGAATGCCTCCTCATGGCGAGCATCTTCAGGAGACGAAGATTTTACCGGTACATAAGCCCAACAAATTTTTGTCGATGCAGTACCTGCTTGGTTGTTACCGATATGAGCGTCCCAATCGAGGGTAGAGGCTTCCGTCACCAGCGACGTCAGGAGAGATCTCCATGATCTACACATTTGAATGATCCGTTTGGTAGTTGATAAAAATACAACGCACAATGGTTCAGAAATCGATTTTCCTGGCCCCCGAATTTATTGATGTTGCCTATTGTTATTTTCTATATGGGATTCGATAGTAGAAATATAAAATATTGGAAGATGTAAGTGTCAAAAAAAGTTCCCCATTTTAGAAAATATCTAATTTTTGCACATTTCTGGAGAAAGAAATAACTATAAGTAGGTAGGATTGTTATTTTTTAGAATAGTATTAATAAATTACAGTAACGTTACAGGTATTGAGCAATTTTACTTTTCCCCACGTACTAAATTTTATTAAAATTGCAATTTTATCACACCACAACGTTTCGTTTTCGCAAAAAGATTCCTAGGAGTGCCCTCTTTCAGCCCATACTTTTGTAACCGACCAGTTCCGTTTGTTCACACTTTTTTAAATTTATTGAAATTGCATGGGTAAAAATGTGCCGTTTTCCCTAATGAATTATAGCAAATTAACATTTTTTTTGAAATAAATGAGTTTTTATATTAGTTTCTTTAATATTTAAACAAATTTTACATTTAAAAAAAATTGGAACATTTAAAAAAATAAATATCTCTTTGTATACCTCTACTGGGACGCCGTCAGGTCCAGGAGCCTTATTATTTTTCAATTTTCTTGCAGATATTTTTAGTTCCTCTGCCGTTAACATTGGTTCCCTGATAGGACTTTCACTTCTTCCTAGCAAAATTTGAAGGAAGGGGTTCCATGCGATGACGTTATTTCATGTCATCTTTTGCATTGGTTCAAACGAAGTCGTGAAAGATCCGATATTTTCATCAGCATTTGAACCCATGCAAAGGAAGTCGTGAAAGATCCGATCTTTTCATCAGCATTTGAACCCATTCCATCTATCCAATAGAGATGAATTTTGTGTTTTTATTTATACATATTTTTCTACATATAAAAAATTAATTATTTACAATAGGTTTGATGTTGTCGGAGACTCGAAATCACAACCAACGTTGTTAAAACTCTCGTCGTAATGATAATGTCATTGCAAAGGGTTGGTGAAAATGACATGCCAAAGCATTGGTGGAAATGACATGCCAAAGCTTTTGTGAAAATGACATTTAAAAGCATTGGTGTAAATGACATGCTTTGGAAATAAATAGCATCCCAGCAAAATTTGAAGAAAGGGGTTCCATACGATGACGTGATTTCATGGCATCTTTTGCATTGGTTCAAACGAAGTCGTGAAATATCCGATGTTTTCATTATCATTTGAACCAATGCAAGGGAAGTCGTGAAAGATCCGATCTTTTCATCAGCATTTCAACACCCAATAGAGATGAATTATGTGTTTTTATTTATACACATTTTTCTAAATATATAAGATTAATTATTTAGAATAGGCTTGATGTGATCGGAGACTCGTAATCACAACCAACGTTGTTAAAACTCTCATCGTATTGATAATATGTGTGTTCGTTTACTCAAAACTTGTACAAATTGTTACTGGATGTTGTTCGTTTACTCTACAGTACGATGCAAAAAACCTTGGTCGTTTAAAAGAAGTTACTGGACTTGTAGAAATTTGTACAAATTATACGGGCATGTTTTAGCATTCACCTCTACACCTCACGTGTATCGAACACACCTAAAGCTGTTCTGCAACACACTTTACACCTAGTTGGGGTGTATTCCTCACACTGAAATGTTGATGGCGAGAGCTGAGTGAATCCTTATTTTTTAAAGAAAACAATTGAAAATTTCTACAAAAAAAACTGCATAGAACTAAAATTTATGGGTCGATTCCGTATTGCGAGGCGAGTCATGTCGCGTCGTCTATCGTTTCTGTGACTAAATTTAAAAAATGCACTACGTAAAGCGATAGAAAATAATCGTCGATAACAAGTTATCGGTGATGTAGCGGAGCGTTTTTTGTTTTGATTTCAATAAATTAGAAAAATATCAGAACAAGTTGTACACAAAAGTTATAGTTTTCTAAAATAATAAGCTCAGTGGAACTATTTTTTGATGATAGTGAAGAAGATATAGTTAACGTAGCATCTATCAGACGACACTTAAGAGATAAACGAACACACCTAATGTCATTGCAAAGGGTTGGTGAAAATAACATCCCAAAGCATTGGTGGAAATGACATGCCTAAGCATTGGTGAAAATTACATGTCAAATCATTGGTGTAAATGACATGCTTTGGATCCAAAAATGAATAGCATCTTTATGGGTCCACGCTCATATAAAATTCATCGATGAAGATGCTAAAGAGATGACATGCCGGATCACTTGCACTCATAATTGAATGGCATCTTTGGCATCGAACATTTTGCTGGGATCATTTGGGGGTCCACGCTCATATAAAATTCATCGATGAAGATGCTAAAAAGATGACATGCCAAATCACCCATGATTAAATGGCATCTTTGGCATCGAACATTTTGCTGGGTAATTTCATGAGCGGGGAACAATGTGTTCACAATATTTTCCATTGTTTAATTTTTTATTAATTAATTAATTTCTCGTTAGAGTCGAGTTTAATGACCGATAATTTCTTGCAAGTGAAATAACGTCAAATAAAATAAATAAATAATAAATAAAGTAAATAAAGTCAAATAAAATAATAATTCAATTAAAAACATTCAAATAAATTCAATAAAATTAAATTTAAATAAATTCATTTTATACAATTAATTCCATTTGTTTTATAATTTCAAAATAAATAAAATAAAATTAAAATAAATTATTTTTAATTAATTTCTCGTTAGAGTCGAGCTTAATGATCAATGATGCAAGTGAAAAAAGAAAGCCGAAGACTCAAACCCACCAACCCCCGTTATGTGACATGTTTCGCTGTAGATAGCAGCTCATCAGTAGGCAGCGGAATCCTATGCAAATGCATATATGGTTAGGATGGTCGTTGAGAGTATAAAACTTTCCACCTGAAATTTGTCAGTATAGGTCCACGTCTTCATATAGCCCCCATAGAACGGTACCTCCCGATTTTCGGTATTTTGAAAGTTGTAGCATCAATATCCCACCGAAATGACTGAAATTTGGTATATAGTCCTTGTTGGGGGTATAAAACTTACCACCTGAAATTTCTCGGTATAGTTTCACGTCTTCATATAGCCCCCATAGAACAATACCTCCGGATTTCTGGTATTTAGAAGGTTGTGGCCTCAATATCCCGCCAAAATGGCTGAAATTTGGTATTAAGTCTTCCTTGGGGGTATAAAACTTTCCACCTGAAATTTGTCGGTATAGGTCCACGTCTTCATATAGCCCCCATAGTACGGTACCTCCCGATTTTCGATATTTTGAAGGTTGTGGCCTCAATATCCCGCCAAAATGGCTGAAATTTGGTATTAAGTCTTCCTTGGGGGGTAAACAACTTTTCACCTAAAATTTGTCGGTTTAGGTTCAGGCCTTCATATAGCACCCATAGAACGATACCTCCCGATTTTCGGTATTTTCAAGGTTGTGGCCTCAATATCCCGCCAAAATGGCTGAAATTTGGTATTAAGTCTTCCTTGGGGGTAAACAACTTTTCATCTAAAATTTGTTGGTTTAGGTTCAGGCCTTCATATAGCCCCCCATAGAAGGATATCTCCCGATTTTCGGTATTTTGAAGGTTGAGGCTGTGGTTATACATTTCTCTATTTTATTGACTTGTCTGAAAAGAATTTTAAACAGAAAAATTTTACATACAAACATTTTGGTACCTATTATTCAAATATTTGTTGCATAAGGAAATATGTATGTAAAATGCATTCATTTTGCATATGCAAAAATTTATGCATTTTGCATAATTTTGCATATGTTATATGTATGTTTCGATTGCAATTTAATCAGAAGCCAAAAATGTGCCCAGTCCCAAAATTTGACATGAATCGGACCAAAAATAGGGGTTGCATAAAATTCCGCAGTTTACTCATCAGACAATCGGCTGTGAAGTGGCTTCTCTGTCATCGTCTCTTTGTGGAGTGGTTTCTCAAATGCAAGTTGTTTATTTTCTATTTTTATTCAATTTATTTTTTATTTTTTGTACTGTTATTTTTGACCTGTTGTGCCGTTAATCCTTTGTTTGGGTTATTTTGACTTAAGGCATTTCTTATTACATAATTCATTATTTTATTAAAGTATGTTTTGCGAAACACTCAGAAATTGTCGCTTATATTAATTTTGTCATCTGTCGTTTGTATCCAATTAAGTAACCAAAAAGTTTCTGCACATAAGCTAAAAATTAGTTAGTCATAATAATGTAATGCAAACTGTTTCCAGAGTAATTTGTTTTTGTAAAACAATAATAATAAAAAGGGAGACTTCTCTCGTATCAATGAGTGCACCCCGATTCATATTAGCTCAATGATATGGGACCTACTGTTTACCACCGAGTCCGAACGGCACCACTTGTAGAGAAGTTTTACAAGTTTTTAAAACAATAAGAGTCATATTTTTATCTAAATGCAAGTCACCAAACGGTGACTGGGTGCGATGCAAATGAGATAAAATTTGGGCATTTTGTACCGAATTTTGTACCATTTGGGAATTTTGTACCGAAAGTATTCCAGTGATATTATAGAAGAAGTCTATTATTAAATGTTGGAAAATATCGGACAACACTTCCGGTAACTCCCTCATAAGAGTTCAAAATTTTTACTATATTATTATAACCCCCATTATGATGAGTATTCTTTTGTTATAGTTTGGATTTACCGAACAGATTTATAGCGTTCCGGTTAACTTAAAGTTAAAAGTGATGATTGTATTTAAAGGAGGAGTTTCTTGTCATTAACTTTCAATGTGAAAATTATATTTTTAATGCCTCCAAATTAGTTTATTTTGCATTTTCAAATCCATCAGATAGTAAAAGAACACATGTAATAATGACCCTAAGTCTTCTTTTGTTATAGTTTGGATTTACCGAACAGATTTATGGCATTCCGGTTAAGTTAAAGTTAAAAGTGATGATTGAATTTCAACGAGGAGCTTCTTGCCATTAACTTTCAATGTGAAAATTATATTTTTAATGCCTCCAAATTAGTTTATTTTGCATTTTCAAATCCATCAGATAGTAAAAGAACACATGTAATAATGGCCCTTAGAGTTATTCGATGATCGTTTGGAAATTTTCACCCAAAATATTTCTTGTGGTGCTGTTTACAGTGATGTTATATACGATATCTTATTAGAGACAACCTGGAGGCCTTCCTACAGCAAATCCTAATGTCTCTTGTAGAATACAAGGAAGCCAACTTATAGAAGAGGAAAAGACTTTCTTATATAATTCCTTGTTATATTCTTCTATAGCAGACCAACTGATATAATGTCCACAATACATGGATATTTTTAAAATGTATGCCTCGTAACAACTCTGAGCTTTTACTAGCGACCAAAACATAATGAGCGACATCTATACAATTTTATTGGTACAACATCTTGTCATGTTAAGACAAGAATCACTGCCTTTAAGTTAGTACACAAACCAGAATGAAACATACTATTTGCAAAGACATACAATAGATGTCGTTTGTGAACATACAGCTCGCTCCTCCCCGCTCTCTTCAAGAATTCTATTTAATTTTCCGAAAAATTTTTACGTGTGAGTTCAGACTATCGGACATTTTGTTTGTCGTTGCCATATTGTTCGTATTGTTTTGCTTGAAAAAAGCAAAAACAATTTTCATTTCAGTTGAAATGACGTTTAGCCGATTTGTCTATTGCTGTTCAAGCTACAAACAGATTTTTGTGCGGCATTTAGTAACACGTGAAGTTCGCTGCTTATCTCTTCAAGCCACCAGCATGTCTCTCAACGAAGCCAAGAAAATCGCCGCTTATCGTGCTGTGGACGAGTGGGTTAAAAACAAAACCGCTGTGGGCATTGGAAGTGGCTCAACAGTTGTTTTTGCTGTCGACCGTTTAGCTGAACGTGTTAAAAACGAAGGCTTGGAGGTGGTATGTGTACCCACCAGTTTCCAAGCACGTCAACTAATTGTCGAGAATAATTTAGTGCTGGGTGATCTTGATCGTTATCCCGAACTGGCGGTTGCCATAGATGGTGCTGATGAGGTGGACAAAGATATGGTCCTAATCAAGGGTGGTGGTGGCTGCTTGCTGCAGGAGAAAATTGTTGCCTCATGTGCTGAGAAACTTATCATCATTGCAGATTATACCAAGAATTCTCAAAAATTGGGAGAACAATACAAGAAAGGTGTTCCCATTGAAGTTGTTCCCATGGCGTATGTGCCGGTTCGCGATAGAATACAAAAACTTTTCGGTGGTGAATTGAAGTTGCGTATGGCAGTGGCCAAGGCTGGACCTTGTGTCACGGACAATGGCAATTTCATCTTGGATTGGCATTTCCCAGCCAGTGCAGATTTTAATTGGTCGGAGGTGAATAGAGATTTGTTATTAATTCCTGGTGTTGTGGAGACAGGGCTGTTTGTTAACATGGCTACCAAGGCTTACTTTGGTATGGCTGATGGTTCTGTTAAGACCCAGGAGAAGTGAATTGGTGTTCATGTAGAAATTTAAGTTACTCTGAGAGTCTCGTGCCCCCCTTATGTTTAAGTCAAAGTCCATTCTGCCATATTTTTTTACAAAATCACAAATAAATTTCTATACCTTTTATAAACCTCCCAAGAGAGTGATAAGCTCTCAAGGTCAAATGTAAAATTCTGTTTGTTGTTATTGGTTCTTGTGTAGCTCTATTTGGGGTTTTTGCTGATTAAGAATGCTAATATATTTTATTGGAACTTGACTAGAGATGGCAGAAAGTCTTGGGGTCTTTTACAAGAAGAGCTATGAATCTGCTATCAGAAGACCTTGGGGTCCTCCATTAGAAGACTCTGTTGTCTTCTATAAGAATACCTTGTTGAAACACCTTTGTATAAGGAGAACATGGGTTTTCTAAATGAAGACTTGCGGTCTTCTACAAGAAGTTCTTTTGACGTTCCATTAGAAGATCTTCTATAAGAAAATCTTTGGGTGTTCTATTAGAAGACCTTGGAGCTATGGGTCTTATATTAGAAGACCTTGGGACCCTCTATTAGAAGACTATAAATTTTAAATTCATAAATATTATTTCGTTTTTCTTGTGGTGGTTGTTGTTGGTTTGCTTTACAAAGTCTTTTCGTTAAGGTTTATAAACTAAATACAAAAACATATATATATTAATACAAAAATCGTAATCCTACTAATATCTCACTCGTGGATATTTTACGTATGATATATTACCAGCATCATTTTTTTGCTGTAGGTCCAGCAGATTTGTTCTTCATCTTACGTTCTGTTTCATCTTCTTTTAACTTAACTAAAAGGACTTTTTATTGCGACCAGGCATAATACTATTCTTCAAATAGTTAAAGAGTGACAATAAACCTTGTTTTTTGCCACGTGAAAAGTAGTTACTAACTACATCCTGATCACCAGTTAAATGGCTATCATTCACAGTGGTGGGTAAGACATTATCGTTTGCACTTAGGGAAACGAATAAAGCAAAGGGAACCATCCATAAGCAAATGGTGAAATAGGCCAAAATCTGTAACAACAAAGAAATGTGAATATAACTAAAGCTCAGTAACTGGAAGAATCTTTAACATACCTGTGTAAATGGATAATACACCGAGGTAAAATATTGAAAAGCCAACAAATGATTGGCTATCAAGCACAACACTGTACCAGCAAAGGGCAACGATAAGAATTTAATGAAGGGAAAGTTACTCATGATCGTCAGATGGAGTAGTTGTGTAACAAATCCCATTATAATCATACTCCATGGTAGTTCATCACAGAATATAAACATAACATAGACAAACATGGTAAAGCTAATCATCATTAAGATCATTTTTCGCGCCGCACTTGTGTATTCCTCTACCAATTCGGCTATATAGTATAATCCTGCGGCTAGAGACAAGAACAAGAAAAAAACATTAGCATAACTTATAACTTCCCCATTCAGATTAGATTTAGAGTTGTGGGTTTGCTCACCAATCGATATGGTTACAAAAACAATTTGAAACACCAGTGCTATCCAACTTAAAATATACATAAAACCCATGATTAATTTTGTTTAGAAAGGCTTGGTTCTCATTCACGACACCACACAGGCAATCGAAGCAGGTCGCCACGTCGTTGTTGTTTTGTCAAATTATGTTATTTAAACTAATACAGCAGCTGTCGTTTATGTAATAACACAAACTATTTTGCCTATATGTTATATTGTTTAATTTTAACGAATTTGTTTAATAAAAAACACCCTTTCCTAAAAGAAATAAAGAAGGCGGTTGAGACGGCTGTCGCTGTAAATAACTGAAACGTCATCATCAGCTGTATGTGTAGAAACAAGTGGTAAAGAGAAAACGACCAATAAAGACTGAAATAAAAACAAAATCGTATGTGAAATATAAGTTGTGTTCCTTTAGCTTTGTTCCTTAACTAGGCGTTTACACATGGTAGAACAAGAAAAGGTAGCAGCAATACCCAGCTGACTGAACTGGGTTGTAGTGTTAGTGTCAAATTCCATACGACATTTTATGTATTTATTTCTATGTTCAATGTATATTAGGGATATATATTTTTGAAGAACAAATTTATTCATCAGAAAAAAAAACTATTTCCCATAAAGACGGCTTCATATCATTGACATGTAACCTCCTCCAGGTCCGAACGACATGTCGCACACTAAAACACCGCTTATAGAGGCGGTACAATATTTGTTAATATGTGTGGTATTTTGTTAAACTTGAAAAGAATAAAGCCCTAATAAACATGTGCTTTTTTGTTTTCAAAAGCAAATGATTGAAACAGCTTCTCTTTTTTTCAATGAATTACCAGCGACCCGACACATTTTTGCAAGTATTCTACTTTCTGTGAGAAATTATGCATTTAGTGGAATGATATGGAAACATTCAAATTGAAAATCTAACGAGTTTTCATTCATGTTTTCCAAAATATTCAATCAAATGTGAAAAATTATTAGTTTTTTAAATTCCAATAATTTATAGACATTTCCTTGTTTTGTTTACATTTACGTTGACACTAAGGTTTACAAACAAAAACAAATTTCAATGTGGTTGTTGTTGAGTTGTATTTGTTGTAGTATTAACTTTACCTTATATTTGTTCTACCATGGCGTTTACACCAGACAGTTTGTCTTCAAATACAACTCTGATTTACTAACACATACATACATTTGTCGGCTGTCTCCCAGCTGTCCATAATTTGTTCACAGACAGCTGGGATAACAAATTTTTGACATTTTTTGTAAAAATAAGTGAGACAATAGCTGTGTTCCTTTACTTACCTGAGGTTACCATTTTTCCCATTTGTTACCATTTTTAACATGCAAAGCGTTCCTTAACCCCGAAAAGTGGCAAAACTGGAAGCAATTTTTAAGAGAGTGAGAGGGGAGAGAGAGCGAAAATGGCTTTCTCTTCTACCACAGGCTACCAGCAAAATTTCTGCAGGTAGAAAATGGCAGAACTGATTTTTCGACTTTTGTTTGACGATTATTTCACAAAATGGACGAAAAACCGAAGAAAAAGTCGAACACTGACAACACTAAATTAAAAACTGTGAAATAAAAGACGAAAATTGATTTTTTATGTTTCTTTTTGACATTGCTGCCAGATATACCATTTTTCCGTTCCTTTACTTTTCTGGTAAAAATGTTCATGAGAGAGCAATTTTGACACTTTTCTCTTTTACCACCCTTACCATTAAAAAAGTAAAGGAACAAAGCTAATAATTGAAATGTGTTGAAAACAAAAGAACACGAACAAAAACAAAATATGTGAACGGAAAACAAAAAGAAATCGACGTTTTTCATTCATAATTTTACAACTGTTTTTGCAGTTGTCTGGACGCCTACGTCACGCAGGCAAGTTTTGGGGTTTTGACATTCAATACATGTACTCAACTGTCCTGTCATGTGTAAACGCAGGGTTACGTTAAAAAAGTTTTACACAACATCTTTCGATGTAGTCCAATGCTTGGTTTACATTCGGCGTCGTTTCGTGATTTCGGAGGCGTTTCGTGATTTCGCGCGGAATCAAGCAGAATTTATCATGATTTCGCGTACAAAAATGAAATCATCTCATTTCGTGATTTCAGCGAAATCAACATCGAAATCACAGTACACATGATATACAACCCTGTTTTTGCCTAAAAAAGTACCAAAAGTTGCAACACTTTTCACGTATCACAATAAACAAGGTAGATGTGCGAATTGCTGCAACAAAAAATGTTAGTATCAAAATTTGTAAACAATGTGAAAAATATTAAATTACTTTGTTAAAATGCTATTTTTCATTGTGTTCCCGTACTTTTTAGTGGTTATGTTAGAAAAAAGAGCGAATTTTCAAAATTAATGGTAATGTTAGAAAACAGAGCGAATTTTCAAAAACTGCTTCCCCATACAAATTTCTTAAAAAATACGGGAACGGAAAAATGACGGAAGTCGCAAAAAGTCCAGCAGAAATGTCAAAATCAACGTATCAGTTATAATATTAGATAGCAATGAACATATGAATATGCTTGCTGCTAGTTTCTACTAGGCCAAAATTGTATGACAGAAAACAGGAGAAGAGGGTGTTATTCGGCGCTATTTAAAGATAAGTGCAAGTCTTGCTAGATTTCGGAGTACGGTAACGCATTTTTAGCATTAAACGGGAAAACTACTGCAAGTACTAATATTTTGTAGGTTCTGAGCACAACTTTTATCTATCAAAATTTATTATGATGTCTCAACTTTACTTTGTTGTTGTTTTTTCGACCTTTTTTTGTTCGCCATAGAAATAAGTATTTTTTTCAAGCTCGAGGTCAATATATCAATTATCTTTATTGTTCGATATTTCGCAATTCTTTGAATTGCATCTTCAGGAAGATAAAATTGCAAAAAACACGTCAAGAAATAGGCTTAAAATATTTACTTAAAACTAAGGTAACATCACTACCACCGTCAGCTGTTGTATCTCAACGATAAAATAATTTTTTTATTTTTTTCATTTGTTAGTACTATACACAATTAATACGATATATAGATAATTTTTACGATAATTTTCCAAATAAAGTTGTAAAGTTCTATATAGTCGTATATTTTTGATGATTAATTCAATTTACAATAATTTGTTTTGAAAATTCATGTTCGATCAGCTGCGCATATGCATGTACCTTTATCATTGTGATATGTTTGAAATCAACAAAAAATAAGTGTAAACACCGGTGTGTATTACAGTATTTCGTGAAATCCAGTGGATTTTGGAGCGCAAGTGTAAACTTGACACAACAGAGTTATGAAAAATGCACTCAGTTCGATACATTTTATAAGCAGTTGCTGTAGAGATCCCTACACATTTCTTCAAAAGATAAACAAGAGTGAATACATTTCGAAGAATTTGTTATAAAATAAAGAAATAAAAACTTCAGTTGCGAACATTTTTGCGGTAATTCACGAGACGGAAATTTTTAATGGAGTGGAGTTAGAGTCCATGTCGAAAGCTGAACTAGTGATAGGAAGGCAACATAAAAAATTTAGGATGATGAAAGAAAATCAGTTGCGCTTGGATTAAATCAGGAACGGAGGAAGTAAGCTCAAATGTGATTGAATTCAATGGAAACTTTTTTTAATTTGTGTTTATATAATAAAGTTCTTTGTGTTCTTGTTTTACACAAATAATGAATGCATTTTATTTATTCTGGGATATTTTGCATTAGCTTGCATTTTTACTGCATCTTTAGATTGATTAAAAACACAATCCGAAGAGTGCCTTTAAATTCAATCCAAACTACTACATCGAAAGCTGTGATTTGGATCGAAAACGGAGTGCATCCTAGCTGTGTGCTGTGGAAGCAAAATAGAGTGCAACCTAGCTGCGCGCTCTCTTGTAAAATTCATAAGTGAATTCATAGGGAAAGATGTACTCCAACGGCAAATGTACTGTACACTTGTAGTGATTCAACTGCATGCAAACTTTTTGCTGGGGAATAAATAAAAAGGATTTATTATTTGTGTAAAACAATAATACAAAGAGCTTTATTATATAAACACAAATTAAAAAAAAGTTTCCATTAAATTCAATCACATTTGAGTTTACTTTCACCGTTCTCCAATTAATCCAAGCGCATCTGATTTTGCTTCATCATCCTAAGAGTTTTTTATGTTGTCTTCCCATCACTAGTTCAGCTTTCGAAATGGACTCCAATTTTTAGTTTTAGCAATTTTAGTTTGTATTTCGTTATTTTATAAAAAATTCTTAGAAATGTATACACTCCCTCTTATTTTTTGATTTAGCCAGCGACGGGTAGGGATCAATCAACTGCTTATAAATTGTATCCAACGGAGTGCATTTTTCATAACTCCGTGTGGACTGCATCGAAGGATGTTGTGAAATCATAACTCCACATGCACAACTTCCAAAATTTTTTGCTGGGTACATTTGCCGTTGGAGTACATCTTTTCCTATGAATTCACTTATGAATTTTACAAGAGAGCGCGCAGCTAGGATGCACTCCATTTTGCTTCCACAGCACACAGCTAGGATGCACTCCATTTTCGAGCCAAATCACAGCTTTTGATGTAGTGTTTTGGATTGCATTTAAAGGCACTCTTCGGACTGCATTTTTAATCAGTCCAAAGATGCAATTAAAATGCAAGCCATTGCGAAATATCCCAAAATAAATAAAATGCATTTATTATTTGTGTAAAACAAGAACACAAAGAACGTTATTATATAAACACAAATTAAAAAAGTTTCCATTGAATTCAATCACATTTGAGCTTACTTTCTCCGTTCTCGACTTAATCCAAGCGCATCTGATTTTCTTTCATCATCCTAAAGTTGTTTTATGTTGCCTTCCCATCACTAGTTCAGTAGTGGGATTCTGTAACTCATTTTTGCTGTTATCGATAATTGTCGGTAAAATTAAAATGCTTATAATTTCGATAATTAACGAAATTTTTCGGTAAGTAAACGATGAATAAAAAGTAGTCGCTAGCCTCTACCGACACAGACAGTGATTCCACCTGTTCTTTATGTTTTTAGTCATAATTTTGCGAATTAATGTTACCGATTTTTGTCGGTAACAGCAAGCATGAGTTACAGAATCCCACTACAGCTTTCGATATGGACTCCAACTCCACTCCATTAAAAATTTCGGTCTCGTGAATTGCCGCAAAAATGTTCGCAACTTAAGTTGGTATTTCTTTATTTTATAACAAATTCTTCGAAATGTATACACTCTTGTTTATCTTTTGAAGAAATGTGTAGGAATCAACCAACTGTTTTTTTTCTGTAGGGATCTCCACAGCAACTGCTTATAAAATGTATCGAACAGAGTGCATTTTCATAACTCTGTTGCAAGATCTATTTAACAGGTCACGTAAGTAGCACAAATACAACTCAGTTTTTGCCAAAAATTCTTCAATATGTCAAAACGTTTGTTTACGTTTTCATACAATTTATTCACAATAACAAAAAATTTGACAGATTGAAACCAATCATCTGGTCATTTTACGCCACCTTATTATTTCATCATGCTCTGTTGGACTACATCGAAAGATGTTGTGAAATCATAACTCCAATTGTACAACTTCCAAAATTTTTTGCTGGGACACAAAACCGAAAAGGAGCGAAATGTCTATTTATTTCAATGAATTTTAGGTTAGGGGTTTTTATTCCGATAGTATCGATAAGCAAAACTATCTATCGACATTGAATTTTAAGAAAACAATTTAAGCTGTGTTCTTTTACTTACCTGAGGTTACCATTTTAACCATTTGTTACCATTTTAACCTGCAAAGCGTTCCTTAACCCCGAAAAGTGGCAAAACTGGAAGCAATTTTTAAGAGAGTGAGAGGGGAGAGAGATCGGAAATGGCTTTCTCTTCTACCACAGGCTACCAGCAAAATTTCTGCAGGTAGAAAATGGCAGAACTGATTTTTCGACTTTTGTTTGACGATTATTTCACAAAATGGACGAAAAACCGAAGAAAAAGTCGAACACTGACAACACTAAATTAAAAACTGTGAAATAAAAAACGAAAATTGATTTTTTATGTTTTTTTCTGACGTTGCTGCCAGACCTACCATTTTTCCGTTCCTTTACTTTTCTGCTAAAAATGTTCATGAGAGAGCAATTTTGAACAATTTTGACACTTTTCTTTTTTACCACTCTTACCGTTAAAAAAGTAAAGGAACAAAGCTTTAATATATTAAGCCAAAAGTCTTCGTATGTGACGAGGCCGTTAGGTAACCAACTATTTATCTGTTCCAAAACCTGTAGTGCGATTCTCTAACTCATTTTTTGAGTTACCGACAAAAATCAAAACTGACAATGTGTACCCAGCTTAATAGCCCGTTTCCACGGTACGTCGTTCGTTCTCTATTCGTTGTTCGACCCATAACAACGAATAAATTACTTATTTCCCCACACAAAATTCTATGAACGAACGACGATTTTTCTACGTTGTTTGATTAGAAATACTCTCTGAACGACGAATAAATATGTCCCATCCCTAACAAATGAGAGAATTTATCGAAAAAAATAATTATGACATGTCTAAATTCAAAATTGAAAAATTTGTTGAAAACACAAACATTTTTAGAAAAAAGCAAAAAGATGAATGAAAATTAATGAACTAAACATTTTATACAGATGCAAAAGGAAGATGGTTGTGTCTCCCTCTTAATTCCACACACATTTCTTGTCCATTAGTTCCAAATTGCGTAAAAAATCAGAAACAAAAAGGAAACAAATAACTGAAAGTCTGTATACACAAACATTGTTTTGACGTGTCTCTCTCTCTTTAATTTTGAAAATAGAAACATATAAAAATATATTGAAAATACAAAATTATTCAGAATTTATGGAAAAAATGAATGAAATGTGTATAGTTAAATATAAAAGATACATTTGGAGGAAAGTCTATTGCTTTTCCTATTCATTTAATGTATATTTTATGTGTTTTCGGTTAAAATTTTCGTGAAAACAAGGAAACAAATTTGAAGGAAATTTTGTTTATGTTTCTGTTAATTACGAATGGTGTCGTGGAAACGGGTTAATTCGTGTACGTCGTTCGACAGGCGAACAACGTAATTGAAACGCTCGTGTGAACATGACATAAAACGCAAAATTATGAATGAAAATTTCGAATAAAAGTTGACAATACTGTTGTTATCGGTAGAACTTTGGGACTACTTCTTAGGGGAACTTTACACGGTATGTTTTTTACATATGAGTTGTCACTTCTCCAATACAAAATGTATATGCAAAGTGACAACTCATATGTAAAATACATATCGTGTAAAGTACCCATTATTGGTCGCCAACTTACCGAAAAATTTCGTTAATTACCGAAATTATAAGCATTTTAATTTTACCGATTTTTGTCGGTAACTCAAAAAATGAGTTAGTCCCGGGCCACACTACAGTAATTTCACTGAAATTTTGATATGAAATTATGCGTCTCTAGATCGACGTCCACAGTAGAGTAAAATCATAAAATTGCTGTAGTGGGGAATTCGGTTTAAGAACACCTAATTTCATGAAATTTTTTAATGAAATTCACGCTAGTGTGGACCGGGACTTAAGGCCTGCGTACATAATCTGCCTCGCCTGCAGGCCTTAAAGGCCTGCGTACAGAAGCTGCTTCGCCTGGTTGCCTTGCTTTCCTACTTCATTTCTGACATAATAAAAATAAAAGAATAAAGAAGGCCGAGAAAATTTCGAACTGGGTTGCCCTTTTCTTTTTTATTCTTTTATCAGAAGTAAGCAAGGTAAGCAGGCAAGGCAGCTTATGTACGCAGGCCTTTAGAGAGTCGCACTACTGGAAGGATCTACAAATGTTTACAACGATAAAAATTTTTCTTGCTTTCCTTTATCGTAAAAATAGTTATGTGTGTACTCTCCGGAACTCTTTAACTTATACCATTCTGAAATTCCACACCCCTCCAGACGACATAGAGATCGTAATGTATGCGGATGTTACTAAATCCAGGTTTATGTAAACGCACTGTTAATCGACGCGTTTTATGAAAATATGTTTGATGTAAATGCTACTAAAGTATTGTACACATTGACAAGCAAAACTGACAGTCATCGAGGTCTATTTCGTGAATATCAAAGCCTAACTGAAAAATTTCTTTTGTAATCTCTAAATAATACCGTAAATATTGTATTTCAAACTTTTTTAGCTATGTCTCAATTTACATAAGGCGAGTTTACTTGCGGCAATTCTCAGTTTGATGGAGAGAGAGGTGAGGTATATGGTAACCCTTTGCCTCTCAACACCCTCTCTCACCCACAAACTGACAATTGCCGCAAGTAAAATGGCCTAATGTAAATTGGGACTAAATAAAAGTTGTTATTTGCCGGAAAATTGTTCTAAAAGTACGTTGACTGTCAGTTTTGACTGTTAGTGTGTACTCCCCTTTATGGTGGTTTATCGATCGATTAAATATCGATAACTGCAATTTCCAATTTCGATTTGTACAAATTGAATCTATTGATCCCTGGAAATTTCATTAGAATGCGAAAACAGCGTGAAGCGGACAAACATTTTTTATTTTCGCGAAAATTACAAGCAAAATATTTTCCTACGTACAAAAAAGAATTTAAAAGGATATTGAAAAAAATATACAAACAATATTGAAGCAGACAATTGTTGTAACAACAAAAGAGTAATAACAATTTGTGCTAAACTCTGAAACAACGGAAGATTTTTTGCAAAGTAAAATAATTTCTCGAAACAGTCGGAAAAAAACGAATCGAAAGAAAGAAAAACGTGTTAGTTGTGAAGCAGCAGCCAAAGATAGAAAGAAATTGATAAAAGTACAGAACAACAAGGAACAGAACTGTTCCAAAAAGAAAGAAGAAAAAATTGGACAAGAGTGGTCAAGAAATTTGCGGTGGTGTGCATTCAGTGAAGCATTAAAAAAGGAAAGCTTGGTGGAATTTGTTTTTTTTAGTGTTGAGTGTTAGGTTAGAAACGAATACGCATTTTTGCGGATAAAAAAGAAACAAAAAACGAAAGTGAGTGGCTAGCCTAGCCTGTGATTGAAGACAACGACTGTATAACGGAAAGAAATAAAAAGTATGACAAACAATACAATGGAATTGCCAACACAAGAAGGTGAAGGTGGTGAGGGGGAGCAACAACAGCAGCAGCCAGCAAACAATAACACAACAACGGCCAATGTACAGCCGCAAGCACAACAAATAGCGGAAGAAGAATCTTTGTCAAATGGTGGAGAACAACAGCAACAGGCAAATGAAAATATGGAAGTGGATCATGATGAACTGCAAGGAGCAGCAGCCGCAGCACCAAATGAAGATGAACAACCACCTGCTGCCAATGGCAACGATGCTGAAGATGAACAACAACCTGCTGCCAATGGTGGTGGTGGTAATGATTCAGATGCTGAAAATGGTGATGATAATGTCCCCGCCGCTGAACCCTTTTATGGTTTCGAAGAACCGAATTTAGAGGAAAAAGATATGCCTCAACTATTGCAATTTTGGGAATCAAAGCATACTCAGTCGGGATTTGATCCAGTACCGATATTAAAAAGGTAATTTGTTTTTGTAATTGTGAAATTGTTTTTAATTATCTTACGATTTGTGATTGTGACCAACCAATGAGTGTGAGTGTATCGCATAATTAGTTGATTGTATTTGTAGGTTTTTTAAGGCAATGATGATGTGACGTATGGTGTCTCTCTAATCAATAACAAACCAAAAAAGCAATCGTGTGAAAAATCCGTACATAGAAGTGGGTTGTGTTAGGCAAGAGAAAGGTGATAAAGGAATGGGGGAACTGACACGTTCATCGTTTCGAGAAATTCACAAATTTGTAAATATCATACTCATACTTGTAGATATGTGGTTGGTATTTTGTCAATGTAGACGGGGCAACTGTCAAAAGGCAACTCCTTCTGGTACATTCCTTCTCGAGGATCGATTTGAAATTTTCACAGAAGGACGCCCTTGGTACAAAATACAAAATGTTCAATGCGGAAGTCCATTTTTTCTCAGAATAAAGCTTAAAAGTTTAGAAGGTGTTTTGGGTGAAATGCCTTAACAAATTACAAAATCCGCTAAAAAATTTAATGGTTTTGTGGCCTTCCTTGTAATATATATGGAATCTATATTGTATTGGTCAGCTTTCATGTCATCGTACCATGGCCCATATCTCGGGAAATATTAGACTTCCGTAAGATAACATGTAAATTGTTTTAATCAGGACACCATGTGATCTAACTTTGGGAAATATATTAACATATACCGTGAGAGGGTTTAAGCCAGATTTAAGCTCAAAATTCTGTCTCTACAGAGTAAGCTGTAGGGTAAAAACAAGTAGATGAGCTGCAAATCACGTTCCTGATCATATTGGTTTTCGTTTAGTGGTTCTTTATGTGTTCTATATTCCTAATCTCAGATCGGAGGAAGACTATAAATAAAAACACCCCTATATTAAATGTTTAACAATATTAAATTTTATTTTAAATAATTCTTTTTATTTCAGATTGGCCGAGATTTTCGAAAAGGAAAAAGAAATTTATATGCGTAAAGATCCAGATCCATTCGATGAACGTCATCCGTATCGAACAGATCCTAGTTGTCAATTTGGGTTTTTGCTCAAACAATTGTTTCGCAAGGACATTTTCATGAAGAAGGTAATCTTAGCTCTATTTAAATCACAAATATACCTTTAATTACTACTTTTTTCTTACTCTCTCTCTCTCTCTCTCTCTTGCAGCTCGTCAATGATTACTTACGCGACAATTACTTTACCCGGCAAAATGTACAAAAAAGTTCACTAGAATTGAATATTTTGGCCTTACGCCTTATATTAGTGATTATGCCAGGATTGGAGACATCGGCTGTGTTTCAGGTTGAATTTGATAATTTAATAAATCGTATCTATGGCTGGGCTGAAGATAGTATTGAACCGTTACAAAGTTATGCCACTGGTCTGTTGGCAGCAGCCATGGAAGTAACTGATATTGCTGTGACCTTTAGGGAAATGAATACTCGGCTAGTACCGAAAATGATAAAGAGACTACATATGTTGCAGGCAATACATAAAAGTAAGTGAAACAACATTTAAACCATTAAAATCTCTAATAATCTTCTCGTCTTCCCACTCTAGCCATCCTTCAACCCACCAACACGAATGAATCGATCAACAATTCTATTGATAGTGAAGCTGGTCTTAATAACTCCACTGCCGGTGTTGAGCGCATCTTGCCGTCTTGGATGGCTGGTTCGGCACCACAATCTCCCCAGCGTTTAGATGATAGCGCAGCAAGTGGACGCTGTCAAAATAGCAGTGCTATAGATACATTTGTGAATGCTTCAAATTTATCAACTCTACTGGAAAATAGTCGTGATGCTTTTCCCACGGGTAGTGGTGGACGTTATTATAAGAAAATGTACATCCCCATACATCCACCGTCGGCTGAAACCAGTCAAATGCTGATATTACGTTATCTCACAACAATGGGTGAATATCAAGAATTTTTGGGTTTGATATTTGAACACAATGCCATGCAATTGATATTTGGTTATATTGAGAATTTGGATCGTCGTGATACATGTCTGGCCTTTGAGGCGTTAAAGTATTTGGCATCATTGCTGTGTCACAAAAAGTTTGCTTTGGATTTCATAACACATGGTGGTCTAGAGGTGAGTTTGGTTTATAAATAACATTTAACAAATATTTTTGTGTCTTTTTTTAATTCCCCAAAAAGTTTGAAAATTCCACGTTTTTTGGTGTATTTGAATTGCTCAAAAATTATTTTAGAAGTTCAAAAAAGTTTTAAAAGTGCATGTTTTTTGGTGCATTTGAATAGCCCAAAAATTATTGTAAAAGTTCACGTTTCTATGGGTATTTGAAGTGCCCAAAAAGTCTTTTTAAAGTCCACGTTTCTTGGGATATTTGAAGTGCCCAAAAAGCCTCTTAGGGGTATTCGATGCCCCCAAAAAGTTTTAAAAGTCCAAAAAAAAAAAATCTTTTAAAAATTGAAGTTTCCCTTGCTCTGTGGATCCCCAAAATTTTTTTAAAAATTCAAGTTTCTCTTGCTCTGTGGATCCCCCAAAAAATATTTAAAAAATTCAAGTTTCTTTTGCTCTGTGGATGCCCCAAAAAATCTTTTAAAAATTCAAGTTTCTTTTGCTCTGTGGATGCCCCAAAAGTTCTTTTAGAAATCTACGTTTCTTCTGCTCTATGGATGCCCCAAAAGGTCTTTTAAAAATCCACATTTCTTGTGCTCTATGGATGCCCCAAAAATTGTTTTAAAAATTCACGTTTCATGGGCTCTATGGATGTCCCAAAAATTGTTTAAAAATCCACGTTTCTTGTACTCTATGGATGCCCCAAAAATTGTTTTAAAAATCCACGTTTCTTGGGCTCTATGGATGCCCCAAAATTTGTTTAAAAATCCACGTTTCTTGGGGTCTGTGGATGCCCCAAAAATTGTTTTAAAAATCCTCGTTTCTTGAGCTCTATGGTTGCCCAAAAAGTCTTTTCAAAATCTACATTTCTTCGGCTCTACGGATGCCCCCAAGAAATCTTTAACAAAAAATGTTTCTTCGGCTTTATGGATGACCAAAAAAGCCACATTTGTAGGTTTATTGTTAACAAATCTTTAAGAAATCCCTTCATTTTTGGGATCATAATTTCTTTTATAATACACTTCTTGCGTTCCAAAATTTCTTCCAAAAATCTATAAAATACAATTTTATTTTCCAGCGCCTATTGAGAGTTCCTCGCCCGAGTATAGCTGCTACAGGTGTTTCTATAACCCTGTACTACTTGGCCTATTCCGAAGATGCCATGGAACGTATCTGTACAATGCCAAAATATATTATTACAGATTTAGTTAGATATGCCCTATGGATTCTGGGACATTCATATGACTCAGGCAAATGTCATGCCACCATGTTCTTCGGCCTGAGTTTTCAATTTAAGGTTATGTTAGATGAATTTGATGCTCAAGATGGTTTAAGGAAACTATACAATGTGGTAAGTATTTTTTTCCAATTTACACGTGCAACAACAACATTTACCAAAATATTTTTTTCCCAATTTACCAAAATATTTTTTTCCAATTTACACGTGCAACAACAACATTTACCAAAATACTACTGCAGTTCCCTACTTTATATGCCTCCTATTAACAATTCCCCTTCTTTTTGCAGATATCCGTTTTGAAGATTTTAAATCCATCCAATAACGATGATGACAATAACGAACTCAATGAAGATGTTGAATGTGCCTCACGTCAAATTGTGCGTCATGTTTGTGTGGCTCTCAAGCGTTATATGGAATCCCATTTATTCTATAAATACAACAATTTTATGTGTCAACAATTTCCGGTGTCAAGTGAATATAATCGCAATATAACAAAGGCCACCAAGACCACAATGGAACAGATTAATGAGCAAATTCGCAACTTACAAGAAAACACTTCAGTGAGGGCCCACTGGGCTCCAGTAGATCAACTCTTAAAGCTGGGTGGTATAACGTTGCTGCTGAAAATTATTGCCTTTTCCTATGATTGGAATAACAGTGGACGTTCCGAAACTGTACGTTCTGCCCTGGATGTGCTTTCCATATGTTGTGTTATACCACGGGTCTATGCAACCTATTGTGATATTTTGGAATTGCCGGCAATTGTTACCACATCGGGTATTTATTCGATTTTGGGTGCAGCCGCTGGTGATATTGTACCTGATGCAGATGTCCAAAAGTCGGCTTTGGCTGTGCTGTGTAATTGCGTGTGCTCGCCCATAGCGAGGGTAAGTAGGAGAATGGGGTTTGATTCAATTGTGATATGATTCAAATTTCAATATATTTTGTTTCTTTTGTTTGCAGAAAGAACCCAACACCTTGATAAAATGTTTTGGTTCTTCCAAAAAGTCCAAACACAACAACAAATACAGTGAAGAACTGGTGGAAAAGGTATGGGAATCGGTGTGCTCCAACAATGGCATTATTGTATTGCTCTCGTTGATGCAAATTAAAACACCCATAACGGATGCTGATTGCATACGCGGCATGGCCTGTCGTGCCTTGGCCGGCTTGGCACGTTGGGAGAGGGTTAAACAAATCATTGGCAAATTGCCGCTCTTTGCCAGTGGCCAAATACAAACATTAATGCGTGATCCCATACTCCAGGAGAAACGCGCAGAACATGTCATTTTCCAAAAATATGCCCTAGAACTTTTGGAACAGGTATCGGGTAAAGCCAAACCGTTTAGCCATCAATTGGATCCTTCATTGGCCAACATACACAAGGCCAATGTCATTGCCCAAACGAAGATCCAATACAATGAACATCAACTCTATCAGCTAATATATGAACACTTGGAATCAAAGGGTCTGACACAAACAGCGGCTATGCTGCAAAAGGAAGCCAACATACAATTACCCTCAACCACAATGAAAAGTTTCCATCAATCACCATTTGATTACAAGGTTATGCCTACCAGTTCAATTGCCAGAAATCGTTTGAGATCACGCATGCAAGATGTTAATCAGGCCATTAATAGTGCAACAGCCAGCAGTAATTCTAACACAAATACCTCAGCACCTAACAATGCATCGACAAATTGTACATCTTCATCTGTCAATGGTAAGGATGGCCTCAATGACAGCTTTTCCGAAGATCAAGTGATGAACTCAGTTACACCCATTAAATTGGTTAAAAAGACTGATAAGGTGGCACCCAGTTTAGCTTCAACAACAGCGTCAAATTTAAACAGCACAGGTTCTGCAGCTAAATCATTGCAGAAACAAATTTCCGTCATTGATCCCAATAGTATGATGATGGATATCAGCTCCCCACCACAATTCTCGAATAATGTTACCCTAAGTACCATTGTCACAGAGTATCTAACAAATCAACATGCCCTTTGCAACAATCCCATGACAACGTGTCCACAGTTTGATTTGTTAACACCCCACAAGTGTCCCGATCCTAAGCCAAATCGTATATTGGGTGATAATTTAAATGTGGCCACACGTTTCTCGAGATCACAAGATGGTTATAACACAAGACGTCTTAATCGTCGTTTTATACATTCACATTTTGCTCCCTGGAAGACAATACGTTCAAATGATTATAATGATGTTATATTTTCTTCATGTCACATTGTTCCAAATTCGGATATTCTTTTGGCTGGTACCCATCAAGGTGATGCCAAGGTTTACAATATGAATCATGGCACGGAGCTATTTTCGGCTCGTTGTCATAGTTATATTATCGATTCGATATTATCAAATCGCAGCGGCGACCTGGTCTTAACATCGGTTTCATGGCGTAGCCCCTTGAGTGTCTTATGGGCTGTGAAGGATAATGATTTTGTGTCGAAAATCGAATTTGTGGATGAATTTTATTGTGAATTTAGTAAGCTGTCACAGGATAAAGTAATTGGCACGTTATCAGATGTGAGTGGAGAACATTGGAACATACTTTTGAGATTTTGTGAGGTAGTAATGTTTTTAATTCTTCTTTTTCTTTATCTCTCTTTTGTAGGCATGTACAATTTATGATATTGGTACCGGACAAAAGATTTCCACCTTTACCCCAACCTTGGGAAATCAGTACACAAAGAATCGTGCAACCTTCTGTCCCACCGATGAACTGGTTTTATCAAGTAAGTATGGCAATCATAAGATTTTTTTCCAGTTTTTTTTCCATAATAGAAAGAAGGGAGTTTATGTATAAACTGTATGAACAGAGTGTTGTAGCGCCGGCTGAACAGATTGATAGCTCTACGTTTTCGCACTGTCAATATGAATCCCACAATTCGCCAGACATAACTATCGTGGTCTGACAAATGACATCACCTTTCAACCCGTCGTTGGGTCAGACCTTCTCCACATATTTTAACTCAATCAACCGACCACCCCAATTGATCACCTCTGATCGCCGCAATTTCATCAATCATGAGAAACTAATTGTCCTAGTTTCATTGTGTTCACCAATCACCACTGCTGACAACTGTCCACACCTTTGTGGAGCACTCCGGAAGCGTCAGGGCGAAGAGAAGAGTACTACGTCGCACTAGATCTGATCCCGCCGAGGAGTAAACGCCACAAATTAGAATGAACGATGTTTTAGATCCCGTTAGGGACGCCCTGACCTCCGACGGAGGCTCCTATCGAATAGGAGACCTTCTTGGGAGACTCCTATAGAATAGGAGACCTTCGTGGGAGGCTCCTATAGAATAGGAGACCTCTGTGGGTGGCCCCTACCGAACTGGAGATCTCCGTGGAAGGGTCCTATCGAACAGGAGACCTCGGCAGGAGGTTTCTATAGAATAGGAGACCTCCGTAGGAGGTTTCTATGGAATAGGAGGCTTCTGTGAAAAAGGAGACCTTCTTGGGAGACTCCTATAGAATAGGAGACCTTCGTGGGAGGCTCCTATCGAATAGGAGACCTCCGCAGGAGGTTTCTATAGAATAGGTGACCTCCGTAGGAGGTTTCTATAGAATAGGAGACCTCCATAGAAGGTTTCTATAGAATAGGTGACCTCCGTAGGAGGTTTCTATAGAATAGGAGACCTCCATAGAAGGTTTCTATAGAATAGGAGACCTCCATAGGAGGCTTCTATAGAATAGCAGACCTTCGTAGGAGGCCCCTATAAAATAAGACACCTCTGTAAGAGGCTTCTATAAAATAGACCTCCGTAGGTGGCTCCTATCGAAGTGGGAAGCTCCTATCGAATAGGAGACATCAGTGGGAGGTTCCTATCGAATAGGAGACCTCCGTGTGGGAGGACACTGTCGTGCGTGGAATTCAGGAACAAGAAGTCGAAGCCCCGTAGGGTTAAACAGGGAGTTAATAGGACCATAATCCTCAAGATATTGACCGGCAATACTTGAATTGACTGGAAATATTCTTCATAACCTTAGCACGCTTCTGGCATGTACATTGATAAATAATTTTGTTCTTTTTTGTCTCCTCACAGGTGGTGTTCTATGGGATGTACGTTCCGGCAAAGAAATACACAAATTTGACAAACTTAATCAATCCTTATCAGGTGTCTTCCATCCAAATGGTTTAGAGGTAAGAAAAATATAATCCGGTTTCATCACACGGATTTAAAAAAAAAACTTATCTCATTCGGTTTTTTTTTCTTTCAGATTATTTCCAATACTGAAGTCTGGGATTTAAGAACATTCCATTTACTGCAAACGGTACCAGTGCTGGATCAATGTCTAATCAAATTCTCTCCCCTGCATGTTATGTACGGTATTCGTTTGGAAATGGAAAATCGTTCCGATTTCGATGATACCACAAGTTATGATACAAGTTTTAAGGTGCTGGATGCCTATGATTATACCTCGATAGCAACGATCGATGCCAAACGTAGCCTATTCGATTTAAGTGTTAGCGGTAATGGTAGTCTGATAGCCTTGGTGGAGGATCAACCATCGTATGAATCGAAACCGGAAACATTTGTGAAAATCTACTGCGTTGGCATGAAGAAAACCGAACAGGATGAAGAGGTGTGTGATATTGAAATAGATAATACGACGACCAATGGTAATGGTTCGGCCCTGCGCAACTTGTCGCGTTTGCATGAACATTTTGGTACAAGCGGCGATATGGGTCGGGCCATTTCCAGAGAAGGTTCGGGATCAATGAGCCTATTTGCAACGACGGCTGCCAGTGGCAATGGCGGCGTCGGTGGTCATGCTGTGCCGCGCCCCAGGGCTGCTGGCGGCGTTAACGATGCTAATGCTGGTGGCGGAGGAGGCAGTGGTGGTGGTGGAGGCGGCGGCGGAGGTGGTGCTGCAGCGGCAGCACCCCCAGCAGCAGCCAACAATTTGGAAATTAATATTGGTTTTGGCCTCCAACGAGGAAATCGCATGGATTACAACTCGCCACGACGTCCGTTACTTTTACAACCCCGCAATCATAATCATCATCACCACCCGGCTCATTCTCAGCAAAATCGTGCCAACAACAATCATGGCAATAACAGCAATAATTATCGTGACGCTGGCCTTCGGGCTTTACCAGTACTGGCAGCAGCTGGCGCAGCCGCCGCAGCGTTAGAGCCCGCTGCTCAAAATCAAGCAAGATCAGGGGCAGCGGCGGGCAATGATAATGGTGGCGGCAGCGGTCTTGGTGGCAACGGCGCAGCAGCGGCAGCAGTGGGCAATAATATAAATAATGGTCTCAATGATGATTTGTTTGATTTGGAAGATATTGCAATAAATTTATTGTCTCTGCTTGTAGGAAGATGAAGAGGAGTGTGAGTCCGATGAGGACAATTCCGATAGTGATGACTCAAACAATGATGGTAAGTGTTAACAACATCCCTTGCTTTATATCAAAGATTAATTAGAAAAATTTGTGCTCGAAACAACTTGCAGTGTTTGATATAATTCCTGATGAACGTCCTGGCCGTAGACGCCGTGGTAACAATGATGATGCGGATGATGATGACGATGACCAGGATGATGATGATGACGACGATGATGATGATGACGACGACGACGACGATAGTGATGATGATGATGACGACGATGGTGATGATGATGATGACGATGGCTGGATGGACATTATGGAAGATGATGATCTTCCACATCATTTTCGTTTGTTTGCTTAGTCGTTAGTTGATAATCATATCAAATGTTCCATCATCTTGTCTGTGTGCAGCATCCCATTAACAGTGTGAAAGCCTTGCAGAGTCTCCTTCATTTTCCTTTTCGTGTGATCCCTGTCACACACACACGCAAATACTGTTCCTGCCATTATTTTTCGTTTTAAAGTGAAAATAAAGGGCCCCAAGATTGCTATGAGCATATTGTATGCTAACATTTGCCATTTCTTATACAAAGGAACTGTTTGTCTTTCTAAAGCCAAGGAATAGAGCAGTTCAAACGCCTATTGTTCGTAAAAATTTGATTTCTCTTTTGTAGCTTGCTGTGGCAACCAACACTTTTTATACTTCATTATCGCTACATTTTGTGTTTAAACATTTTTCTTTAGTTTTTTCTTTTTATTATTCTTAACCTTAGTTTTAAGTTATATCGTCGTATAGTAGATAGATGTTTATTATTCTAATGTTATTTTTGTAATTCATAAAAAACAAATTTGTTAAATATTTCTTTTGTATTAAAAAACGAATAATTATTTTTCGAAATACCGATATTTTTTAAATAAATTCTGCCCCACTACATCAATTTTCTTTGTTTAATTTTTAAACTCCCCAACCACTGAATACTATACTTTGTTCAAATTAAAAAAAAAAACGAAAAAAACATCTATTTTGTCAAACAAAAATAAAACTTAAAAAAAATATCAATTACCAATCGTATATATGTATGTAATTAATTTAGTAGGTATAGTTTATGAAAAAAAAAAAAACAAAAAATATAAATTGTATAACAATTTACATGCATTTTTATAAAAAAACACACACACAAAGGAAACAACAAACTTAAATGAACTGTATTTAAAATAATAAAACATCAACAAGTGTTTCAAAGAAAAACAACTTTTTTATTTAATTATTTTTTTTATCCATAACGTATTCTTTATGCTGAAAACACATACAACGCTTGAGTAAAGTTTTGCGTCATTTCTGGTGTATGAATAAAAGGCAAAGTGCTGCCAAGTTTCAATTTTTCTTTATTCTTCTACCAGAAATGACACAAAACATTACTCAAACGTTGGATGTGTTTTCAGCTTAAGGGCTCTGTTACAACAACCACATGAACAAACCTCCTATTCTGAACATTACCATGGGAACTGTTTCCCATTACCACGCTTTCCGTATTCTCAACGACGTGGTAACAGCAAAAAATGGGAGAAGAAATTTCGGAATTCGAAATTAGTTACACCAAATTATTATAGCACACTTTTGGGGGCTGTAATTTTGATTTATAATACAAAATGCATATTTGCATTGAATTCACGGTTTTTGAATTGGGTAGGAAACGCCCAACTCACTTAATTCAACAACCGTGCATTGATTTGTGGATTTTTTAAGTGAATGGAGTCAAATGTTGTGGTGTTGTACTAATAAGTACATTTTCTTCAAAATGTGCGAACTGGTATAAGATTTTTTTTAATTATTAGGCAAACATACTTTTTGAGTATAAAATAATAGGAACTTTTTAAGTTTGTAGCGAACTTAAAAATTGTATTTTGATGTTCATTCGGAATAATTTGAGTTAGAGTTTTAAAGAGTATATCGCTAGTTTTACTTATTCCTAATGATCGCTAGACCTCGTATTTTGCATATTAAAAAAAATCAAAAAGATAAATTCGGATATTTTTCTCGATTATTACATATTTTTGCTTATTAGTACATATCAGCCGTGTTCCTTTACTTACCTGAGGTTACCATTTTCACCATTTTTAACCTGCAAAGCGTTCCTTAACCCCAAAAAGTGGCAAAACTGGCAGCAATTTTTAAGAGAGTGAGAGAGGAGAGAGAGAGCACATGTGCCTTTCTCTTCTACCACAGGCTACCAGCAAAATTTCTGCAGGTAAAAAATGGTAGAACTGATTTTTCGACTTTTGTTTGACGATAGCTGTGTCTGGTTACCCTAAAATTTGTAACAATTTGTACCAATTGTTGCTGGAAGTCGTCTGTTAACACAAAAAACCAGCAAAAGAGAGCGATTCGAGAGAGACATTTTGACAGTTTTTTCACTGAGAGCTTGCAAATTCTTGCTGGACAAATTTCTTCTAGCAAGCACTTGCAAGCTCTTCTTCTTCCTGAAAACAATCAATCAGCCGTTTTTAGTTTTTTGTTGATTTATGTTTGTGAACATTAAAAACAATTTTATCGTGGAAATAACATAGTCTAATTGTATTGTTTTATGGAGAACAAATTTGTAAAGTGGAAAAATACTTTTTTGTTTCATTTTCTTTTTTATTTTTAATAAAATACAACGTGTTTGCTTCCTTTGTTGGCGGACAAATTGTTCTGTTTTGGCAAGTCAGCTGATTGCTTGCTGGTTTTTGCTGGGAAAGTGTCTGTTTACTTTTTACAATTTTTTAGCAAAAGAGAATAAAAACCCCTTACTCTCTGAGAAAGTTCTTGCTGGACAATTCTTGCTGGGAAAGTAACCAGACAGACTTGATTATTTCACAATGAAGAAAAAATGGACGAAAAACAGAAGAAAAAGTCGAACGCTGACAAAACTAAATTAACTAAATTAAAAACTGTGAAATAAAAGACGAAAATTGATTTTTCCGTTCCTTTACTTTTCTGGTAAAAATGTTCATGAGAGATCAATTTTGACACTTTTCTCTTTGCGTATACGTCGTTTAAGCTATGGATTTGACAGTTGAAATCGAGTGGATTTCCTAAATGTGAATTTACTATAATGCTTGGTTTACATTTACGAAATCCACTCGATTTCAACTGTTCAATTCAATTCCTTTGCGTATACGTCAAACGAAAACTCATCAGAAATCTATTCGATTTCATTTGACGTTTAAGCAATGGAATTGACAGTTGAAATCGAGTGGATTTCCTAAATGTAAACCTAGCATAAGTCTACATTTACGAAATCGAGTGGATTTCAAATGTCAATTCCTTTGTGTATACGTCAAATGAAATCTCATCTGAAAACCATTGGATTTCATTTGACGTTTAAGCAATGGAATTAACAGTTGAAATCGAGTGGATTTCGTAAATGTAAACCTAGCATTATTGTAATTTATATTCTAGGTTTACCCCCTGTTTTTGTAACGTCTTTTCGATCGTTCGTCTATATTCGTAATAATTTAGGCATCCATAGCTCAGCCCCCGGATGACATACAGACCAAATTTTTCGTATACGCGTTCCATATGTAGTTAAGAGTTCGTAATTTAAAAATCAGCGCTCTAGATTTGTGCTAAGGCGAGTAAATCGATATACAAAATTTGACAATTCGTGTGAAAAGAATAAAATTTTTAACAAAAACAGGGGGTTAGTATGGAAATATGTAAATTTACCGTTGCATATGCTTTGTTGCTTTTGTTTTCCACACCGCAATTCGATTTCGTTTGCCGCCTGAGAATCGAATGATAACAGACAATAAAGACCTCTGAGACACATATCCCATATAAAGCATATAAAGAGGGATAGGTTATAGAGAGTTTAACGCAAACAGTTTATTCTACTCGGTCAAACTTGAATTGCTAATCAAATTTATCTTATCTAAAGTAAGTTAAACAGCAACAAAAAGACAAAACCTTTTACTGATGAGCGTAATTCGACATTTCGCCAAGAGCTTAAAATAGAATTTTCCAAACGTTACACAAAAATAAATCCAAGAAATGCTAATAAACGATTGATGCACAACAACAGTAGGGATGTCGATGAAAGACATCAAAAATAGTGAGATTTTCAAATGTATTTAAGGGGATTTTCTTTCTTTTCATCCTTCAATGTCGATAAGATTAAAGGCCTAGGTACATAAGCTGCTTGCCTTGCTTGCTTCTGGTAAAAGAATAAAGAAGAAATGAGCAATCCAGATCGAAATTTGTTCGGCCTTCTTTATTCTTTTATTTTTGTTATGTCAGAAATGAAGCAGGAAAGCAAGGTAAGCAGGCGAGGCTGCTTATGTACCCAAGCCTTTAAGGTGTAAACAGAATGAAATACGCCGCTTTTTCACGCTCAGTTTCATGCCATAGATTAAAGGACAAGTACTACCTAATTCAAATGCTGCCTAATTAATTTGAATTAGGTAGTACTTTGCCCTTAGTCTCTTAGATGTTGTGTGTTAGATGTGTTTCTACCTTAATTACTTCATTTATTTTAAAATATATATGTAATGTAAATACGCTCTAATGGTGTCCTTAATTACTTCATTTATTTTAAAATATATATGTAATGTAAATACGCTCTAATGGTGTAAATACGGTTTGACATTTACATCTAGAGACTCATCAAAGCATATTTATATAACTAGGCGTTTACACCAGACTATGTGTCTTCAAATACAACTCTGATTTACTAACACATAAGCTGTGTTCCTTTATTTACCTGTGGTTACCATTTTTGCCATTTGTTACCATTTTTAACCTGCAAAGCGTTCCTTAACCCCGAAAAGTGGCAAAACTGGAAGAAATTTTTAAGAGAGTGAGAGTGGAGAGAGAGAGAGAGAGAGAGAGCGAAAATGGCTTTCTCTTCTACCACAGGCTACCAGCAAAATTTCTGCAGGTAAAAAATGGCAGAACTGATTTTTCGACTTTTGAGTCGAACGCTGACAAAACTAAATGAAAAACTGTGAAATAAAAGACGAAAATTGATTTTTTTATGTTTCTTTTTGACATTGCTGCCACATCTACCATTTTTCCGTTCCTTTACTTTTCTGGTAAAAATGTTCATGAGAGAGCAATTTTGACATTTTTCTCTTTTACCACCCTTACCATTAAAAAAGTAAAGGAACAAAGCTATACATACATTTGTCGGCTGTCTCCCAGCAGTCCATCATTTGTTCACAGACAGTAGGGTTAACAAATTTTTGACGTTTTTCGTAAGAATGTGTGAGATAATAATTTAAATGTGTTGAAAAGAAAATAATAAGTAAAAAACAAAATATTTGAACGGAAAACAAAAAGAAATTGATGATTTTTCATTCATAATTTTACAACTGTTTGACTGATGATTTTTAAAGTCATTTAATGCTTGTGCTTGGTTTACATTTACGAAATCCACTCGATTTCAACTGTCAATTCCTTTGCGTATACGTCAAATGAAAACTCATTTGAAATCCATTAGATTGCATTTGACGTTTAAGCAATGGAATTGACATTTGACTTTGACTAAATGTAAACAGTAAATATGTATAGACGTCATGATAAAAGAATAAAGAAAAAGTGGATTTATGTTGCCCTTGCTCTTTTATTCATTTATCAAAAAATGACGTCCAACTTTACTGAAACGTTGTATGTGTTTTCGGCTTTATTATGACGACAAAATCCACCATCTGTTTATTCATAATCCAGTGAATTTATGTTGTCATTTTCATACAATATATGTCAAATAAATCGAGATGATGCACTTAACCAAGCTCGTGAATTGCAATCTCTAATAAACTATTTGCAGTTACAAAAGCTGTCATCTATAACCTGTTCCCAAAATAATGACCAAAAACCGATATGACATTGCATCTGGTAAACAACAAACAAACACAACATAAATCAAAGATAAACGAAATCCCCACGACAAAAAACAGTGACACTGGCCATACCATGAGGAGTATTCCATTGCTTTTGGTTTTCTATATTTTGCAAAAAGTAACAAACAAAACACAAAAAAAAAAAAACAAACGGTCACCTGAATGCTATCCTATCCTCCACAATGTGAGTCAGTCTATGTGTGGTCAGAACTTTTTTTGAAACGATTTATTTACTTTTTTCTGCTTTGTTATTTAGTATGAATTCAATTAACTCAAAACTTAATCGTAAAATGAAAATTATTTTCAGTTGTTAATAAACTACGAAACACTTTAGACGATAAATACGTACGAAGAATTTAAATATTTTAATCGCGTGACGCGTGAATATTTGTTTTATCTAACGGATAAATATTTTTCGAATTATCAAATCGAAATTAAAGAAGCAGCAACAACAAAATGTTTAAAAGTGGTGATAATTTTCTTTTTGTTGCTGCGATTGTGTTGAGTGTTATTATCTTTGGTATAACTGCCGAGGCCAAATTATTTGAAGAAAATACAAAATTTTGCCTACGAACTGAACCTATGCTATTGGCCGATATTGAAAAACATAAAAGTCCTGAGGGACACAATAAATCATGTGAAGTGGTGGCAACTCTATTGACATCTTTGGAAAAGGTAGATGTACACAAAATTTAAAACCTTTGTCTAAAATAGTGCACACCAAGGCATGTTCAAGGCCTATAGAAGGTCGGCCATTGAGAGTTCTGTTAACAACCTTTGACAACAAACATAATAGGTTTTATATTATTGTGATTTGAGTTTCTTTGTATTTTAAAACACAATAATTGCTCTGTTGCTTTACGTACCTGAGGTTACCATTTCTTACCATTTTTAACCTGCCAAGCGTTCCTTTACTTTAAAAAGCACGCAATTTATATGGGAGCAGTTCACCACTTTTACCATTTTTTGCCACTGTTACCATTTTTATGCCCGTAATTTCTACGCATAGTTATCTATGAGTTCATAGATATCCCCCGTGTAAGCAAAATTTCATAATTTCAATCCATAGGTAACGTTACCGGGTCGAAAACGGCCGTGTTACTTACACCAAGAATTTTGCCTGGTTGATCATTGCCAATGTGTTAAAAATTGTAAAACACTTATATGTGGCAATGTTTTTACGAAATCATGAATGGAAATCACCAATGTTAACACATGTTTTTAAAATTTACACGCCTCGGTAAATGGCACGTAGAAATTACCAAACACGTAGGTAAAGATAACTAATAGGTAGCTACCTACCCGGTTACCTAGGGCTAGAAATTACGGGCATTAAAAGTTAAGGAACAGACCAAATGTTTTTGACAACAAACAGAACAATCAGGTGGGCGTAGTGTCCAACTGTATAAACTGTAGGCATATTTATATAAGGTAGAAGTGACAATCAGCTGTATTCTTACTTTTTTGTAAATTTAGTTTTCAAAATGTAATAGGATCTACTCATGAAATTTGAAACTTCGAAATTTACTACCATAAAATACTGCTTTTCATCCTAAACGTGTAAAAAAGTACCTACGAGAGTTCTGAATGCGTTATATTTACATTTTGATTCAAATTTGTTCTATTTTAGAGGATTTTCAAAATGTATTTATGTTTTTCCTGAATTTTTTTTGGAACGACCTTTTTATTCAATATTTATCTTTGACAATTAATTTTCAATAACAACAATGCTGTTTTTGTAAATTTGTTAGTTGTTGTAATTCATACCTTATATAAATTTACCTTGGTGCACACGATAACTCATGAAGTAAGTAACCAACCCAGCAAAATTTGAAGGAAGGGGTTCTATGCGATGACGTGATTTCATGGCATATTTTGCATTGGTTCAAAGGAAGTCGTGAAAGATCCGATCTTTTCATCAGCATTTGAATCATTTGTACAGATCACTAGAAACAAACAAGTCGATTTGTACATCCCTACATGTAGCAACATCAAAACAAAAGAGTATACATTTCCAACATTTTATAAAATTATAAACCTACCTACCTGAACCTACATCACGAACTAGAAATTCTTAAAGGAGTGCTGTTGGAGTCCATGTCGAAATCTGAACTGGTGATGAGAAGATAATAGAAAAGCTTTTGTAAGATGAAAAAAGTCAGTGGCTGAGGGTGGACGAAGTAAAATCTGTTGCGATGCAGCGGCGGTGATAAAATTGAAATTTTGGGTGTAAACTTTATGCTGATAAATTAGTTCTAGTTATTTCATGAATTAGTTTGAATTAATAAAGAGTTTGGTTTGTCATGAAAATCATATTTCAATACAGAATTTTCCATTTTCCAAAGTCCCAATTTACATTGGGCGAGTTTACTTGCGGCAATTGTCAGTTTGTAGGCGAGAGAGGGTGCTGAGAGGCAAAGGGTTACCATATGTCTCACCTCTCTTTCCTACAAAATGACAATTGCCGCAAGTAAACTCGCCCAATATAAATTGGGACTAACAAGACATGAAAATGTCATGCCAAAGGGTAGGTGAAAATGACATGTCAAAGCATTGGTCGAAATGACATGCTTAGGATCCGAGAATGAATGTCATCTTAAGATCCGAAAATTAATGTCATCTTATGGTGGTCACGCTCATATAAAATTCATGAGTGAAAATGCTAAAAAGATGACATGCCAGTGCACTTGCACTTGCAATATTAATATTTGCACATTTTAGTACATAGTTCTTCCAGATATAGATAAGGTTCGAAAATGAACTAATCGGTAAAGTACTGTTTCGCATCGTTTACATTTTTTGCAGCAGGATATCGTCGCCGTCCCTATTACAACGGTATAATTTTTGTGGATACAATTCTATATTTCCTGAGATAATAGACCAAAAGCACTATAGCTGTAAACACATCCAACGTTTGAGTAAAGTTTTGTATCATTTCTGGTAGATGAATAAAAGACAAAGTGCTGCCAAGTTTCAATTTGTCTTTATTCTTCTACCAGAAGGGACACAACACTTTACCCAAACGTTGGATGTGTTTAAGGCAGTGTTAATCACCACTGGGCTCGCGAGCCGTGTCTGTGTGAACACACACAATCTCAATGGTGGTGAGTTTGAACTTTGCTCTCACCACCGATCATCTTCTTTGTTTTAGCAATGAATTAACGCACATGTTTATCTACAGAGGGATAGATAATAAGTCTGTCTGGTTACTTTCCCAGCAAGAATTGTCCAGCAAGAACTTTCTCAGAGAGTAATATGCCATTTAGATATGACACCATTAAGGCCTGCGTACATAAGCTGCTCTGCCTGATTGCCTTGCTTTGCTGCTTCAATAAAAAATAAAAGAACAAAGAAGGCCGACCCAATTTCCAACTGATGGCAACCCAGTTCCAAATTTCGTCTTTATTCTATTATTTTTATTACGTCAGAAATGAAGCAGGTAAGCAAGGCAATCAGGCAAAGCAGCTTATGTACGCAGGCCTTTAGCCGGATTTAGCCCATTATCAGGTTTTATTTGATAAATCCAGCCAAAATCTACCAGATTTCCCATACAAAAATAAATCCTCCTATTGAGTGGATTTGTTTTAAATCTGGCATAAATCCTCGTATACAACTCTGTTCTTTGCAACATGTTGCTAGAAAATACAAAAAGTTGCATGCTGCCACAAGAAACAAGGTAGACGCATCGGTGAATTGCTACACTAAAAATAATTTAAAATGTAAAAATTTGTAAACAAGGCGAAAAAATTAAATTTGTTTTAATGTACAAAGTTGATTTTAATCAACCAAGACTAATATTTATGATGTCTAAACGATAAAATAATTCGTTTTAGATGGGCAAACTGCGATAAAATATTTCTTTATTTGCTCTTTAGTTAGCATTAGGTGTGTTCGTTTACTCAACAATTTGTACAAGTTCAGTAACTTCTTGTAATCGGCTAATCTTTTTTGCATTGTACTGTAGAGTAAACGAACAACATCCAGTAACAATTCGTAAAAATGTTGAGTAAACGAACACACATATTAGCTCTGTTCCTTAATGTCCAATTTACATTAGCAACTTTTTCGTCATTTAGAGCTGTTTCGTCATTTATTTGCTAAAACAGGCAACATTTTGCGTCATTTACCATACAAAAATAAATGACGATAGCTACGTCATTTATTCTAAACAACGCACGAAAACACCATACTTTTATACGCAACCCTGCTTTTTCGTCATAAACTACCAAAAAATGCAACTGTTTTATGATGTCTTTGTTTGTTTGTGTGTGTTGTAGAAAAACAAAAATACTCAAACGATGACAAAAGTGAAAATAAATGGTTAAAAAACTTGCAAAAATTATGTTTTTTTGTTTTTGGAATTAATTTAAGTTATTTGATACACATTTGTGTTGTGAAATTCCTATTTTTCTGAATAAATATATTGTGTGCGTGTGTTTGTGTTATTGTATAAGTGTGTATGTGCGATTGTGTGCGTAAGCAAATGACACAAAAAAACAGATGTAAATACACTTCATTTGATTCTAGGATTTCGTAAAACGAAATCATTTAATATGCATATGTAAATTGGACTTAACGTTCAAGAATCTTCAAGTTTTACTAATTTTTACTCGAAAAGCGTTCCTTTACTTCAGACGCAATACAATTCATATGGGAGCAGTTTTCAACTTTTACTACTTTTGCCGGTTTTGCCATTTTCAAAAGTAAAGGAACAGACCAATTAGTAGCATAATGTGCTAACATTTTCAGTATTAAACAATACATTTGTAATTTGACGTATGTTTTTTTGAGACGAATTCAATTTACAAAAAATTCTTTTGACGTTTCACATTCGATCAGATGGGATGATGCATATACCTTGGTAATTGTGCTATGAACAAAAATCAGCTGACTGCCATTTAAATCCTCCAAAATGTATATCTAAATGCAATGAGATTTGTACTGGATTTATTAAATCCAGTCGAGGATTTATGGCTAGTCTAAATGAGCTATAAGGGGTTTTTATTCTCTTTTGCTAGAAAATTGTAAAAAGTAAACAGACACCTTCCCAGCAAAAACCAGCAAGCAATCAGCTGCTTGTAATTTGTCCGCAATAAAGGAAGCATACACGTTGTATATTATTAAAAATAAAAAAGAAAATGAAACAAAAAAGTATTTTTCCACTTTACAAATTTGTTCTCCATAAAACAATACAATTAGACTATGTTATTTCCACAATAAAATTGTTTTTAATTTTCACACAAACATAAATCAACAAAAAACTAAAAACAGATGATTGACTGTTTTTAGGAAGAAGACGAATTGCTAGTGTTTGCTAGAAGAAATTTGTCCGGCAAGAATTTGCAAACTCTCAGTGAAAGAACTGTCAAAATGTCTCTCTCGAATCGCTCTCTTTTGCTAGTTTTTTGTGTTAACAGACGACTTCCAGCAACAATTGGTACAAGTTGTTACAAATTTTAGGGTAACCACCCAGCAAACCAAAATCGGAAGAAACATCAGAGTTCGGACCGAATTCGGTCCGAAAGTCGGATGAAACGTCCGAGTTCGGATCCGAACTCTGACCGAAAGTCATATGGCGTGGTTGACGTGTTCTCTGACCGAAATTCGGATGAAAATCGGATGTTTTAGCCGACTTTCGGACCGAATTCGGTCCGAACTCTGATGAACTATCGTATGAACTTCTGATTTATTTAACAGCATTCGACGTTTTTATTATTAAAAGATGTTGAAAATATACAGTTAGTTCATGAAATATCCAAATCCTATAAAAAATTTATCTACTATAAACATTTTAAAGGTTTTAATATAATATTATGCTGTGTTAAATGCGCGACTTGGTGGAAAAACAAACTGTGGAGATCTGCGAAATATGTAAAACAATTGTTATTAGTATATGAAAAAATACATGTCTTCACATGCAACAAATTTTGATACACAAAATGTGTTAAGAAACTTAACTTTGGCCATATACAAATATAAAACATATGACTTCCCACGGAATAGTGTTGAAGTTTTACGAAGAAAATCTCTACTTTCATTAACTTCATACAAATAAAGAAATATGTATGCAACCGATCACTATTAATAACGGTGCCCGGACATAACTCCCACGGACATAACTCCCAAAATGATGTTGGGCGTTATGTCCGCTGCGCTTTGCGGACATAACTCCCAAAATTCGTTGGGAGTTTCGTTTAAAATAGGTTTGTCGTCAAATTTTGATTATAGTTCGATTTGAGATGGCTACTAAGCATTTTGTACTTAATTTTCTTAAAAATTTTAAATCAATTATAAATTATTTTATGAACTTAATTTTTAATTTTTTTTTCTTATATATATAATTGTTCCACAAACATCCCATACGGGACATGGGAGACTTCTCTCATATCAATGAGTGCACCCCGATTCATATTAGCTCAATGATATGGGACCTACTGTTTATCGCCGAGTCCGAACGGCGTGTCTTAAGACACCACTTTGTAGAGAAGTTTTACATGGCTGAAAAACTCAGGAAATGTCGTCAACATTACTGAGGGGTATTTTGCCACCGTTGAAAATTTTGATGTTGACTGGTCGGGGAATCGAACCCACGACCTTCAGCGTGCAAGGCGGGTGTGCATACCATTGCACCACGGTGGCATTATATACATTTGAAATAAAAATTGTATTTAAATAAAAATCACTTAAAATTTAAAAACGGACATAACTCCCATTTAGACTTATGTCCGCTAAGGGGGGTCGGACAAAAAATTTGGGAGTTATGTCCGAAAACCAAGGAGGACATAACTCCCAAAATAGTTTTAGGAGTTATGTCACGGCACCATGAATAACATTTAAACACTATCATGCATCAACACGCATAACAAAAATAGACCAAATTTGTTCTCCGATACAGAAATTAAAACCCGAGCACTCAATTTTTCGTTCGTACTTCATCAACGTCGGCACATCAACAATTACACATTTACAATGTGCGAGCGAAACATGTACAATTCTTTTCTCTCGGCTTATTTACACTTAATTTTGCCAAAGCAGCACAAGGGAAAATAGAAAAATTCCCTTCAGAGAGGGAGACAGAGGAAGGGAAAAAGTTCGTCAGACTAGTCGGACAGAGTTCGGACCGAAGTCGGTCAGATGCGTCGGAACAAACTTTCGACTTTGAGCAGACGCGTCGGACGTCCGACATTGTGTTTGCTGGGCAGACAGACCCAATCTTGTGTGTGTGCCCATCACACACGCAGCGGTTGAATTTGTTGTTGCTGGTGAACACTGGTTTAAGGCTTTATTGTAACTGCGAATATTGTAATAAAGAGACTAACAGCCTGTTTCTGTATGTCGAAAGAAGAATTTGTTCGAACTGAACACGCCCAAACTTTAGTTTTCGAAATTATTTTACTTTTTTTATCCTTTATTTATTCCACTTGGGGACATAGGGCTTCTACAAAAGAATTCCATCTTACTTTATCGTTACAAATATGTTTTAAATTATCTAAGTTTGTATTTTGCTTTTCAATTTCATGCAGGGCCGTTCTTCGCCACGTGTTTCTTGGTCGCCCAGGACGTCTGCTACCTTGTGGGTTCCATTCCAAGGCCATTCCAGCTATGCTGTACTGTGGCTTCCGTAGTGTATGGCCTATCCATTTCCATTTTCTTCTTGTTAGTTATGGGTTCCTTGTTTGTCATTATCCATAGATCAGTGTTTGTGATTCGGTTTGGCCAGAATATGCGGCAAATTATACGAAGACATCTGTTCACGAATGTCTGAAGACTTTGGATTATATGTGACGTAGTTTTCCACGTTTCGTTACCATAAAGTAGGGTGGATTTTACACACGCGTTAAAAATTCGTAATTTGGTCTTCATTGCAATTTGTGTTGATCGCCATATTTTATTTAGTCGACCGAAAGCGGCGCGCGCTTTGTTGAGTCGGTTTTTTAAATCATTATCAATTCCTCCATCCTCTGCCATTACGCTACCAAGGTAACAAAAAACCGATACGTATTCAATTTGTTGGTTTTCAATGTGAATATGCATATTCGTGGTGTTATTTACCAGCATTGCTTTTGTCTTGTCTATATTGATTTCTAGACCCACATTTTTGGCCAATTCGACGAGCTCATTGAGTTTTTCTTGCATATCGGTGAATTTGTGCGATAATAAGCAGATGTCATCTGCGAAGTCAATATCCTCTAATTTTCGGTGCAAATTCCAGACGATTCCCCTTTTCTTCGTTTAAAGTTGTAGCATAATTTGATCCAATGTTACGGCGAATAGGAGTGGGGATAACGGACAACCTTCTTTAACACCTGTATTTGTTTCAAATATATCACTTGTGGTTCCGTTGTGACGCACATGCAGTTTGTAGTTTGTATACATAGCTTGTATAATGTCTATTATTTTCTGTGGTATCCTCTTTTTCATTAATGCCGACCAAATTGCACTTCGCCGTAAAGAGTCAAATGCTTTTTTGAAGTCGACGAATACCAAATACCAACCGACTGTTCAATAATAATGCGCAATGTATTTGTCTGGTCCACACAATTCCGATGTGGTCTGAACCCAGCTTGTTCGTCGCGTAGCGATTCTTCCACCCAGTGAAGCCTGTTGTTTATGATGGTGGCTACTATTTTGTAGACTGTATTAAGCAGCGTGATGCCTCTCCAATCGTTACAGTCTTTGCGGTCATTTTTTTTGTGCAGTTTTATAATGGCGCCGTTTGTCCACTGGCTGGGAAATGTTTCGTTGGACCATGCCTCGAGTATATGAGGGAATAATAATTCAGCCGAAGCGATTGGGTTGGACTGTAGAAGTTCCGGGGGTATCCCATGTTCCCCTGGCGATTTGTTAGTTTTTAACTTTGTAATTACACTAGCGATCTCTTCTACGCTCGGATGTTCTGTTGATATTCGATTATCCACTATAGTGTCCTCGCTTGGCGACGTAGGGGCTTCTGCATTATTCGCGTTTCCACTGTTACTTATTTCCATAAAGTGTTGTCTCCATCTGCGTGTTTGTTCAGCAGTGTCTGTCAAAAGATTACCATTTTTGTCTTTTATGGCATGGGATCGGCTTCCGGTTTTATTGGAAATATGATTAATAATTTGATGTAATTCTTTCATATTATTTGCACCTACAGCTGCTTCTGCATCGCTAGTCATTAACTCCAAATATTTCCTTTTGTCATTTCTCGCAGCTCTTTTAACTCTTTTCGCTAAAGTTGAGTAACTTGATTGAAAAGTGGGGTTGGTATTTTTTTGAATTTTCATGTTATTACGCTCTTTGATTAAATTCCATGTGTTTTCTGACATCCATACTTTCCGTTCCGCTTTCTCGTTTACCTTTGCTTTTGCTTAAAAACAAAAAACAAATTTGAAAAACACACAAGAGTTTGGACGTGTTTCATTTGCACGCATAGTTCTTTCAACATACAGAAACAGACTGTAACTATGTTTACATTTACGAAATCCACTCGATTTCAACTGTCAATTCCTTTGCGTATACGTCAAATGAAAACTCAACTGAAATCGATTCGATTTCATTTGACGTTTGAGCAATGGAGTTGACAGTTGAAATCGAGTGGATTTCGTAAATGTAAACATAGTATAATGCAGTTTTCACACGGTCTGCTTTTTACATATTCATGCATAGCAACTGTCACTTTTTCGCCCGTATGTAATTCCTTCTGCGCGGCATAATTTTTATTTTTCATTCGTTTTCTGTTGTTTTCTTTAGACCGTGTTTAGACATTCAAACTGGAAAGAAAAATTTTCTTCTCAATTTCTTTTAAAATTTCCTTGTTGTTTAGACACGGAAATCATGTTTGTGTCAATTTTATAATTTTGCTTATTCTTCTTCACACTCATTTTCTCATTGCGCCGTTCAAAAAAAAGCCAAGGCAAAATTGTAATGAAAAGTAAAAATGGCCGTGTGTGATTAATTATTAAAGGAACCCTTGAATTGCATTTTAATTTTGATATTTCCACTTATTTCGAATTGTTTTTGCTTAAAAAAATAGTTTTTCCTCCAAATGGTTTTTTTTTCAATTGTCTCCGCTGATGTTTGTTTCTCGACAGAGAAAATAAAATGAAAAAAAATGCAAAAACTAATCTGCAGCCAACTTCATGTTGTATACGAAGAAAAACGAAACAAAACAGAATTTGCCAGAACAGAGGTGTGTGTACCCCCTCTTATTCCTCTCTACTCCCTCGCCCATAAACTCAATTTTCTTTCCCATCAACTTTCCCTGTATAAACAGGGACTTATATATGTATATCGCGTACAAACAAAACAGCTGTTTACCTTTGGTTGTACAGACGAGAATAGAGCGCGTTCTATTCGAAAAAATACATAGTATGTATGCACATAACACTTTGATGTATTGAAATTTCTGTATGGTTCACACCATGTGTACAAAATTCAGATTTGTAAAAAATGACAGTTGGTATGCACAAATACATATGTAAAAAACATACCGTGTAGAAACCCTTAAGATCGGCACCGAACTTTTATATAACGTTGTTTTCACAAAGCCAGAACACCTTCGGACTGTTAGTATGTACTCAGCACATTAAAATTGTGTAGTAGATATTTAGGACTTTGTTACGAATCTTTGTTAGTAGGCGCTAGAGGGGGACCTTGGGGCTGCTACCGGTCTGGCGCCATTATCCTAGGAACAAATCATAACTGCCAATCCTCTACAGAATTTTCACAGCTACAACATTTTCTTTAGCCCCATTTCGATAGGACTTGCGGTTTCCAAGCAAAATTGCAAAAACCTGAAATAAACCTAAAAATGTGTTAGCGAGTTATTTAAAAATCCCTCCAGCGATTTTTTCTTATTTTTGGATTTTTCTCATCTATGAACATTTCTGTTTCAAAATCCGCAAAAACTTCCCAGGTGTAAAGGCTGGGTATTATGCCGGGGCGATTTGTGTGGAAGGAAAAAACATTAATGGGTCCTTCGCGTTTCCAATTCCTGGGGTTGAACTGAGCAAAAAAGTCCACTGGACCATATGTCTACGGAGAAAATCGAGCCTCCCGATTTTGACTTGAAGTTTGTTATTGACGTTTTTTTTGTGGATATTTTGGCATATAACAGCCAAACAATTGAGATTTGCGATCCATAATTAGGAACTCTGTAGTACATCAGTCATCACGTCATGTAAGAAACCCAGATTTTCTCTACTTTTACCGTTACAAAATAATAAAGCGAAGTGACCCAAACGAACCAAAGGCATTTTCGAAGTCCATGGACCCCAACACGATAGAATTTTGTAACAGACAGCTTGAATATTTTTCTGGTCAACTTTTGTAGCACAGTGTCATTTATGGATATTTTCCGAAAAATGTGCACTTTCTCAAGGCCAAAACTGCCTGAAGAAGCATTCCAATACTTTTTCTATGTACTACATAGTTCTTAATTATCTGTGTGATGGATCGCAAATCTCAATGGTTTGGCTGTTATATGCGAAAATATCCAAAAAACGCCAATAAAAAACTTCAAGTGAAAATCGGGAGGCTCGATTTTCACAGTAGACATATGGTCCAGTGGACTTTTTTGCTCAGTTCAATCCCAGGAATCAGCCCCAGCCTGGGTATATAAGCTGCCTCGCCTGCTTACCTAGCTTGCTTCTGATAAAAGAGTAAAAAGAAAAGGGCAACCCAGTTCGAAATTTGCTCGGCCTTCTTTATTCTTTTATTTTTATTATGTCAGAAATGAAACAGGAAAACAAGGCAAGCAGGCGATGCAGCTCATGTACCCAGGCCGTGTAATTCGTTAAAAAAATCTGCAGCTTCTAAGTCTACAGCCTCTAAACGAAAGAACATACATACATATATCGTCGGTGTCATGCTTAAGTGTTCCATACGCCATTTGCCTGTTTTGAGATAATCGCATTTTAATGTTTTGCGTCACAACTGTGTGGAGCTGGCTAAAGCAAATATTTATATTTTTGACTTGAAATATTAATAATCTATATATATAAAAGAGCTTAGTGATGACTGAGTGAGTGAGTGAGTGAGTGACTGACTGGCATATCATCGCCCAGACGAAACCGCTGAAGCTAGAAAGCTGAAATTTTGACTGTGCGTTGCTGTTGGTGTGTAGGCGTGAGATAAGGCTGGGTTTTTGGAAATTCGACCTAGAAGGGTACGAAAAGTACTAAAAGGTACTAAATATGGTACCCTTTGTATTAGACAAACGGGAAGAGCTAGAGCTCTGAAATTTGGAATGAGGGTAACTGATGGAGAGTTAGAAAGATGTACCAAAGGGTTTTTGGAAATTCGAACTATAAGTGTACGAAAAGTTACTAAATTTGGTACCAATTGTATATTTTGAGCGGATATAGCTACAATCTTCAAATTTGGTATGAGAATCAAGGTTGGGAAGTGGTGTTGATATAAGGAAATGATTTTGGAAGTTCGTACTTATGTGTACGAGTAGTACTAAATGGTACTAAATTTGGTACAATTTGGATTTGGGTGAACGGATAGACCTGAAATTTGGAATTTAGATTACCGTTGAAGTGTACGATTGAGATATGGGCATAGTTTTGGAAATGCATACTTATGTGTACGAAAAGTACTAGATGTTACTAAATTTAGTACAATTTGGATTTGGGTGACCGGATAGACCTAGAAACCTGAAATTTTGGACTTAGAATGATTATTGATGGAGTGAAGATTGAGGATGTTTTGGAAATTCGTAGGGTACGAAAAGTACTAAATGGTACTTAATTTGGTACAAATTGGATTTGGATGAACGGATAGAGCTGGAATCCTGAAATTTGAAATTTAGATTACCGTTGAAGTGTAGGATTGAGATATGGGAGTAGTTTTGCAAATACATACTTATGTGTACGAAGAGTACTAAATTGTACTAAATTTGGTACAATTTGGATTTGGGTACTTATGGCTACGGAAAGTACTAAATTTTTTACAAATTGGATTTGGGTGAACAGATAGAGCTGGATTCCTGAAATTTGGATTTAAGATTACTGATGGAGTTAGGGATTGATGAAGTTTTGGAAATTCGTACTTTTGGGTACAGAAAGTACTAAATGGTACTAAATTTAGTACAATTTGGATTTGGATGAACAGATAGAGCTGGAATCCTGAAATTATAATAAATTATATTAAAAAAATAATTAATAATCCAGAAATTTGGAATTAAATTACTTTTGGAGTGTAGGATTAAGGTACTTTTGGAAATTAGTACTTATGGGTACGGAAAGTATTATAATGGTACTAAATTTGGTACAATTACCATTTGAGTGAACGGATAGGGCTGGAATCATTAAAAGTGGAATAAAGATTACTGTTTTAGTATAAGATTGAGGAAGTTTTGGAAATTCGTACTAAATTTGGTACAATTTGGGTTTGGGTGAACAGATAGAGCTGGAATACTAATATTTTAAATTGGAGTGTAGGTTTGAGGTGGTTTTGGAAATTCGTACGTATTAGAGCGAAAAGTTCTAAACGGAAAAGTTCTAAATATGGCATAATTTGGTTTTGGGTGAACGGAGATAGCTGGAATTTAGGAAGTTAGGTTACTGTTGGAGTGTAGAACTGGAATAGTTTTGGAAGTTCGTACATGTGGTAACGGATAGAGGTGGAATCCTTAAAAATTCGGAATTACTGTTGGAGATAGTAATTGAAATTCGTACTTTCATACGAAAAGTATTAATTGTATTATGATAGAGGAATTCGGAAATTTGGTATTATAGCCGCTTATATATATATAGGTTTAGATATGAATGTAGTTGTGGATATAAGTACAATAAGTGTACGAAAATTATGAATTAAATGAAACTAACACAGAATTTGGTTCAAATTGTTATTGTGTAAAAGAGTAGAGCTGACATTGTTAAATTCGGTATTCATATAGCAGTTGGCGTTTATAGTGGAGATAGAGAGGAAGTTTTGGAAATTATGTGTACGAAAAATGTTAAATCGCGGTTTGGATATAGTTTTGGATATAAGGAAGTTATTTTTAAACTTATACATATTATAAGTACTAAATTTGCTATCAGTTTGGTGTTGCATGAAGGGATAGAAATTGAATTTCGAATTGTTGTATGAGGGTTTGTGATGCTGTTTAGACAAGGGATTTTTTGAAATGCATACAAATTCTGAAATTAGGCTGAGGGCTGGCTGATTTATTGAGAAATAGAAAATGTACTAAATAGTATTAAATTTGACGTTGTGTTGACATTGGTTGTAGCAGTTTGGTATTGGGCTAAGGAATAGAAGTGGAATTCCGATTTATTATTTATTTGTCAGGTTCATTGTTAGAGGTGGTCATACAATAAGTGTACTAGAAGTATTAAATAATACCAAATATTAAAGCACTGGTATTGAGTGAATCGATAAATGAAACTTAACAAGATCAGAATGTTTATGAAAATCCACCTTTCAATGTATGAAAGGTTCCTACATGTAGTACCATTGGCATTGGGTGGACAAATAGAGTTAAAACTGTGAAATTTGAGCTAAGGTCTTGAGTTTTAAAATTTTACTAAATAGTGTACTATTGTTTTTATGTAAGTCCATATTTACATTAGGCAATTTTCCTTGCGGCAATTGTCAGTTTGAAGGTGAGAGAGGTGAGGCATATGGTAACTCTCACCAACAAACTGGCAATTGCCGCAAGGAAAATTGCCTAATGTAAATGTGGACTTACCACGAATTCAGTTTTTAAATAATGTACTGAAATCAACAAGTCAAACGTATCTTTTCAACAAAATTGTTTTTATTTTTGTTGTCTATTCTGATCGTTTTAGTAAGTTCATTTGAAAACGGAAAATTTATGCGGCTAATGTTTTACAAGAAGATTTTTACACCCTGAGAACAAAAAGGCCTAAAATAAAACGTCTCAAAAATTAACTGTTATATAGGGTAAGATCTTTTGAATAAAGGTTTTCTACATTTTTATATCACAAATTCCAAAATACCCATACCGTTCTAATAAAACTTAGACTGGAATTTAAAATGTAGGCCGCTGCTGAAGTGTAGAGGTCTTTGTTGAAATTCGAACAAAACCTGTACGAACAGTACTTAAATGAAATTAAATATCAATTCAAATAGGTATTAGTACATCAAAATTTTCACTGTTCACCATATTATATATTGTTTATGTGTATATTATTCCTTTTCCGCATACGAAGTAGCGGGTATTTTGCTAGTAGTATATAAAACATATTTGCAAAAATTTAGAGGAATATGTATTGGAATATAAAAGTTAAAGAGATTTAAAAAAAAAAAGAATTTTTGTCGATTTGTTCCATATCCGCACTTATGACACAAATGTGAAATATTGTAAATCACATGGAACAAAGTGACAAAAAAATTTTCCATCTTTGCGTCAAAAAATTAATACTTCTAAATCGAAAATTAAAATTCTGATTTTTGAAATGTGTTTTTAAACTTGTAAGCTTTTAAAATATTAATTTCATATCTGAAATATTAATTTCATATCTGTATTCCTGCAGCATTAAAAGACTAGTGGATATTGGGTATTCCTCGTCGCTTTCTCTCTTTTGAAACAAGACAGCTCCAATATCATGTAATGATGCATCGAACTGCCGCTTGCTTGCTTCATTTCTGACATAACAATAGTAAAGCTGAGAACACATCCAACGTTTGGGTAAAGTTTTGTGTCGTTTTGGCCTTTTGTAAAAATTGAAAAATCTTAGCGCCTTATTCATAGCAACAACTTTATTTTGGTCGCTAACATACTTATTCCGGATCTCTTCTACCTTGCAGGTGTACTGACATACCGACAAAAATTCGTGCCGACTGGGTTCATAATAATCCCGCTGACAACATATTTTCACCATGAAAACGGCGATGTTAACACATTACAAACTTCTCTAAATACAACATTATCGCATATTTGAGGCTGGTAATTAACCTCAAGCGTAGCCAAATATGTTGGTTAAAGTGTCTGACAATGTTGTTAAAGCCAAAAATGGTATTGATAGAAATTAAATGAATGAATGATCCAATCATATGTTGACAGATCAATGTTTACATGGTGTTTTTATGTGTTCAAAATACATACGAAAATAGCGTTCCAATGTCAAGAAACAGGAATACATGTCTCACAGCTTTACCTTGATCTAATGACAGTCGTTTACCGTGTTAGTTAATAATAAAACATCTCATTTTTCTTCTCTAGGAAAGTTTCCGCAATACAATGTGCAAGGATCATGGCAGCTCACACAAGGATGCTTTTTATTTTTTGAAATTCTACAATGGCGATATGGTCGGTCGTGGCACATATCATGAAATTTGCAAAGGTGAAAACAATCCACTTATGGCCTGGATACCCTATGAAATGATGCAGAAATATTATGCACAATACCTGAATCCAAAGGAGGTAAGATGGTGGATGTAATATTTTAATCAACATATTAAAGTCTATTTATCTTTTTTTCTTCTAGCGTCTTAATTATATGGCCAAGGCGACTGATGTTTCTCGTGAAAAGACTGAATTGTGTCATTTTCGTCATTCCGATTTGGTTGAAAATATACCAAATAATTTATTCACTTGTGTCGTGATGATATTCGAAGATAATTTTGTGAGTATTTAAAAAGTTGTCAAGAGAAAATGTAAGAGTATCTGTACCTGTATAATCTATTATACGCTCATTGGGCGCCATTGCGATACAATGAATAGCACTACCGCCTTGCACACTGAAAATCAGTGGTTAAGAACAACATCAATTTTTCCAGTGGTGGAAAACTTTTCAAACAACAAAGTGTTTAGTGCAAGGTTAAACGGAGGAATCTTTTGAAAAGTGAAATTGTGGGACTCTTTGCGTTTTCTTAAAATTAGTCCTTCCAGACTTCTGGCTCGATCTTCCATTAAACAGATGCATTTTGTTTAGGCCTTTCAGAAAAAAATAAAGGCCTCGAAACATAAGAAACATGGTACATAGGCGTTCTTGCTTATGTTATAAAAGGCAAGAGACAACCTAGTTCGAATTTTGCACGGCCTCCTTTATTGTTTATCCAAAATGACTTAAGCAAGAATGTCATACTTTATATGTACCGAGGCCTTAATGGCAACAAAACTGAGAGCGTTCTTCTAGACTTCCTAGGTTTAATAGGGCGAATACAGGTGCATTATTAGGTTAGGAGCAATTTCGGCAAGATTTCGTTAAACGTACTCAGTTTTCATAATACTACTGCCCTAAACACATCCAACGTTTGAGTAAAGTTTTGTGTCATTTCTGGTAGATGAATAAAAGGCAAATTTTCTTTATTCTTCTACCAGGAATGACACAAAACTTTACTCAAACGTTGGATGAGTTTAGGGCTTACAACTGTTTTTTTCAGTATATCGTAGTTACGATCCCTCTGGTCTCCATCTTAATCCTCATGAGGACGGAAAAGGGATTGTTGCCGCCCCTTGTGGAGTCAGTTGTGAAAGCAGACAAGGTATGACGTCAAAGGTGTGCACCATTGCACGGGAGTAGCGATATTATTCGACGGTCAGCGCCCCTTTAGAATCATTTGTTGTGCTCTTAGGGAGTGGTGCCCACCGCATAGCTCTCAGTTCTATACTTGATTTACAACGCAAAGATCCACTATATGAGCTCCAGTTTCCTTTTGGTAAGGGTTGAGGTCTAGCTTTCACCGAGAAAAGAGTCTCTGGGCAGACTTCGTAGTCGACACTACCAGCAGTTTAATTACTATACATATCGGGACTGGTCCTCCAAGGCGAAAGAGATTAGGCGCAATCAGGGAATGGACAAAGTATAACTCAAGTGTCAAAGCATATTCACATCTTCCACTCTCAGACTGGTGAATGGCAACCTCTTTATGAGTGAACGTTACCCCTACAACAGTAGAAATTTCCCAATTACCTGCAGTACCAGAAAAGGGACCTCCGGTTGGATTTCGTAAACGAGTGACACCCAGTTTTAGTCCAGTGTGGCCAGGGGACTGGAAATGTTCTTCTATGGAATAGAAGACTGACGGAAAGGTCTTCTATAGAATAGAAGACCCGCGGAAGGGTCTTCTATAGAATAGAAGACCCGCGGAAGGGCCTTCTATAGAATAGAAGACCCGCGGAAGGGCCTTCTATAGAATAGAAGACCCGCGGAAGGGCCTTCTATAGAATAGAAGACCCGCGGAAGGGCCTTCTATAGAATAGAAGACCCGCGGAAGGGCCTTCTATAGAATAGAATAGAAGAAGAAGGGCCTTCTATAGAACAAAAGACCCGCGGAAGGGTCTTCTGTAGAATAGAAGACCCGACAAAGGGTCTTCTATAGAATGGAAGACCCGCGGAAGGTCTTCTGTAGAATAGAAGACCCCCGGAAGGGTTTTTTGTAGAATAGAAGACCCCCGGAAGGGTCTTCTATAGAATGGAAGACCCGCCGATGGGTCTTCTATAGAATGGAAGACCCGCCGATGGGTCTTCTATAGAATGGAAGACCCGCCGAAGAAGACCCGTGGAAGGGTATTTTATAGAATAGAAGACCCGCGGAAGGGTCTTCTGTAGAAAAGAAGACCCACGGAAGGGTTTTCTGTAGAATAAAAGACCCACGGAAGAGTCTTCTATGGAATAGAAGACTCGCGGAAGGGTTTTCTATTGAAAAGAAGACTCGCGGAAGGTTCTTCTATGGAATCGAAGACTCGCGGAAGGGTCTTCTATGGAATAGAAGACTCACGGAAAAACTTTTGTGTGAGAAACATTTTTTTACAGTTTTCTCTTTTACGAGTTTTACTATTAAAAAGTACGGGAACGAAGCTTATGTATGTAGTTCATTGTCTTACTTTGAAATGTAAAATTATTAAAGAATGTGCTGAAGTCGATCGCAAAATCTGCGAATTGGAAATAAATTGAAATTGAATTGATAAATTATTTCTTGCTTTTACAGTATGGCCTCGAGTCCAGTATAAATGTCCTCGTTGAAATAAAACCGCTAATGTATGAGCTGCGCAATATTACCTTTATGCCATGGGTCAACTCATCGGTAAGTTATAAAACTCTATTAGGACGGACCTACCTAAAGAATCCCAGTCGTGAGCGGAAACAAATTTATGGAAATTTTCATTATGAATATGTGGAAAAAGTTGAACTAAATCTTAGTTCAATCTATAAAAATGGTCTACGGAAGCTGCCGTTGCTTTTCGAACATAAAAATGCTGTGTTGAAAATTGATGACAAAGGTGTTGGAGGTATGGATGTTAAAGAGGTAATAACATTTATTTTTAATTTAATAAATTACTAAAATTTTGGGAAATTCATATTTTCAGAAAGCCTATTTTGGTCGCAAAATGGAACCCAAGACGAAAGTACGTGTTGATATCATTGGTCAATGGGCGGAGGATCACCAAGAATTCTCTGCCGATATTTATGAGTACTTCGGTTATGGTGTAAAACGTTTTCACAATGAAATGCAGCATGGCAATGTCACATTTGTGCGTATCGAAAGTACAGAACCGGTTTATGAAATGCCCGAAAAGGAAGATATTGTCGCATCACAAATTCATTCCATAAATGGTAAACGTTTTGAACGTCTCACTGACGATGCAGAGGATGATGATATGTTTGGTGCATATAATGATACAGAAGGTGGTGATTTTGGTGATTTAGAGGGTCTATTTGAAGATGAAGATGCAATGAGTGTTGATGGTATACGAGAAGATACCGATCGTAAGGGTAATTCGAATTCAGGATTTTATCCTTGGTTTATACTTATTGTTCTGGTAGTAGGTGGAATCTTAGTGGCCACGGTTTATGCTGTGGCACGACATTATAGTTCTAAGGACGAACGAAGAAGATATAAATTTACCGGCATATGAAAATGTATAATTAATTATACGAGATGTTGAAGAAATTGTTGTTATTGTAATCTGTTTTTCATTGTTTTTATTTTATGAAATTAACCAAGTTAACGAATTTAAATAATTTTAAATATTTTATTTAAGGAAATAAAAATATATACTATCTAACACCCTGTTTTCATATTTCTCTTGAAATTGGCAAATCTATTCACAACGAAAATATAAATGGCGGGAAAATAGCATAAAGAAGCGTTCAAACCAAACAATTTTTAATAATTGAGGTGCTAGTGTAAGTATTGTATTGTAAGTATGTTCTTTATGACACAATCGGTCCGTTGTGAGTCGAGCCACGCGTTAAACAACCACATTAAAACCTCAAAAGAACACTTGGAATCATTTACACTTTTTCATGTCGTTGTTGTAACACGGCACTCAACGGAACGTGACGTGACCGCTTGACGCGACTCACATAGAACCGATAGTGCCGAGCGCTTTTAAGCTGAAAACACATCCAACGTTTCAGTAAAGTTTTGTGTCATTTCTGGTAGATGAATAAAAGACAAAGTGCTGCCAATTTAAAATTTTTCTTTATTCTTTTACCAGAAAAGACACAAAACTTTACACAAACGTTGGATGTGTTTAGGGCTTAAGCACTCGGCACTATCGGTTCTATTTTTATTATTTTCAATTTTTATATTATTCACTTTTTTAATTTAAAATGAGTTATTTATTATTTTATTATTAAATATTAATTATTATTAATTAAATTAAATCATTAAATATTAATTAATGCATAAAACTAAATAAATAAATATTAATATAATTAATTAATTGGAGGTATTTGGTTGGGAAGGAACTCGGCACATGGGTTGGGTGGGTGATTGTATTAACCAAGGGGGGCGGGGATGGTGGGAACTTATCTCCCCCTCTCTTTTCGTCAGATTCTGTGTCGACGGAAAGGGACAACCTAACTTTCGTCCCGTTCCGTTAAACCTCGTTTCGAGGAAAGAAGGTCTGACGGTAAGCGACAACCTAACTTTCGTCCCGTTCCGTCAAACCTCGTTTCGAGGAAAGAAGGTCTGACGGAAAGGGACAACCTAACGTCCCATAGCCGTAGAAACGTGCACTGTACTGTATTTAAAGGATTTATTACACGCCGTGTAAAATCAGTTTAAGTAAACTACATACTTTGAAAATGTGTCAATCCAGAATAGGTCTCTTTTCAAAGTACCTCTGCAGTTTATAACTGCATCTGACCTTGATTTGACGTACAATAAATCTTCTACAGTTGGCGCATGCTCAAATTTTTTTCTCATATTAAAAAAGTAACGCTCTATTGTATGGTGAGTAGTACAATGATTCAAGGGAACATCTCCATGTATTTCCAATATGCGAAGCACTGTTCTTAAAAAAAATTGAAAACAAATAAGTACAGGGGAAACGTATGTAACTTAATAATTGCACACATTCCCTTAAAATTGTCTTTTTTTTCGTCAAGAGAAAATGGACGCTTGTTTGTTAACAAATGAACAAAAGGTATCAAACGAATGACAAACTCTCTTGTTTCTTTAAATCCTGGCTCATTCTCAAGATTAGTACCGTACAGTAACTCTTCAATATCATCATTAAAGATGTCTTCCATAGCGTCAAAAACTTGCATATGCATAAGTTAGTTTTAACTTGCTACGATTAAATACATAATCTTTTACATATTGGAAATCAATGCTTGTACCTTTATCGTCTATACAGTTATTAGCGAAATCTTTAAGCAAGTTGTGCATAAGGTGAACTAAATCAAATGCACAAGGTAAATTGTACCCTGGCACAATTTCACCATATATGCAACCTGTACCTAAGATGTCCGACATTACAATTTGTTTGACTGGCGCTCCATCACAAAGGTTCAATACTATCTTTGTATTTAAATCATTAGCGGCTTGATATACTTGCAATCGCTGTATAAAGTTCGCTCCCTTAACCGCTATTAATAATTCCCAGTCATAGAAAAGACTATGTAACTGGAAAGCAAATCTGTCACAAGCATCACCATTGTGAGAAACGGGCGTTGTGTCAAATGTCAGAACACAAATTCGTTCATTTTCGGACATTTGACTAAAAATTCTGCGCAAAACTACTGCTGTTGGTTCATCGAAACCTATAGGGCATTTTGGAAATTTAGCTTCTAAAATGTCTGGTGAGGGAGTTGTGAAATTCAGATCATTCCTCGTATCATTGTAAGTGAGTCTGGAAAAAAGTACCAATGTTGTAAGTACATTTTCGTGCTCAGGCGAATAGGATCCAGTAGCACTCCTAGAAATAATCCTAGCTTAAGCCATCCTTTCCCTGTTCGCACCCTCATTACTATTATTTTCGGTAGAATGAAAACTGTTACTTAATACACTTGCAACTTCACTAACATCTTGGTCTATTTCTAACCCCATGTCATGGGGAAGACATGGCTCATTTTGTTGAAGTACATCAACGTCATTTTGTCATTTTGTGGAACTATTTGCTGTGCCTCCTCCGATCGGTAGGTTGGTACAATAAGTTCGTTAGATAATAACACAACCCCTGATGAGGTTGGTATTATCTGTTCCTCTTCAACGTTTTGTTGTGGAACTAATTGCGGCTCCTCCTATCGGTAGGTTGGTACAATTTCATTAGATATGACAATCTCAGATGAGGTTGGCATCTGTTCCCCTTGTATTATTTCTACACCCATGTCTTGATGTTTGATACAGCTTTTCCTTTTTCGTGAAATTTTTAGCGATCACAAACATTTTTGTAACAAAAATTCTTCTTGCTTCTAATTATCCATTTATAAGAATGGATTGGAAACATTAGAATTGCATATAAATCGAAATTTCATTCATGATTTTCAAATTCCTGTAATAAAATCCAAGAAAAATTAGTTTTGGAATTAAAATAATTTATTGACACTTTTTATGTTTTGTTTACAAATACCATTAACACTAGTATTGCTTACAACAACAAATTTCTATGTGGTTGTTGTATCGATTGTTTTACATCAACACTTCGTCACCATAAATGCCGGAAGACGTAACTGACATGAAAATCGAAATAGGTTTTTTGGTGGAATCAGATACATAAAGCTAAAATACATGCTCTGGCAAAATTTCAAGCATCTACATTTAAAAATCACGATCCTATATAAGAAATGCCAAAAGACATAACAACATACTCTAATTTTCATAAAACACAAAGGGCGTAACCCTCACTATTTTAAAATGAAACATCAGTAGTGTTCAATGTATTCTTTGATTTTTCCAGAAAATATTATGCCCAAAGTAGGGTTTATTGCGCTGATTACGAAAATGTATAATTTTCATGTGGAGCGGATCCGCTTATCCGGTTATTTGACCCGAAAGTCCAGATTTAAAAACCGGGTTAGACCCGGTTCTACTGAACCGATTACTACAAAATGAATATCGTATGAAAGCTTATGGAAATACCTATCACATGGTGGGTTACTTTAGCAGTTTGGGCTCTTAATCGGCTTATTTCTCCATATGTTGAATTTGACTCTAAGGTGACGATATCTCAAAAACGGTGGCTACTTTCAAAAATCACAAACACCATTCTTGTAGTTAATTTTTAAATCAACAACTTTTAGTTTAGATGGTTTTCAATATATCTTACAGAAAAAAATCCATAATTGAAACAATTGAAGAGAATGACAGAAGACCTGTGCCCTGATTTAAATAAACATCTAAAACGGCATATATGGAAAACAATATGTTAAACGGCCAAAAGGAAGTGGTTATTGGGAAGGTAATGCAAGACAAATGAAGCACGGATGTACATCATCATTTTGTGAAGGCAGGTCGCTTCGAAATTGCTCATTTTTCCAAGAGAAAGAACGAACGGAAATACTCCAAATTTCTGACAGCAAAACGTACGTAACGAGAATATTGAGACGTTTGTACGAAAACGTGTATATGATCAAAATGCACGTCGTTCCAATACAAAAAAATTTTCTGTATTGGTTTACTTAGACAAAAAGACAGGAGTTCCTACAGTCAATAAACTGCGAATTGGCTTATGATCCTAGTGGTATAATCTGTTTTAAAACTGATATCAAAAACGACTACCAGATTCTACCATAGAGAAGTTCCGCAAATTTTGAAGCAGTGCATCCTCCATCCTACTTTTATGACAAAATTCCTTATGAGAATTAAAAGTTTCATTTAAATTATTACAGATCACTTAATTTATATTAACTACATTTTGTCGATAAATTGACATAAATACAACAATAAATATAATATTCTAAATCTGATGATTTAAATATAGTCTAATACAATTGAACTTATAAATAATTATAGTGATGTTATAATTATAAATAATTATAGATAATTATAGTGATGTTCACCTAATTGTGGTCCATTGAAATATCACCGTTAAGACTGGGAATTGAACCCAACACCGTCAGATTGCTAGTTTAAAGTTCGCTTAGCCGAACTTTCTTCAAATGTATACTTAATAAATTGTGGGTTACGTCGTTTGGCATTTCAGAAAAATACAATACCAAAAGACGTAACCCACACAGCTTCTAACATTCTGGAAAAAAATTTAATTTTTTTCCAAAAATATATTTCTTCTCTGTCTTAAACCAAGATACTAAAAATTTTCGATATTTTATAACAACGTTTTCATTTTATAACGTTTTTTGCTTCTCCTGTAAAGTTTTATTTTTGTGGGTTACGTCTTCCGGCATTTATGGTGACGACTTGCTTCTACCTGTTAATTATTGTACCATGAGACATTTCCTCCATTTGTTTACATATACATGTGACTGTTTATTTTAAAAGTATCAAATAGAGTAAAAAATAAAGATCACTTTAATTATGCTCCAGAATATTATTGCTAGATAAGTGTTCCAAAAATAGCAAAAGTTGTACCCAAAACTTAAGACATTGAAAACAAAAATGCCATTCTATTATCTTTTCTTGAAAAGTTTGGCTGATTGCTGGCATCCGATTTGCGGATACGGCGACATTTCTTCAGTTAGAAATTTTACAATATTTGTAATTTTTTCGTTCCTCCCCCGGTAAGACATATAAGCCTTATATAATTTACTTAATTTTCTTCTATTAATCTCATTTTCCAACTATCTATAACTATTACAGATGATTTGAAAGAAATTAACACGGATTTTTAGCAATTTAAATAAAGTGTGCCATTTATATGTCCATCTAAAATCCGCAATGTTTTTACAAAATATTATAAAGGTAAATAAAAAGCGAAATATAACGGATATTTTGAACGGGATTGGAACAACTACACTTGCAGCAATAATTAAAAATTATAAAACATTCAATTTTATTATATTTTAGTTCGAAAATAATTAATTGTATTTTTGAATTTTATAACGTTCCATTTATACGTCCATAGGTGTACATGTGACACTAACATTACAAACAAAAACAAATTTCTATGTGGTTGTTGTTGAGTTGTAGTATTTACTTTAACTTGTTTGTTTTACCATGTTTTTGGGGTAGTTTACCCTATCTGTCAATGTCATATGTGCTGAAATTTTCCATCGTTATACAGCCACTAATAATGTGTGAAATATTGGGGATTTTCCTTACGCCATTTACTTTTTGCGTCCACACCCAGCAAACAATTTTGGAAGTTGTGCAATTGGAGTTATGATTTCACAACATCTTTCGATGTAGTTCAACAGAGTTATGAAAAATGCACTCCGTAACATACATTTTATAAGCAGTTGCTGTAGAGATCCCTACAGAAAAAAAAACCAGTTGGTTGATCCCTACACATCATGGTACAATAATACAGGTAGCATTATCATGCCAGCTGATGGTAACATAATGTGTCAACTGCATTGAATTGATGTCAAATTTTGACACCTTTTGTTACCAACAATTGCCGATGCGGCTACCTGTGTATTTGTACCATGCTACACATTTCTTCAAAAGTCAAAGAAGAGTGTATACATTTCGGAGAGTTTGTTATAAAATAAAGAAATAAAAACTGAAGTTGCTAACATTTTTGCTGTAATTCACGAGACGGAAATTGTTAATGGAGTGAAGTGCAGTTGGAGTCCATGTCGAAAGCTGAACTAGTGATGGGAAGTCAACATAAAAAACCTTTAGTATGATGAAGCAAAATCAGATGCGCTTGGATTAAGTGGTACCGGTCCACACTAGTATGAATTTCATTAAAAATTCCATGAAATTAGGCGTCCTTAGCTCGAATTCCCCACTACAGCATTTTTATGATTTTACTCTACTATGGAACTCGATCTAGAGACGCATAATTTCGTATCAACATTTCAGTGAAATTCCTGTAGTGTGGCCCGGGACTTGGAGAACGGAGAAAGTAAACTCAAATGTGATTGAATTTAATGGAAACTTTTTTAATTTGTGTTAAATAAAGTTCTTTGTATTCTTGTTTTACACAAATAATAAATGCATTTTATTTATTCTGGGATATTTCGCAATAGCTTGCATTTTTACTGCATCTTTGGATTGATTAAAAACACAATCCGAAGAGTGCCTTTCAATTCAATCCAAAATACTACATAAAAAGTTGTGATTTGGATCGAAAACGGAGTGCATCCTAGCTGTGTGCTGTGGAAGCAAAATGGAGTGCATCCTAGCTGCGCGCTCTCTTATAAAATTCATAAGTGAATTCATAGGAAAAGATGTACTCAAACGGCAAATGTACTGTACAGTTATAGTGATTCAACTGCATCTGCGGATGCAAACTTTTTGCTGGGCAGCAGCAAAAATGCAGTGAAATCGCGTCTCCACATTGCCTCTCCAAATTTTCTGGTAAAATATCCTGGCATGATGTGGGTTATAGCTTGTTCATACCGACTGCAATTCGCTCTCTATTCGTTGTTCGAGCCCAAATTATGTATTAATTACTTCATTTTCCATACAAAATTCTGAGAGCGAAGTTCTAAATTTCATATTTTTTTGTAAAACCGACTAACTATGCATATACATCTACCTTTATTATTGCTCCATGTCATTTGACGTTTTAAGCCATGGCTACAGGGTTGTATTTTTCAGCGATTTTCATACCTGGCCTACCTCTACTTTATTATACCATGGTATGAAGTATGTACCATGTCGACTGAACGGGTTAATTCGTATACGTAATTGTGAGAACGAACAATGTAATTAAAGTACTGGTATGAACATGACATTAATGTTACTTAATTAATTTCCCTTGATGTGGCAACTCCTTATACAAAGAACAGCTGTTTACTCTCATCTCTCTCGTTTTCCCTTTCTTTCATTTCATTTGTCGTTTCTTCCCTTTCTTCATTTGACGCGACGGTCCAAAAAACGAAACAACTTTGTTCCTCCTTCTTTTGTGTGTGTGGCATAGCAACGTAACAGAGCAAGACAAAGAGTGTCGTATAGAGAAAAAATTCTTCAGTCGTAAGCTGTAAGATTCCGAGACAGTTTCTTCATTTCATCCAGTTAAAAAGAAGAAAAATAAATTATCAATCTAGTTATTTCGTTCATGTTTATTTGCGGAAAAAACAGAACTCTTCAGAGTTTTGCAAACTTTTCACTCTAACTTGTTTTGTTGTTTATTTGTGTGGTGTTATTGTTTTGAAAAAAACAGCAACAAGGAAAATGTAAAAGTGAAGTGGGAAAATGTGAAAGAAAAACTAGAATTTATGTTTGCTTTTAGACGAATTTAAAAATCTTCAATGTGATGAATCAAATATGAACACAACGCCTTAGTAATCTTTTTTATATAATTACGTTATATATGTTCAACGCACTTTTGTACAATAATAACAATATTAGTGACCAGAGGTAAGTGTAGTAGTGTGAAGTGTTGCTTACAATTTCTTCCATTTATTTTTGGTGTGTGCCTGTGTCGTATTTTTCGTGTTCCACTCATTCCCCTTTTAGTTGTTTTTTGTTAAAATATTCGTTTTTTGTGCGGTTTTTTTCTTTTACTATTTTGTTTTCTTCTGTTTTCATTTTCTGTTGTTTTCTTTATTTGTATGTTTTTATTTTGCCTTTAATTCATTCGTTGTGACTGGTGAGAGAGGTATATATTATCATTCGGTTTGTGTGTAGTGTTGTTGCTGTACCTTCTTATTTTGCGTGTATTGCTTTCTCTTTTTGCCGTGAATTCTCGTTTCAATGTTTGCAAGACAGGGAGAGTCATATGTGCTGATTTTTGTTGCAAATACTGGGTGTTTCACACATTTCATACATGGGAAAAATTTTTTAACGGTTAAATGCATTTTAATTTCCAAATTTAATGTGGAAAAATAAGAAACATCATTTTAAAGGAAATAAAACATTTAAAAAATACAAGATTCTTCTATTTTTGAAATCTTGACAATTTTTCCTTTATAAATTTGTCAAAAAATTTAAAAATAAAGATACATAAAATGTCTTACCACTTTTTTTCAATCTTGCCGTTTGTTTGCCGATTAAAATTTATTTTGAAAAATTAGTTCCTCCTTGTCCGTGTGTTCAATTAAAAATAAATAGGAATAACAATTTTCTCCTTTCTAAATTTGCAAACAAAAATTAATAAATAAAAAATTATTATAATAAAATAATATCTTACCAAAATCTAGCCGTTTGTTTGCCGATTAAAATTTGGTTGTTCGTCTTGTTCTTGTTGTTGATTAAAATTAAATTAATTAGACAAATGGAATGAAAAATGGAAAAAAAAATATTGAGTTGCTTTGTTTTTTAAAAATCGTAATGAAATATTTATGTTTTGTTTCTACAGTGTTTTATTTAACTTGCTTTGGTGTCCGTTTAGTTCAAATCTGGTAACTCATTTTTAACACAGTTGCAGTTGACCAATCGAACTGAAACTTTGTACACTTTTCAGATTTAGATGACAATACATGAATATGGAATGAAAACCAATATTGGTCCATTTTTATTCACATATCAAAATCACTTGTTCATGCATGACAAAAACATCCTAATAGCTGTCGTCCAGGAGGCAAAGTTGACCACTAATAGCATTCCTGTCGGTATTCTCACTAGTCCTTTTCATGATACTTCGGTCGAGTTCGTCCTCAAGTAGTAGTAAGGTGAGGGGATCTCGCATTCTTTATCCAGCGGGACTTCAGATATAGTCTGATGCCGCCACCTGTTCGCTTCCATCTTGACCCATTCATTGAATTCATGATACAGATACCGAGATTATCAATATATACATTCCGCCGTCATCAGCGTTGGAGCAAGTAATCACTATCATAACCCATCTGATACAAGGGAATAATTGAATTGTGCTTGGCGATTTCAATGTTCATCACGAGATATGGTATGTACTACCAGTTGCCGAACGATCACGAATCTGACTACACTTCCATCAATGAGGAATCCTCCACCATTGTTACAGCAAGAAGAGCTTTCGGACCAATCCAATGGCGGCGTGTTCTTCGATACCGGATTGACCTGGCACTAAACCACACCCGTGTCCCGGCAAGCGGTTGTCACTTCAGTGTACACATTTTTGTATTGGTATCGTTTTTCTGTGCTAGGAGCAGCATATTCCCGAAGAAACCCATGGACAATATATTTGTGCTCGGTTTGTCACATCTTCATCTTCAGCCAAATCCAAGCTTCGGTGAGATGCAACAGATGTCAAGAGGGTGATGAGCCTCGTCGGGCCAACCACAGTGAGCCCGGAGTCAGGGAGCTGACACTGGATGTTAACAGGTTGGTCGGTGAGCAAAAGCGGAACAAGTGGTTAAATTATCCGAAGAGTTGCAACATTGGAGCCGGAACAAGTAAATTGTGGGCAACGGTAAAGTCACTCTCAAACCCTACAAAGAAGGAAGACAGGTCCACAGTCACGTTTGGCGACATTTCGCTGACTGAACCGATGAGGTGCGTAAGTTGTTTCAGTCGGCAGTTTGGCGAGCATCCCGGGAGTGACAGGGCGAAGAGTAATACGCCGCATTAGATCTCTTCCTGGCCAGGATGAACCACAACAATATGCAAATGATGATTTCGCGAATGTCATTAGGAACGCAAAGTAAATCTCCATGTTAATGCTGAATTACTAAAGATCTCAACCTGTCACTAGCCAGAAAAATTGGCAGGGTGGCCCCGCTACTGAAAAAAGGCAAGGATGCCTGCTGAATTGAACCGTACAGACTGATTTCGCTTTTGTCGCCCAGGGTAAAGACTCTTGAGGCTTTTGTCCTCCCCAGCTCTCGAAATAGTTATCCAGTTGCAGTTCATCAGCATGGGTTCAGTAAGCAGCTTATCACGATAACAGTGCTGCACGCCATCTCCACACATGTCAGTCGAGGACTCAACCGGAGCAGGCCGTGTGACTGAACAGTGATGGTGGCGCTTGACTTATCAAAAGCCTTTGGGATGCTTGACACCATGCTGTTTGGTGACATCGAGCGGACAACCGTCCGGCCAAGTTTGAAACGTTGGATAGTCAACTATATGTGTGGACGCCAGTCGTACGTGGAATTCAGGAATAAGAAGTCCAAACCCCGTAGAGTGAAACAGGGAGTTCCCCATGGCGGGGTGATATCTCCGGAACTGTTTAACCTCTACCTCTCCTGTATTCCACCCCCTCCAGACGGCATTGAGATCGTGACGTATGCGGATAATTGCACGATCCTGGCGTCGGGTACCTATCCTGATGACATCTGTGAGAGACTGAACAACTATTTAACCGATCTTACCACCTTTTTCCATTCGAGGAATATGCAGATTTCCGCCACAAAATCTACAGCCACTCTGTTCACCACATGGACAGCGCAGTTTGGACGTGAGTTTAATGTCGCGGTCGACGATAGCAGAATTCCGACCACAAACTGCCCTAAAATTTTAGGGGTCACAGTCGACACTACATTCACGTCGTGCGCACACGCCACAGCTATCTGCGACAAGTTAAAAAGTAGGAACAAGGTCCTCAAGTCCCTGGCCGGCAGCACTTGGGGTGCAGATAAAGAAACCTTGTTGGCCACGTATAACGCGATAGGTCGGTCTGTGGTAAGCTATGCGGCTCCAGTCTGGTCCCCGAGATTGTGTGATTCGAACTGGAAAAAGATTCAAACTTTCCAGAATGCCGCCCTGAGAACAGCGACCTACATGAGAAGGCAAAAATTCTTCCCGTAAAGCAACACAATGAGATGCTTTCGTTGCAGTACCTGCTTGGATGTTATCGTGTGAGCCATCCCAATCACCATCTTGTGGGTAGGCCCGGACCATTCAGGGAGATCAGGAGGGATATCCATGCTCTAGAGGGAGAGGTCCAACGATACAGGAGAGAACCCCTAGATCAACAAGCATATCAAGCAGGATTGAATAGCATTCACACGGACGCAGTTGCCAAGGCCTTAAGCAATTATAGTGTGAATAAAGTACTCGGAGTACATCCTCCATCTATCGCAGCTGAGGAGCGTCAGCTGCCACGACAAACCAGAGCAGTTTTGGCTCAACTACGCTCGGGATATTGCAGTCGCCTAAATTCGTATTGGGCGGAAATCGATCGCGCCGTGCAAGACATATGCCCAGTATGCGGCATGGGCCCGCACGACACACAACACCTTTTTAACTGCCCCGCCAAACCTACCCATCTAACTCCTGTGGATCTGTGGCTACATCGCATCGAAGCAGCCACTTTTCTGGAACTGGAGATAGACCCAGAGCCAGATTGAACAGAGGAACGAACAAATAAACATAACAAAAACACTGTTACAACAACAACAACTATCTGCGACAAGCTGAAATGTAGGAACGAGATCCTCAAGTCCCTAGCTGGCACTTGGGGTGCAGATAAAGAAACCTTATTGGCCACATATTATACGATAGGTCGGTCTGCGGTAATCTTTGCGGCGTCAGTTTGGTTCGCGAATGTAAGAGCAACGCGATTGAAACATATTCAAACTTGTCAGAATGCCGCCCTGGGAACAGCAACATGAGGAGGCACCCTCATGTCTCCAGTGCTCTGGTGTTACCGTGAGAGCCATTCTAATCACCATATGATAGGACCCTCCATCCTGAGAGGTCAAGAAGGATCTTCATGATCTAGTAAAAGAGGTCCAGCGTTACAAGAGAGAAGGACTAGATCAACACTTATATCAAGCAGGTTTGAATAGCATTCATCATTCAACTATCATATGAATGCGATCCTAATCAGCTGCCACGACAAACCAGAGTAGTTTTGGATCAACTACGTTCGGGATGGTGCAGCCGTCTAAATTCCTGTAGGGCAAGGGTCGATGGCACCGTGCAAAACATCTGCCCAGCATGTGGCAAGGGACCGCACGATATACTGCAACTGTTCAACTACACTGCCAAACCTACTCAACTAACTTCAGTAGAGCTGTGGTTACATCCCATCGAAGCAGCCACATTCCTAGAACGGGAAATAGACCCAGAATAATCAGAAAAGTAACTTACAAAAAAAAAAAAAAACATTTACAACAACAACATTGATCTTCTCCTTCACATTTCAATGTATTAGCCTCATTATCACACCGAAATGGATAAAATTTCGCATTTAGTCTTCGTTGGGAGCGTTAAACTTTCCCCCAAAAGTTTGTTGCTATAGTTTCAAGTTTTTATATAGCCCCATAGAACGGTGCTTTACGATTTTCGGAATTTCAATGTTTTTTTGCTCTTTACCACATCGAAATGTCTGAAATGTCGCCTTTAGTGTTCCTTGGGAGTACAAAACTTTTTTCCCCTTTCCCCTTCAAATTGTCGCTATAGGTCCACATTTTGGCACCTCCCGATTTTTGATATTTTCAAGGTTTTAGCGATATATAGGTGTTCGCTCTCTATTCAATTATGCCGGCTGTATCTGGACTAATAATTCCGTATTGTTACTGATTGCGCCCAAGTGACGAAATTTAATCATCTTCATGAGCAGATCTGGATGCTGTCAGACAACATAGTGTGTTGCTGACTAGACAGTTATTGCTGGTCTGTTTTTAGCCGAGTCATCCTATCCATCGTTGTGATGGAATATCCAATAATTAGACACTTCCATAAGTACATCCAAGACGTCATTCCATCGGAGCCATAAATGCATGCATATGCAATGTGGATTCCTACAGAGATTGTATTGTACCGGGTACTCTAAAAAAGTGACTCTCCTGTCATCTTCTTCAAGGGCAAACTTATTTAGGAGAGACTGCAGGGCAGGATAATGACCTCTGCATGTGAAATTTATAGCCATAACAACTTGTAATAAAGTAAGATCCCAATTTCCGTTTACCATCTTAAAGGTTTTAAAGAAACTAAATTAAAAATTGTGATTTCTTTGGCTTAAAATCTGCCATCACTTATTACACTCGATTCCTTTATAGCTAAACTGCTGGCAATTGCTTATTTTTAGTCCCATATATTTTTCCCCAAGCTAAAAGCAAAGATTTACGTCACAATAAAACAAACATTTCTTTAAGGCATTCATTCTTCTTTTACTTCCTCCCTCCATCTCTTTGGGACAAACAAAAATAATGGTCAAAACAAAAATATTCAGCAGAGCCCTCATTTTACGTATGAATGAAATTGCCAAAATAAACAACAAGGCTTGCATTTCCATTCATTTCATTTCTTGGGATTCTCTTGAACTCCTACCCCACTATCGTGTCGGCCGGGGGCTTTGTATTGTAACGCGAGGCATCAGATGTTATTTTTATATTCTTACCCTATCTCAAGCTTACGCACTGCTCTTGATTTCATTCTTAAGAAAAAAAAGAAATATCTTAAATACATGAAATGTGCGCATGTCTTGCCTAGAATTTTTTTTGGGCAAATACTGCCTCCAGATATTTCGTTAGGTTTTTGTTTGTTGTAATTATGTGGATGCATCCACTACCATGGTAGTTATTAGAATTGGCATATAAGCATATCACATTTATTTGGTAATTTGCTGGAAGGTAGCACATTCCAAAAAAGGATATTTTGTATTATTTCCCTTAATATTTCATGGTTTATTAATTTGCAATAAAATGCCTTAAAGTATGCTACATTTTTTATTTAATGATTTTATAGTCATTTTAGGCAAACAATTTCTTTATGGTTATTCAAATTCTTGGCAATGAAATTTGGTTAATAAAACGGATTACCTCTATTTTATAAAAAGATCTCCGTAAGGTGTCTTCTATAAAGAAAAGACCTTCGTGAGGGGTCTTCTTTAGGGGGAATGCTTCCGAAAGGAGTTTTCTATAGAAAAAATACCTCCGTCATGTTGTTGTTGTTGTTGTTGTAACAGTGTTTTTGTTATGTTTATTTGTTCGTTCCTCTGTTCAAACTGGCTCTGGGTCTATCTCCAGTTCAAGAAAAGTGGCTGCTTCAATGGGATGTAGCCATAGATCCACTGGAGTTAGATGGGTAGGTTTGGCGGGGCAGTTAAAAAGGTGTTGTGTGCCGTGCGGGCCCATGCCGCATACTGGGCAGATGTCTTGCACGGTGCGATCGATTTCCGCCCAATAAGAATTTAGGCGACTGCAATATCCCGAGCGTAGTTGGGCCAAAACTACTCTAGTTTGTCGTGGCAGCTGACGCTCCTCAGCTGCGATAGATGGAGGATGTACTCCAAGTACTTTATTCACACTATAATTGCTTAAGGCCTTGGCAACTGCGTCCGTGTGAATGCTATTCAAACCTGCTTGATATGCTTGTTGATCTAGGGGTTCTCTCCTGTATCGTTGGACCTCTCCCTCTAGAGCATGGATATCCTTCCTGATCTCCCTGAATGGGCCGGGCCTACCCACAAGATGGTGATTGGGATGGCTCACACGATAACATCCTAGCAGGTACTGCAACGAAAGCATCTCATTGTGTTGCTTTACAGGAAGAATTTTTGCCTCCTCATGTAGATGGTCCACTGAAGATTTGAGGAGGCACCCTGTCGCTGTTCTCAGGGCTGCATTTTGGCAAGTTAGAATCTTTTTCCAGTTCGAATCACACAATCTCGGGGACCAGACTGGAGCCGCATAGCTTACCACAGACCGACCTATCGCGTTATATGTGGTCAACAAGGTTTCTTTATCTGCACCCCAAGTGCTGCCGGCCAGGGACTTGAGGACCTTGTTCCTACTTTTCAACTTGTCGCAGATAGCTGTGGCGTGTGCGCACGACGTGAATGTAGTGTCGAATGTGACCCCTAAAATTTTAGGGCAGTTTGTGGTCGGAATTCTGCTACCGTCGACCACGACATTCAACTCACGTCCAAACTGCGCTGTCCATGTGGTGAACAGAGTGGCTGTAGATTTTGTGGGGGAAATCTGCATATTCCTCGAATGGAAAAAGGTGGTAAGATCAGTTAAATAGTTGTTCAGTCTCTCACAGATGTCATCAGGATAGGTACCCGACGCCAAGATCGTGCAATCATCCGCATACGTCACGATCTCAATGCCGTCTGGAGGGGGTGGAATACAGGAGAGGTAGAGGTTAAACAGTTCCGGAGATATCACCCCACCTTGGGGAACTCCCTGTTTCACTCTACGGGGTTTGGACTTCTTATTCCTGAATTCCACGTACGACTGGCGTCCACACATATAGTTGACTATCCAACGTTTCAAGCTTGGCCGGAGGGTTGTCTGCTCAATGTCCTCAAACAGCGTGGAGTGCCTGACTGTATCAAAGGCTTTTGATAAGTCAAGAGCCACCATCACTGTTCTATCGCACGGCCGTCTCTGGTTGAGTCCTTTACAGATATATGTGGTAATGGCGTGCAGCGCTGTTGTCGTGCTGTGCTGCTTACGGAATCCATGTTGATGATCGGCAACTTGATAGCTATTTCTGATACTGGGGAGGATCAAGGCCTCAAGTGTCTTTGCTACGGGCGACAAAAGCGAAATCGGTCTGTACGATTCACTTTTGCTGGCATCCTTGCCTGGCTTCCGTAGTGGGACCACCCTGCCCATTTTCCAGACTTCGGGAACAACGAGGGTGGCTAGCGACAAGTTGAAGACTTTGGTGAGATACTCGACTCCCGGCTCATCCAGCTGCTTCAACATTACCATGGAGATTCCATCAGGGCCCAACGCTTTGGATGATTTAGCGTTCCTGATGGCATTGGCAACATCATCCATTGTAAATTGTGGTGGTTCATCCTCGGCAGGAAGAGATCTGATGCGACGTAATACTCTTCTCTTCGCCCTGTCACTCTCGGGATGCTCGACAAACTGTCGATTGAAATTACTTGCGCACCTCTTCGGGTCAGTCAACGTAACGTCGCCAAACGTGACTGAGGTCCTATCTTCCCTTCTTCCAGGGTTCGAGAGTGACTTAACCGTTGCCCACAATTCACCTATACCGGCTCCAATGTTGCAGCTCTTCAGATGATTTAACCATTTGTTCCGCTTATGCTCGCCGACCAGCCTGTTAACTTCCAGTGTCAGCTCCCTGACTCTGGGGTCATTGGGGTTGATACGACGAAGCTCATCACGCTCGTTTGCTAATCCCGTCGCCTCTGCTGGGAAATTTGGTCTTACTTCGGGTATTCGACCAGCAGGGATATGGCGAGCGGCTGCAGCAGTGATGATGTCCCGGAACGTCCTTTCCGCTACCCGAACATCAGAAGGATTGGGCAATTCTCTGAAGCGGTGATTGGTGAACTCTCTGAAACTCGGCCAATCAGCTTTTTTATGATTGACGAACATGCGGCGTTCAGAGGTTATGAAGTCGGGTGGTCTGCTAATGGAGACAATTATGGGGAGATGGTCTGATCCAAGGGAAATGACGGGTTGCCAGGTAACGTCATTTGTCAGACCAGGTGACACGATGGTTATGTCAGGCGAACTGTGACACTCTCCTCTAATTCTGGTAGGGGCGTCCTCATTGACCGTGCAAAACGTAGAGCTATCAATCTGCTCAGCCAGCGCTGTACCTCTCTGGTCGTTTCCGAGGGCCGAATGCCACATCTCATGATGCGCATTAAAATCCCCCAGGACCAGACGATTATGACCTTGCAAGAGCGGGCTAATGTCAGGCCTATAATCATGGATACAGCTATTTCTCGGCGGGATGTATACATTCAGCAACTCTATCTCGGCAGCTCCACACCTGACTGCTACCCCCATACATTCCATGTATGGGCCATTAGAGACAGGCTCAAGCGAGATAGGTCTGTATTGGACAGACTGGTGCAATAGGAAAGCCAATCCCCCACCTCCACTTCTGGTGCCATCTTTCCTCAGAACATTGTAACCATCGCAATGCTCTAAGCTGTGGTTGTTGTTCAGCTTGGTTTCCTGCACCGCCGCGACCTTGATGTTCTTCCGACTCATAAAATCTACTATCTCCTCGATCTTACCTCGGAGTCCATTGCAATTCAATTGCAAAAAGGCTGCATTTTCGGTAGTCCCTCACGTGGACGAGTCCAGAGCAACCCCTTAGATGCACCCACTCCTGACATCTATTGCATCTCACCGAAGGTTGGATGTGGGTGAAGATGCGAATGTGACAAACTGAGCACAGATATATTGGTCCTGGGTTTTCTTCCGTCCCGGCTCGGACCAATAGAATTCGGAGCAGGCATTCCGGGATATGCTGCTCCCAACACAGAAAAACGAAACAAATACGAACATGTACACACTGAGGTGGCAGCCGCTGGCCGAAACATTGGTTTTGTGTTGTTCCGGGTCAATCCGGTACGAAAGAACCCGCTGCCGTGGGATTGGTCTTCTATACAGGGAAGACCGTCGTAAAGGTATTCTGTATACAGAAAGCCTCTGTAAGGGGTCTTCTATGGATAGAATAGCTCCGTAAGAGTTCTTCTGTAAAGAGAAGACCTCCGTAAGAGACTTTCTATAGAATAAAAACCTCTATAATGGTTCTTCTATAAAGAGAAGACCTACGTATGAGAAAAGACCCCTAAGAGATTTTCTGTAGAGAGAAGACATCTTTAAAGGGCATTCTATAGCAAGAAGGCATAATGAGTTTTCTATAGAGAGAACGCCGCCATAAATTGCCTTCTAAGATAAAAGACCTTCGTAAGGGTTCTTCTACAGATGGAAGACCTCCCTAAGGGGTTTTCTATATATAGAACATCTTCGTAAGCGGTCCTCTATAAATAGAACATCTTCGTAAGGGGTCCTCTATATATAGAAGACCTTCGTAAGGGGTCTTCTATAGAGAGAAGATCTCCGTAAGGAGACTTCTATAGAGATAAGACTTCCGTAAGGTTATTCTATAGAGATGAGACTTCCGTAAGGATATTCTATAGAGATAAGACTTCCGTAAATCGTATTCTATAGAAAAGGGATTTTATATAAAAAGAAGACCTCCGTAAGAGGTCTTCTATAGAGATAAGACTTCCTTCCGTAAATCGTATTCTATAGAAGAGGGATTTTATGTAAAAAGAAGACCCTCTTAAAATGGTCTTCCATATGTGGAACACCTCCGCAAGGTGTCTACTATGGTTAGGTGACCTTCATAAGGGGTTCTCTATAGAATGAAGAACTCCGTAAGGGGTCTTCTATAGAGAGAAGACCTCCGTAAGGGGTCTTCTATAGAGAGAAGACCTCCGTAAGGGGTCTTCTATAGAGAGAAGACCTCCGTAAGGGGTATTCTATAGAGAGAAGACCTCCGTAAGGGGTCTTCTATAGAGAGAAGACATCCGTAAGAGGACATCTATAGAGAGAAGACCTCCGTAAGGGATATTCAATAGAGAAAACGCCTCCGTAAAGCGTATTCTATAAAAGAGGGATTTTCTATAAGTAGAAGACCTCCGTAGGGGTCTTCTGTAGATAAAGGGATTTTTTATAAATAGAACACCTCCGTAATGGGTCTTCTATAGAGAGAAGACCTCCGTAAAGGGCCTTCTATAGAATAGGGATTATCTATAAGTATAAGACCTCCTTAGGGGTCTTCTGTAGATAACGGGATTTTCTATAAATAGAACACCTCCGTAAGGGGTCTTCCATAGAGAAAAGACCTCCGTAAAGGGTCTTCTGTAGAAGGGGGATTTTCTATAAATAGATAGCCTCCGTAAGCGGTCTTATCTAGATAGTAGACCTCTTAAAAGCGTCTTCCATAGGTAGAATACATCCGTAAGGGGCCTTCTGTAGATAGAGGGCTTTCGTAACGGGTCTCTATAGAGAGTAGACCTCCGTAATGGGTTTTATATAGCAAGAAGACCTCCGTAAAGGGTCTTCTATAGCGAGAAGGCCTCCGTAAGGGGCCTTCTATAGCGAGAAGGCCTCTGTAAGGGGTCTTCTATAGCGAGAAGGCCTCCGTAAGGGGACTTCTATAGAGAAAGGACCTATGTTGGCGGTCTTATACCGAGTGAAGACCTCCGTTAGTGGTTTTATATAGATAGATGACCTCCGTAAGTGGTCTCCCATAGATAGATGACCTCTGTGGTTTTCTATAGGTAGAAGACCTCTGTAAGTGGTCTGTTAGAAGTCTTCTTTAGAGATAAGAACGCTGTAAGGGACCTTCTATAGATAGAAGACATCCGTAAGGGGTCTTCATAGTGAGAAGACCTCCGTAAGGGGAATTCTATAGATGAGAAGAAGATCTTCTATATATATATTTATGTAAGACCTCCGTAAGTTTTCTTCCGTATGCGGTCTTCCTTAGTTAGAAGACTTCCAAAAGGTATCTTCTATAGATAGAAGTTCTCTGCAAGTGGTCTTGTAGAGATAGAAGACCTTTGCAAGTGGTCTTCTATAGATAAAAGACCACTATAAGCGTTCTTCTATAGATAGAAGACTTCCGTGAGGGGTCTTCTATGGACATAAGACCTCCGTAAGCGGTCTTCTTTAGTTAGAAGACTTCCAAAAGGTATCTTCTATAGATAGAAGTTCTCTGCAAGTGGTCTTGTAGAGATAAAAGACCTCTATAAGTGGTCTTTTGTAGATAGAAGACCTCCTAAAGTGGTATACTACAGGTAAAACTTCTTCTAAGGGGGTTTCCACTGATAGAAGGCCTCCGCAAGAGGTCTTCTATAGATAGAGGACATTCGCAAGTGGTGTTCTATAGATACAAGACCACCATAAGGGTTATCTATTAATTGAAGACCATTCTAAGGGTATCTTCTATAAATGGAACACTTCCGAAAGAGGGATAGAATGCCTGCGAAAATGTATTCGATGGATAGAAGACCTCCGGAAGTGGTATTCTATGAATATTGGGCTTTCAGTAGATAGATGACCTCCGTAAGGGGCCTTCTATGGATAGAATATGTCCGTAAGGGTCTTTTATATGTAGAAGTCCTTTGTCTATCGATTGAAGACCACTGTAATTGGTATTCTAGAAATAGAAGACATCTATATGGGTTTTTTAATAGATAGAAGACCTTGGTAAGGAGTATTATAGAGATAAGGCCTTTGTAAGGGGTCTTTTATAGATATTAGACCTTCGTAAGGAGTCTTCTATAGATAGAAGACCTTCGTAAAGGGTATTCTATATATAAGAGACCTTCGTAGGGGTCCTTTATAGATATAAGACCTTCATAAGGGATCTTTTACATATATTAGAACTTCGTAAGTGGTATTTTTTAGACAGAAGACTTCCGTATAGCGTTTTCCTTAAATAGATTTGGTTTTATATGTAAAAAAGACCCCCTAAAGAGGTACACTTTGTAGACAAAAGACCACACACAAGTCTAGTTTTAATAGCTCCTCACGTAGATGATATACCTCCAAAATGCATTTGCTTTTCCTACACACCTTTTTTGTCCGTCATTTTGTTTCCATTCTTGTTTTGATAATTAAGACATTCTTTTTTGTTCCATTTCAGCTTTTAAATCCAATTGCACTCCACATCACTTTTCATCACTACAACGAAAACGCCGACACAATGATGGAACGTAAAAAAGTTTTAGAATTGGATAAAATTTGTCGAGTGTGCATTTGTGAGCGTAAAGATATGCGACCGCTGTTTAGCGAAAAGGTGGCCGATATGCTAATGGAATGTGCCAGCGTTTGTGTGGAGCCCACGGAAGGATGGCCAGATAAAATTTGTGTCCAGTGTGTGCATGCTGTGTCGCGCTGTCATGCATTTAAAATGCAAGTGGAACGTAGCGATAAAGAGCTGAGAGAATATATTAAATCGATAACGGTGAGGGTAATGGTTGATGAGAAGCCACAAATTGAAAGTCAGACAATTTTAAGAGTACAACAGTCACCGCAGCAGCAGCAACAGCAGTCGCAAATACAGTCACATCAACCACAACAGCAGCAACAGTTTCAACTACTGCAACAGCAGCCGCAACAGTCGGCAGGAGCCACCACAAACACCACAACAACGACAACAAGAGTAGTTTTAGATGAAATTCAAGGCTTGAAGCTGCAACAGAGCCAAGCCAAGTTAATTGAATTGCAGCAGCAACAAAAGTTATTGTTGCAACAGCATCAGGAACAGCAGTTATTAAAACTGCAACAACAACAGCAGCAACAGCAACAACAGAAATTGCTGCAAAAACAATTAAAACAACAGCAGCAGCAACAGCAATTGCAGTTACAGCAAAAACAACAACAGCAGCAGCAGCAAGAAGAAGAAAAGAAACCACAACAATCCCTGCTCATACATAACCAGCATCGTCCTCTGCAACAGCCACCCCAACAATTGCTGATGCAGACGGCAAGTACCAGCAGCACCACCACCACCTCCAGCTCAACAACCGTCAAGAGAATGTCTTCATTGAAAAAGTCCTCGTCCCAGCCAGTGGCGAAGAAATTTCAACAAATTCAACAGCAACAACCACAAACGATTACAACACCTGCTCTGCAACAACAACAGCTGTTGTTGCCCCAAACCACACTGAATTTAAATGAGACCACCGTCACACTACACCAACCGAATGCCAGCAATCAACGTTTAACCAACACCACCACCCAACACACTTTGCTCAGTAATCCTCCACAATTGTTGCCAATATCCTCGAATACAAATCATGTGACCACACAATCCACCAACAACACCAATACTCTGCCTCAACAAATTGTCTTGCCAAATGGTCAAATTATCACCACAACCCAGTTGTTGAATGCCACAAATGGTGGTAACACAATTGGAGTGGGAGGAGGTGGTGGTGGTGGTCCACCACAATTGACCCAAATCATTAGCAGTAATCCCGCCAATGTCACCACAAATCATTTAATCCACACCAACCCCACCACACAAATACAACAACAGACACAATTTGCCCCCGCCCAACTGATACAAACGACCAGTGGTCAAACTCTGCAGTTGATACAGCAACCGAATGGCCAGCAGATTCTGCAATTAGTACAAATTGTACCACAAAGGACCCTGACAACTGGTGGTGCAACCCATACCCTAAGTAATGGCAATCATGCTACGGCCATCTTGGAAGACGATCACTTGACAATAATGGATGAAGAGGTTCTAATGGAACAAACCGAACAGCATTTAATCGATGATGATGGTGGCGGTGGTGGTGGGGGTGATCAAGATGATGATATTGATGGTGGAGGAGATCATCACAACAACAACAATAATCATATTTTGCAACATCACAATGACCGAGATCAAATCTGTGAGACAATTGTGGTGGAAGATGATCAGCAGCAGCAGCAACATTTGCAGATACATCACCAGCAACAACAACATCATCAATTGTTACAACAAAATGTTGAATTGGAATATTTGGAAGATGTTACTGTGACCACATCTCAGCAACACCAACAGCAACATCATCAACAAGGCCTGATTTTACCCGATGTCACTGTGGTCCAGGAGGTCATTGATGATGATGAAGATGAGCTGGAAGAAGATGATGATATTATTGAAGAGATTCACATGGAGGAAGAGATTTTACAGGATGATGATGGTGATGGCACGGTGCTATTGGAGACCTCAAATTGTTCTGAATTTATTACCACCGAACAAGATATTGAAGATCACCACCATCATCACCATCAAATGCTGGACGATGATGATGACAATGCCTATAATGATGATAATGCTCTGGCCCACTATACCGTTGTTGAGGGCGGTTGTATTGATGATGTCGATGATGTTGATGCCATGGAAGAGGCTGAGGTTAATGCTGTATTCCAGGCAGCCTGTGATGCCAATGAAACAGAAATGCAACAAGAATTAGCCCTGCAACAGCAGCAACAACAACAAGAACAGCAACAGTTTAACAACAACAAACTAAATTCCAACAACAATTCCATGGATTCCTCATCTTCGCCGAATTCCACCAAAACAAAACCTCGCCGGACCAACAATAACAGCAACAACAACACCAGCAACAATCGCTCTTTGGCCAATTCCAGGCAGTTACAGGCCACCGCCTGTTCCATTGCCCAAGCAGCTGGCCAGGATGATGATTTTGAAATTGACTCCAAACTTATTGCCGAATTTATTGATCAGCAAACCACGGTATTGGCAACAGGACGCTACAAGTGCAATTTATGTCAAAAAGAATTCAAACAATTTAAGGGTCTACAGAATCACATGCATCAGCATTCGAATTGGATTCGGGCCAATTGTAAGAAGCAGCCACAATGTGAAATATGTCACAAAAGTTTCAAAGGTCCCGGCATGTTACGCATGCACATGAAGACCCATCAATCGGCCGGCAAGGTACCCACCTGTAACGTTTGCAACAAGGCCTTCAAATCCAAGGCAATACTCTATCGTCATCGTCAAACCCATCAGCAGCGTTCATATTGTTGCGCTGTTGAAAATTGTCGCAAACATTTCTCCAACGGGCTAACGCTCAAAACGCACATCGATCGGAAACATGCGAATTGCGCGAATGTGCCACGCTACAAATGCGGTGAATGTAACAATGTTTTCTATGACATTGAAAGTTTGGAAGATCATTTGCAATTGACAGGCCACGGCGGCGGCGGCGGCGGTGGCAATGACAACTCTAATATAAATTTAAATAATGTACAAAACAACAACTCATCCTCCTCCTCAGCCACAATATCCACAGTTACCATGACCGAAGTGGTTAGTGGTAATGGTGAAGTGTATATAGTTACGCAGGCGTAGTTTTAAACCATCCACCACTAAACCTCAGACTACTTTGTTATGTTTTCTCCATTGCTCAGTTTCGTTTTTTTTTTTTGTTTGAGGAACCTTTTCTAAAAAAGTTCCCGGTCAACGAAAGAAAAGTTATTCATTTCATTAGTATTTTTTATACAATAATCTCTTGCACGTTACTCTTAAGAACGTGTTAGGAAAAATAAGGTATTCATAGGTCATAGTTATGTTGTAACTGTAAAAAATTAATATGTAATAATAAAAATGTATATACGTTTATACGTTTTATTGGCAATAAATTTAAATATAATAATTTTACAACAGAAAAATATCTTAAAAGACAATTTTATTTGTAGGATAAAGAGGTATAGATTTGTGTTGGAAACCAATTTTTTCGGGACCTCAACCATTATAACATCACAAGAGATATGCCACGCAACTACTGGGCGAATGGGAAGGGGGTTTTTGTGACCTGAACCAACATGTCTCTTCAACCTTGGTAATCTCCTGGACCGTCAGTATGCTGGGGCTAGAAAAGTGGAATCTGAGAGAGAGTAAAACGGCGTTTGCATTAGAGCTTTTTGCCGGGTTAACCACCTTTATGAGGATTTTTTTTACGTTTGCTCTATGGAATTGACTTTTGAAACCCAGTGGGTTCATATTAAATCCGGTTAAGTGCAAACTGGGTATAATCTCTAATAAATGGTTGCTCCGGTCTCATCCGCGGATGCTAAAAATGGATCGGGGTAGTCTACTAAGAAAGATGGGAGTAAAATGGAGGAAGGGAGTATGGAATCAGGTGCTCAATTGGCAGTAATTCCGGTTCCTGCTGGTCCTATATAGGCATATACCGGAAGAAAGATGAGATTAACATGTATAACAATATTTAAAATTCAGTAATAAACTTCAAGAGGCAGAATGCCTGACGATGACAAACCACTACAAAGGTGCTGTGATGAACCTTCGCAAATTCTTGCGACGAGATTTGAATTTGCATACTGAGAATTGGTCTATCTACTTCATTAGAAGTAAACACATGAGAAAATTCGAATTAACTTACCATCATGTACCTCAACGCGAGCTTCAGGTCTTACTCCCGGAAACTGTAGCTGCTCAAGCCAAAGCTCCTGGCTGCAGCGGAGCAGACGAAACATACTGCCTCAAGCAGTAGAGTTAAATTCTGGTAGAGTGGTAGAGTTAAATTCTGTTCCTACCCCTAAACCAAACAACATCCGCATAGAAAATCAATTGATGAAGTGGGAGTCTACTTCTAAGCCCGACTCAAACCGAGGGACAATCGGTTTTAAGAACATCCTCAGGCTTTAAGGAAGACAAGGTGGTTGGGCCGACAGAAAAACCATCATCTACTGAAAAGACAAACAAAGCTCCGCAGCAAAACACTGTGAAACGTGTTCTCTCTTCCGAAGACGCTCAGCCAAGAAGATGATAGTTTCTCAAGCAGTCAACCCATAGGTTAGGTAAGGGGATGTGCAGCCACTAACTTGTGACTGCGTCACTCGGAGACCTTCCGGTCCATTGTGATCATCCAGGAGAAAAAAGAGGAAAAAAAAGCTGCAAGGAAAAGAGGAGATGGAAAAGAGAGGATAGGGGGAAGAAATAAAAAGAGGAAGTTGTTGAAAAGTAAAGAACGAATAAATTACAAGAAAGTTTAAGAGGGGAGGAATAGTTTTAGAGAAGGAAAAAAAGATTTATTTTTAATGGTAGGCAGAATAGTTGAAACATAATTTACGCGTTCAGGTTGCGCTGCCCCCGCCACTGCAGATTTTTGATGATGTTGTAGATCACAGCAGGTTCCACAGTTGAGTAGAAAGTTAGACACGGTGGAAAGTGAGCACCTACTAACCTATGCCGTCTACCAGCCATTGCTGGACAACGACACAGGATGTGCTCGATCGTCTCTAATTCCTCCTCATCCTCACAGAGTCCTCATCCCATTTGATGGTAAAGGCCCTGATATAGCAGTGTCCAGTAATGACTCCCGTCGTTACTCTAACTTCAGCTTTACTCCGGTTCAACAGAGAGTTCGTTCTTTTGACTGACAGAGACGGCCATATGGATGTTGCCACAATGCACCTAGGTTCATTATGACACAATTCACTGGCTCTTTCGTCAGAGAACGTTTCAATTTTTTAAAAGAAATGACAAATGGGTGGTTTGATAGAGTCAGCGATTGCTAGATCTGTAGACTGCGATCCTCGTCTAGCCAAGGCTGATCTACACTTAAGGACGACATCGGATTTGATGTTGCAGGATTTGATGGCTTTAAGAGCCGCTTGACTATCCACAAAGATAGTCACCGGTTCAAAGATTTCTGCATCCAAACTTTTTATCAATTCCGCTGCCTTCCAAATCGCGAAGATTTCAGCCTGGAAGACACTACTGCTGCTGTCTAGCCTGTAAGTGTACTCAAGAGATAGCCTTTCACAGTAGACGGTGGTTTTAAGTTCAGCATTGCGTTCAGAGCAGCCTGTGGTGTGCTCCTGGTGACTCCAGTTATGAGAATCGAGGCAGCTCTTTGTACCTTGTCAAGCCTACCGGATGTCGATTTTTGGCGCAGTGAGTGCCACCAAACAAGAGAACCATAGGATAAGATGGGTCTAACCACGGTGTTGTACAACCAGTGTATAATCGATGGGTTTAGACCCCAACTTTTCCCAATAGAATTCTTACATGAATAAAGTGCAATCAATCCTCTCTTCGCCCTTTCCTCAGCATTCCTGTTCCATCGCAGTTGACAGTCCAGGATTGTGCCAAGGTACTTTGCCTCAGGCGAGAGCTGAAGCTGCACTCCATCCAGTGTTGGTGGTACAAATACGCCGAGCTTACGCTTTCTCGTGAACATTCCCAGTTCTGTCTTGGTTGGGTTTACTCCAAGATAATGCTCCTTGCATAAGCTCCGAAATGCTTGACGGAAACTTACCGGAAATGAGTAGTACAACGTCGTCCGCATAGGCAACAACTTTTATACCTTGATTGTCCAGACCAGTCAAAATATTGTTTATAACAAGTAGCCACAGTAACGGTGGGAGCAGCCCTCCTTTGGGGGGTGCCTCTAGTTACTGTTTTCCTAATTTTTGTCTCCCCAATGCTGGAGTTTATAATTCTGCTTTTTAGCATATTATTTATCCAGCAAGTTAGAGGTTCAGGTGTGTTAACTTTCTTAAGTGAGAGTTTTATGGACTCAAGTTCTACGTTGTTAAAAGCTCCTTCTATGTCCAGAAAGGCAGGCAAGGTAAAGTTTGAGTTTTCCATATTCCTCTCAATGAAGCCAACCACCTCATGCAAGGCAGACTCCACAGATTTGCCTTTAATATAGGCGTGTTGTGAGTTGCTTATAGAGGCGGTGTCTACATGGCTCCTTATATCCAGATCGATCAGTCTTTCGAGAGTCTTAAGGAGAAAGGATGATAAGCTGATGGGTCTGTAGTCCTTTGGTGCAGAGTGACTAGGTTTTCCCGCTTTGGGAATGTAAGTAACTTTTACCTCTCTCCACAGACCCGGTACATATGAGAGAGTCAAACACGCCCTATAGATCTCCTCCAGGATTCGATATAAACGTGGCGGTGCAAATTGAAGCATCGCCGGCGTTATACCATCCGGTCCAGGTGACTTATATGGCTTGAAAGTGTTGACAGCCCATTTAATCTTATTTCTGTTAACCACCTTATCAATGAGATCCGAATCCATAGGCTCTTGAATTTGGAGGTCGTCACATTCATTATTGACGGTGTCCGCATCCTTACAGCCTGGGAAGTGGGTCTCTGCCAAGAGGTTAAGAGTCTCGGTAGCAGAGACTGTCCACGCACCATCTTGCTTCTTGATACCTCCGATGGATTTAGGGTCCTTGGAAAGTAACCTTCGAAACCTAGCTGCATCGTTGACTCCTTCTACTGACTCACAGAAATTAACCCAAGACGTCAACCCATAGACCTCCTATTAAAAGACCCCAAGGCCTTCTATAAGTAGAACTCATGGTCTTCTATATGAAGACCACTTCTAGAAAAGACTTCCGTAAGACGACCTCACGATCTTCTGTAGGAAGACCTCATGATCTATAAGAAGCCCCAATGGTCTTCTATAAGAAGTGCCAATGTTCATCTATAAGATGACCTCATGGACTTCTATAAGAAGTACACATAGTTTTCTGTAGGATGTCCTTATGGTCTTCTATAAGATGACCTCATGTTCTTTTATAAGAAGACCTCATGGTATTCTATAAGATGATGTCATGGTCTTCTATAAGAGGACCTCATGGTCTTCTAAAGAAGACCTCATGTTCTTTTATAAGAAGACCTCATGGTATTCTATAAGAACATCTCATTGACCTTATGATTTTCTGTAAAATGACTAAAATGTCTTCTATAAGAAGACCTGACCTCATGAACTTCTACAAGAAGTCTACATAGTTTTCTGCAGGAAGTCCTCATGGTCTTCTATAGGAAGACCTCCAGGGTTCTCTAAGATGACTTCATACAGAACACCATGAGGTCTTCTTACAGAAGATCATGAAGTCTTCTTACAGAAGATCATGAAGTCTTCTTACAGAAGATCATGAAGTCTTCTTACAGAAGATCATGCGGTCTTCTTACAGAAGATCATGAGGTCTTCTTATAGAAGACCATGAGGACTTCTTATAGGAGACCATGAAGTTTGCCTATAGACGACATTCAATGTTTCTTATAGAAGACCATGAGGTCTTCGGAAAGCGAACATGTTTCACAGTTTTTTTTTTTTTTGCTGCGGAAGCTTTGTTCGTCTTCTCAGAAGATGATGGCTTTCAGTCGGCTCCTTACAACCTGTGGGAGTTCTTACAACCGTCTGTCCCCTGCGCTTAACCTTTGCTTTCGGGTTTGAGTCCGGCTTAGAAGCAGGTCCCTTCCACCAATGATCTTCTTTACGGATTTTATTTAATTAGGGTTCTTTAGCCTTCTTCATTCCTTTTTGGGTGGGATTAAGCTTTGGAACAGAATTTAACTCCACCATGTTGCTGAAAGGCAGTGGGTTTCATCTTCCGCATCTTCTTTGGAGGCCTTGGCCTAAGCAGCTACGGAGTCTGTGGCAAAATCTTATCCACTTGAGATTCGCGTCGAGTTACATGCATTTTCTCATGTACCTGCGTTTTCTTCTGATGAAGATGACCTACTTCTCAGAAGGCAATTAGGATCTAGTCGCACGAATTTGCGAAGATATATCACCGCACTTTTGTAGGACTTTGTATGTTTAACCTATTTGGCCGATTTGTCGTTAGAGTCATTGACTGTTGTTGGATTCTCCATCTTTTGTCCATGTCCCTGTGGCATTCTGTCTCTTAAGTTTTTTTACCGGCATGTGCGCCGATATATAATCAGCGGGAACTGAAATTGCTGCCATATCCATTTCCTCCATTTTACTCTCATCTTCCTCCATTTAGAATTGATCATAAGGGGAAAAGCAGCGACAGACGAGGAATGCAGATTGATGACTGTCTGAAAGAAGCTGTATTCTCGGACAATGGAGTACATCCCAACCATACACCTGCTGATAGCGCCGTACTTTACAGAGGAAAGGAGTCATTGGAATTCTTTTTTTTTATCAAATATGTCATGGCAACTTTTGGGAAAGGGTGTCAGCTAGAGAGATGGCGCACATGAAGGATACCTCCTGCAGATGGATAATGTTATCAACATGGGTGTATTCTAACAATACTCAGAAGACAGAATTCCAATATCAAGGCCAGCGCATGAATTTTGATAAGCTACATTTCGGAGAATGGTGGTCTGGCCATTGGTGTAAATAGACATCCTGTAACACGTGTATAATAGGAACTAACCATGATATACGCACCAACATAAGCCGAGGGTTTATTTTCAGTTTCAATTTGTTTTCTTAGTTCGGGAGATATTGATTTTGTGAAAGGGCTGAGGTCAACCGTGGCATAGCCTCCTTAGTACCGAAAGAGTAAATTGTAATTATAGAAACTAAGCCTGTTACTAACTGAGACGCCCAATAATCACCTGGATAACCATTAAGGCCGAAACTCAATGTATTTTTCTTGCTTGCGTCGCTTCATTTCTGGTAAACGAATAAAGAACGGCCGAGACAAATTCGAATTAGGTTGCCCTTTTTTCATTTATTATTTTACTAGAGCAAAGCGTACAAAGCAAGCGATGAGCTCAATGAGTTTGGACCTTTAGTTCGTGCACCATTTTCTTCATTCAAAACGTAGTTCAAACGTTGTTTCGAATGGATTAAATTGTAAAATTAACGGGCGTTTGACAGCTTCACCGATTGCGAGATCAGTCGACAGACAACCACCCCGACTTTTTCCACCCTCCAAAAATATGCTCTCATCATTTATTTTTATTTCAATTTAAGAACTTTTCGTATTTTTTTTTTTTTGCTTTTCCCGAACATCTCCCATAATTATTCGATTTTTCGCAATAATATTCACCAGTCAATAAGCATTGTTTCCAAAAACCTCAATTGTATCTATAAATACGGACGTACTACCACCACTTCTGCTACTGGAAATAGTAAACAATGAAGGCAGAAGGTGGACGTATGAAGCGATTGGCTTGGCTGATGGATGGACAGAAAGTATCATAAAAATGATGCTACGATATTTGTTTATTCAATTAAATGTTTTGTTTCTGTTTGTGGCGAAATGAACTCTGCTATTATCATCCTCGTCCGTCGTCTGTCTACAGGGCAACAAAAATTTAATGAGTTGTTCGTATGTTTAGCTGAACGCTTATAACCCCAATTTCTATTTGGAAAATTATTACTTGGAGAAACAGATGTGCTAAGTAGAGCAGATTTGTTTTTTGCTTACAAAAAATATATGTATATTGTACCTATTAGGGGTGAGTGGTTTTTAAGATAAATAATCAATCAATGAAATAGCGGAGCCCTCATTTGCCACCAGCAAACCGTCTGATTTTGTTCTCAGTCTACATGCCTTTGAAGAAAAGAAACCCGGGACATCGTGCAAAGAATCTGCAAGTGGAAAGGGGAAGATAGATTTTGAAATTTTAGAATGTGATGCGAATGCTTATCACTTCCACTGGGAAAGCAGCTTTGTCAATACCATAAGTGAGTCCATATTCAATTTTATTCTCAAATATAATCTGGGAATATGTAGTGGAGGTAATACAACCACATTTCAAAATAGGCTCAGGGGAAGTCTTCTTAAATATGGAGAAAGTCGCCAAATATAAAACAAGTAGGATGCAGGTCCTAAATAGCAAAGTTCCGGAACTAAATAACAAAGTTTCGAAACTCTCCCACAGATATTGGCGTCTTGAATACTGACTCAGACTCTGATAGCAACAAAAGTGCAAGCGTCGTGAAATTCCAAACAAGGCCCATAAGATGGTAAGATGAAGTTCCCACGAACATTGCGAACCACACAACACAAAGGAAAAAGCTGTGTGGCGCCCAACGTCACAAGTTCAAAAAGCAACAGGCAAATAATAAGACTACATTGCATATTACTCCCAAAGGGATTATGAACACTACCTCCACTGCTTCGGTATCGGGGAAGAGGATCAGATATCCTGAGGAACAGAACACTCAAAAGCCACAAACGAAGAAACAATTTCCCCACATTCAAATGCTTCGGGCAAACCGTATCAAGAACCACAGAAAGGAGACTGTCCCCGAATTCTTTTGGCTGATTGCAACAAAGTAAGCTCGAACATGAAGAAGGTGTACCCGGCCGCGGAAACGACTGCAGACCATGTGAGAAAAAGGGTTGTGGAGACGGACAAGGTGGACAATAAATGCTATATGGACAAAATCTGCTACACAGTGATCGATACTACGGAAAGGTAAGTCGAATTTCGTTTAATCGATTAATCGACTTTTTGCAGTCAAAAGTCTAAAAATCGTAGTCGACTTTTGTCTGGAGGGAAAATCGCATAATCGATTATCTTGTGATCGATTTTCGAGTTTGCCAATAGATTGTTGACTAGGCGGTTTTACAGTTTCAAAAGTAAACTCGAAAATCGACGAGTAATCGATTTTCTGCGGTTATGAAAAAAATCGAGAGTCGAGTTTCAGGAGAACTGAGATAATCGCCAGACCGAAAAATTGCATTTTTAGTTTTAAGCGGGGTACACTCGATCAGTTTCGATTTTTCGGAAATATCGATAAATGTCAAAATGTCCAGCAACCACAAAATATTTTGTGGTTGTCTGATGACTGACAAAAATGAAAGCCACACTGGCAAGCAGCCGATTATTTGAGCAAAACTGATCGTGTGTACCTCACTTTAGCCCAAAATCGAAAAGTCGAAAAATGTTTTTCATTACCTATTCCTGATCGATACCAGTAGAGGTTCCGGTAAACTACCCAAAGACCATCTTCAAGCCGTCGACGAAACAATCAACAACAAGATGAAATTATCAGCTGATGGTTCAAAGCGAACATTATTTTGATCCAAAATGCCGTGCATGCAACTATTGCTTGCCTCAAAGTTTCCTGTGAAAGAGGCGAAAAGAGCTGATGATGAAAGACCAAGTTCCTTAACTAACTAATGTACGTCAGAGGTTGGGACCACAAGATTGGCCCAAACACTTAAACATAATAGCTCTGTTCCTTTACGTTCAAGAATCTTTAAGTTTTACCACTTTTTACTCGAAAAGCGTTCCTTTACTTCTGACATCATACAATTCATTGCTCTGTTCCATAACCTGCAAGAAGCTTCTACTTTTTACTACGATAACATTTTTATACCCTCCACCATAGTATGGAGGGTATATTAAGTTTGTCATTCTGTTTGTAACACATCGAACTAATCATTTGCGACCCTATAAAGTATATATATTCTTGATCAGGATAAAATTCTAAGACGATCTAGCCATGTCCGTCTGTCCGTCTGTTGTAATCACTCTAGCGTCCGCAATAATTGAGATAGAGTGCTGAAATTTTGCACGCGAGGGTCTTTTTTCCATAGGCAGGTCAAGTTCGAAGATGGGCTATATCGGTCCACTCTTTGGTATAGCCCCCATATAACGGTACCTCCGAATTTGAGGTATTTTGACGTTCTTCGCCACATTTGCAGACCGAATTAGCTATAATTTGGCACTTAGGGTTCCTAGTGATCAACAAACTTATATCCCAAAGGATATGGGCATAGGTCCATGTTTTGGTATAGTCCCCATATAACGGTACCTCCCAATTTTCGGTATTTTGAGAATTTTAGCCACAATTTCTAACCGAACTATCTGCAATTTGACATTTAAGGTTCTCAGTGGTCACTAAACATCTCCACCAAACATCGTCAACATAGGTCCATGTTTTGGTATGGCCACCTTATAACCGTACCTCCCGATTTTCGGTATTTTGAGCATTTTAGTTACAATTTTTAACCGAACTAGCTGTAATTTGCCATTTGAGGTTCTCAGTGGTCATGAAATATCCCCACCGAACATCGTCAACATAGGTCCATGTTTTGGTATAGCCCCCATATAACGGTACCTCCCAATTTTCGGTATTTTGAGAATTTTAGCTACAGTTTTTAACCGAAATATCTGTAATTTGACATTTGAAGTTCTCAGTGGTCATAAAACATCTCCAACGAAGCATCGTCAGCATAGGTCCATGTTTTGCTATAACCCCCATATAATGGTATCTTCCGATTTTCCGGTATTTTGAGAATTTTAGCAGCAATTTTTAACCGAACTAGCTGTAATGATCGGTATTTTGCGAATTTTAGCTAAAATTTTGTCTATTCAAAAATAATCGTCAACTATACCTCCAAACTGTACCTCCCAATTTTTGGGAATTTTCAGTGGTCACGAAATTTCTTCACTAAAATTCGTCAACATGGGTGCATTGGTTTGATAAAACTACCCTCAATTTGACTCTTGAAGTTCTCTGCAGCTTTAAAACTTTTCCGGCAAAAAATGTAAAGATAGGTTGACTCTTTGATATAGCCCCGTAGGTGGTACCTTTCACCTAGCTGAACACATTTTTTTAGATTAGATAACACTGTGCATCAAACTGGAGGTGAAAGTCTGGGGCACGGAAAATTCCTCCTGGGGAAGAATGGCCTTGGTGAGTATATTATGAACCCCGAAGGAAAGATCCGCCGTGAGTCGAACTTCCGCATTATGGCGTGATGAAATTTTTGTTAGATACCCTGTGGGCCATCGGGAATTACCGTTATATCTTTGTTCACTGTTGCTTAAGTGTTCTACAAAAACAACAAACAAATAAATAATGCTAATTCATGATGGCTTACAGGGTCTCTTGCAAAAACTTCATCACGCCATAACGCGGAAGTTCGACTCACGACGCATCTGTCCTTCGGGGTTTTTAATATACACACACCAAGGAATTATCTCTGCCCCAACATTTGTGTTCACAGTGTAATTTAAGCTATAGTGGGAGGCAGTAGGGGTCTATCCATTGTCGAAAAGTTGTTCCACCTAAAATTGTAAAAGGACCCTAATTATTCCATTTGAATTAAGACTATTTTATGGTGGAGGGTATAAAAAGTTCGGCCCGGCCGAACTTAACGACTTTTTACTTGTTTAAACAAATATTGTCTAAAAAATTCACAACTGCCCTTGTTCATTATACGTTATTTCCCGTTGCCTAAAATTGTGCTACAATGTTTTTGTCATCACTCTACTTAAATGTGGCCTACTTTAAGGCTTGCCATAGAAATTGTGTGCTAAAGCAAAAACGTCTACTTTAAAGCAATAAGCAGGGCACAATTTCTGGAAAATTCCGTATGTTTAAAGCGCTTTCCTTTTGAGGCAAAAGGAAAAGTTTCAACATAATATACTTGTGTCGACGGTTGTTAGGCTTGTGGTGATGGTTGTTAGGGTTGTGGTTGATTGCAAAAAGTTGAGAATTCCTTGAAATACAAAAATTATCTGCTGGTGTCCTGGTTAGGCGCCAACACACACACAGCTATTTGTAAATAATTAATTTTTCTGTCTTCCTGGAAAAACTTTAAGGTTGTTTTCAACAAAAACGGTATAACACCCAGGCATTTTTCATGGAATTTGGTATTAGATCATTGTTTATTGTTTTCTTCGAAAAAGGGATACAATAAAGTTTTTGATTAAAACATCACAGCTAAAATATCTTGAGATATTTTCGAAAACATTTTCCCCTTTAATTTCTTCATTTGTTATTTACAATATAGCTCAGGGAATTTGGTATTAGATCATTGTTTATTATTATTTTCTGTGAAAAAAGGGATACCATACAGCTAAATATCTTGAGATATTTTCCAAAACAGTTTCCCTTTAATTTCTTGATTTGTTATTTACAATATAGCTTCCCAGACTATCATCAGCCGCTTTTGTTTTTCTACTTATCTAGTATCTCTTTACAATGTTTTAACCTTAATTGGATAAGATTGTTATTTCTTTGCCCCTTATTCTCGCCTGATATCGAATAGAAAAGCGAACACTGTTTAGTTACATGTGCCGCGCCGCCGGTTGCTATCAGCAAAAATTCGTGTGCACGTTGAACGTTTATTTTTTTACAGCAATTTTCTTTGAAAAGGAAATTTATTTTTCTGTCATCAATGTTAAAGGCACACGCTGGTTTTTTCGCCTATCTTCTTGCTTCTTGCGTGTCTAATATTTGTGTCTATTGCTTTGCAGCGTTAAACATTAGACGACGGAATGGCTGATTGAATAACAGCAGTCAGCAAAAATTGTAAACAAAAGAATTTCACCTGTACATGGATCTGAGTAAAAATTAAAGCAAAACAAAAACAAACTAAGTGTATACTTTCAGGCTTAAATAAAATGACAATTTTAGATTGTTGTGCATACTTTTAGGGCTTATGTTTTTGTTATGAAAGAATAAAGACTTTTTGTCAACAGGAAACATGTGTACAGCATGATTTTTGAGGAATCTTTTACAGCTTTGTCAATGTGACCGTGGAAGGAATGAAAAACAATGCGTCACAAGTAGATTTTAGCTGTGAAAAGAAAGCTGATGCAACAACAATATATATAGCAATGCTGCAAAATATTGTATGTATTCGTTCGATGTTCCCGATATCATCAGATCGGCAATAGTAAAGATGTTGTCCAGGAACACATTGGGCATTGACAAAATTACAGATAATGCGGGAAAGTACCGTCTTAAGGTTGACAACTTAGCGTCAGACTGTAATGAAGCTTTCAATCCCGAAACCTGGGCCTGATACTAGCCTATCTGGAATAATATGGGCCAATTCTCCTTCAGTCTACTTTTAGAAAATTATTAACAATTTCTTTGGCACCACATTAATCGAGTCATCGAACATTTCAGAACACACGTACTGGTTGTGTTCTCTATATATTTCAGACATGGCAAAAGCCTTTCATATCGTTTGGTAACTTATACAAGATGCAATCCTTCCGGTTTGATCAACAAACTTGCCGCATGGTGGCGAGTTCTCTGAAGAGAATAGTGTTCACGTAGCGAACAGGCTGATTTTCTAATAAAGATAGTGAATGGTTTGATGAGGTTTGTGTGTGTAGACCAGAGACACATTTAGTTAAACAGGGATTTATTTTTAATACAGTCCACTTTAAAATGATAAACATGACCGTCTTCTTGTAGGAGGTCGTTTGAAATAAAATCGGAACGATTGTAGTTGATCTGGATTTTGACTAAGCCTTTGATGCCGTTTGGTTTTTTTAAGACAACGGAATAGCTTTGAAGTCTTTTATGGACTATAAAAGACTTTGTGAGGTACTCTTGATGTCTTCTATAGATAACAGAAGACTTGTGGAGGTCTTTTCTAGCAGATATATGACCTCTTGGGACTTCTGTAGACCACAGAAACCTTCCTGAGGCCTTATATAGACCACAAAATACCTCTTGATCTCTTTTAAAGACAAAATAAGATCTCTTGAGGTCTTCTATAGACAACAGAATACCTCTTAAGGTCTTCTAAGACAACAGAAGATTTCCTGAGATATTTTGAGGTATTTTAAGACAAAAGAAAATCTGTTATGGTCTTATATATAGACAGCAGAGGTATATCAAAGACAATAGAGGCCTCTTGAGGTCTTCTAAAGACAACAGAATACCTCTTGAGGTCTTTTCCAGACAACAGAAGATCTTTTGAGGCCTTATCTAGACCACAGAATACCTTCTGAAGTCTTCTAAGACAACAGAAGATTTCTTCAGATATTTTGAGGTATTTTAAGACAAAAGAACATCTTTTATGGTCTTCTATAGACAGCAGAAGAGCTTTTAAAGCATTCCAAAGACAATAGAGGCCTCTTGAGGTCTTCTAAAGACAACAGAAGACCTCTTGAGGTCTTTTACAGACAACAGAAGATCTCTTGAGGGCTTATCTAGACTACAGAATACCTCTTAACAGAATACTACAGAATACCTCTTAAGGTCTGTTGTCTTAGAAGACCTCAAAAGGTATTCTGTAATCTAGATAAGGCCTCAAGAGATCTTCTGTTGTCTGTAAAAGACCTCAAAAGGTCTTTATTGTCTTTAGAAGACCTCAAGAGGCTTCTATTGTCTTTGGGCTGCCTCAAAAGGTCTTCTGCTGTCTATATAAGACCATAAAAGATTTTCTTTTGTCTTAAAATACCTCAGAATATCTCAAAAAATCTTCTGTTGTCTTAGAAGACCTCAAAAGGTATTCTGTAGTCTAGATAAGGCCTCAAAAGATCTTCTGTTTTCTGTGAAAGACCTCAAGAGGTCTTCTGTTGTCTTTAGAAGACCTCAAGAGGCCTCTATTGTCTTTGGGCTGCCTCAAAAGGTCTTCTGCTGTCTATAGAAGACCATAAAAGATTTTCTTTTGTCTTAAAATACCTCAAAATATCTCAAGAAATCTTCTGTTGTCTTAGAAGACTTCAGAAGGTATTCTGTGGTCTAGATAAGGCCTCAAAAGATCTTCTGTTGTCTGGAAAAGACCTCAAGAGGTATTCTGTTGTCTTTAGAAGACCTCAAGAGGCCTCTATTGTCTTTGGAATGCTTTAAAAGCTCTTCTGCTGTCTATAGAAGACCATAAAAGATTTTCTTTTGTCTTAAAATACCTCAGAATATCTCAAGAAATCTTCTGTTGTCTTAGAAGACCTCAAAAGGTGTTCTGTAATCTAGATAAGGCCTCAAGAGATCTTCTGTTGTCTGTAAAAGACCTCAAGAGGTCTTCTGTTGTCTTTAGAAGACCTCAAGAGGCCTCTATTGTCATTGGGCTGCCTCAAAAGGTCTTCTGCTGTCTATAGAAGACCATAAAAGTTGTTCTTTTGTCTTATTTTAAGACAAAAGAAAATCTTTTATGGTCTTCTATAGACAGCAGAAGACCTTTTGAGGCAGCCCAAAGACAATAGAGGCCTCTTGAGGTCTTCTAAAGACAACAGAAGACCTCTTGAGGTCTTTTACAGACAACAGAAGATCTTTTGAGGCCTTATCTAGACTACAGAATACCTTTTGAGGTCTTCTAAGACAACAGAAGATTTCTTGAGATATTCTGAGGTATTTTAAGACAAAAGAAAATCTTTTATGGTCTTATATAGACAGCAGAAGACCTTTTGAGGCAGCCCAAAGACAATAGAGGCCTCTTGAGGTCTTCTAAAGACAATAAAGACCTCTTGAGGTCTTTTACAGACAACAGAAGATCTCTTGAGGCCTTATCTAGATTACAGAATACCTTTTGAGGTCTTCTAAGACAACAGAAGATTTCTTGAGATATTTTGAGGTATTTTAAGACAAAAGAAAATCCTTTATGGTCTTATATAGACAGCAGAAGACCTCTTGAGATATTCCAAAGACAATAGAAGACTTTTTGAGGTCTTTTACAGACAACAGAAGATCTCTTGGGACAAAGGTATTCTACCTTATGAGGTCTTCTAAGACTACAGAAAATTTCTTGAGGTATTTCAAGACAAAAGAAAATCTTGTATGGTCTTCTATAGACTGCAGAAGACCTCTTGAGGTATTCCAAACACAATAGAAGACCTATTGAGGTCTTCTAAAGACAATAAAAGATCTCTTTATGTCTCCTAAGGCAACAGAACGCCTCTTAAGGTTTTCTAAAGACAATAGTAGACGTCTTGAGGCCGTTATAGGCAACGGAAGACCTCTTGTGGTATTCTATATATAATAGTGGACCTCACGGGGTCTTCTACAGAAGAAGGTAGACCTCTTGAGGTCTTTTAAAGACAAAATAAGATCTCTTGAGGTCTTCTATAGAATACCTCTTAAGCTGTTCTAAAGACAACAGAAGACCTCTTAAGGTCTGCTATGGACAACGGAAGATCTCTTGAGGTTTTCTAGAGATAAGAAATCATCTCTTGAGATTTTCTAGAGACAATAGATCATATCCTGAGGTCTTCTATAAACAGACGACTTCTTTAGGCCGTCTATAGGCAATAGAACACTTATATATGTTTTCTATGGGCAGCAGCGAAGTTCTTGAGTTGTTTTATAGAATACAGAAGACTCCTTGAGGTCTTTCGTTTAAGACATAAGACCTCTTAAAGTCTCCTATAGACAACAGAAGACTTCTTAGAAGACTTCTATAGGTCTTCTGTAGAAACAGAAAACTTCTTGGGGTCTTCTATAGACAACAGAAAACCTCTTGAGGTCTTTTATAAACAACAGAAGTACTCTTGAGATCTTCTATAGATAATAATGGACTTCCTGAGGTCTTTTATAGACAACCGAAGGCTTCTTAAGAGTAACGTAGGCAACAGAAGACTTCTTGGGACTTTCTCTAGGCAACATAACCCTTATTGATGTTTTCTATGAACAGCAGTGAACTTCTTGAGGTCTTTTATGAACAACAGAGGACTTCTTGAGGTATTTTATATAAAACAGAAGACCAATTGAGGTCTTTCGTAGAAGACATAATACCTCTTAAGGTCCCCTCTAGACAACAGAAGACCTCTTACAAGACTTCTTTAGGTCTTCTATAGACAACAGAAGACTTCTTGAGGTGTTCTATAGACAACATAAGACCTCTTGAGGTCTTCTATAGACAGCAGAAGACTTCTTGAGGTCTTTTATAGACAACTAGCTGACCCGGCCCGCGTTGCTGGCCCGTTGTTTGGGTTCTCCGTGTAAACTTTAGTTATCTATCCAGTATTGATACAGCCATAATGAGGCATCCTTCTAGAAACTTCATAATATAAATCAATGTTTTGACATAAATTCCATGTAATGGTATCCCCCAAATTTAAGATATAAAATCTCTTTTATTATACCCTTCACCATAAATCGCCAGTTTAAAGCACTTTGTGACCCACATATAATGGTCCGTGCACGTCAATTAACATTACTATATATTGGACTGTTGGTCTCGGTCGTAATTATTACTGCAGAGAATTGTCAGTATATTTTGATATAGCTCCCATAGAACGGTACCGGCTGATTTTCTCTATTTTTGAGGATTTAACATCATTATCACACCGAAATGACAGAAATCGGGTTTTAATATATTTTAAAGAGGAGAGCATAAATATTCGGATCGACCGAAAGACACGCCTTTTTATTTGCGCTCGGTATGTAACAGTTATAGGTTCACGTTTTGATATAGCTCACATAAAACAGTGCCTCCCGATTTTCGAGAGTTCAGAGATATAGCCACTGTTGGGGGTCATAAACAGTCTTGCAGAGAATTTTCAGTATACGTCCTCGTTTTGATATAGCTCCCATAGAACGGTGGCGCCTGATTTTCGCTATTTTTGGTGGATTTAACCTCATTCAGCCCGATCGAACGTAACGCCTTTTTTCTTCGCGCTCTATATGCAATAGTGGTAAAATACCCCTCAGCGAAATGTATGTTCCTTCGGGATATGTATGGCAACATTTATATAATTCATAAAAAATGACTTCTATAAATTGTAGTTGTTATTATCGAGATTTTGCTGTATTTAAAAAATGTATCTTTATCTAGCTATTTCAAGGATTGAAATCAATGCTCATGAAGTTTCACTTCCCACATTTTGAGATTTTATCCGTAATTATAATATTTTCAAAAATCGAACCAGAATACCGCGATCGTGTATTCTGATTCCAATGATGATATTGTATTATATATCAATAACTTTGTCTGATTTCCAATCGATCTTTCTGGAATTTCGATCTAGTGACATCTCAAGTTATCGGGATTTTACTGTATTCCAAAATGTGGAGTTGATCGTGCTATCCCACTTATTGTATAGTGTTCAGCGTTTATAGCGTTTTTTAGGCACGCTTACAAAATATGTATATTATCTGAAATAATAAATGTTTCCAAATTTTGTGATGACCGCGATATTTCACTTTTCGCCATATTTCACTTCCGCGAAGACCATTCAGGGTCAAGACAGTAATTACAGTAGTATTGCAAACAATCTGTAAACAATACGTTCAAAAATATAATGGAATTCAGATTTTCAAAAAAAAAAAAAAAAAAAATTTGAAGGAGAACCTCCGGTCACTACACTTAGCCGTATTAAAATAGCTCACGACCGCGCTATCCCACTTGTTCAAGCTAGTGTTTATATCATTTTTGTGTCACGCTTACTAAAATTATGTATATTAATTTAAATAATACGATATTTCACTTCCGATACGACCATTCAGGGTCAAGACTGTAATTACCATAGCATTGCAAACAATTTGTAAACAATATATTAAAACGTATCTTAAACGTAAATTGTGGGGAGGACCACCGGTCACTACACTTAGCGGGATAAAAAAATAGATTACGACCTATTCTCAGACCTAAAAACTCCACATACAAAATTTCATAAGATTTCCCAATCGATTTTTCGGAATTTCTATATAGTGAAATTTCAAGTTTTCGGGATTTTACTGTATTCCAAAATATGGCGTTGACCGCGTTATCCCACATATTGAAGCCAGTGTTATAGCGGTTTTGTAGTCACGCTTACTAAAATTAGGTATATTATCTAAAATAATACATTTTTGAATAATTTGGGATGACAGCGATATTTCACTTCCGCGACGACCATTCAAAAAAATATATAGCCTATTTTCACCACAGGTGTTCCCAGTACATTATCTGAAATTTTCAAGAAAATCTGTTCAGCCGTTTTGGAGTCTATACGGAACATACAAACATACAAACATACGAACATACAAACATACTAACATACACACATTGTCTTTTATATATAAGAAGATAGAAGTACTCTTGAGGTATTCTATAGACAATAATACCTCATGCGGTTTTATGGTCAACAGAAGACTTACTGAGGTCCTACATAGATACAATGGACTTGTTGAGGTCTTTACAGGTCTCTTGAAGTGTTTTAAAAACAAGATTACCTCTTGAGAATTCTGTAGACAACAGAAGACTTCTTGAGGCTTTCTATAGACAACAGAACACTTATTAAAGTCTTTTATGGACACAGTGGACTTCTTGCGGTTTCTTATGGACAACAGAGGACTTCTTCAGGTATTTGATGTAAAACTGAAGAACCTTTGCCGTGTTTCGTAGAAGACAGGGCACTTATTAAGGTCTCTTATAGACAACAGAATAACTCTTGAGGTCTTATACAGACAACGGAAGTCCTCCTGAGGACTTCTATAAACACAAATACTTCTTGACATCTTTTATAGACAACAGGAGACCTCTAGAGGCCTTCCAGAGACAACAGAAGTCCTCTTAAGGTCTTCTATATACAGCAGAGAAGACTTCTTGAAGTCTTCTATAGAAAACAGTGGACGTCTTGAGGTATTTTATTGACAACAGAAGTCCTAATGAAATGTTTTGTAGACAACAGAAGGCCTCTTGAGGTGTTTTATAGACAAGTGTACCTCTTGTTATATACAGCAGAAGGTTTCCCTAGGTCTTCTGTAGGTCACAGAAGGTATTCTATAGAGAACAGAGACCTTTTGTGGTCTTCTATAGATTACGGAATATATCCTGAGGTCTTCTATAGACAATAATACGTTGTTAGGTCTTCTATAGACTCGGGAGACTTCTTAAATACAACAGAAGAAAACTTAAGATATTATATTAACAGCCGCAGAGAACTTCTTGATGTATATTAAGGACAGCATATGGTCTTGACAGTGGAAGACCTATTGAGGCCTTCTATAGAAACAGACGACTACGTTAGGTCTTTTGTAGAAGACAGAAGTCTTCTTAAGGTCTAATGTAGACAACAGAACCTCTTGAGGTGTTTTATAGACAAGCGTACCTCTTGGGTTCTTTAATATACACGCAGAGAAGAGATATTGTAGGAGCAATCATATTCTAAGAACAAAATAGTGTATTTTAAAAATCTGAAAATATATATTGTTGGTCCAACAATACATATTGTGTCATTATAGTTCCTGACACAAAATATAAGGTTGAAACAACAATGCATATTTTCAGATTTTTAAAATACACTATTTTGTTTTTAAAAAAGGATTGCGTGTATAATAGAAGGCCTCCTGATGGCACACAATTCTTCTTGAAGACATATATGTATAGACCACTGAAAACCTCGCAAGGTCTTCTATAGAAAATAGCCTTATGTACCGAGGCCTTTACTATATGGAAAATAATATTGGTGCTGATGGAATTATCGGCACAACTTTGATCGGCTTAATGTATTTATGATGAAATTTGCTTTAAACTTAAACTTAAAAATCAGTTTGTGGACAACGAATCGGCAGAGTAATTCCTTAGTGTGGCGATGTTTAACCTGCCACGTTTAGATGATGCATTTGTATCCCGCAACTAAAATAGAACTACATTTATTATGTAGTGTACCCAAATTATTCATCCTGGGCGTCCAGAAAAGCTCAAAATCGCAACCTAATGCGTAAATAGAGAATCTTGTTTTCAATACAATGGAGCTCCTTCTGATTAAATCACCTTTTAAATTGTACTATTCTTGCGAACTTTTCCGCGTTTCCCCCTTCGCACAATTTTGACACAGTATTGCTCTGTTCCTGAACCTGCAAGAATCTACAAATTCTTACTACGATAGCAATTTTTTCTTTATGTTATAAAAAAATAGTAAAACTTAGTAGATTCTTGCAGTTCTGGAACACACCATAAATTCGCACAATGTTCTAAACAGCTGATCTGTTTGTGGAGGCTTCGCAATACTCTCGGTCACTTCATGCACCATCTTATGGACGTCCTCATTGCTTAGGATGGATATTCACGATGGTTGTGATTTCCTCTTTGCTATTATTGTAGGATTCAGAATCGGTGTCACCAACTGTCCCTAGAGGCTGGCTTGGAATTGAACTTTCCATGAGCTACTTAGTCGTTTTGATTCTATCGTTCTTAGTTTTAGGGCCATTATTATATGCTTTCTTTTACTATTGGATGGATTTTAAAACGCAAAATAAACCTATTTAGAGAAATAAAAATATAATTTTCATATAAAAAGTTAATTTCAAAAATTTCCACCATGAAATTTAATGATCACTTTTAACTTAAAGTTAACCGGAACGCTATAAATTTGTTGGGAAAATCCAAAATTTAACAAAAAAAAAAAAAAAATACATATTTTTAGAGGTCTGTCGGATCGATGATCGATGAAGGTGTTTTTTTATTAAAACAACTGTTAGGTTCTTAGAAAACCCATAAGATAAACAACTTCCAAAGTCCATTTCTTTCATGTCATTTCCAAAATTTCCCTATCAGTCATAGAGACTTTCATAGACGATAGAAAAACAAACTCTTCAAACAATTTCGATACGGCTTTCTTCTGATAATGACGTCAAAACAGTGCTAAAAATAACGATTTGTGAAATTGTCTCGAAACTGTTGATAAATCATTATGAATTGTGGGGTGTTTGTTTATTTGTTTATATTTTACTTTTAATTAATTAACAAAACAACAAAAAAACTGTTTCATTAAATTTAGTGGGTATCCATCATAAAAAATGGAATGGTTCCATATTTGTTGAAATTCTATAAATGCTAACGCTGAACCATTTATTGTCACAATTAAATCGGTGATAATGAATGATTTATGGCCAAGGAATGGCACACGTTAAGGGGTATTCAAGATGTCTACCTTAAACCATTCAGTTATTTTCCCCGAGTTTTTTAATTGATTAATAAGCTAAAAATGTCAGTTAACTTCAAAATAATAAATTGATGACAGTTCTTTTTGTGCGTTTTTCTAATTTGACACCCTAACAAAGGAGAATGAAACATAATTTGCGCAAAAATCATTTACTTCTTTGTAGACCACAGGAAACCTCGAGATTTTTTCCATACCGTAGTTCAGAATCGTTTTTTTCCTGGTAAAAACTCTGTATCTTTTGAGCGGATAGAGATATTTTCATTTTTATACCCTCCACCATATGGAGGATATAATTAAATTTGTCATTCCGTTTGTAACACATCGAAATATTCGTCGGAGACCCTATAAAGTATATATATTATTGATCAGCATAAAATTCTATATCGATTTAACTACGTCCGTCTGTCCGTCCGTCCGTCCGTCTGTCTGTTGAAATCAAGATACAGCTCGCAATTTCAAAGATAGAGTCAATATTTGGTACAGAAGTTTTTATTACTTTCAGGATGGTTGGTATTGAAAATGGGATATATCGGTCCACGTTTTGATATAGTCCCCATAGAACGGTACCTCCTGATTTTCGGTATTTTTAAGGTTTTAGCTTCATTATCCTACCAAAATGGCTGAAATTTGGTACGTAGTCTTCTTTAGGGGTATAAAACTTTCCCCCAGAATTTTGTCGGTATCGGACCACGCCTTTATATAGCCCCCCTAGAACGGTACCTACCGATTTTCGGTAGTTTGAAGGTTTTAGCTTCATTATCACACCGAAATGGCTGAAATTTGGTACTTAGTCTACGTTGGTGGTATAAAACTTCCCCCAGAACTTTGTCGGTATCGGTCCATGCCTTCATATAGCCCCCATAGAACGGTACACCCCGATTTTCGGTATTTTGAAGGTTGTGGCCACAATAATCCACCGAAAAGGCTGAAATTTGGTTTTTATACCCTACACCACTATGTGGGGAGGGTATTATAAGTTGGTTTGGGTCAAAAAGTTTGCAACGCATCGAAATAATGGTCGTAGACCCATACATATATATACCAAAATGAATGTCTCGACGAGCTGAGTCGATCTGGCTATGTATGTCCGTCTGTCCATCTAAACCTTGTAATAACGCTACCGGTCGCAATTTTAATCCGATCGTCACCATCCGTTGATGAAGGTGCTGGAGGGGATGAAGCCTATTGATTTTGGTGATGGTCGGAGTCAACATTTTATTTCAAAGCGAATATCTTCGCTTCTATATGGGGTATATCAAAAGCAAAAGCTAATGAAAGTAGAAGATATCACCTTTGCAACGATGTAACGTAGGTTGGCGTAGGTGGCCAAATAACGAAGATATCGCAATAGTCGGTAAGACATCCCTTTTTTCCATTTTTTGTAATCACGCTACATATCGCAATTTTGAGCGGATCGTCACGACATTTTGGGGGTTAATGGGGGTTCCATAGAGGAAAAAACCTATTGATTTTGGTAATGGTCGGATATTATTCAGGGGTCGGGATTTGAAAAAAAGCGCTAAGCTATTCCAATTTTAATATTTTGAGCCTTGGCTCACTTGTTAAGTCTTCATTATAGGTCTTCTGTATAGGTCCATACCTTCATATAGGCCTCATAGAACGGTTATTTAGTCTTCCATGGAGTTATAAAATATTGCAGAAGTGAATTACACTGTACAACACAAAAAATAATTACAAGATAATTCGGCCAGATTATGAAAGAGGACCGAAAAAAAGAAGACACGTGTATCGGCGTTTTGAAAGTTTACTTCGAGAAGTAACCTAAATAGGCGCGGCAAGTTTTGTTGGACAAAACTTAATAAACTCAGATAAAGTACAACATTAACCCTAGAACGTGATTTTACTTTTGGCAGATTCCTGGCGTTTAGGTACGATTTAGAGTTTTGGTGTATTCGGGGATCTATAGTAAAATTTTATGACAAATAATTTTGTAGAATATTTTGATCTGATACGATCTCATTTTAAAGGAGTTTTTAAACGTTTTTAAAAAAATGGACCAAAATGTCCATTTTAGTGACTCGCATGAGGGTTAATTTTTTTTCATAAAAAGATACCCCGCATTGTTGTCAGTAATATTGCCAAAGACACTTTATACCTAAAATGCAAGGATTCCAAGAAATCTGATGTCGAATATTTCAAAACCTGTAGAAATGGGCGGAACTTGCCACGCCTATTTAGGTTACTTCTCAACGTAAACTTTCAAAACGCCGATACACGTGTCTTCTTTTTTTCGGTCCTCTTTCATAATCTGTGCGGGGTTTCTTGTAATTTTAAAAAAAGTTCAATTTTGTTGTACATTGTTATCAGTATAGGTCTATGTCTTCCTATATCCGCAATGGAAAAGTACCTCATGTTTTTTGGTATTTTTTAATCACATTATCTTACCGAATTATCGGAAATTAGGTATTAAGTCTTCTTCGAGTCTACAAACTTTCCGTCAGAAATTTGTCGCTACAGATCGACGTTTTGATATAGCCCCCATAAAACGGTACCTACAGAATTTCGGTATTTTGAAGGTTAGCAACAAAGGCCTCTTGATGTCTTTTAAAGACTACAGAAGACCTATTGAGTTCTTCCATAGTCAACAGAAGACCTTTCGAGGTGTTTTATAGACTACAGAAGAGCCTTTGAAGTCTTCCTTACGCCGCTGAAGGCCTCTTCAGGTCTTCTGTGGACAACAGAAGACCTCTAGAGGCCTTTTATAGACAACAGAAGACCCCCTAGGGCCTTCTATAGTCAACAGAAAGTCTTTGCAAGTCTTTTATAGACTACAGAAGAGCATTTGAGGTCTTCTAAAGACCACAGAAGGCCTCTTCAGGTCTTCTGTGAACAACAGAAGACCTCTAGAGGCCTTTTATAGACAACAGAAGACCTCCTAGGGTCTTCTATAGTCAACAGAAGGTCTTTGCAAGTCTTTTATAGGCTACAGAAGAGCATTTGAGGACTTCTAAAGACCACAGAAGATCTCTCGAAATCTTCCAGTCCACTGAAGGCCTCTTGAGGACATCAGAAAACGTCTTCAGGTCTTCTAATGCAAACAGAAGAATTTTTGAGGCCTTCTAAAGAAGACCTTTTGAGGTCTTGTATGGACAACGGAAAACCTTTTGAGCTCTCCTTAAAGAAGAAAACTTCTGAATTCTCTTATAGACAACAGAAGACCCTTTGAGGCCTTCTAAAGACTGCAAAATATCTTTTGGGGTTTTCTAAAGACCACAAAATATATTTCGAGCCTTTTATAGGCTACATAAGACCTTTTGAGGTCTTCGAAAGACTACGTAAGACCTCTTGAGATCATAAGGTCTGGGTTCATAAGCTGCATCGTCTGCTTGCCTTGCTTTTCTGCTTCATTTCTGACATAACACAAATCAAACAATAAAGGCCTTTAGACTAGATAAGATATTTTGAGGTCTTCTATATACAACAGAAGACTTTGGTCTATCTAAAAACTTCATAGTTTTTTGAGGTCTTCTAAAAAGTTCAGAAGACCTCGTGAGTTCTTCTATAGACAACCATTAACTTTTTGAGGCGTTCTACAAACACTAGAAGACCTTTTGAGTTCTTCTAAAGACTACAGAATACCTCCTGAGTTCATATATACACCACGGAAGGCCTTTTGAGGTCTTCTAAAGACTATAAGAAAACCTTGTGAGGTCTTCTGCAACAGAACCCCTAGTTAGGAACTCTATTGACAAAAGAAGACATATTGAGATGATCAGTAGACAACTGAAGACTTCTTGATGTCTTCTATAGACAAGAAAATATTCCATTTTTCTAAATATAAACGAAGACCTGTTGGTGTCCTCTTAAGACTATTGAAGACATCTTGAGGTCTTCTATAAACGACAGAAGACCCAGTGAGATCATCTATGAACAACAGAAGACGAAGTGAGGTCTTCTATAGACAACAGAAGACCATTTGTGGATTCTCGAGGTCTTCTGTAGGCACAGAAGACCTCTTGATGTTTCTTACAGTAACGGAAGACCTTTCGAAGTGTTATATGGATAACAGAAGGGCTCTTGAGTTCTTGTATAGACAACAGAATACCTTTAGTGGTCTTCTATGGAAAACAGAGGGCCTCCTGAAAGGGTATGAGACAAATGAAGACTTTTTGAAAGGCAGCAGAAGACCTACTTAAGTCTTTTACAGACAACTGAAGGCCACCTAAGATCTTCTAAAGACAACAGGATACCTCTTAAGGTGTTCTATAGACAACAGAAGTCTAGTTGTGGTCTTCCAACAACAACCGAAGACCCCCTAAGGTCCTCTATAGAGAACAGAATACCTGTTTAGTAACAGACGACCTGAAGTCATCAATAGACAACAGAAGACCTCCTAACGTTTTCCATAGACAACAAAGGACTTCTTGAGGTTTTCTATAGAGAACAGAAGGCAACTAGAGACCTATTGAGGTCTTTAATAGACAATAGAAGACCTTTCGAGTTTTTCTCTTGATGTTTTCTATAGACAACAGAAGTCCTGCTGAAGATATCTGTAAACACAAGAAGACATTTTGAGGTTTTCTATATACAACAGAGGACTTCTTGAGATTTTCTATACATAAAGACTTCTTAAAGTCTTATATAGACTACAGGAGATCTTTTGAGGTATTCTGTAGACAACAGAAGACCCCATGTGGTCTTTTTAACACAATAGAAAACCACTTGGGATCTTCAATAGGTAACATAAAACCTCTTGACGTTTTCTTAAGACAACTGAGGACTTCTTGAAGTCTTTTATAGACAACTGTAGACCTCTTGAAGTCTTCTATAACAAGTAAAAAAGTGTCAGTCGGCTTTGCCGACAGATATATACCCTCAGCCAATATGAAGTGAAACTTTCACATACGGACAGATCAAATGTATTTAAGGTCTCTTCAGAATTTTGTGGTCCTTTTTGGACATTTGAACTTGCCGACAAAAATGTGGATTAGGATTTAACTGCACTAAGACACAAATGTTGAACTTTTGTGGGGGGAGGTACCCCTGGGAGGACCGATATGGGCCATTTTAGAAGTTAAACTAAATTTTAACAAAATATTGGGAGATCCAAAGTTTGGACCTAATTGGTTGCCCCCATTCAAGTGATATCATCCTAGCATTTTAGTGACATTTTTTTCAAATATTGGGGAACACCAAATGTTGGACCAACCGGTTGAACAGTTTGAGAGTTATCGTGTGCAAAGTGTGGATTACATCGGTCACTCCCTTCAAGAGTTATCGTGCGCACAATTTTTCCTAACATTTTTGAACTTTTGTTGGGGAGGTACCTGAAGGAGTGGACCGATATGGCTTATCTTCGAATTTCAACTATGTTTGGACAAAATATTACGAACGCCAAATTTTGGACCGAATCGATGGATCCGTTCGAGAGTTATCTTGCGCTCCAACCACTACACACGGTGTCATAGGGGCCTTTTGCAACTTTCAGGCTATTTTCTCAGGAAGTATGGACTTGCCCCTGAAGAAACTTGTACCGTCGTATTCGAGGACAGGTCCTAAACTGAACTTTTCCAAAATTTTATGTGGGAGGTACCCGAAGGAGTGGACCGATAGAGTCCATATTGGAACCTTATCTATGTCTGGTGGAAATTTCACGATGTGCAAAGTATGGACAAAATCGGTTACTCGCTTCAAGAGTTATCGGGCGCACAAATTTTCCGAACATTTTCGAACTTTTGTGGGGGAGGTACCGGAAGGAGTGGACCGATATAACCCATCTTCGAACTTAAACTAAGTTTGGACAAAATATAGCGAAAGCCAAATTTTGCACCAAATCGGTTCATCCGTTCGAGAGTTATCGTGCGCACCAGCCAGACAGACGGACGGACATTTCTAAATCGACTCCAAATTGTCTGAAACACATTTCGTCCAAACATACTTGTGGTCTAAAACAGTGTTAATCACCACTGGGCTCGCGAGCCGTGTCTGTGTGAACACACACAATCACAATTGTGGTGAGTTTGAACGTTACTCTCACCACCGATCATCTTCTTTGTTTTAGCAATGAATTAACGCACACGATGTTTATCTAGAGAGGGGTAGACCCTGCAAGCAAAAACTATCGCGGAAGTGACTTAGGCGTGTCGCCCAGGGCGATGAAAACAGTCGCGGCGATAGTCGCAGAAGTCACCCTGAAGTGACCTCCGTTGTGAATAAATGAACCACGCCGGCGTGTCGTCTTGGAAGTCACTCCAGCGACACTTCTAGAAGATCATTTCGGCGATAGTTCTAGAAATTAAAAAAAAATATTTTTTTTCTATTTATTTTTATTTTAATTTTTATTTTTTTAATTTTTTTATTTTTATTTATTTTTTTAATTTTTTTTATTTTTATTTATTTTTTTATTTTTATTTAGTTTTTTAATTTTTTTATTTTTATTTATTTTTTTATTTCTCTTCTCTTTTAGAGAAATTATTCTTTGCAAGTTCCGCCTACATTAATTTTGTCATTTTAAAAATGTGATGTTTTGTTGCCTGACTTGAGAAGCGAACCCGGACCTTCAGAGTGCAAAGCGACTATGCTTACCACTGCACCACCGCCTTATATAATCATCAGATAGAAAATTCTTTATTTGTTCAAATGTGTTGAATCATTAAATAAATGTAAAAAAATCGCCTTGGAGTCACTCAGAAGTCACTCCGAAGTGTCGGCATACGCGATAAAACGTAATCACAATAAGGCTACAGAAATTGTTTGTGTAATTCACCAACTATCTTCCTTGGCGTGTCTCCGGAGTGACCTCTTAGGCGAGGGAGTGCGAAACTCACTTCCAATTGCTGGCAGGGGATAATCTCGTGTGTGTGCCCAACACAAACGGAGCGGTTGCATTTGTAGTTGTTGGTGAACACTGGTCTAAAACCATTATTTCGATGAGACACATTTTGCCCGTATGAAAGTGTATATACCCTCCTTAGCATAAATGCTGAGGGTATAAATAACAGAAGACCTCTTTAGGTATAACGTATTCAACGGAAGACTTATTTAGGTCTTCCATATACAACGGAAGACCACTATAGATAACAGAAGACCTCTTGGGTTCTTCTGAAGACAACTTACCTTTCCTTTGGAAAGGGTCTACTGAAGATCTCTTTCATTTGTCTATTGACAACAGAAAACCTTAAAGGGCTGAGTACATAAGCTGCCTTGCCTGCTTACCTTGCTTACATCTGATAAAAGAATAAAGAAGAAAAGGGCAACCTAGTTCGAAATTGGCTCGGCCTTTTTTATTCTTTTATTTTATGTTATGTCAGAAATGAAGCAGAAAAGCAAGGCAACCAGGCAAGGCAGCTTATGTACCCAGGCCTTTAGGTCTCTTAAGGTCTTCTATAGACGTTTTCTATGGACAACAGTTGACCTCTTAAGGTCTTCTATAGACGATTAGATCTTCTATAGACCACAGTAGGCCTCTTGATGTCTTCTATAGACATGAGGACATCTGTAAACTCCTTTGTGTCGTATGCCTTGATGCCTTCTATCGCCAACAGATTACTTCTCGAGGCTTTCTATAGACAACAGAAGACCTCTTAAGGTCTTCTAGAGGTAACGGAAGACATCTTGAGGACTTCTAAAAACAAGAGAAAAATGCAACTGGCAAACTCTAAAGGGGTGAGTACATAAGCTGCCTTGCCTGCTTACCTTGCTTGCTTCTGATAAAAGAATAAAAAAGAAAAGGACAACATAGTTCGAAATTGGCTCGGCCTTCTTTATTCTTTTATTGTCAATGTCAATAGTGAAGCAGGCAAGTAAGGCAAGCAACCTCGTCGCCTGGCTTCCTTGCCTTGCTACATTTCTGACATTATAAAAATAAAAGCATAATGAAGGAAAGGGCAACCTAGTTCGAAATTAGTTCGGCCTTCTTTATTCTTTTATTTTTATTATGTCAAATGAAGGCGACGAGGCTTATTATATACCCAGGTCTTAAAAGTTAACATGTCTACTGTTTCGATACCTAACCTAACCATATACCTTTTGTTGGCTATTGACCTCATATCCTCTTAAAGAGACTAATTAACTGCATACCAATTTCTTCCATGTCCAACGAAAAAAAAATCTTAAAACAGATACTCGTATTTTATTAATTATCTGCAATATGTTTATAGATATCGGCTATTTATTGTTCTGTCAGTCCATAATATGTTTTCTTTCCAAATTGTTTGTGTTTCTTCCTCTACCTACAACAACTTAAAATCCGCTTATAAAGTATTTAAATGACTTGGTGTTCAGTTTATTTTTAACCAAAGAAAAATGTAAATTTGTTTACAAATCGCAATAAAATAAATTTAACCAAAAATACCCAAAAAAGAGGATGGTATACAAAATGCAATTTTACATTGGAATTTCAAAAGATAAACAACAGTGACCATTTACAAACACATATACATACACGTGTATGTACATGTAAATATTTATGTATTTGCAGATAAAAAAAATTAATGTAAATATCTCTAAAGAGAAATTTAAATAAATTAGCATTTAAAAACATTTCAGGTATAATTAACAAATAACGGTTTTATAAAAAGCCTAAAGTCGCTTCTACATCAAATGGGCTTTTAATTATGCAGCACATTTTAGTTGTCAATTCCATGATTATATGTCGAATAAATGACATGTAAATTAGCTTTATGGTGGATCATTAAGTCCACCTTATTTCCTCGAAAGCTGTAGAATTTTTTGTAATAGACAACATAAACGAATCTTTCGATAGCTTCAATCACAGCTGCAGTTAAAATTCAACCAAGAGTTTTCATACCATACCCAGCTTCCTCGACTACTTGATATGACTACAATCGATAATCATCACCAAGTTCCATTGCCATCAAACCTTTGCAATTGCCCCTATCAAAGTTATAGGACAACTATTTTCACTTTAGACCCAGCCCTTCTATGAAAAAAGTTATCGCGCTATAAATTATTTCTTATCAAAATCTTATCACAATCGCAGCTGTAGTCAATTGGCAATTAACGCCAATAATGAAAAAATTGTTACATTTGCTTAGACTAGGTTACGGCAATGATCTGATGAATAGTAAGTATCAAACTGATAAGGCAATGAGTAAATGGACTTTCCAAGTGTTCGTAATACGCCAATACAAAGAAATTGAAATAGAGGTCTTGGACAAAGCTCTGTTATCAGATTAAACTACATTACAGAACAGAAGGTTGTCGTCTAGCTTTCATTGCTGATTTAGATTTCCGCATTTAAGGCGATCAGGCGTGTTCTTTTTTGCAAGTTGGGGAAATAGTTCGATTATCACGTTTTACTAAAGCATTTAAGATGTAAATGCGCAATTACTCTTTATTTAAGTGAGGTCTTAAAAGCCAATGGCCAAATGCTGAATGGATTTTCAGCCGAGTCTAATTTAAGATGAGCTGAATGAGTTTTGTCCTTTTGAAACCTCGGTACATAAACGGCTGCCATTCTTGCTTAAGTTATTTCCGGTAAAAGAGTAAAAGTGAAAGAGCAAACTAGTTCGAATTTGGCTAGGCCGTTCATTAGAAATGACTTAAGGCCAAAACTCTATGGATTTTTCTTGCTTCCGTCTCTTCATTTCTGGTAAAAAGTAAAGAACGGCCAAGACAAATTCCAACTAGGTTGTCCTTTCTTATTTGTTCTTTTACTGGATCAAAGCGAACAAAGCAAGCGATGAGCTGATTAAGTTTACGCATTTAATGTCTAGGTAAATAAGCTACTGGCTTTCTTGCTCCGCTTCAATGAAGTAAATTTCAAAATAGTTTGTCCATTTCTTCTTTATTATTTTATCAGAAATGAAAGCCAACCGCTTTGGTGCCTAGGCTTTTAATCTAGAATATCATGCTACCTTTGTACCGAGGTCTTTAAGACTCATGACTATAACATTATAATTTTTCCTGCTAGAGGATGTCAATTTTTCCTGGGATATGGGTCCCGAAAAGACTCAATATTTAGAGGCATTCCTTCATACACCTATTGCACTTAAGTCTGTAGTAGTATTTGCGATCTTCGTTACAAATCTAAAACTTTATTCTCCATATTTCTCTCGATAATTGCCCGAATTTTCCAAAAAAACTCTTCCCAAGGGGTATTCTTGCAATATAAAAGAATTAGTGTTGTTGTTGTAGCAACGCGTATATGTTCCTCTGTGTATCATTTTCTGATATCGGTTTCAGGCTCCTCTGTGTCCAGATTAAAAAAATTACAACATGGACTGGCTGCGTAGATAAAAAATCGACAGACAGACATGTAAGTGGGTTTAGCTGTGCAGTTAAACAGATGCAACGTTTCGTACAGCCTCAGTCCACGTACACGGCTTGTATTGCGTATCGTGTGTCAAATCGGACACAATACGAATTGGGGCAGGTGCACCGTACTGATCATAATTGAGCTAAAGCCACTTGTATTTGCCTAACCACCTGTCAATCATTTGTTGTGATGGCTGAGGAGAAGTGGTCTCCGAATAGGGCTTTCACACTATAAAGGCCTCGGTAGAAGACATTAAAAGGTCTTCTGTCTTCTAAAGAAGAACTTTAAAGGTCTTCTGTCTACTAGGGAAGAACTAAAGAGGTCTTGTCTACTATGGAAGGCCTTAAAAGGATTTCTGATTACTATTAAATACCTTAAATGTTCTTCTGTCTACTAGAGAAGACCTTAAATGGTCTATAGACGACCATAAAGGAGAATTCTTAAAAGGTCTTCTGTCTACTAATGCAGATCTTAAAAAGGTATTTTGTCTACAATAGCAGACCTTAAAAAGATTTCTGTCTACTATCGAAGACCTTCTGACTACTATAGAAGAACTTTAAAGGTCTTCTGTCTACTAATGAATACCTTAAAAGGTCTTCTGTCTACTATAGAATAACTAAAAAGGTCTTGTCTACTATAGAAGACCTTAAGTAGGTATTCTGTGTCCTAGAGAAGACATTAAAAGGTCTTCTGTCTAATATAAAAGACTTTAAGAGTTCTTCTGTCTACTAGAGAAAACGGTATTCTGTCTACTATAGAAGATCTTAAAATATATACTGCCTACCAAAGAGTACAAAAAAAGTTCTTCTGTCTATTAGAGAAGACCTTGAAAGGTCTTCTGTCTGCTATGGAAGATCTTTAAAGGACTTATGTTTACTATAGAAGACCTTGAAAGGTCTTCTGTCTGCTATGGAAGACCTTAAACGGTCTTCTGTCTACTATAGAAGACCTTAAAAGAACTTCTGCCTAAAAGAGAATACCTTAAAACTTCTTCTGTATACTAGAGAATACCATACAAGTTCTTCTGTCTGCTATAGAATATCTTAAAAGGTCGTCTACCTATTATTGAAGACCTTAAAAGGTATTTTGTCTACTAAAGAAGACCTTAAAAGGTTTTCTGTGTACTATAGAAGACCTTCTGACTACTATAGAATATTTTTAAAGGTCTTCTACTTACTAGAAAATACAAAAAGCTATTCTGTCTACTAGAGAATACATAAAAAGGTATTCTATCTACTGGAGAAGACCTTAAACGATCTTCTGTTTATAGAAGACCTTAAAATTTATTATGTCCACTAAAAAATATAAAAAAAAGTTCTTCTGTCTAGTAGAGAATACCTTAAAAGGTATTCTGTCTACTATGAAGGACTTTAAAAGTTCTTCTGTCTAATAGAGAAGACCTTAAAAGGTCTTCTGTCTACTATTTACGATCTTTAAAGGACTTATGTTTACTATAGAAGACCTTGAAAGGTCTTCTGCCTACTACGGAAGACCTTAAATAGGTCTTCTGTCTACTAGAGAAGACATTTTAAAGGTCTTCTGTCTACTATAAAAGACCTTTAAAGTTCTCCTGTCTACTAGAGAAGACCTTAAACAGTCTTCTGTCTACTATAGAAGACCTTAAAAGGAGTTCTGCCAAAAAAAAAAGAATACCTTAAAACTTCTTCTGTATACTATAAAAGACCTAAAAAGATATTCTGTCTACTATGGAAGAACTTAAAGTCTTCTGTAAAGTAGAGAAGACCTTCAAATTTCTTCTGTCTACTAGAGAATACCATACAAGTTCTTCTGTCTACTATAGAAGACCTTAAAAGAACTTCTGCCTAAAAGAGAATACCTTAAAACTTCTTCTGTATACTAGAGAATACCATACAAGTTCTTTTGTCTGCTATAGAATATCTTAAAAGGTCGTCTACCTACTATTGAAGACCTTAAAAGGTATTTTGTCTACTAAAGAAGATCTTAAAAGGTTTTCTGTGTACTATAGAAGACCTTCTGACTACTGTAGAAGATTTTTAAAGGTCTTCTGTTTACTAGAAAACACAAAAAGGTCTTCTGTCTACTAGAGAATACCTTAAAAGGTCTTCTGTCTACTAAAGAATACCAAAAATGTTCTTCTGTCTAGTAGAGAATACCAAAAAAGTTCTTCTGTCTAGTAGAGAATACCTTAAAAGGTCTTCTGTCTATTAGAGAAGACATTAAAAGGTCTTCTGTCTACTATGAAAGACTTTAAGAGTTCTTCTGTCTACTAGAGAAAACCTTAAACGGCCTTCTGTCTGCTATAGAAGACCTCAAAATGTATACTGTCTACCAAAGAGTAACAAAAAAGTTCTTCTGTCTACTAGAGAATACCTTAAAAGGTCTTCTGTCTACTATGGAAGATCTTAAAAGGACTTATGTTTACTATAGAAGACCTTAAAAGATCTTCTGTCTCCTATGGAAGACCTTAAATAGGTCTTTTGTGTACTATAAAAGACCTTTAAAGTTCTTCTGTCTACTAGAGAAGAACTTAAACGGTCTTCTGTCCACTATAGAACACCTTAAAGGATCACCCGTCTACTAGAGAATACCTTAAAAGGCCTTCTGTCCACTATAGAAGACCTTAAAATGCCTTCTGCTATAAAAGGTCTTCTGTCTCCTGGAGAATATTTTAAAGGGTATCTGTCTATATAGCAGACCATAAAAGGTATTATGTCTACTGTATAATACCTCGAAAGGAATACCTTGAAGGGTCCTATGTCTGCTATAAAAAAAAACTTAAAATATCTTCTGTGTGCTAGAGAATACCTTTAAAGGTCTTTTGTCTACCCGAAAGGAATGCTTTCTACTAGAGAACACATTAGAAGTTCTTCTGTCTACTATAAGTTGTGTTCCAGAAATAAAAAGTTTTTACAATTTTTACCACTTTTACACATTTTTTACCTCAAAACGTTCCCGTACACAAATAGTAGTAAACTGTTAAGCTTTTTAAGCAAAAATGGCGCTGAATGACTCGCTCTTTAAAAACTATTTACCCGATAAATTTGAGCGTGTAAAAAATAGTAACATGGTTGCCGCCTTCTGATTGGCTGGTAGGCCGACTTTGACATTTCTTCCAGTGTTTTTGACGTTTTTTCCATTTTTCCGTTACTGTACATTTTGAATAAAGTTGTATGTGTATCTCATTTTTCACAGTTCGCTCTTTTAGTACTATTACCATTAAAACTGTACTATAGACCAGTGATGGCCAAAATCACACATTTGCAGATTATAACTTGCGCTAGTGTGAGTGGAAACGTAAACAATGCGTTAACCGAACCAATGTGTTTACGGTGTACGTGGGTGTCGTATGCCCGCGGGCATAGGAAAGTTGTTGTTGGAGGACATCACTGCTATAGACCATTGGTGATCACTTCCTTACGGTAGCGTAAAAACAAACCACACGTATTCTCTATTTATTTCTCATTTGCCATTGCTTAGAAATGGGGAGAGTGTCTTGCCACTACTAATACACGAACTATTGTGAGCACCCCTGCTATAGACCAGACGTGACCAAAAAGAGAACAACCCAAAATGTGAATGTATTCAAACTATTGGCAACTTATGACTGTGTGTTAGTGTGTTTTTATGCACGCACGCTACAAAACAAAAACAATTCAAAACATTGTCTCTTTTTCGTACGCTCTTTCTATGCATTCGGGTCGTATGTGTGTAAATTGCCGAAAAACTTCGGCACCGCTGTGTCAAAGAAGAACACATTTGCTATAGACTAATGAATATACAGACGACGGATTACTCAATTTTTCCGCGGTCAAGTCACTCAAACCCGAAAACTCAAAAAAGTTGGAAGACGATTTATGCGGAAAATGGCAATATTTTCTTGGATATTTTTATCTGAGGATATAGTTCCCATCAAAAACTATCCCCATGTAGTCTTTTGTCAGAACAAAATATTTGTTAAGTTCATAGACTAATGAAAACATAGACGTCGGATCTCTCTCACCGACTATGTTCGAATTGAGTGTGTTAAATAAGAAACTCAATATAAAATGCCAAAAAATACAACTTAACAAATATTTTGTTCTGACAAAAGTCTACAAGGGGATAGTTTTTGATGGGAACTATATCCTCAGATAAAAATGTCCAAAAAACAAGTAAAAAAGTATCAGTCGGCTTTGCCGACCGAGATATACCCTCAGCCTGTGCAAATTGAAACACTTTTTTCACAAAAAACTTATGTATTTAGGGGGTTTCAAAATTTTGGTCGTATGAACCGACAAAAATGTTGATTAGGATTAAAGTTCATAAATTTTGCGGAAAAGGCACTTAAAGGAATGGACCGACATAGACCATGGGGGTGCCATAGGGGGTTTTTACACCCTTCGGAGTGTTTGCTCAAGAAGTATGGACTTGCCCCTGAAAAAACTTTTACCATCATAATTTAGGCAGCGAATGCAAGTTGCTTCAACAAAAATCAATGTGTTTCGATAGCTGGTCTTAAAGTGAACTTATCCGAAATTTTGTGTGAGAGGTACCGGATGGAGTGGACAAATATAGTCCATATTTGAACCTGATCTATATCTAGTAAACATATTAGGATGTGTAAAGTATGGACCAATTCGGCCACTCCCTTTCAGAGTTACCGTACGAACAAATTTTCCGAACATTTTTGAAGGCCAAATTTTGGAACGTATCGGCAGATCCGTTCGAGAGTTATCTTGCGCTCCAACCACCTCACACGGTGTCATAGGGGGTTTTTGCAAATTTCAGGCTTTTTTCTCGGGAAGTATGGACTTGCCCCTAAGGAAACTTGTACCGTCGTATGGGGGGCAGTGAATACAAGTTGCTAAAACAAAAATCAAAGCGATTCGAGAGATGGCCCTAAACTGAACTTTTCCGAAATTTTGTGTGGGAGGTACCCGAAGGAGTGGACCGATTGAGTCCATATTGAAACCATGGTAGAACAAATACAAGGTAAAGTTAATACTACAACAAATACAACTCGAACAACAACCACAAAGGAATTTGTAAACAAAACAAGGAAATGTCCATGGTACAATAATTTGGAAGGTAGGTCAGGTTCGAACAAATTGTGAAAAACAAGGCCTGGGTGTATTTGCTTATTCTGTCAGAATTACCATAACTGAATATGCAACAGGTTGTACTGTTTATTTGATATTTTGGATCATTAACTAAAAACGCGAAAAATGAATGGGAGGCTAAGTTTTCTTTACAGAGTCAGCTTCTGTATATGTTCAAAAGTTTGTTTCATCACAATGTTTTAATAAATATAAATAATAAATGTTGTAATAACAATTTTCATTTCGGCTTAATTTTAATAAGTATAAAATATTTTGTCATACTATTTTTCAAACCACACACATACATACACAATTTGTGTATACTGATTTGAAAGAATAAGCAAACCAATAGAAAAAAATGTAATCAGCTGTTTGCTATGCCCTACCTTCTAATGATTCTACCATGGAAATGTCTATAAATTATTGGAATTTAAAAAACTAATAATTTTTCACATTTGGTTGAATATTTTGGAAAACATGAATGAAAATTCGTTACATTTTCAATTTTTATGTTTCCACATCATTCCACTAAATGCATAAATTCTCGCAGAAAGTAGAATTCTTGCAGAAAAGTTTGGGGTCGCTGGAAATTCATAGAAAAAGGAGAAGCTGTTTCAATGTTTTGTTTTAGAAATCAAAGAAGCACATGTTTATTAGGGCTTTATTTTTTTAAATTTTAACAAAATACCTCACATATTAACAAACGTTGTATCGCCTCTACAAACGGTGATTTACTGCGCGGCTTATCGTTCGAACTTGGAGGAGGTTACATATCATTGATATGAAGAAGTCTTTCTGGGAAATGGTTTTTTCCGAATGATATATTTTTTTTCTCAAAAAATATATGTCCCTAATGTACATCGAAATAGAAATAAATGTATAAAATGTCATATGAAATTTGACACTAACGTTACAACCCAGTTCAGTCAGCTGTGTATTGCTGCTACCTTTTCTTATTCTACCATGTATTGAAACCTTATCTAAGTCTGGTACACACTTTACGATGGGCAAAGTATGGACCAAATCGATTACTCCCTTCAAGAGTTATCGTGCGCATAAATTTTCCGAACATTTTCGCACTTTTGTGGGGGAGGTACCGGAAGGAGTGGACCGATATAGCCCTTCTTCGAACTTAAACTAAGCTTGGGCAAAATATTACGAAAGCCAAAATTTGAACCGAATTGGTGCATCCGTTCGAGAGTTATTGTGCGCTCCAGCCAGCCAGACAGACAGACGGACGGACATTGCTCAATCGACTCCAAATTGTCTGAAACACATTTCGTCCAAACATACTTGGGGTCTAAAACCATTATTTCGATGAGGCACATTTTGTCCGTATGAAAGTGTATATACCCTCGTTAGCATAAATGCTGAGGGTATAATGAACAAAATCTTGCAATTTACCCCAAAACAAAATGCAATTGAGTGAACACAGAGCATATTGAGTGTAGAGGCGACCCCAACAAAAAAAAAAAAAAAAAAAAAAACAACACATTACAAATTCTCTGTCTATTCATTCATTAGTCTATACATTCCATGCGATATAAATCTACATACAGCAGTTTAGCGTTTATTATTTATAATAATGGCTCTATATCGATTTGTTTAACAATTGTTCTGTTCCAGAACCTTCAAGAATCTACTATTTTTTACTACGATAACAATTGTCCTTTATGTTATCGAAAAAATAGTAAGAATTAGTAGATTCTTGCAGTTCTGGAACAAACCAACAATTTTTCATACATTTTAATTCAAATGAAGCGAAATAATACGTCTGTACGATAACATCAAAATTTGTACAAATTCGTACAAATGTTTACTGAATGCAGTTCGAAAACAAAATTGACCAGCAAAAGACAGCAAGTTGAGAGAGATTTTTTGACTGTTCTGTGACTGAGAACTTGCTAACTTTTGCTGGGAAAATTTGTCCCATAAAAATTTGAAAGTTTTGGCCAGCTTACTTTTCATCAGCTGTTCTATATAAACAACATGAAATGTTGACATTTTTGAACAAGAAAATTTCACATTAGCTGTGTCTTTTTACGTGACAATTTGTAATAATTATTACTAATGTTGCAGATTTTGACAGTTATATAAAGGAAAAGTTACTGAAAAAATTGTTTCAGCAACATTTAGTAAGTAAAAAGACACACCAATTTTTTTAGATTCTACAGCGTTGTGGATAGGATAATTGCTTTAAATACAATGAAATTTTAAAATTTATGTTTTTATTTCTTTTGGCTTAAAATATCAAAAGAAACATAAAACAATTTTCATATACACATTTTCGGAAACAGCTGACTTTGTTGCAAGTTCTTACAAAATGTTGTTCAAGTAAAATTTGCTGGAACTTTCTGAGTAATTATATTGCTTGGAAAGTTATCGTACAGACCTAATGACCTATATCATCATATAAAGTTATTGTCTAAATGTGGCTTTAGTGTAAACGTACTCTTATTACTTATGCGTGTAGGGTAACAGAAAGATGAACACATACCAAAAATTCCTTCATTTATAAACAAACAATAAACTAAACAATCAGATGGCAGACTATATTAAATTTAGACTTCAGACTAGCAGACAAGTCGTCATAGGCTACAGTTTTTGTTTATATTAAAAAAAACACCAATGAAAACCAAAAACAACAAGAAATGCTCTCAAGCGATAAGATTTTTGTTGCGAATTTTTGGTTAGTTTGTGCTTATCATACGCATAAATAATATGACTTTCATAAACACACGCCACTTATTCGATATGTTCGAATTATTTTTTTAACACCACATTTGTTTATTTTCGCTTTTTTTGGATACAAAACAAATGGGTGTGGTTCAAGACATAAACAAAAATATTCCATTCGATCTTGTTTTAATTTTTTGAAGCTACGCAGTTTGATTGCTTTTTTTTTCTAATTTGAATTGCATTAGTAAAATGCCAAGCGGAGGTTAGGACTTAAATAATGTTTGGAATTCGTATGATATCATATTGCAACACTGTAGTGGAAATAGCTAAAATATAATTTACACTTGCACCTAAAACCAGTTTTTGTGGCAAATACGTCATTTATTCGGCAGATATTCAATGGAATTGACAACTTATGCCCGTAATTTGAACGTCTAGGTAAACGGGTAGGTAGCTACCTATTTGTTATCTTTACCTACGCGTTTGGATTGAATTGAATTCTGCTACCATCGACCTTGACATTCAACTCTATTGTTCTCAACTCTGCCGCCCAGGTGGTGAACAGAGTGGCCGTAGATTTATTGGCTGATATTTGTATATTTCTCGCGTGGAAAAAGGTGGTAAGATCAGGCAAAAAGGAGTTCAGCCTTTCACAAATATCATCAGGGAAGGCACCTGACGCCAAGATCTCATGTTACGATCTCAGTGCCGTCTGCAGCGGTTGGAATTCAGGAGAGGTATAGGTTAGACAGTTCCGGCAATATCACCCCACCTTGGACAACTCCCTGTTTCACTCTACGGGTCTTGGTCTTCTTGATCCTAAATTCTACGTACGACTGGCGTCCACACATATAATTTATTATCCAACGTTTCAAATTTGGCCGGAGCGTAGTCAGCTCGATGACCTCAAACAGCGTGGACTACTTGACAGTATCAAAGGGTTTTGATAAATCAAGCGGCACTATCACTGTTCTATCGCACGGCTTGCTCTGATTGAGTCCTCGATTAATATGTGTGAAGATGGCCTGCTGCGCAGTTGTTGTGCTGCTTACGGATCCCATGCTATTGATCGGCAACTGAACAGTTATTTCTGATGCAGGGAAGGACTAAAGCCCCAAGGGCGACAAAACCGAAATCGATCTGCACGATTCACCTTTGCTGGCATCCTTGACAGGCTTCAGTAGCTGGTCTATTTTCCAGACTTCGGGAAAGATGTGGGTGGCTAGCGACAGGTTGAGAACTTTAGTGAGATACTTGACTTCCGGGCGTCCAGCTTTTGCAGTTTGAGCAGTGAAATCATGGCATCTCATAGCACCACTTCCATAAAATTTTGCTGGGTGTAAATGCGCTCAAGCATTTATGAAACTTCCACAAAAGTTTTTACCACAGTTTATACAGTTGGACACTAATAGTGCGTTTAGATTTATAAATCCACTCGATTTCAAATGTCAATTTCATAGTGTATCCGTCAAATAAATCATAGTATTAAATCCACTCGATTTGATGCACTATGAAATTGACATTTGAAATCGAGTGGATTTCGTAAGTCTAAACCTACTGTAAGCCCAGCTGATTGTTAAGTCCCGGTCCACACTAGAGTGATTTCATTGAAAAAATTGCATGAAATTATGCGTCTCTAGATTGACCTCCATAGTAAAGTAAAATCATAAAATTGCTGTAGTGGGGAATTCGATTTAAAAACACCTAATTTCATGAAATTTTTTGATGAAATTCACGCTAGTGTGGACCGGGACTATGTTTGTTGTCAAAAACAATATTGTGATTTAACTTACAAAGAAACTCAAATCACAATAATATAATAGCTTCGTTCCAGAACTAAAAAGTTTTTACACATTTAACACATTTTGCACATTTTTGCCCAAAATGCGTTCCCGTACAACAGTAGCAAAATGTTCACTTCTCTTTGAACAAAAATGGCGCTGAATTGCTTTCTCGTTAGAAACTTTTTACACGACAAATTTGGGCGAGCAAAAATGTGCAACATGTTTGCCGGCTTCGGATTGGCTGACACGTCGACTTTGACATTTGTTCCAGTTTTTATGACGTTTCTGCCATTTTTCCGTTCCCGTACATTTTGGAAAAATGTGTGTGTTGGACTCATTTTCAACAGATTGCTCTTTTGACACTTTTATCATTAAAAAAAGTACTGGAACGAAGCTAGAATCTATTATGTTTGTTGTCAAAAGTTGTTAACAGAACTTTTAATGGCCGACCTTCTATTGTCTTTGGTTTTTACTGTAAAGGCCGCGGTAAATTAGAGGCATGGCATTCTTTCTTAAGGCCTAGATACATCAGAAGCCTCGCCTGCTTGCCTTTCTTGCTTCTGATAAAAAAATAAAAAAGAAAAGGGAAATCTAGTTCGAAAATTGGATCGGCCTTTTTTATTCTTTTATCAGAAGCAAGCAAGGCGAGCGAGCGAGGCTTCTTATGTACCTAGACCTTTATAGCCGAAAAAACATCCAACATTTCAGTAATGTTGGGCTCATCTCTGATAAAAGAATAAGGAAAAAAATCGATATATGCTGCCCTTGCCCTTTTATCAGAAAGACGCCCAACTTTACTGAAACGTTGGATGTGTTTTCGGTTTACGTTAGTCAAGAATTAAAAATGACCGAGACAAATTCGAACTAGGTTGCCTTCTCCCTTTTAGTCTTCTACCGGAATTAACGTAAACAAGAAAGTCAGCTGCTTATGCACCTAGGCCTTAAGCGTATTTTTTATTTAACAAAAATAATCTCTTCTCAAATATCCTGCCTTGTTAAAGCAATTTACCCAGCAGCCGGACAATCTAAAGACCCATCAATCAGTCTTCACAAAACAAAAGCTAGTTATCAAACCGTCTATTATTTCTGACTTGTTTTATAATTCCTATGAGCGTTATCAATGAAAGCGGCAAACTTAGTTTTTTCTATTGACGTTTTTTCAATGGAAGTTTGTTTGCTTGTTTATTATGGGAAAATGTGGCCCCAGCCGTCATAATCTATACCGACTGCTGGGTGGATATTGAGCTAAACAATTTAGTTGCTGATAGTAAAAAATGAATGGAAAATTCGCAATGATATCATTTTATATGATAAAGACGAGTCATCAATATGAGCTTTATAGGTTTATCCAAAATAAATGAAAGAGAATTGGTGGGAGAGTCATAGACTAAAGAAGATAAATAGAAAAAAGAATGCTCTCATCGAGTATGTTTGCCATTGAGTTTGTCATCAGTGGTACTCATTTCTGAAACCCCATTATCCTGATTAAAAGATAGTATTTAATAATCTTGGACAGAACCTGCATCGTACCCCAGAAGTAGATACTATGACCAAAGAAGTTCTGGAAGCATCCAATAAAAAATTTGTGGGGTGGGGGTGATGCAGGGGGTGGAAGATGCCCTAGCAATGGTCCTGGTGTTGTTGTAACAGCATATGATAAGTTAGTAAGTTCACTATTCTGTTTAATACGGCTCTGTGTCTAATTCAAGTTCTAGGAATGTGGCTGCTTCGATGGATTGTAACCACAAAGCTAGTGGAGTTAGTTGAGTAGGTTTGGAAGGGCAGTTGAAAACGTACAAGTTGTCGTGCGGAGAGCGATGATTGCACCCACCATTAGTCTATTGACATATGCACCATTGGGCGACAACATTTGTCATTAACCAACCCACAATTGGGCGCCAGAATTTCATAACTCACTATTGGTCCGCATTAGTTCTCAGACAATGCTTAATTTGAACATACTGCTGATGTATAATTTTGCCTAATATTAGTTCGCTCTTGGATGATAATAGTCGTCTGGTGCTAGGGAATTTCAATACTCAACATGGGCTTTGGCGTTCCGTCTTATGCGGAACATGGCCAGTGCGGTACAGCGGTTACCGAGCACATTATTGATAGCTCTACATTTGCACGGTGAACGATGCTTTTCATACGAGGTGTTCGTTTACGTTAAAGTTTCTTCAAGTTTTACCAGTTTTACTATTTTTAACTCGGAAAGGGTTCCTTAACCCCAAAAAGTAGTAAAACTGGTAGCAACATTTAAGTGAGAGCATGCCAACATGGCTTTCTCTTTTACAACTTTCTGCTCGACAAATTTCGTGGTGTAAAAAATGGAAAATCTGTCAAACTACTTATAATTGTTCCACAAACATCCCAGGCTGGACAAGGGAGAATTCTCTCATATCAACGAGTGCACCCCGATTCATATTAGTTAAATGATATGGAACCTACTGTTTATCGCCGAGTCCGAACGGCGTGTCCTAAGACACCACTTGTAGAAAAGTTGTACATGGCTGAAATACTCAGGAAATGTCGCCAACATTACTGAGGGGTATTTTGCCACTATTGAAAATTTGTGTTATCTAGCCGTGGAATCGAACCCACGACCTTCTGCGTGCAAGGCGGGTCTGCATACCATTGCATCACGGTGGCACCCGACTGTCAAACTACTGATTTGACAATTAAGGCAAAAGAAAACAGCGCGCACTGTGAAATAAAACAGTGACATTTATTTTGTTTGTTATTTTTTAAGTGGCCATGTTTGTTTTTTTACATTGCTGCCAGATCTACTATTTTTCCGTTCCTTTACTTTTGTGCAAAACTTGTTACGTGAGAACAATTTCACTGTTCTCTCTTTTGCTACTTTTAGTATTAAACAAGTAAAAAAGTATCAGTCGGCATTGCCGACAGAGATATACCCTCAGCCTGTGTGGATTGAAATACTTTTTTTTAAAACTTATGTACGTATTTAGGGGGGGTTTTCAAAACAATATGGTTAGGATTAGAGCGCAAAAATTTGCGGGGATATCGATGGATAGGGCTTTTTTAACTGAGTTTCGACAATATTTAGAGTACCATTTTAGCGAATATTTTCGAACTTTTGTGGGGGAGGCATTGGAAGGAGTGGACCTTCCACCTTCGAATTTCATGTAATATTCGAAGAAATATTACAATATCCAAAGTGTGGACGAACGCAGTATTCGGTTCGAGCTCTCCAGTCACTACATACATATGGTGCCATAGGGGGTTTTTGCAACTTTCGGGCTTTTTTCTCAAGAAGTATGGACTTGCCCTTAAAAAAACTTTTACTGTCGTAATTGAGGCAGTGAATATAAGTTGCTACAATAAAAATCAGAGCGATTCGAGAGCAGGCCCTAAACTGAACTTTTCCGAAATTTCGTGTGGGAGGTACCCGAAGGAGTGGACCGATTGAGTCCATATTGAAACCTTATCTAAGTGTGGTACATTATAAGTATTTATATTGAACTATAAGTATTTATACCAAAATTCATCTGCCAACGCCAACTCCTTCTATATTTGGCCACCGTTTATTTGAACTCGCGACATAGTGCAGCGTTTTTTTGAGGTTATGCGCCATTATCTCGGGAACTATGGACTTGCCCTCGAAAAAAATTACAATGACGTAGCGGAGGCCGCACGAGCATCCTGTTGCAAAAAATTTCATAACGATTCGTGAGGTGTCACTAAACTGCACTTATTTCAAATTTTGTGTGGGAGGTACCTGAAGGAGTGGACCGATATAATCCATATTCGAACTTGAAGTATGCCCAGAGGTAGTATTACCATATGCAAAGTTTGGTTCAATTCGGTTACTCTCTTCGAGAGTTATCGTGCGCACAAGTTTTGCGACAATTTTTGAACATTTGGGGGGAGGTACCTGAAGGAGTGGACCTATATGGCCCATCTTCGAACTTAAATCAAATCTGGACAAAATATTTCGATACCCAAAATTTGAACCGAATCGATTGATCCGTTCGAGAGTTATGGTGCGCACCAGCCTGCCAGACAGACAGACAGACGGACGGACATTGCTAGATCTACTCAAAATTGTCTGAAACGGATATCGTACAAACATACTTGGGGTCTAAAACCATTATTTCGATGAGGCACATTTTTGGTCGTATCAAAGTGTAAATACCCTCTTTAGCCTAAAGGCTGAGGGTATAAAAAGTAAAGGAACAAAGCTTATGAAAATTTTCATGAAAATTATTTGAACTTATGGGGAAGAAGGGTGACGTAGGGGATGGAAGATACCAAGGAACGGCCCTGACCGGTTTTAACATGGCAAAGCCCAGGATTTATCTTGGCCCCTCTTTCATCTCAAGTGGACATTGACCTCCCCGTGGTGTTACCTGGGGAACTGCCTTTAACACCCGTTAAAGGTAGTGAGCTAACATGTGCCGCGCGTTCACCCATAAGAACGTTAAAAACTTGGGTTTGGGCGTCGGGTTAGTAACACTCCCCTAGAAAAAAACAGCCTACTATGAAAAAACGAAAGAAAAGAAAAACAAACCCCTCTAAAGTTGACGAACCCCGCAAACGTTTTAAGGACCATGATCTGCGAATCTGCACCTGGAATGTTCGCACTATTTATAGAGAAGGTGCAGTCTTCGCATTGGCAGACGTACTTGAAAAGTACAAGGCCGATATTACTGCCATACAGGAAATACGATGGAATGGGAAAGGCGTCACAACAACACCTAAAGGTGACGCACTGTATTATAGTTGCCATGACACAAAGCATGAGTTTGGTTGCGGATTTGTAGTTGGTCGGAGGTTAAAACATCTGGTCTCCAGCTTCACCCCAGTGAATGAAAGACTCGCTGCAATTCGATTAAAGGCAAAATTCTTCAACATCAGCTTTATTTGCGCTCATGCTCCCACTGAAGACAAGGACGAACAGACCAAAGATATTTTTTACGAGCGCTTAGAAGAAACTTATGACCGTTGCCCTGCCCCTGACATTAAAATTATACGAGGGGATTTTAATGCCAAAATTGGAAAGGAGAATATCTTTGGCCCAACAGCGGGGAAATTCAGTCTCCACAGCGAATGGTATGGTATGACAATGGTATGAGGCTGATAGACTTTGCAGCTGCAAAAAACATGGTAGTGAGCAGTACCTGATTTAATCATCTCGATATTCATAAGGGCACCTGGCTGTCTCCAGACCAAAGAACAAGTAATCAAATTGATCATGTTGTGATAGATGGAAGACATTCATCGAGAGTGTTGGATGTACGATCGTTCCGAGGCGCAAACGTTGATTCGGACCACTACCTTGTTGCAGGAAAGGTACGTACCCGTCTAAACATTGCAAATGAAGCACGAACAGAAACAACTCGGAAGTTGGACATCGATAGGCTGCAAACACAACAGATAGCCACAGCATATTCCACTCAACTAGCCCAATTGCTTAATGAGAGCACTCCTTGTCCTGATAACATATCAGGACAATTGCAAAACATTGCCCACTCCGTGCAAACAGCCGCAAAATCAGTACTTGGATACCAGAGACCTCCACCAAGGAATCCATGGTATGACCAGGAGTGTCGTGCTGCCACCGAAGAGAAAAATGCGGCATATAGAGCTACTTTACAATCAGTAACAACGCGTAGCGCACGAGAGAGATATTGGGAGAAAAGGAGAGAAAAGTCTTTTCCGCAAGAAAAAGACAGAAGTGGAAAAGCGGGAGTGTGAAAAATCGAGATGTATAGGAGGCGGAATGAAGTCCGAAAACCCTACCAAAGGGTGAAACGTCAAATAGATGGCTTTGGTACAGGCACATCCTCCTGTAGAGACCAGCAAGGTAATCTGGTAACAAATACAGATAGCGTGCTCAGGATATGGAAGGAACATTTTTCCAATCTGCTGGTATCCAATAGTAGCGAAGACGATGATACCACAGATCCAATCCCAGAAGATGGTATAGAATGTATACCACCCGGCCAAGAAGAGGTAAAGACAGCAATAAACCGGCTGAAGAATAATAAGGCAGCAGGAGCTGATGGCCTACCAGCCGAGCTGTTTTAAATCGGAGGCGACACGCTGATAAGGTGTATGCATCAGCTAGTTAGCACCAACTGGCAGGAAGAACGCGTACCCGACGATTGGAACCTGAGCATCCTGTGTCCCGTGTCCACAAGAAAGGAGATAAGACCGTATGCTCCAACTATAGGGGCATAAGTCTTCTCCCTATTGCCTATAAGATAGTGTCAGGGATATTGTGCGAACGACTAAAGCCCATGGTCAACGAAATAATTGGACCATCCCAATGCGGCTTTAGACCTGGCAAGTCCACCATTGACCAGATATTTACCCTGCGCCAAATCCTGGAGAAGACCCAAGAGATGCAGATCGACACCTACCACCTTTTTGTCGATTATAAAGCAGCCTTCGACAGCCCGCTACGTTCAAAGGTATTCCAAGCAATGTCTGAATTTGGTATCCCCGCAAAGCTCATTCGGCTTTGTAAAATGACTCTAACTGACACAAGATCTTCAGTTAAAATAGGAAAGAACCTCTCCGAGGAGTTTTGTACCAAAAGAGGTTTCAGGCAAGGAGACAGCCTTTCGTGTGACCTTTTCAACATCCTGCTAGAAAAGGTTAAAGAGAGGCAAACCCTGAAAAGATGTGGCACAATCTACACCAATAGCCACATGTTACTTGCTTATGCTGATGATATAGACATCATGGAACGATCAGTAAAAGAAGTAACCGATACCTTTATGAAGGTCGAAGGAGAATCTGCTAAAGTGGGTCTGGCGGTAAACGGCGAGAAGACCAAGCTGATGGTGTCGACGCGCAATGCGTCCATTGAGATCGGACCAACTGTTGAATTTGGTTCCTATAATTTTGAGGTAGTAAAAGACTTCGTATACCTCGGCACCGCCGTAAACACAACAAACGACATCAGTTGTGAAATAAAAAGAAGAATTGTATTGGCCAACAGATGCTACTTTGGCTTAAGTAAGCACTTTAAAAACAAAGCCACAACTCGTCAAACAAAAATAACGCTTTACAAAACACTGATACTACCCGTGCTGATGTATGGTTCCGAAGCCTGGATACTTGCGCAAGCAGATAAGGCAGTGCTTGGCGTGTTTGAGAGAAAAATTCTTCGAAAGATCTAAGACCGATCTGCGTTGACGGTGAATATCGACGTCGTATGAACCACGAGCTGTATCTGCTATACAAGGACATCAATATAGTTAAACGTATCGAGATGCAGCGATTGCGTTGGCTAGGCCCTATAATAATAATGAGCGATGATGAACCCGCTAAAAAGGCGTATAAATTCGTATAAATGCGTGCGGTGCACGCAGAATTGGCAGGCCAAAGAATAGATGGCGCAAACAAGTGGATGATGAGATGACAAGGCGCGGTATTCCAAAAAGCTAAGCACGAAACAGAGTGAATTGGATATCTTTTCTTAGTTCGGTCTATGGAACAAATGTTCTGTAATGGGCCAGCTAAGTAAGTAAGTAAAGCCCTGCGTACATAAGCTGCCTCGCCTACTTACCTTGCTTGCTTCTGATAAAAGAATAAAAAAGAAAAGGGCAACACAGTTCGAAATATGCTCGGCCTCCTTTATTCTTTTATTTTTATTATGTCAGAAATGAAGCAGGAAAGCAAGGCAATCAGGCAAGGCAGCTTATGTACGCAGGCCTTAAGGCAAAGCAAGGCAATCAGGCAAAGCAGCTTATGTACGCAGGCCTTTAAGAATGCCATGCTTCTTATGTGTCGAGGCCTTTATTTTTAATGTCTGGCACAAGAGTTATTCTATTGCTAATGCTTGGTTTACATTTACGAAATCCACTCGATTTCAACTGTCAATTCCTTTGCGTATACGTCAAATGAATACTCATTTGAAATCCATTGGATTTCGTTTGACGTTTAATCAATGAAATTGACAGTTGAAATCGACATTTACCAAGGTAGTGGTATCACACCAGCTGTACGAATAAGAAGTGTCAAATCCTTTTATAAAAAAAAAAATATTTTTGTTCCAATTTCCCCAACGACATAAATAAAGTTTAGACATAACAAATTCAAAATTTTACAACAGAAGAATAATAAGAATTTGTGTAAAAGAATACTACCTAATTAAAATGCGATATTGGATTTCGTTCGCAGTATGTAGTACCTCCACTTTATTCTTTTACATGAAATTGAGCGTGAAGTAAGCGACATATTTCATTGTACATAATGTACATAAGCGGCTGACTTTCTGTCTTAACTTATTTCCGATAAAAGAATAAAAGGCAAAGGGCAAACTAGTTAGAATTTGGCTTGGTCGTTCTTTACGGTTTTGCCAGGTTTTCTTTAAGCCTTTAAGTCGCCTATGTACCGAGGCCTTTACTTTTAGAACTTGTGAAATGTGAAAAAAATTGACAAATGTGCAAGTCATTCATCCATCATGTTGATGAACCCTTCTTTGTTCACATTTATTTAGGAAAATTGTCACTATTTATTAGAAATGATTGGTTAATGTGATCTGATCTGAACTGTTAATGCATTTATTATAATATTTCGATTTAAAAAAAATTGCTGCGATACAATAAACAACTCGTAAATGGAAGGCTTTTAAAAATCTTAGTATTATGTTATCATCTAAATTTTCGAATAATTAACAAATACAAATGTTAAAATTTCTAATTTTTCACAGTCTGTTAACTTTCCGCAGTAATCCGCATTTACTCCGAAGCTATTTGCACATTTTAAGTTTTAGTACAATAAAAGTTCTCATTTCAAAATGTTTCTTGGAATAATATTCGTCTTACTAACAATGATTGCTGCTTCAAATCAGGTGGGTGGAGATTGTTGCTTCCATGGCTGGAATAAAGAATAAAGAATTTGCTCACAATAATGCATTACTCACAGTTTATACAGTTGGCCATTCAGAGTTCTGTTAACAACATTTGACAACAAATATAATCGATTTTACATTATTGTGATTTTAGTTCCTTTGTATTTTAAATCACAATAATGTTTTTGACATCAAACATAATAGTCAGCTGGGCTTATTGGCCGACCTTATACTAGACCTTGGCATTACTGTAAATTCCTTGTTTACATTTTGTATGTGATTTTATTCACAATAACGCATTTTGACAACTGCTATGAAGATCAGCTGTTTTTGGCATTACACCTTATTATTCCACCATGGTTCCTTCACAACCAATTATTGCTACTTTACAATCACTGAATTATATGATTCTCTTAGGCTGCAAATAGACGCTTCGATTTTGTTGTTTACAATTTCACTTGCACGAAATTCGTAACGTCAATAACTACGCTGGATTGTGATTTTCGTAAATTGGCTGTAAATCACTACGGTTTGAATATGTTGCTGATGCTCGATCATCAACTATCTAAGGATGCCGAATATCATGGTATGATCCACATTAAACCCAAGAAGAAACAAACTATCGTTAAATTTGTTGAGCTACGTTTAAAGATTTGTGATACGCTGGCAATGCAAATGCTGCCCATACCACTTGCCAAAACAATTTTCAATGAATTAATGTCAAAGGGTAATCTGCCATTCGCATGTCCCATAAAAGGAGTAAGTTTGATGGTGAAGAGAAGTTTATTTTTTTTTTAAATTATTAAAGAATATTTTTCTTTTCTTTAGAATGTCTTGTATAACGTATCGAATTTGGAAGTGACCACCGAAATGTTTCCATCCTATACCATTATTGTGGACTTCAATTTTACGCTGAATTTTTATGAAAATCAAAAGAAATTTTTTATGATTTTATTACAAGGTTCAACTTTGCCAAAGAAATTGTAAAGGTTGTGGGTGAGGGAACGGCGTGACATTATCACTTAAGGGGGAGAAGCATAAGCGATGAGGGATTCTTGTTGAAGTCATTTCAGGTTAAAGAATTAAGATCAGCTACGACCTTATTAAAATATGGTTCGAACATTTCTTTGTTCTTTTGTCCGAAATGACTTAAGCAAGAATGGCTTGTCGCTTATGAATCTCCGGTTTAAGGTAACCGGCTATTTCAAAAATAAATTTTATTGTAACTTATTTTAATGAATATTTCAAATAAAGAGCAAACAAAACCTTACTAACATGCAATGAACGCAAACAAACAAAACAATTCCCACAACAATCACACAAAGTCACAAACTTTTCAGTTTCTTTGAATCGTTTCGCTCTCAAAACAAAACAAACACTCCAGACTTAAAAACAACAAAACAAAACCACAACATTTTCAATGCAAAAAAACGAAAACCGTACGATTACTGAAATGTACTCCGGCTATGCTTTGACGAATTGTTTCGTTCACCACCGAAACAAAAAGAATTTTTGGCAAACATTTGCTGTGCGAAATGATCAATGCACAATCAGACACACACACACACACACATTTGATTGCTTAACAACCCTATCAGCCAGCATCAACATACTTGGAACATACTACGATTGATGTTTTCAACCACCAAACGAATCATTCATTGAATCGTTCATGTGTTTTGAACTTTTTCGTTTTCTATTTGTTGTTGTGGAATTGAGAACTTTTCGCTATTCGTTTTGTTCGCACTCACGAATGTAAAGACAACGAAACAAAACACCGAGTTTGGTTAACGTGGGTTATGTTTCGTTTTGTATTGTTCCTATGAAAAATACGAAACAAAACGATTGGTAATGTTTCATAAAGTATTTTTACGTACGCTGTAAACATGTGGGGGAGTTTGCCATTTTCCTGGGGGAGTTTGCCATTCTCCTACCAGGCGCGTCTTCCCGGGTGGCGGATGGGAAGGGGGTCACTGCAATGTGTGGAGTCGGAGCCGTCCTTGGGCAACCAAAGCCGGACCCGACCCCGCACATCGTGGAGACCCTGGGGGTCTTCGGACCCCTCGTGGACCAAAAATTGGATCGGGGTAGTTCCCTTAAATAAATTAACTAAAATGGGTAGAAAGAACAGGAGAAATAAAGTTACGGTGCAGGGAGTTAATAACCCAGTACCGGCGGCAAGCGTTGGTGTGACCACAAGCCATGTGTCGTCGAAATCAAGAGATTGTGATCCGGCTGTGTTAGGTGTGGATGCCTTGGCACCTACAGCTGTACCTGTTACAAGTGCATCAATTCCAACCCCCAAAATAGATGACGACCCGGCAATTCAAACGGAACATGATTTAGCCAGGGCTGGTGAAAGCCAGTCTACGGCAGACAGGACCGCAGTTGTGGGCGGGGACGACCTTCACGGCACCCTCAGAACTATACATGACAGTTTAGAGAGGCAAAGTAGGGGACTCCTCGACCAGCTGGATAGGCTTGTACCGGATGAGCATTGTAAGGACACACTCCCGGAGGAATTGTTAAGGCCTGCGTACATAAGCTGCTTTGCCTGGTTGCCTTGCTTTTCTGCATCATTTTTGACATAATAAAAATAAAAGAATAAAGTAGGCCGAGCAAATTTCGAACTGGGTTTCCCTTTTCTTTTTTATTCTTTTATCAGAAGCAAGCAAGGCAACCAGGCGAGGCAGCTTATGTACGTAGGCCTTTACACAATCTGATCCTGACTGACGATGAGCTGGACACCACGGTGATGCCGGCCAAGTCTACACAGGAAGTTTGCTGTGACTCTAACAAAGGGAGTGCGAACCCTGATACCCAACCGGATGCAAGTCTGATTCCGACTGGTCATGTGTCGGCACTTGCCGACAATAGGCTTTAAAGGCAGACTGCAACTGAAACGATGTCCGACGACGGGGAATCTAACGAGACCCCGACAATGGGCAGCGACTCGAAAGTTGCATCTGCACGAGAAGCATCGGATACAAAGCACTACAAACGTGCTGTATCCTATCTCCGCAAGTTCGTAGGGAGAGATGCGAACTTGCACTCGGCGAGGGGTAAGCTGAAGTTCATAAGGAAGTTCGAGAGAACTTACCCGCGTGAATTTCATCGCGAGCTCCAGTTGGAAAGGATCTTCCTCCCGGATAAAGTAGTGGAGCCGGCTAAGCATACTGCCTCTGGCAAATGTGCTGCGCCGAAACCTATTCAGAAGCTTAACCCGAACCGACAGGTAAAGGAAAAGGCTAATGAGTGCACGCCCAAACCTACAGGCACCCCTAGTGATGACCGACCGGTAAAGGACTCTGCCTCAAAGCCTGATTCTGCTCCGAAAGGCAAGGGTGAAGCGGCTGGAAGTGCTGGTCTCAATAGGAAGATGGTTAGGCCAGCTGAGGAAACATTGTCTTCTGGAGGAACGAACAATGCCCCGCAGCATAAATCTGTGAAGTGCTTTCGCTCCTCCGAGGGTCCACAACCTTCAGCAAAGAAGACAATGACTTCTCAGCTGGTTGAACCATCAACCTCGTATGCGGCGGCTGTTGAGCGTACAACCAAGGGGAAACAACTGAGTACAGAGAAGGCATCCACCTCCTCTCGAAAAGTTAACCCCAAGGCGCACGGTCAAGGACGCAAGAAGCCATACAGCAGACCGGTTGCAGTGGCAGATGATAAAGACCTTCATTTGGCAATCATCGACAGAGCTGACCCAAATGGTAGAATCAGCGACATTCACTGGTTGCTTTTTGAAACTGGTCATCGGTCTGCCATAGTTTCTGGACCGGAAGATCAGGAAGACCGACAATTTGGCAGCGCCTTCTTGCGAAAGGGTGTCAAAGTTATTAACTGTCTGAACAAGAAGTCACGAGGTTTTCTTGTTCGGACAGTTGAGGGCTTTGGCGCTCTGTGGGAAGGAGCTGATCTTGCGGCGGTCTCCCTATCCGATATTCCGTCCAGGAAGATTCTTTTAGCATGGATTCCCCCTCCTACTGTGGATAAGGAGCTCCTGCTGAAAATGCTGAGATTGCAAAACCCCAACCTCACTATATCGGGCTGGACTGTAATAAGTCTAGCACCCTGTAACGAGGATGGTGGTTTGGTTGCAAGAGTGGCGGTTGACCCCCTGAGGAGTTATATCTTAGAGAACGTAAGGGATAACTAAATTTCGGTTCAGGATGGGTTCGGTTTCGACTGAGTCCACCCTACGAAACTCAGTAAGGGTAGGGAAGCGGCAAAGGCTGCGCATGTTGCAGATTAATCTGCATCATTGCAAAGCCGCCGCCATTTCTTACCATTTTTAACCTGCAAAGCGTTCCCTAACCCCAAAAAATGGTAAAACTGGAAGCAATTTTTAAGAGTGAGAGAGATAATAAAAATTGCGTTCTCTTCTACCATAGGCCACCAGACTAATTTCTTTGGGAAAAAAATGGTAGAACTGATTTTTTGACATTTGTTTGAGGATTTTTTGGCAATGAAGAAAAAAATATACAAAAACAAAAGAAAAAAGCGAACACTGACAAAACAAAATTAAAAACAGTGAAATAAATGAAGAAAAATTAATTGTTAATGTTTCTTTTTGACGTTGTTACCAGGGGCTCAATTATGTTTCTATGAAAATGTGAAATGAAAACTTTTATAAAGGAGAAAACTGTTAAATGAAAAAAATTATAAAGGATTTATTTTTCATTTCAAATTTTCATAGAACAAGAATCCATCCCCAGATCTACAATTTTTCCGTTCCTTTACTTTTGTGATAAAACTGGTCATGACAGATCAATTTTGACAGTTTTCTCTTTTACCATTAAAAAAGTAAAGGAACAAAAATTATATTTACGACGCTTCCGGGAAAATGTTTTTTCTGAATATCTTCTATTCTCAAGGGTACACTTAAACACATGACGTCTGTTCCCTAGAGGTAAATTCAGAGGTCTCGTTTTCTAAAGATGATCTGTTCGGAGATGATCTCTCTCTTCAATAGTAGATCTTTTCGGAGAATTTCTTCCCTCCGAAAATCGTCTACTCTATAAAAGGCACTTGCGGAGGTCATCCACTACATAGAATATCTTTTCGAAGGTAAACTTTTTCCTTAGAATATCACTCCGGAGGTCAAGTATTATACGGAAAACACACAACTAGAAATCTCCTGTTTTATAGTAAACCCTACAGGTGGTTTTATTTCCATACAAATTACATAAATGACCCTCTCCGGAATCACTTTCTCCGCTCTATCATATAGAAATTTCTTTTGGAAATCTTCTATCCTATAAAATACCTTTTCGGAGGTATCCTACTCTATAAATGAATATTCGGAGAGTCTCTTGATCTATAGAAAAGCTTTCCCGATGCCTTTACTTTCATAGAAGACACTTACTGGATTTTCCCTGAATAGAGACTCCCTCGGAGGTCTTCTCTTTTATAAAATAGAATTTCAGAGTTCTTTTGTGCTTCAGAAGACCCTTTCCACAGGTTTTATATCTATCAAAATAAAAATCAAATGTCGTTCGTTGGTAATGGCAACAGTTGAGAACGGCTGGACCGTTTTGGATAGTTATTTTTTTGAAATGTTCGTCATAACCCAACTTATGGCTATATTACACCATATGATTTTTCACATGTATGACATCAGCTGGTCTGTATATTAGTATACCCAAGGGGACAACATACATGTAAAAAACATATAGTGTATTATAGCTATTAGGTTTTTATGCGAAGAAAATTTTACCGCGCCCACTTTTAAGCCCACTTTTTTAATTTTAATCCTTTCCTTTAGGACCCAAAGACTTGATCACGCCCAATTTTTAAAATATGTTACATCTACAAAACTACGAACCGATTTTCCTGAAATTTTCAGGGAATGTACAGGGATGGCCTCCGGTGGAAATAGGGTTCCTATTTTCTTGAATTTCGAAGAGGGTGGGGTACTTCCCTTTGCCATATTATATTTAAAAAAAAAAACGCCATATCTTTATGAATAAAAATCAAATGCCATCATAACCCAACTTAGGTTTTTGTGAAAAGAAAATTTTACCGCGCTCACTTTTTTCAATTTTCATTTCGATTTAAATTTTCAATTTATAGTTTTTCTGCAAAAACTACTGAACCGATTTTCAAAATTGAAGACCCTCAGAAGGGTATTCTATATGCGAGAGCTCATGAGGTTGTTTTTTTCCAAATGCCTCATTCTGGGGTATTCCATCAGCAGAGTCTTCTTTCGAATAGGAAAACTTCGGAACTATTCTATTGAATAGTAAACCTTCGAAAAGGCCTTCTTTTGATAAAATGAATCGACGAAGATCTACGACATAGAAGATCATCGAAACCTTTGAATGATATTTTTTGGAAGACTCCTTGAAGGGTCTTCTAACGAAGACGGTTCCATCGGAAAAGATTTCTTTTCAGTACAACACTTCCGGAAGAATCTTCTAAAAAAATAAAAAACCACCGCAAGGGTCATCTGTCGAACAAAAATCAATGATAGGTTCTTCTTTCCGAGGGGCCCCATGTCCGGATGGGTCTTTACTCAAATAAAAGACATGTGGAAGGGCAGAATAACAGATTTTCGATGATACTTCTTTCGAATATCAGACGACTCTTACGCCTATAGAAGAGTAGATTATCGGAAGAAGCTTCTATCCTATAGAAGGTCTCTGAAGGGATTTTCTACAAAATACAAGAACACCGGAAAGGTCTTCTCTAGAATAGAAGATTTCCGTATGGTCTCATATTGAAAATAAGACCTCATGAAGAATTTTCAATCAAAACAGAAGATCTATGGAAGAGTATTCTATGGAATAAAAGAGTTTCAAAATGGTCTCTTAAAGAATGGAACACTTCTGTAAGGGACTTTTTTCAAATAGAAGATCTCCTGAGGATACATTTTGAATAGGAGACCTCCGGAAGGGTATTCTATTGACGAGAAGTTCGTGGGAAGAGCCTTATATCCAATTCGGAATGGTCTTTAGTGGCATAATATTTCATGATAGGTATTCTATAAAGCAATGCCACGGCAGCGAGTTCTCTCGTACCGGATTGGCCCAGAAGCATACAACATCAATGTTCCGGCCAGCGGCTGCCACCTCAGTGTACATGTGTTTGTATTTGATTTCTTTTTCTGGGTTGGGATCAGCATCTCCGGATTCTTTTGGTCCGTGCTGGGAAGGAGGAAACCCCAGGACTAATGTATTTATGCTCGGTTTGCCACATCCGCATTTTCACCCATATCCGAACTTCGGTGAGATGCAATAGATGTCAGGAGTGGGTGCATCTAAGAGGTTGCTCTGGACTTGTCCACGCGAGGGACTACGACAGGGACTATGTTGCTGCATTTGCTGCATGCAGTGAGTCGTCGTCAGATTACGAAATGCTGCACGCGCAGCATTTGACACCAGCCGTTGTTGTTCCAATCCCACAAAATGCATAATTTTTGCAATTTAATTGCAATGGACTCCGAGGTAAGATCGAAGAAATAGCGGCAATTATGAATCGGAAGAAGATCAAGGTCGCGGCGGTGTAGGGAACCAAGCTCATCAACACTGCAGCTTACAGCGTTGTTATAGTTACAACGTATTAAGGAAGGACCGCACCAGAAGTGGAGGTGGGGGACTAGCTTTCCTTTTGCACCTGTCTGTTCAATACAGACCTATCTCGCTCATGTCTGAATCTAATGACCCGTACATGGAATGTATGGGAGTAACAGTCAGTTGTGGAACTGCCGAGATAGAGTTGCTGAACGTATACATTCCGCCGAGCAATAGCTGTATCTCAGATTACAAGCCTAGCATTAGCTTTTAGAAGGTCATAATCGTCTGGTCTTGGGGGACTTTAATGCGCATCATGAAATGTGACATTTGGCCCTCGGAAACGACCAAAGGGGTACAGCTCTGGCTGAGCAGATTGATAGCTCTACATTTTGCTCGGTCAATGAGGACGCTCCCAACAGAATTAGAGGAGAGTGTCAGAGTTCGCCAGACATAACCATCGTGTCACCTGGTCTGATAAATGACATCACCTGGCAACCCGTTATTTCCCTTGGATCAGACCATTTCCTCATAATTGTCTCCATAAGCAGACCACACGATTTCATTACATCTGAACGCCTCACATTCGTCAATCATAAGAAAATTGATTGGCCAGGTTTCAGAGAGTTCACCAATCACCGTTTCAAAGAACTGCACAATCCTTCTAATGTTCGGGTAGCGAAAAAAACGTTCCGAGACATCATCACTGCTGCAGCCGCTCGCCATATACCCGAAGTAAGACCAAACTTCCTAGCAGAGGCGACGGGATTATCAAATGAGCGTGATGAGCTTCCTCGAGCCAACCGCAGTGACCCCAGAGTCAGGGAGCTGACACTGGAAGTTAACAAGCTGGTCGGCGAGAATAAGCGGAACAAGTGGTTAAATCATCTGAAAAGTTGCAACATTGGTGCCGGTTTAAATGAATTGTGGGTAAGGGTTAAGTCACTTTCGAACCCCGGAAGGAGGGAAGATAGGACCTCAGTCACGTTTGGCGGCATCACGTTGACTAAACCGAAGAGGTGCGAAAGTTATTTCAATCGACAATGACAGGACGAAGAGAAGAGTACTACGTCGCATCAGATCTCCACCACCACAGTTTACAATGAATGATGTTGCGAATGCCATCAAGAAGGCTAAATCATCCAAAGCGTTGGGCCCTGATGGCATCTCCATGGTAATGCTGAAACAGCTGGATGAGCCGGGAGTGAAGTATCTCACTAAAGTTGTCAACCTGTCGCTAGCCTCCGTCATTGTTCCTGAAGTCTGGAAAATGGGCAGGGTGGCCCCGCTACTGAAGCCAGGCAAGGTTGCCAGCAAAAGTGAATCGTACAGACCGATTTCGCTTTTGTCGCCTGCATCAAAGACTCTTGAGGCCTTAGTCCTCCCCAGCGTCAGAAATAGCTATCTAGTTGCCGATCATCAGCATGGATTTCGTAAGCAGCACAGCACGACAGTTGCGCTGCACGCCATCTCCACATACATTTGGCGAAAACTCAACCAGGAAAGGCCGTGTGACCGAATGATGATGGTGGCGCTTGACTTATCAAAAGCCTTTAATACTGTCAGTCACTGCATGCTGTTTGAGGACATTTACGAGACAACCCTCCGGTCAAGTCTGAAACGTTGGATAATCAATTATATGTGTGGACGCCAGTCGTACGTGGAATTCAGGAACAAGAAGTCCAAACCCGGAAGAGTGAAACAGGGAGTTCCCCGAGGCGGTACGATGCTACCCTGATGACATCTGTGAGAGGCTGAACTCCTATTTAGCCTATCTTATGCTTGGTTTACATCTACGAAATCCACTCGTTTTCAACTGTCAAATCCATAGGTTAAACGTCAAATGAAATCCAGATGAGATTTCATTTGACGTTTGAGCTATGGAATTGACAGTTGAAATCGAGTGGATTTCGTAAATGTAAACTTAGCATTACCACATTTTTCCACGCGAGGAATATGCATATATCCGCCACTAAATCTATGACCACTCTGTTCACCACATGAACGGCGCAGTATACAGGAGAGTTGAATATCGTGGTCGATGGTAGCAGAATTCCGACCACAAACTGCCCCAAAATTCTAGGGGTCACGACAAACTGAATGCAGAAACAAGTTCCTCAAGTCCCTATCCGGCAGCACTAGGGGTGCAGATAAAGAAACCTTGTTGACCACATATAACGCAATATGTCGTGTGGTAAGCTATGCGGCGCCAGTTTGGTCCCCGAATTTAGGTGATACGAATTGGAAAGAGATTCAAACTTGTCAGAATGCCGCCCTGAGAACAGCAACAGAGTGCCTCCATAAGTCTTCAGTGGACCATCTACATGAGGAGGCAAAGATTCTTCCAGTACAGCAACAGGATGAGATGCTTTCGTTGCAGTACTTGCTCGGGTTTTACCGTGAGAGCCATCCCAGTCACCATCTGCTGGCTAAGCCCTACACACACAGGCATATCAGGAATGATAGCCATGCTCTAGAGAGGGGGTCCAACAATATAGGAGAGAACCCCTAGATCAACAGGCATATCAGGCAGGTCAGAATATCATTCGCACGGACGCAGTTGCTAAGACCAAAAGAAAATACAGTGTGAACAAAGTACATCCCCCATCTATCGCACCTGAGGAGCGTCAGCAGCCTCGTTAAAGCAGAGTAGTTTTGGCTCAATTACGCTCGGGATATTGCAGTCGCCTAAATTCTAATTGGGCGGATATTGGTCGCGCCGTGCAAAACATCTGCCCAGTATGCGGCAATGGGCCCGCACGACACACTGCACCTTTTCAACTGCCCTGCCAAACCTACTCATCTAAGTCCAGTGGATCTGTGGTTACATCCCATCGAAGCAGCCACTTTCCTGGAATTGGAGATAGATCCAGAGCCAGATTGAGCAGAAGAACGAAGACGCAAACACACAATAATAAACACTGTTACAACAACAACATAGAGCAATGGAGACTCTAAGGCCTCCGATAACTTATTCCACCTTATTAACCATCCCCCAAAAGGTGTAGAAGAAAAGTTCGTATAAATTTTGAAATACAACATTTATTGACACATTGACTTTAGCTTGAATTTTAATTTGACATCTACAAGCCGATCGGATTCTTCACTCTTCTCAAGCTTCTCAATTTTTTGGTACCGTACGGCCTGACACTAACAAATAGCCAAACTTTTTGTAATCGTTATAGAAGGTCATGGTAAAATTATAGTGTAGAAAAAGAGTATATGGAGGGAATATGGAATCCGTGAGCCTGAAGTCGGTGACATTGTAAACAAAATCCTAAAAAGAAGAAGAACAACACAAAGAGAGAGTGAGAGAGAGTACACAAAAGACTGATACAAGAAACATCCCAGCAAATATACCCCTTACAAAACCCCCCACTAACCCATTATGTTAACAAGGGCACGTCGCTCGAAATAATTGGTTATTTTTTTACTTCTAATATAAGTAATTGCGACTTTTAATAATTACTTATTTAACTACTTATTTTAGTGGTTAAAAAATAACCACTTATTTCGAGCGACATACCCTTGTTAAAGTAAGGGGTTAGAAGGGGGTTTTGTAAGGGGTAGTTTCGCTCTGTGCTCACCTTAACGACGGGACACGAAAACGGCACATTACTCTTTATCATAATTTCATTGAAAATTTTCTTGAACATCGGCACAGGTATATTTTGCTTTTCCAGCACATCACAAATGTTCGCCTTCAAATCGAGAAATTTTATAAATTTTGTGCTTTTTTGCATTTTCACATGAATGGTCATGCCAATTTCGGCATTTCTGGAAAGTTCACGACTAGCCGCCATATGTGTACTAAGACTATAACAACTTGGGGCGATTGGCTTGAAAAAGCATTCCAAACGTTTGAATACTGGTCCAATTGGGACACAGGTCATATTTAACACCTCCATTGTGTAACCCCTCTTGGCTGCCTAAAATTCAGAATTAAATTCGATATCAATAGAATTCAGTTTTGAATTTTAAAGCATATTTGCTAAAGTATTCTTACCTGAATTAATAGCAAACAGCTTAAAGCGATCGACAGACCAATAAGAAAGCGAAACAACAACATTGTTCTACTAAGGTTTTGAATGTTATACTGAAAAAAAAACAATTTTGAAAAGTATACATAAATGGATGGAAATTTAATTTAAAATAAAAATAAAATCAATTAAGATTGGCATCAAAATTAATGTGGTTTTAATTTAAGTAAATTGAAAAAAAAATTATGAAAACATGAATTAATTATGCGGAACAAACACTATTTATTTAACATTATTGGAAACATTTGTAAAAAATTGGTTATTTGTTATTTGAAGTAGAAATGGTCAGTGGGTAAATACTGAATGGGTAAATACCCGTTAAATTGGGTAAATGCCGGGTAAATACCCATTTGTGTGTATTTATTTGGGTATTTACTATATTGACTCGCCAATACAACATCTTACAACCTATTCCTGAGTTTAGGTTGTGAAATCGTTTCAAAATGTTTAGTTTAACAATACTTTAAACAAGTGGGTAAATACTTGGGTAAATACCCGAGTATTTACCCAAATGTTGGGTAAAAACTGTTTAACTGCCGAACCACTTGACGTAGGCTGATTAAATTTGTCTCAAATCTTTCTTATGTCAACTGAACTTCTGGCATTGAAAATCGGGTCTCTGGGTCTATGTTTTGATATACCTTCGATTTCAAGTGTTAGATGGGGGCTACAAGAAAACGTTGACCTATGTTGACAAATTTTTGCAAGGATATTTTCTACACATTGAGAACTCACTGTGTCAAATTACAGCCAATATGATTGTAAAACAAGTAAAAAAGTATCAGTCGGCTTTGCCGACAGAGATATACCCTCAGCCTGTGCAAATTGAAACACTTTTTTCACAAAAAACTTATGTAGTTAGGGGGTTTCAAAATTTTGGTGGTATGAACCGACAAAAATGTTTATTAGGGTGAAAGTTCAAAAATTTTGCGGAAAAGGTACTTAAAGGAATGGACCGACATAGACCATGGGGTGCCATAGGGGGGTTTTACACCCTTCGGGCTGTTTTCTCAAGAAGTATGGACTTGCCCCTGAAACAACTTTTACCATCGTAATTGAGGCAGCGAATATAAGTTGCTTCAACAAAAATCAATCAACAACAACATCCTAATACACCTTAAGATCGGCTTTACCACCGGTGAAACGTAGTGTAATGGTTGGATGCGTGGGACTTCGGTAGACTCCTAATTTTTCAATGTATCTCTAAAGGCCTAACAGCTCAACTCGAAAGAGAATTAATTAAAAATCAAAGTGATTCAATAGCAGGTCTTAAAGTGAACTTATCCAAAATTTTGTGTGGGATGTACGGGATGGAGTGGACAAATATAGTCCATATTCGAACCTGATCTATATCTGGTAGATATTATGAGAATGTGTAAAGTATGGACCAAATCAGTCACTCCCATCAAGAGTTATCGTGCGCACAGTTTTTCCGAATATTTTTGAACTTTTGTGGGGTAGGTACCTGAAGGAGTGGACCGATATGGCTTATCTACGAACTTAAACTAAGTTTGGAAACAATATTACGAAGGCCAAATTTTGGCCGGAATCGGCATATCCGTTCGAGAATTATCTTGCGCTTCCCATAAACATGGTGTCACAGGGTTTCTTTTTCAACTTTCAGGCTATTTTTTCAGGAAGTATGGACTTGCCCCTGAGGAAACTTGTACCTTCGTATAGGGGACAGTGAATACAAGATGTTACAACAAAAACCAAGGCGATTCGAGAGCAGGTCCTAAACTGAATTTTTCCGAAATTTTGTGTGGGAGGTACTCGAAGAAGTTTACCTGGTAGAAATTTCATAATGTGTAAAGTATGGACCAAATCGGTTACTTCCTTCAAGAGATATCGTACGCACAAATTTTCCGAACATTTTCGAACTTTTGTGGGGGATGTACCGGAAGGAGTGGACCGATATAATCCATCTTTGAACTTGAACTAAGTTTGGACAATATATTACGAAAGCCAAATTTTGGACCGAATCGGAAGATCCGTTCGAGAGTTATCTTGCGCTCCAACCACTACACACGGTGTCATAGGGTTTTTTGTAACTTTCAGGCTATTTTCTCAAGAAGTATGGACTTGCCCCTAATGAAACTTACAGCGTCGTATAGAGGACAGCGAATACAACTTGCGTAAACAAAAATCAAAGCGATTCGAGACCAGGTCCTAAACTGAACTTTTTCGAAATTTTGTGTGAGAGGTACTCTAAGGAGTGGACCTATTGAGTCCATATTGGAACCTCATCTAAGTTTGGTAGAAATTACACGATGTGCAAAGTATGGACCAAATCGGTTATTCCCTACAAGAGTTATCGTGCGCACAAGTTTTGCGACAATTTTTGAACATTTGTGGGGGAGGTACCTGAAGGAGTGGACCTATATGGCCCATCTTCGAACATAAATCGAATCTGGACAAAATATTTCGATACCCAAAATTTGAACCGAATCGATTAATCCGTTCGAGAGTTATCGTGCGCACCAGCCAGACAGACAGACAGACGGACGGACATTGCTAGATCGACTCAAAATTGTCTGAAACGGATATCGTACAAACATGCTTGGGGTCAAAAACCATTATTTCGATGAGGCACATTTTTGGTCGTATCAAAGTGTAAATACCCTCTTTAGCCTAAAGGCTGAGGGTATAATGAGGCTAATAATTAAACAAGTGAGCAAAGGCTATAGTCGGGGCGGGGCCGTGATAACCTACACCACTACCCCTGTACATAAGCTTTTCACTGGTAAACATTTCTTTTAGGGAATATAAACCGACTACCACCAAAAATAATATGCCTTTTTGTCTCTGGGACCCCCATAAGCAACCAAAACTTCGTGACCATCCGATCAAAATTACGACCTGTAGCTTGATTGCAAAAAAATGGAAGAATTGGATGCATTACCGACTATTGTGGTATCTCCCTTGTTTGACCACCTTCGCCAACCTGCTTTACATAAATGTAAAGGTAATATTTTCTTCTTCCATTGACAGGCTTTGTCGTTGGAATACCCCTACTAGAAGCCAATATATTCACAAAGAATAAAACTTTGAATTTGTCTCCAAATGAGTTTTTCCCCATTCCGATCCCTAAATATTATCCGGCTATCACCAAAATCAATAGGCTTCTTCCTATGTGGGGCCCGCATCAACTCTCAAAAAATTCGTGACGATCCGATTAAAATTGCGACCTGTAGCGTGATTACAAAAAAATCGGAAATTGGATACATTGGAAATTGGTGATATTTTCTACTTTCCTTGCCAGGTTTTGCTTTTGATATACCTCTTAAAGAAACAGAGATATTGGCTTTGAAATAAAATGTTGACTTTTCTCCAAATAAGTGTTTGCCCATTCCGACCCCTAAATATTATCCGACCATCACCAAAATCAATATGCTTCTTCATCTGTGAGACCCCCATTAACCCTGAAATTTTCGTGACGATCCGATCAATATTGCGACCTGTAGCGTGATTTCCAAAAAAATAGAAAAATGGGATGTATTACCGACTATTGCGATATCTCCGTTATTTGGTTACCTACGCCGACCTAGTTTGCATCATTATAAAGACGGCATCTTCTACTTTCATAGTCAGGCTTTGCTTTTGGAAATGTTCAAATCTGTGATATTTGTCAATATAATTAAAATAGCAAAAATGAAAATTGCGGTTTTATTTGCTACTATTGCGATATCTTCGTTGTTTGATCACCTACGAGCCATTAGAAAGGTGATATTTTCTGCTTTCATTGTCAGGTTTTGCTTTTGGTATACCCCATATAGAAGCTGAGATATTGGCTTTGGAAAAAACGTTGTCTTTTTATCCACCTAAGTTTTTTGCCCTTTCCGACCCCTAAATATTATCCGACCATCACCAAAATCAATAGGCTTCTTCCCCTCCGGGACCCCCATCAACATCCAAAATTTCGTGATGATCCGATCAAAATTGCGGCCTGTAGCGTGATTACAAGGTTTAGATGGACAGACGGACAGACGGACGGACAGACGGACGGACGGACGGACACACATAGCCAGATCGACTCAGCTCGTCGAGACATTAATTTTGATATATATAAGTATGGGTCTACGGCCATTATTTCAATGCGTTACAAACTTTTTGGCCAAAACCAACTTATAATACCCTCCCCACATAGTGGTGTAGGGTATAAAAATACCTTAAATCGGGAGGTACGGCTATATCAAAACATGGACCCAGAGACCCCATTTTCAATACCAGACATAAGAAAGATTTGATCCAAATTATTTGTTTAGGAAATACTTTCAGAGGTCTTCTATTGGAAAAAAATATTTTGTGGAGACCTTGTTTTAAATAGAGGACCATTCCGGAGACCTTCTTTTTAACGGAAGAAAAAGAGCCCCAAAGTCTTCTATTCGATAAAAAAAAACCCTTCCGGAAATCTTCTATTCTACCTACCAGAAATGTAGCATTTCATAATTCGGTAAAAAACCCCGGCTGTATGTGTTTTATTTTATTAAAGACCCTCACTGATCTCTTCTATTTTATAAAAGACCTTTCCGGAAACCCTTTATTACATAGAATATCCTATCGGTGGTTTCCTTTTTTTGTAAAAAACTCTTCTGAAGGTCTTCAATTCGAAAGAAGAGTCTTCCATAGGCTTTTTTCGATAAATGACCCTTCCGGAATTATTCTTGTTCTATAGAAGATTCTTCTGGTGGTTTGCTATTTTGTACAAGATCCTCTGTGATGTCTACTAATGACCTGATAGAAGACTTTCCCATGAACTCCTCTTCAATAGAAGACTCTTTAAGATTTCTCTTATTCGAAAAAAGTATCTTCATAGCTCTTTTATGGGATATCTAGAGATCCTTTTATTGAAAAAATACGTAATATTCCCCTTGCCTTATCGTCGATAGAACACCCTTTCGGATGTCTTCTATTCGATAGGAACACCATACAAAGATCTCCTATTTAATCGAAATTCTTCCGATGAATGGCTCTTCTATTAAACAGAAGACTTTTCGATGGATTATCTGCGATAGAACACTCTTTATGAGATCTGCTATTTGAAAAAAACATCTTCCGGTAGTCTTTTATTCAATAGAAATCCGTTTCGAAGGACTTCTATATCGTAGAAGACCTCTACGGAGATTTTCGATTCACCTATTCGAATATCTATCTGATATAAGAGTTCATATATTTTAGAGAAGATCCCTCGGGGTCTTCTATTTTATGAAATCCTTCGACAGACCCTTTTGAAAGTCTTCTATTCGATAGAAGACCATTCCGGAGATCTTCTACGGTATATAAGACCCCTCCGCGTGTATTCTATTTTCTATTCTATGGCCTTCTATTTGTTTAGGAAATCTTTTAAGAGGTCTTCTATTGGAAAGCAGGCTTTTCCGAAGGACTCATCTTTAGTTGAAGGCGCCCTCGGTGGTCTCCCATTCGAAAAAAGTATTTTCCGGAGGCCTTGTATTAGATAGAATACCCTTCCGGAGAACTTCTTTTTATCAGAAGAAGAAGAAGAAGAGCCCGAAAGTCTTCTATTCGATAGAAAACTCTACCGGAAATCTTCAATTCTACCTACCAGAAATGTAGCATTTCGTAATTCGGCAAAAACCTCTGCCGTAAGTGTTCTATTTGATTAAATACCCTCACTGATCTCTTCTATTTTATAAAAGACCTTTCCGGAAACCCTTTATTACATAGAATATCCTATCGGTGGTTTCCTTTTTTTATAAAAGACCTCTTCTGGAGGTCTTCAATTCGGAAGAAGAGTCTTCCATAGGCTTTTTTCGATAAATGACCCTTCCGGAACTATTCTTGTTCTATAGAAGATTCTTCCGGTGGTTTGCTACTTTTACAAGATCCTCTATGATGTCTTCTAATGGAGGGAAGAATTTCCCGTGAACTCCTCTTTAATAGAAGACCCTTTAAGAATTTCTCTTATTCGGAAAAAAATATCTTCACAGGTCTTCTATAGGATAGGACATTTTTTTTATTTCATCGAAATCCTTCCGATAGATGTCTCTTCTATTAAGTAGAAGGCTTTTCGATGGATTTTCTGAGATAGAACACCCTTTAGGAGATCTCCTATTTAAAAAAAAAAAAATATCTTTCGGTCGTAAAAGACCTTTACGGAGATTTTTGATTCACCTATTCGGAGATCTATCTGATATAAGAGTTCATATATTTTATAGAAGATCCCTTCGGTACGTCCGAGAGGAGTTTCTGTAGAACGAAAGTTCTTGAGAATATACAGCTAAAGAATAGAAAATAGAAGACACACGGAGGGTTCTTATATGCCGTGGAAGATCTCCGGAATGGTCTTCTATCGAATAGGAGACCTGTGGAAGCGCGGCCTATCGAAAAGAAGACCATTCCGGAGATCTTCCACGGCATATAAGAACCCTACGTGTGTATTCTATTTTCTACTCTTTAGCTGTATATTCTAAAGAATTTTCGTTCTAGAGAAACTCCTCTCGGACGTCTGCTATTCGCAGTAGAGCTCTCTGGGACCCTCTATTTCATGAAAAATTATTTCAGAAAATTTGCTCTTCTATCCATTATTCGAAGAATATCAATTCCGGATGTCTTCAATTTAAAAGAAGTCCCTTCCAGTGGTTCTTTATTTTTCATTCCGATTACTCCTTTTCGTAGAAGACAATTCCGGAGTTCTTCTATTCGAAAAAAGTATCAAAGACCATTATTTTCTTCAGATGAGCCGCAGGGAAGTTTTTATTTGAAGGTTCTTCCAATTAATTCCTCATCGATAGAAGACACTTCTGGAGGCGGAGCAGACCGCCGAAGGGGTTTCTATAAAACGTAAGTTCTGTACAGCTAAATAATAGATGATTGAATACCCCTGGACTGGTCTTCTGTGAAAAAGAAGATCTTAGGAATTATCTACAATCAAATAAGAGATCTCAGGAAGCGCCTTCTATGGAACAGAATACTTTCGGAAAGGTCTTGTTTTAATAAGAAGAACGCCGAAAAAGTCTTCTATCAGAATAAACCTCAGGAGGGGTTACCAATAAAATTGAAGACCACCGAAAGTTTCTTCTATAGAATCACTGCAAGTGTTTTCTTTCGAATTGGAGTTTTTCGGTAGGTCTTCCATTAAAGAGAAGACCTCAGCAATCTTAATCATAAGTTATATCTTCTATCGTATAATAGACCTCTTAAAAGGTTTTCCATTGATTATGTGAATTGAAGATCTCCCTCCATTGGTATCTCCCACGACATAGAAGACCTTCAAAAGGATATTCTATACAATAGAATAGGAAGACTTCCGGTAGATCTTTTTTTCTAAAAGAAGTCCTCCTGAAAGGCCTTCTATACAATATAAGACCCCCGGAAAGCTACGGAATACCTCCCAAAAAAAACTTTTTCAAATAGGAGACCTCCGGAAGTGTCTTCTATAGATGAGTAATTTACCGGAAGTGCCTTCTATTTAATTGAAGACCTTCGAAAGACCTTCTATAAACTAACAGACCCCTGAAAATGTATTCCAAAGAACAAATACTTTCGGAAGTATCGTCGTATAGAATAAAAAGACACTGGAAAGGTCTTCTTTCAAATTGGAAACTATCGGGACGTCTTTTATTGAACAGGATACTTCAGGAATTAATTAAATCAAAGAAGTATATAAGGGGTTTCTATCGAATAATAGACTTTCGAAATTGCCTTTTTAAAGAATACAAAATTTCTGGAAGGTTCTTACATCGAAAATACTTCAGAAAAAGGGTATATCAGTCATTCGGATGGGTGTTTCATACAATAGAGGGTCGCCGGACTTCTGTAGATTAGAATAATCGAAGTCTTCCATAGGGATCTTCTTCGAAATTGCGCACTTTCCAAACGGCCTTCGGATAAATAAAAGAAAATGGTCTTCTATCGAATAGAAGTCCTACGAAAGGCTCTCCTCTTATATAGTAGACATCCGCAAGTGTTTTTTTGTGTTTTTATTTTTTTGTTAATAGAATGCCTTTGGAAAGGCATATAGATATCCGAATAGATAATTTATGGAATAGAAGAACAACGAGAGACTTTTCTATCAATTGAAAGATTTCGGGTAAGGCCATTTATTAAATACAAGACTTTTGGTTGTGTCTTCTATCTAGTAGAAGACTTTACTCTAGTATGCCGGAATTATTTTCTATCGTATAGAACATGCATTTATTCTTCGGAATATAAGAATTCAAGTCTTCCATTAGAACACCTAAGGATAAGTCTTTCAATTAGGGGAAGGAATCCAATGGGGCTTTTCTTTGAACTAAAGATCACCGAAAGGTATCCTATCGAATAAAGGACATATCGAAGCGCCTTTTTTGAAAAAAAAAAACAACCTCCAGAATGCCATTCCATCGAATTGAAGACCTCCAAAAGAGACTGGAAGACCTCTGGATGGGTTTCTATCGAATAAGAGAGATACGAAAGCTTATTCTATTACATCGGTGGTATCCTATAGGTACTTCTATTAATAAAAAATCAGGAAGAAAACTTTCGAAAGGGGAATAGAAGATCTCCGAAGATTCTTCTATACATTACAAGCATCTTGTAAGGTACTTCTTTTGAATAGAAAATCTACGGAAGGATCTTATTTCAAAGAGACACTTAAGGAGAAGTCTTTCTCCGAATGGTAGCAATGCGAAAGGATGTTCTTTCGAAAATAATATCTTCTAAAGGGTCTTCTTCCGAATGGTCTTCTATAGAAAATAAGAAATCTGGATGGGTCTACTATAGATTATAACACCTTTGGACGGATGCTACCATAGAAGAATAAAAGACCCCTTGTAGTCAAGTCTTTGGGTCCTAAAAAGTAGGTAAGGTCGGAGACACAACCACAATTGTCTCGCAAATTAATTTCCAAACCGATACATTCGTAATTATTGTAAATATAGCATTTTTAAAGAAATAGGGTAAAGGGGAAGTACCCCGCCCCTTCCGAAATTCAACAAAATATGTAGCCTTTTTTCACCGGGGGCCATTCCTGTACGTTCCACGATAATTTCAGGAAAATCAGTCAGAATATCAGGATTAAAATTGAAAAATGTGGGCGTAAAAGTAGGCGTGATAAATTTTGGGTTATGACGAACATTTGAAAAAAAGAATTATCCAAATCGAACGACATTTGATTTTTATTTAGATAGATACAAGACCTGTGGAAATGGTCTTCTGAAGCACAGAAAAACTCTGCAATTCTATTTTATAAAATAGAGGAACTCCAAAGGAGTCTTCTATTCAGGGAAACCACAGGAAGTGTCTTTAATGAAAGTGAAGGCATCGTAAAAAGTCTTTATAGATCAAGAGACTCTCCGAATATTCATCTATAGAGTAGGATACCTCCGAAAAGGTATTTTAGAAGATAGAAGATTTCCAGAAGAAATTTCCATCGGATAGGGCGGAGAAAGTGACTCCGTCATTTATGTAATATATGCAAGGTCTTGTATGGAATTAAAACCACCTGTAGGGTTTACTACGAAACAGGAGATTTCAGGTTGTGTTTTCCGTATAATACTTGACCTCCGGAGTGATATTCTAAGGAAAAAGTTTACCTTCGGAAAGATATTCTATGTAGTGGATGACCTGCGCAAGTGCCTTTTATGGAGTAGACGATTTTCGGAGGGAAGAAGATCTCCCAAATGGTCTACTATTGAAGAGACAGAGAAAAGAAAGAAAGATCATCTTTAGAAAAAGAGACCTCTGAAGTTACCTCTAGGGAACAAAAGTCACGTGTGTAAGTGTGCCCTTGATAAAAGAATACATTCAGAAGAAAACATTTTTTCCGGAAGGATCGTTAATATAATAGGAGAGCTCTGAAAATGTATTCTATGAAGCTTCGGTAAGAGTTCAATAAAATTCTTGAAAGCGCTTTCAATACGACTTTTTCTCAGTAAAGTGAGATCGTAAAAGTAACAGGGTAGCTCAATAAAAGTGGGCCCGACTACGAAAGCAGGGAGGTCAGTGAATGCTTGAAAAAATATTCTTTAAAAAATCCACGCTTGTCGGTCTGTGGGTCCTTGAGTATCTGATTATCCGGTTCACCACCAAAAGCCACCGTAAAGGTGATAAAAGTCTCCTTGTGAGGGTTTTTAGGTGCCAGTGAAAATTAGATTTAAGTCGTTTCGGGTAAAAGTATAAAGAACCGCCGGAGCCACATGTTAATAAGGTTGTGTTTGCCCTTTATTTGAAATATTGATTAAATTAAGTTACAATAAACTTTATTTTTTAAATAGCCGGTTTCCTTTAGCCATTCATAAGCTACAAGACATTCTTGCTTATGTCCTTTTATGGAATAACAGATTTTCGACAAGGTCTAGAAGACCTCCGGGGGGGGGGGGGGGGGGGGTGTTTTATATAATAGCAGACCTCCGTATGATACTTCTTTCGAATATAAGATGACTCTTTCATCTATAAAAGAATAGATTATCGGAAGAACCTTCTGTGCAGTGGAAAGTCTCTGATGGGATTTTCTACAAAATACAAGACCACCGTAAAAGTGTTTTATAAAATAGAAGATTTCCGGATGGTCTTCTATTGAGAACAAGACCTCAGCAAGAGTCTTCAAGATCCTTTTCGGAAGATACATTTTGAATAGGAGATCTCCGGAAGGGTATTCTATTGGCGAGAAGTTCATGGGAAGAGCCTTATTTCCATTTTCTGAATGGTCTTTAATGGGATAATATTTCAGGATAGGTATTCTATAAATCAATGCAACGGCAGCGGGTTCTCGCGTACCGGATTGACCCGGAAGCACACAACATCATTGTTCCGGCCAGCGGCTGTACACTGAGGTGACATGTGTTTGTATTTGTTTCGGTTTCCTGTGTTGGAAGCAGCATCTCCGGATTCGTTTGGTCCGTGCCAGGACGGAGGAAAACCCAGGACCAATGTATTTGTGCTCTGTTTGCACCATCCGCATATTCACCCATATCCAAACTTCGGTGAGATGCAATAGATATCAGGAGTGGGTGCATCTAAAGGGTTGCTCTGGACTTGTCCACGCGGGGGACTACGACAGGGACTATGTTGCTGCATGCTGCGCGAGCACAGCCCCAGTGAGTCGTCGTCAGATTACGAAATTCTTTTGACGTCAGATTACGAAACTGACCCGCAATCCCCTCACCAGAAACCGCACGCGCAGCATTTAACACTAGCGGTTGTTGTTCCAATCCCAAAAAATGCATCCTTTTTGAAATTTAATTGCAATGGACTCGGAGATAAGATCGAAAAAATAGTGACATTTTTGGTCGCGGCGGTGCAGGAAACCAAGCTCAACAACAACTGCAGCTTACAGCGTTGTTATGGTTACAACGTTTTAAGGAAGGACCGCACCAGAAGTGGAAATGGGGGACTAACTTTCCTTTTGCGCCAGTCTGTTCAATACAGACCTATCTTGCTTGAGCCTGACTCTAATGACCCGTACAGGGAATGTAAGGGGGTAGCTGTCAGGTGTGGAACTGCCGAGATAGAGTTGCTGAACGTATACATTCCGCCGAGAAATAGCTGTATCTCAGATTACAAGCCAAACACTAGCAAGCTTTTGGAAGGTCATAATCGTCTGGTCTTGAGAGACTTTAATGCGCATCATGAGATGTGGCATTCGGCCCTCGGAAACGACCAAAGGGGTAAACCTCTGGCTGAGCAGAGCTCTATGTTTTGCTCGGTCAATGAGGACGCTCCTACCAGAATAAGAGGAGAGTGTCAGAGTTTCTGGAACAAATGTCTAAAAAATAGGAAACCCCCGCAACGGTTATCTATCGAACAAAACCCAATGGTAGGCTCTTCTTTCCGGGGGGCCCCATGTCAGGAAGGGACTTTACTCAAATAAAAGACATATGGATGGGCATTCTATGGAATAACAGATTTCCGACATGGTCTATATAATATATAACAGAACACCTATATAATAGAACACCTCCGTATGATATTTCTTTCAAATATAAGATGACTCTTCCAACCATCGTGTCACGTGGTCTGATACATGACGTCACCTGCCAACCCGTCATTTCCCTTGGATCAGACCATCACCCCATAATTGTCTCCATAAGCAGACCACCCGATTTCATTATCTCTGAACGCGCCACATTCGTCAATCATAAGAAAACTGATTGGCCAGGTTTCAGAGAGTTCACCAATCACCGCTTCAGGGAACTGCCCAATCCTTCTGATGTTCGGGTAGCAGAAAGGACGTTCCGAGACATCATCACTGCTGCAGCCGCTCACCATATACCCGAAGTAAGACCAAACTTCCTAGCAGAGGCGGCGGGATTAGCAAATGAGCGTCATGAGCTTCGTCGAGCCAACTGCAGTGACCCCAGGGTCAGGGAGCTGACACTGGAAGTTAACAGGCTGGTCGGCGACCATAAGCGGAACAAGTGGTTAAACCATCTGAAAAGTTGCAATATTGGTGCCGGTTTAAGTGAATTGTGGGCAACGGTTAAGTCACTCTCGAACCCTGGAAGAAGGGAAGATAGGACCTCAGTCACGTTTGGCGACGTTACGTTGACTGACCCGAAGAGGTGCGCAAGGTATTTCAATCGACAATGACAGGGTGAAGAGAAGAGTACTACGTCGCATCAGATCTCTTCCTGCCGAGGATGAACCACCACAGTTTACAATGGATGCTGTTGCGAATGCCATCAGGAACGCTAAATCATCCAAAGCGTTGGGACCTGATGGAATATCCATGGTAATGCTCAAACAGCTGGATGAGCCGGGTGTAGAGTACCTCACTAAAGTTCTCAACCTGTCGCTAGCCACCGTCATTGTTGCCGAAGTCTGGAAAATGGGCAGGGTGGTCCCACTACTGAAGCCAGGCAAGGTTGCCAGCAAGAGAGAATCGTACAGACCAATTTCGCTTTTGTCGCCTGTAGCAAAGACTCTTGAGGCCTTAGTCCTCCCCAGCGTCAGAAATAGCTATCAATTCGCCGATCATCAGCATGGTTTTCGTAAGCAGCACAGCACGACAACAGCGCTGCACGCCATCTCCACATACATTTGTCGAGAACTCAACCAGGAAAGACTGTGTGACCGAACGGTGATGGTGACGCTTGAATTATCAAAAGCCTTTAATACTGTCAGGCACTCCACGCCTTTTGAGGACATTTACCAGACAACCCTCCGGTCAAGGCTGAAACGTTGGATTATCAATTATATGTGTGGACGCCAGTCGTACGTGGAATTCAGGAACAAGAAATCCAAACCCCGTAGAGTGAAACAGGGAGTTCCCCAAGGTGGTGTGATATCTCCGGATCTGTTTAACCTCTACCTTTCCTGCATTCCGCCCCTCCAGACAGCATTAAGATCATAACGTATGCCGATGATTGTGCGATCCTGGCATCAGGTACCTAACCTGATGACATCTGTGAGAGACTGAACTCCTATTTAGCCGATCTTACCACATTTTTCCACGCGAGGAAAATGCATATATCCGCCACTAAATCTACGGCCACTCTGTTCACCATATGAACGGCGCAGTATAGAAGAGAGTTGAATATCGTGGTCGATGGTAGCACAATTCCGACCACAAACTGCCCCAAAATCCTAGGGGTCACGACAAACTGAAATGCAGAAACAATGTCCTCAAGTCCCTATCCGGCAGCACTTGGGGTGCAGATAAAGGAACATTGTTGACCACATATAACGCGATAGGTCGGTCTGTGTTAGGCTATGCGCCGCCATTTTGGTCCCCGAATTTAGGTGATACGAATTGGAAAGAGATTCAAACTTGTCAGAATGCCGCCCTGAGAACAGCAACAGGGTGCCTCCTCAAATCTTCAGTGGACCATCTACATGAGGAGGCAAAGATTCTTCAAGTATAGCAACACAATGAGATGCTTTCATTGCAGTACTTGCTCGGGTGTTATCGTGAGAGCCATCCCAATCACCATCTGCTTGCTAGGCCCGACACACACAGGCATATTAGGAATAATAGCCATGCTCTAGAGAGGGAGGTCCAACAATATAGGAGAGAACCCCTAGATCAACAGGCATATCAGGCAGGTCTGAATATCATTCACACGGACGCAGTTGCTAAGGCCCTAAGAAAATACAGTGTGAATAAAGTCCTCGGAGTACATCTCCCATCTATCGCAGCTGAGGAGCGTCAGCAGACTCGATAAACCAGAGTAGTTTTGGTTCAATTACGCTCGGGATATTGCAATCGCCTAAATTCTAATTGGGCGGATATTGGTCGCGCCGTGCAAAACATCTGCCCAGTATGCGGCATGTGCCCGCACGACACACTGCACCTTTTCAACTGAACTGCCAAACCTACTCATCTAATTCCAGTGGATCTGTGGTCACAACCCATCGAAGCAGCCACTTTCCTGGAATTGGAGATAGATCCAGAGCCAGATTGAGCAGAAGAACGAACACGCAAACACACAATAATAAACACTGTTACAACAACAACATAAAGCAATGTAGACTCTAAGGCCTCCGATAACTTATTCTACCTTATTAACCCCAAAAGGCGTAGAAGAAAAGTTCGTATAACTTTTAAAATACAACATTTATTGACACATTGACTTTAGCGTGAATTTTTATTTGACATCTACAAGCCGATCGGGTGCTTCACTCTTCTCAAGCTTCTCAATTTTTTGGTACCGTACGGCCTTCCAACAACAAATAGCCAAACTTTTTGTAATCGTTAAAGAAGGTCATGGTAAAATTATAGTGTAGAAAAACAGTATATGGAGGAAATATGGAATCCGTGAGCCTGAAGTCGGTGGCATTGTAAACAAAATCCTAAAAAGAAGAAGAACAACACAAAGAGAGAGAGAGAGAGAGAGTACACAAGAGAATGATAAAAGAAACAACCCAGCAAATATACCCCTTACAAAACCCACCGCTAACCCATTATTTTAATGAGGGAAAGTCGCTCGAAATAAGTGGTTATTTGTTGACTACTAAAATAAGTAGTTATATAAGTAGTTGCGACTTTTAATAACTACTTATTTTAGTGGTTAAAAAATAACCACTTATTTCGAGCGACATACCCTTGTTAAAGTAATGGGTTAGAAGGGGGCTTTGTAAGGGGTATTTTTGTTCTGTGCTCACCTTTTCGACGGGACACGAAAACGGCACATTACTCTTTATCATAATTTCATTGAAAATTTTCTTAAACAACGGCACGGGTATATTTTGCTTTTCCAGCACATCACAAATGTTCGCCTTCATATCGAGAAATTTGACAATTTTTGTGCTTTTTTGCATTTTAACATGAATGGTCATGGCAATTTCGGCATTTCTGGAAAGTTCACGACTAAACGCCATATGAGTACTAATACTATAACAACTTGGGGCGACTTGATTGAAAAAACATCCCAATCGTTTGTAAACTGGTCCGATTGGGACACAGGTGAACTTTAGCACCTCCATAGTGTAACCTCTTTTTCCTGCCTATAATTCAGAATTAAATTCAATCGAATTTTAAAGGATATTTGCTAAATTATTCTTACCTGAATTAATATCAAACAGCTTAAAGCGATCGACAGACCAATAAGATAGCGGCACAACATTGTTCAACGAAGGTATTGAAAGTTATACTGAAAAGACAATTTTTAAAAATATACATAAATGGATGGAAAATTAATTGAAAACAAAAATAAAATCATTTAAGATTGGCATCAAATTTAATGCAGTTTTAGGTAAATTGCAAAAATATTGAAAACAAGAATATTGAAAACAAGAATCACTTATGCGGAACAAACAATATTTATTTAAGATTATTGAAAACATTTGCAAAAAATTGGTTATTTGTTATTGGAAGGAAGGGGTACTAATGTCTGAAAGGCATTCGAAGGCCTTAGAATGCCCTTTCAGAATCCCTCTATTTTACAGAAGGTTCTTTTGGCCGTTTTTCTCAATTTGGAAGAAGGCCCTTTTAGTGAGTTTTATTCGACTGATGATCCTTCTCGAAGTATTCTGTTCTTTAGAAGACCATACCGGTGGCCTTCTATATGTTTAGGAAATCCTTTCAGAAGTCTTCAGAGGTCTCCTCTTTAGTTGAAGACGCCCTCGGTGGTCTCCCATTCAAAAAAAGTATTATCCGGAGGCATTGTATTAGATAGAAGACCCCTCCGGAGACCTTCTTTTTAACAGAAGAACAAGAGCCCGAAAGTTTTCTATTCGATAGAAACCCCTTCCGGAAATCATCTATTCTACATACCAGAAATGTAGAAATATTTTTTGGATCCAAACAAATATATGTTTGAATCCAAACACATTTTGTTTGGCTGCATATTTCCATATATTTCTATGCATTTCAATAAAAGAAAAAACACCACCATTTATAAATGTATGTATGTGAATGTATTTGTGGATTTTGGGTTTGTATTTATATTTCATATAAACAAATATCTGTGTGCACACAAACAAATATTTGAATGCACCCAAACATATATTTGTTTGCAGGACCCAAACATATGTTATGTTTGGGACTGTTGCAAACATATATATGTTTGCTGCAAAATATGTTTGGGACATAAGTTAGAGAGGCCCGTTTTCTTCCGTGTAAAATATCCTTCCGGTGGTTTGCTATTTTTACAAGATCCTCTGTGATGTCTTCTAATGGATGGAAGGCTTTCCTATGAACCCCTTTTCAATAGAAGACCATTTAAGATTTCTCTTATTCGTAAAAAAGTATCTTCACAGGTCTTCTATTGGATATCGAGAGAACCTTTTATTGAAAAAATACGTAATATTTCCTTTGCGTTCTCTTCGGGATCTACTATTTGAAAAAAAATATATCTTCCGGTTGTCTTTTATTCAATAGAAAACCGGTTCGAATGACTTCTATGTCGTAGAAGACCACTACGGAGATATTCGATTCACCTATTCGGAGATCTATCTGATATAAGAGTTCATATATTTTATAAAAGATATCTTCGGGGTCTTCTATTTTATTGAATTTTTCCGCAGAATTTTTTGAAAGTCTTCTATTCGATAGACCGCGCTTCTACAGGTCTCCAATTCGATAGTAGACCATTCCGGAGATCTTCTACGGCATATAAGACTCCTGCGTGTGTATTCTATTTTCTATTCTTTAGCTGCATATTCTGAAGAACTTCCGTTCTAGAGAAACTCCTCTCGGACGTCTGCTATTCACAGTAGACCTCTCTGGTGACCCTTTATTCCATGAAAAATTCTTTCACAAAAATCTCCTCTTCTATCCATTATTCGAAAAATATCAATTCCGGAAGTCTTCAATTCGAAAGAAGTCCCATCCGGTGGTCCTTTATTTCAAAAAGATCCTTCCGGAATGCTTTCATTTGATAGAATACTCTTCCGATTGATTTCTTTTCGTAGGAGAAAATTCCGGAGGTCTTCTAGTATTAAAGACCTTTATTTTCTTTAGATGAGCCTCAGAGAAGTCTTTTATTTGAAGAATACCATATCAGGACGTCTTCTATTCGGAAGAGGATCTTTCCAGTGGTTTTTATTCCATAGGTCCTTACGGTGGTCCTCTACTTAATATAATTTACGTCAGATGAGTTTTTTATTTGAAGAATACCATTTCTGAAAGAATTCTTTTCGACCGAAGATCCTCTCAGCTTTCCGAAGTTTTCTATTTTCTAAAGAAATAGTTCGAAGGTATCTTCTAACAGGCTTTCTCTTCAATAGAAGACCTTCCAGAAATTTTCTATTTCTTTATTGGTTAGCAAGTGTTAGGAGGTAACATATCGATAGCTATAGCTTCATCAGATATATAAGATACATTATACGAAGGTGGAAGGACGACGCAGTCAGCCCTTAAGTTGCCACTGGACATTCATTTGAATGAAGGGCACACATGCAATATTAAATAGAAGTTATCATCTGGAACGAATGTACTATGGCACATAAAAATTCCCTAGAAGCTTTAGATCGCTTCCTGAAGGATAGAAGCCATTCACGTTTAGATTTCAGACAAACATTTCCAGCAGATGAAATAAATGCATACCTCAAGTCATGAGTTCATTGGCGGTATGTTAAAATTGCATATCGACATTTTTGAAGATTTTTTTATTTATAGTCGTTTGCAGATCCCGACTAATTAGCGTGAGTACTTCCGTGAGACTCATCTGTGAAAAATAATACCTCGGAAAGGGTTTTTCATGCAATAAAATACCTCCGGTAGACAATTTTTTGGAAAGCAATTTCTCCTAACCACCAGAAATCAATCAGAGGAGCCTTCTATTCAATAGAATAGAAGCACTCTTTCTTATGGAAAGGTTCTATGGGAGCACCCATTCTTGTGGAAAGGGTATATAAGAAGGGTCTATCGGAGCACGTTTTCTTATGGAAAGGGTCTACAGAATACCCTTTCTTATGGAAAGGGTTTAAAAAGCACCTCTTCTTATGGAAAGGATCTATAGAAGCACCCATTTTTTATGGAAATGGTCTATAGAAGTACCCTTTCTTATGAAATGGATCTACAGAAGCACCCTTTCAAATGGAAAGGTTCTAAGTAGCACCCTTTTTATGGAATTTATCTATGGAAGCACCCTTTCTCTTGGAAAGGATATATAGAAGCACCCTTTCTCTTGGAAAGGGTATATAGAAGCGCCCTTTCTCTTGGAAAGGGTATATAGAAGCGCCCTTTTTATTGGAAAGGGTCTATAGAAGCACTCTTTCTCTTGGAAAGGGTCTATAGAAGCACTCTTTCTCTTAGAAGGGTCTATAGAAGCACTTTTTCTCTTGGAAAGGGTATATAGAAGCACTCTTTCTCTTGGAAAGGGTCCATGGAAGCACTCCTTCTCTTGGAAAGAGTCCATGGAAGCACCCTTTCTCTTGGAAAGGATATATAGAAGCACCCTTTCTCTTGGAAAGGGTATATAGAAGCGCCCTTTCTCTTGGAAAGGGTATATAGAAGCGCCCTTTTTATTGGAAAGGGTCTATAGAAGCACTCTTTCTCTTGGAAAGGGTCCATGGAAGCACCCTTTCTCTTGGAAAGGGTCTATAGATGCACCATTTCTCTTGGAAAGGGTCTATAGAAGCACCCTTTCCTTTAGAAATGGTCTATGGAAGCACCCTTTCCCTTAGAAAGGGTCTATAGAAGCACCCTTTCTCTTGGAAAGGGGCTATAGAAGCACCCTTTCCTTTAGAAAGGGTCTATAGAAGCACCATTTTTTACGGAAAGGGTCTATAGAAGCACCCTTTTTTACGGAAAGGGTCTATAGAAGCACCCTTTAATTTAGACAGGGTCTATAGAAGCACCCTTTTTTACGGAAAGGATCTATAGAAGCAACCTTTTTTACGGAAAGGGTCTATAGAAGCACCCTTTTTTACGGAAAGGGTCTATAGAAGCACCCTTTTTTACGGAAAGGGTCTATAGAAGCACCCTTTAATTTAGACAAGGTCTATAGAAGCACCGTTTTTTACGGAAAGGGTCTACAGAAGCATCCTTTTTTAGGGAGAGGGTCTACAGAAGCAGCCTTTTTTACGGAAAGGGTCTATAGAGGCATCCCTTTTTACGGAAACGGTCTATAGAAGCACCCTTTAGAAGGGGTCTATAGAAGCACCCTTTAGAAAGGGTCTATAGAAGCACTCTTTCTCTTGGAAGGGTCTATAGAAGCACTCTTTCTCTTGGAAAGGGTCTATAGAAGCACTCTTTCTCTTGGAAGGGTCTATAGAAGCACTCTTTCTCTTGGAAAGGGTCTATAGAAGCACTCTTTCTCTTGGAAAGGGTCCATGGAAGCACTCCTTCTCTTGGAAAGGGTCCATGGAAGCACCCTTTCTCTTGGAAAGGGTCCATGGAAGCACCCTTTCTCTTGGAAAGGGTCCATGGAAGCACTCCTTCTCTTGGAAAGGGTCCATGGAAGCACCCTTTCTCTTGGAAAGGGTATATAGAAGCGCCCTTTCTCTTGGAAAGGGTATATAGAAGCGCCCTTTCTCTTGGAAAGGGTATATAGAAGCGCCCTTTTAATTGGAAAGGGTCTATAGAAGCACTCTTTCTCTTGGAAAGGGTCCATGGAAGCACCCTTTCTCTTGGAAAGGGTCTATAGAAGCACAATTTCTCTTGGAAAGGGTCTATAGAAGCACCCTTTCTCTTGGAAAGGGTCTATAGAAGCACCCTTTCTCTTGGAAAGGGTCTATAGAAGCACCCTTTCTCTTGGAAAGGGTCTATAGAAGCACCCTTTCCTTTAGAAAGGGTCTATGGAAGCACCATTTTTTACGGAAAGGGTCTATAGAAGCACCATTTTTTACGGAAAGGGTCTATAGAAGCACCATTTTTTACGGAAAGGGTCTATAGAAGCACCCTTTTTTACGGAAAGGGTCTATAGAAGCACCATTTTTTACGGAAAGGGTCTATAGAAGCACCCTTTTTTACGGAAAGGGTCTATAGAAGCACCCTTTAATTTAGAAAGGGTCTATAGAAGCACCCTTTTTTACGGAAAGGGTCTATAGAAGCACCCTTTTTTTACGGAAAGGGTCTATAGAAGCAACCTTTTTTACGGAAAGGGTCTATAGAAGCACCCTTTTTTACGGAAAGGGTCTATAGAAGCACCCTTTATTTTAGACAGGGTCTATAGAAGCACCCTTTTTTACGGAAAGGGTCTATAGAGGCATCCCTTTTTCGGAAACGGTCTATAGAAGCATCCTTTAAAAGGGGTCTATAGAAGTACCCTTTTTTCCGGAAAGGGTCTACAGAAGCACCCTTTTTTACGGAATGGGTCTATAGAGGCATCCCTTTTTTACGGAAAGGGTCTATAGAAGCACCCTTTTTTACGGAAACGGTCTATAGAAGCACCCTTTTTTACGGAAACGGTCTATAGAAGCACCCTTTAATTTAGATGGGGTCTATAGAAGCACCCTTTAATTTAGATGGGGTCTATAGAAGCACCCTTTAATTTAGAAGGGGTCTGTAGAAGTACCCTTTTTTACGGAAAGCACCCTTTAATTTAGAAAGGGTCTATAGAAGCACCCTTTTTTACGGAAAGGGTCTATAGAAGCACCCTTTTTTACGGAAAGGGTCTATAGAAGTACCCTTTTTTACGGAAAGGGTCTCTAGAAGCACCCTTTTTTACGGAAAGGGTCTATAGAAGCACCCTTTTATATAGAAGCACCCTTTCTCTTGGAAAGGGTCTATAGAAGCACCCTTTTATATAGAAGCACCCTTTCTCTTGGAAAGGGTCTATAGAAGCACCCTTTCTCTTGGAAAGGGTCTATAGAAGCACCCTTTCTCTTGGAAAGGGTCTATAGAAGCACCCTTTCTCTTGGAAAGGGTCTATAGAAGCACCCTTTCTCTTGGAAAGGGTCTATAGAAGCACCCTTTCTCTTGGAAAGGGTCTATAGAAGCACCCTTTCTCTTGGAAAGGGTCTATAGAAGCACCCTTTCTCTTGGAAAGGGTCTATAGAAGCACCCTTTCTCTTGGAAAGGGTCTATAGAAGCACCCTTTCTCTTGGAAAGGGTCTATAGAAGCACCCTTTCTCTTGGAAAGGGTCTATAGAAGCACCCTTTCTCTTGGAAACGGTCTATAGAAGCACCCTTTCTCTTGGAAACGGTCTATAGAAGCACACTTTCTCTTGAAGAGGATCTATAGAAGCACCCTTTCTCTTGGAAAGGGTCTATAGAAGCACCCTTTCTCTTGGAAAGGGTCTATAGAAGCACCCTTTCTCTTGGAAAGGGTCTATAGAAGCACCCTTTCTCTTGGAAAGGGTCTATAGAAGCACCCTTTCTCTTGGAAAGGGTCTATAGAAGCACCCTTTCTCTTGGAAACGGTCTATAGAAGCACCCTTTCTCTTGGAAACGGTCTATAGAAGCACACTTTCTCTTGAAGAGGATCTATAGAAGCACCCTTTCTCTTAGAAAGGGTCTATAGAAGCACCCTTTCTCTTGGAAAGGGTCTAAAAGCACCCTTTCTCTTGGAAAGGGTCTATAGAAGCACCCTTTCTCTTGGAAAGGGTCTATAGAAGCACCCTTTCTCTTGGAAAGGGTCTATAGAAGCACCCTTTCTCTTGGAAACGGTCTATAGAAGCACCCTTTCTCTTGGAAACGGTCTATAGAAGCACACTTTCTCTTGAAGAGGATCTATAGAAGCACCCTTTCTCTTGGAAAGGATCTATAGAAGCACCCTTTCTCTTTGAAAGGGTCTATAGAAACACCCTTTCTCTTGGAAAGGGTCTAAAGAAGCATCCTTTCCCTTGGAAAGGGTCTTAAGAAGGAACCTTTCTCTTGGAAAGGGTCTATTGAAGCACCCTTTCTCTTGGAAAGGGTCTATTGAAGCACCCTTTTTCATGGAAAGGGTCTATAGAATCACCATTTCTCTTGGAAAGGGTTAATACAATTACCCTTTCGCTTGGAAAAGGTTAATAGAATCACCCTTTCTCTTGGAAAGGGTTAATAGAATCACCCTTTCTCTTGGAAAGGGTTAATAGAATCACCCTTTCTCTTGGAAAGGGTTAATAGAATCACCCTTTCTCTTGGAAAGGGTTAATAGAATCACCCTTTCTCTTGGAAAGGGTTAATAGAATCACCCTTTCTCTTGGAAGGGGTTAATAGAATCACCCTTTCTCTTGGAAAGGCTTAATAGAATCACCCTTTCTCTTGGAAAGGGTTAATAGAATCACCCTTTCTCTTGGAAAGGCTTAATAGAATCACCCTTTCTCTTGGAAAGGGTTAATAGAATCACCCTTTTTCTTGGAAAGGCTTAATAGAATCACCCTTTCTCTTGGAAAGGCTTAATAGAATCACCCTTTCTCTTGGAAAGGGTTAATAGAATCACCCTTTCTTTTGGAAAGGGTTAATAGAATCACCCTTTCTCTTGGAAAGGGTTAATAGAATCACCCTTTCTCTTGGAAAGGGTTAATAGAATCACCCTTTCTCTTGGAAAGGCTTAATAGAATCACCCTTCCTCTTGGAAAGGGTTAATAGAATCACCCTTTCTCTTGGAAAGGCTTAATAGAATCACCCTTTCTCTTGGAAAGGGTTAATAGAATTACCCTTTCGCTTGGAAAGGATTAATAGAATCACCCTCTCTCTTGAGAAGGTTAGTAGAATCACCCTTTCTCTTGGAAAGGGTTAATAGAATCACCCTTTCTCTTGGAAAGGGTTAATAGAATCACCCTTTCTCTTGGAAAGGGTTAATAAAATCACCCTCAATAGAATCACCCTTTCTTTTGGAAAGGGTTAATAGAATTACCCTTTCGCTTGGAAAGGGTTAATAGAATCACCCTCTCTCTTGGAAAGGTTAATAGAATCACCCTTTCTCTTGGAAAGGGTTAATAGAATCACCCTTTCTCTTGGAAAGGGTTAATAGAATCACCCTTTCTCTGGAAAGGGTTAATAGAATTACCATTTCGCTTGGAAAGGGTTAATAGAATCACCCTTTCTCTTGAAAAGGGTTAATAGAATCACTCTTTCTCTTGGAAAGGGTTAATACAGGCAGCCTTTCTCTTGGAAAGGGTTAATAGAAGCACCCTTACCCTTGGAAAGGGTTAATAGTAGCAACTTTTCTCTTGGAAAGGGTTAATAGAAGCACCTTTTTTATGGAAAGGTCTATAGAAGCGCCCTTTCTTATGGAAAGTGTCTTTGGAAGCACCCTTTCTTATGGACAGGGTCTATAAGAGCACGCTTTCTATTGAAAAGGATCCATGGAAGCACCCTTTCTTATGGAAAAATAAAAAATAAATTCTAATTTCCTATTTGATCTACAAAAAAACTTAAATATAAATAAAAACCAGCAAGGAAAGGATCAAAATCGGTCGGGGCCGACTATAGGATACCCTACACAACTGTGAATATGTAAAATATATATGGGAGCTATATCCAAATATGGACCGATTTCGATATAATTTGACATATTTCTAGATCGAATTTAGTCACACATTCTAAATTTCATCGAAATCGGACATATATATAGTGTGTTTGGTGCAGCAAATACGTGAAATCGGGCGAAAATATATATGGAAGCTGTAGCCGAATCTAGGACGATTTCGATATAATTTGGCACGTTTATTTCTTGACCGAAAAAATATATGGGAGCTATATCCAAATCTGGACCGATTTTCACTAAAAACAATAGCGTTCTTCCTGTGGCCTAAAAAAATGATATTCCCTAAATTTCAGCTAAATCGGACTATAAATGCGATCTGTACGTTGCGAACGGACGGACGGACGGACATGCATAAATCGACTCAGAAAGTGATTCAATATATATCCCCAAAAGGAACTATGGGTCTATCTCGTTTCCTTATGCATGTTACATACAAATGCACAAAGACATTATAGATTAGATTTTGTTTTCTTTAGGAAACGAATTGTTATTATAAATTTTATGAATGAAATTGTTTTTCTAAGAAAAAGATAAAATATTTTAATTGAATAAGAGCACGTGTTTTTTGCCTTATTCATAATAGCGGAAGCTGTGTCATATTTACATAATTTCTCTGTTGACAATTATTTGGCGAATGCCTCTGGACACATGTTTGCCTGTTTGCCTAAATGAAAATGTCCAAATCTAAATGTCAATAAAAAAACAACAAGAATAGTGCAAATATTTAGAAAAGCTTATTCATATTTTTATTAAATGCTGTCGGCATGCTACAGAGGCGCTCGCTATTGTTTTTGCTTGAGCATCTACGATTTCAATTCAATATTTACCGCGGGTATATTTACAGAACAAACTAATAAACAAAGGGATTTGTTTTTACTGTTTTGCTATGCCATTGAAATTTCTTGCCATGCAGTAGCCGAAAATGAAATAGGAAAATAGCTGGTGGGTGGTATGGCAATCGAAAGCAATGATTCCGAAAATTATATCCACTTTCCAGATGAATCATGTCGGTCCATTATTTAAAGTACATGGAAGGAAGTGATTGGAGAGGGGAAATTGACATTGGTCAACCTTCGTTTATGGCAATATTTATCTCAAACTTAAATCAAGTTTTGAAATTGATTATATCAGACTATGTATATAGAGGAACACACCTTCATGCACTCGCAATAAACCCCTCTTCGTAGACTTTCTTTGGACCTATGCTTTGGGATGTTTTCAAATTATCCACTTTAAGAATTTTCTTTCTTGCAATATTTATAAGTAAATATTTACATATGGATAAATTAATATGTGTATACAAATTAGATCCCCTATGACTTTCTAAGAAAACAGATAAGAAAAATAAAAAGAACGAACTATCATTTGCAAGCGTCATAATTACAAAGCTATTCAATTTCTATTGATATTTGCATTTTTCTAATAATCCGCCGGAAACTGCTAAAGAACAGCGCAGAAAATTTGCTTTGTCAATTGTTGAATTAGAAGCCTCGAAAACAACTGGACACGTGTTTATTTAGATTTTCGATACTTAAATAAAATAAATATTAAATTGTTATTTTGCTTAATTTGTTTGTTTGTTTGCCTATAATCTACAAAAACTGCTGTTCATTCAATGCTACTGTTCAAACGAGAGCATCTGTGGATTTATTTACAGAACAAACTATAACGGCAGACCCGGTATTACAAATCGTGTGCCTTATATGCGATTGTTGGTATCAGAGGTAGATGGGTAAAATAAAATTAGCAATTTGACAAAATATACATACATATAATTAATTGTAAATGGGCATATATTTCGGTCGTACATTTATAAATGTATGTAAAGACTTGCTGAAATCTGTTTCTGCTTCGTCAATGCAAATATGCAAAATGCCATATGTGATTGACTAGATGCGACTGTTTACATTCTATTTTTGGTGAATGGCAGCTGTCATGTCGTCAATTGTTATATGTATTAGCTGATATTATAGTAGACCTGCCTTTTTGTAAAATATGCTTAAATAAAAGAAAAAAAAAAATAATTAAAAAACAAGTAAAAAGTATTTGATATAAAAAGAGTCGTCGTCCTAAAGGGGTTCTTAGAGAATACTTAGAATACCCCTATAGAATTACTTTCTGAGGATCCTTAATTTTTGAAAAAATATTCTTTAAATAATCCACGCCTCTAATGGCCTTTAAAAATATTCTTTAAATAATCCACGCCTCTAATGGCCTTTGAAAAAATATTCTTTAAATAATCCACGCCTCTAATGGCCTTTGAAAAAATATTCTTTAAATAATCCACGCCTCTAATGGCCTTTGAAAAAATATTCTTTAAATAATCCACGCCTCTAATGGCCTTTGAAAAAATATTCTTTAAATAATCCACGCCTCTAATGGCCTTTGAAAAAATATTCTTTAAATAATCCACGCCTCTAATGGCCTTTGAAAAAATATTCTTTAAATAATCCACGCCTCTAATGGCCTTTGAAAAAATATTCTTTAAATAATCCACGCCTCTAATGGCCTTTGAAAAAATATTCTTTAAATAATCCACGCCTCTAATGGCCTTTGAAAAAATATTCTTTAAATAATCCACGCCTCTAATGGCCTTTGAAAAAATATTCTTTAAATAATCCACGCCTCTAATGGCCTTTGAAAAAATATTCTTTAAATAATCCACGCCTCTAATGGCCTTTGAAAAAATATTCTTTAAATAATCCACGCCTCTAATGGCCTTTGAAAAAATATTCTTTAAATAATCCACGCCTCTAATGGCCTTTGACAAAATATTCTTTAAATAATCCACGCCTCTAATGGCCTTTGACAAAATATTCTTTAAATAATCCACGCCTCTAATGGCCTTTGAAAAAATATTCTTTAAATAATCCACGCCTCTAATGGCCTTTGAAAAAATATTCTTTAAATAATCCACGCCTCTAATGGCCTTTGAAAAAATATTCTTTAAATAATCCACGCCTCTAATGGCCTTTGAAAAAATATTCTTTAAATAATCCACGCCTCTAATGGCCTTTGAAAAAATATTCTTTAAATAATCCACGCCTCTAATGGCCTTTGAAAAAATATTCTTTAAATAATCCACGCCTCTAATGGCCTTTGAAAAAATATTCTTTAAATAATCCACGCCTCTAATGGCCTTTGAAAAAATATTCTTTAAATAATCCACGCCTCTAATGGCCTTTGAAAAAATATTCTTTAAATAATCCACGCCTCTAATGGCCTTTGAAAAAATATTCTTTAAATAATCCACGCCTCTAATGGCCTTTGAAAAAATATTCTTTAAATAATCCACGCCTCTAATGGCCTTTGAAAAAATATTCTTTAAATAATCCACGCCTCTAATGGCCTTTGAAAAAATATTCTTTAAATAATCCACGCCTCTAATGGCCTTTGAAAAAATATTCTTTAAATAATCCACGCCTCTAATGGCCTTTGACAAAATATTCTTTAAATAATCCACGCCTCTAATGGCCTTTGACAAAATATTCTTTAAATAATCCACGCCTCTAATGGCCTTTGACAAAATATTCTTTAAATAATCCACGCCTCTAATGGCCTTTGAAAAAATATTCTTTAAATAATCCACGCCTCTAATGGCCTTTGAAAAAATATTCTTTAAATAATCCACGCCTCTAATGGCCTTTGAAAAAATATTCTTTAAATAATCCACGCCTCTAATGGCCTTTGAAAAAATATTCTTTAAATAATCCACGCCTCTAATGGCCTTTGAAAAAATATTCTTTAAATAATCCACGCCTCTAATGGCCTTTGAAAAAATATTCTTTAAATAATCCACGCCTCTAATGGCCTTTGAAAAAATATTCTTTAAATAATCCACGCCTCTAATGGCCTTTGAAAAAATATTCTTTAAATAATCCACGCCTCTAATGGCCTTTGAAAAAATATTCTTTAAATAATCCACGCCTCTAATGGCCTTTGAAAAAATATTCTTTAAATAATCCACGCCTCTAATGGCCTTTGAAAAAATATTCTTTAAATAATCCACGCCTCTAATGGCCTTTGAAAAAATATTCTTTAAATAATCCACGCCTCTAATGGCCTTTGAAAAAATATTCTTTAAATAATCCACGCCTCTAATGGCCTTTGAAAAAATATTCTTTAAATAATCCACGCCTCTAATGGCCTTTGAAAAAATATTCTTTAAATAATCCACGCCTCTAATGGCCTTTGAAAAAATATTCTTTAAATAATCCACGCCTCTAATGGCCTTTGAAAAAATATTCTTTAAATAATCCACGCCTCTAATGGCCTTTGAAAAAATATTCTTTAAATAATCCACGCCTCTAATGGCCTTTGAAAAAATATTCTTTAAATAATCCACGCCTCTAATGGCCTTTGACAAAATATTCTTTAAATAATCCACGCCTCTAATGGCCTTTGACAAAATATTCTTTAAATAATCCACGCCTCTAATGGCCTTTGACAAAATATTCTTTAAATAATCCACGCCTCTAATGGCCTTTGAAAAAATATTCTTTAAATAATCCACGCCTCTAATGGCCTTTGACAAAATATTCTTTAAATAATCCACGCCTCTAATGGCCTTTGACAAAATATTCTTTAAATAATCCACGCCTCTAATGGCCTTTGAAAAAATATTCTTTAAATAATCCACGCCTCTAATGGCCTTTGAAAAAATATTCTTTAAATAATCCACGCCTCTAATGGCCTTTGAAAAAATATTCTTTAAATAATCCACGCCTCTAATGGCCTTTGAAAAAATATTCTTTAAATAATCCACGCCTCTAATGGCCTTTGAAAAAATATTCTTTAAATAATCCACGCCTCTAATGGCCTTTGAAAAAATATTCTTTAAATAATCCACGCCTCTAATGGCCTTTGAAAAAATATTCTTTAAATAATCCACGCCTCTAATGGCCTTTGAAAAAATATTCTTTAAATAATCCACGCCTCTAATGGCCTTTGAAAAAATATTCTTTAAATAATCCACGCCTCTAATGGCCTTTGAAAAAATATTCTTTAAATAATCCACGCCTCTAATGGCCTTTGAAAAAATATTCTTTAAATAATCCACGCCTCTAATGGCCTTTGAAAAAATATTCTTTAAATAATCCACGCCTCTAATGGCCTTTGAAAAAATATTCTTTAAATAATCCACGCCTCTAATGGCCTTTGAAAAAATATTCTTTAAATAATCCACGCCTCTAATGGCCTTTGAAAAAATATTCTTTAAATAATCCACGCCTCTAATGGCCTTTGAAAAAATATTCTTTAAATAATCCACGCCTCTAATGGCCTTTGAAAAAATATTCTTTAAATAATCCACGCCTCTAATGGCCTTTGAAAAAATATTCTTTAAATAATCCACGCCTCTAATGGCCTTTGAAAAAATATTCTTTAAATAATCCACGCCTCTAATGGCCTTTGAAAAAATATTCTTTAAATAATCCACGCCTCTAATGGCCTTTGAAAAAATATTCTTTAAATAATCCACGCCTCTAATGGCCTTTGACAAAATATTCTTTAAATAATCCACGCCTCTAATGGCCTTTGACAAAATATTCTTTAAATAATCCACGCCTCTAATGGCCTTTGAAAAAATATTCTTTAAATAATCCACGCCTCTAATGGCCTTTGAAAAAATATTCTTTAAATAATCCACGCCTCTAATGGCCTTTGAAAAAATATTCTTTAAATAATCCACGCCTCTAATGGCCTTTGAAAAAATATTCTTTAAATAATCCACGCCTCTAATGGCCTTTGAAAAAATATTTTTTAAATAATCCACGCCTCTAATGGCCTTTGAAAAAATATTCTTTAAATAATCCACGCCTCTAATGGCCTTTGAAAAAATATTCTTTAAATAATCCACGCCTCTAATGGCCTTTGAAAAAAATATTCTTTAAATAATCCACGCCTCTAATGGCCTTTGAAAAAATATTCTTTAAATAATCCACGCCTCTAATGGCCTTTGAAAAAATATTCTTTAAATAATCCACGCCTCTAATGGCCTTTGAAAAATATTCTTTAAATAATCCACGCCTCTAATGGCCTTTGAAAAAATATTCTTTAAATAATCCACGCCTCTAATGGCCTTTGAAAAAATATTCTTTAAATAATCCACGCCTCTAATGGCCTTTGAAAAAATATTCTTTAAATAATCCACGCCTCTAATGGCCTTTGAAAAAATATTCTTTAAATAATCCACGCCTCTAATGGCCTTTGAAAAAATATTCTTTAAATAATCCACGCCTCTAATGGCCTTTGAAAAAATATTCTTTAAATAATCCACGCCTCTAATGGCCTTTGAAAAAATATTCTTTAAATAATCCACGCCTCTAATGGCCTTTGAAAAAATATTCTTTAAATAATCCACGCCTCTAATGGCCTTTGAAAAAATATTCTTTAAATAATCCACGCCTCTAATGGCCTTTGAAAAAATATTCTTTAAATAATCCACGCCTCTAATGGCCTTTGAAAAAATATTCTTTAAATAATCCACGCCTCTAATGGCCTTTGAAAAAATATTCTTTAAATAATCCACGCCTCTAATGGCCTTTGAAAAAATATTCTTTAAATAATCCACGCCTCTAATGGCCTTTGAAAAAATATTCTTTAAATAATCCACGCCTCTAATGGCCTTTGAAAAAATATTCTTTAAATAATCCACGCCTCTAATGGCCTTTGAAAAAATATTCTTTAAATAATCCACGCCTCTAATGGCCTTTGAAAAAATATTCTTTAAATAATCCACGCCTCTAATGGCCTTTGAAAAAATATTCTTTAAATAATCCACGCCTCTAATGGCCTTTGAAAAAATATTCTTTAAATAATCCACGCCTCTAATGGCCTTTGAAAAAATATTCTTTAAATAATCCACGCCTCTAATGGCCTTTGAAAAAATATTCTTTAAATAATCCACGCCTCTAATGGCCTTTGAAAAAATATTCTTTAAATAATCCACGCCTCTAATGGCCTTTGAAAAAATATTCTTTAAATAATCCACGCCTCTAATGGCCTTTGAAAAAATATTCTTTAAATAATCCACGCCTCTAATGGCCTTTGAAAAAATATTCTTTAAATAATCCACGCCTCTAATGGCCTTTGAAAAAATATTCTTTAAATAATCCACGCCTCTAATGGCCTTTGAAAAAATATTCTTTAAATAATCCACGCCTCTAATGGCCTTTGAAAAAATATTCTTTAAATAATCCACGCCTCTAATGGCCTTTGAAAAAATATTCTTTAAATAATCCACGCCTCTAATGGCCTTTGAAAAAATATTCTTTAAATAATCCACGCCTCTAATGGTCTTTGAAAAAATATTCTTTAAATAATCCACGCCTCTAATGGTCTTTGAAAAAATATTCTTTAAATAATCCACGCCTCTAATGGCCTTTGAAAAAATATTCTTTAAATAATCCACGCCTCTAATGGCCTTTGAAAAAATATTCTTTAAATAATCCACGCCTCTAATGGCCTTTGAAAAAATATTCTTTAAATAATCCACGCCTCTAATGGCCTTTGAAAAAATATTCTTTAAATAATCCACGCCTCTAATGGCCTTTGAAAAAATATTCTTTAAATAATCCACGCCTCTAATGGCCTTTGAAAAAATATTCTTTAAATAATCCACGCCTCTAATGGCCTTTGAAAAAATATTCTTTAAATAATCCACGCCTCTAATGGCCTTTGAAAAAATATTCTTTAAATAATCCACGCCTCTAATGGCCTTTGAAAAAATATTCTTTAAATAATCCACGCCTCTAATGGCCTTTGAAAAAATATTCTTTAAATAATCCACGCCTCTAATGGCCTTTGAAAAAATATTCTTTAAATAATCCACGCCTCTAATGGCCTTTGAAAAAATATTCTTTAAATAATCCACGCCTCTAATGGCCTTTGAAAAAATATTCTTTAAATAATCCACGCCTCTAATGGCCTTTGAAAAAATATTCTTTAAATAATCCACGCCTCTAATGGCCTTTGAAAAAATATTCTTTAAATAATCCACGCCTCTAATGGCCTTTGAAAAAATATTCTTTAAATAATCCACGCCTCTAATGGCCTTTGAAAAAATATTCTTTAAATAATCCACGCCTCTAATGGCCTTTGAAAAAATATTCTTTAAATAATCCACGCCTCTAATGGCCTTTGAAAAAATATTCTTTAAATAATCCACGCCTCTAATGGCCTTTGAAAAAATATTCTTTAAATAATCCACGCCTCTAATGGCCTTTGAAAAAATATTCTTTAAATAATCCACGCCTCTAATGGCCTTTGAAAAAATATTCTTTAAATAATCCACGCCTCTAATGGCCTTTGAAAAAATATTCTTTAAATAATCCACGCCTCTAATGGCCTTTGAAAAAATATTCTTTAAATAATCCACGCCTCTAATGGCCTTTGAAAAAATATTCTTTAAATAATCCACGCCTCTAATGGCCTTTGAAAAAATATTCTTTAAATAATCCACGCCTCTAATGGCCTTTGAAAAAATATTCTTTAAATAATCCACGCCTCTAATGGCCTTTGAAAAAATATTCTTTAAATAATCCACGCCTCTAATGGCCTTTGAAAAAATATTCTTTAAATAATCCACGCCTCTAATGGCCTTTGAAAAAATATTCTTTAAATAATCCACGCCTCTAATGGCCTTTGAAAAAATATTCTTTAAATAATCCACGCCTCTAATGGCCTTTGAAAAAATATTCTTTAAATAATCCACGCCTCTAATGGCCTTTGAAAAAATATTCTTTAAATAATCCACGCCTCTAATGGCCTTTGAAAAAATATTCTTTAAATAATCCACGCCTCTAATGGCCTTTGAAAAAATATTCTTTAAATAATCCACGCCTCTAATGGCCTTTGAAAAAATATTCTTTAAATAATCCACGCCTCTAATGGCCTTTGAAAAAATATTCTTTAAATAATCCACGCCTCTAATGGCCTTTGAAAAAATATTCTTTAAATAATCCACGCCTCTAATGGCCTTTGAAAAAATATTCTTTAAATAATCCACGCCTCTAATGGCCTTTGAAAAAATATTCTTTAAATAATCCACGCCTCTAATGGCCTTTGAAAAAATATTCTTTAAATAATCCACGCCTCTAATGGCCTTTGAAAAAATATTCTTTAAATAATCCACGCCTCTAATGGCCTTTGAAAAAATATTCTTTAAATAATCCACGCCTCTAATGGCCTTTGAAAAAATATTCTTTAAATAATCCACGCCTCTAATGGCCTTTGAAAAAATATTCTTTAAATAATCCACGCCTCTAATGGCCTTTGAAAAAATATTCTTTAAATAATCCACGCCTCTAATGGCCTTTGAAAAAATATTCTTTAAATAATCCACGCCTCTAATGGCCTTTGAAAAAATATTCTTTAAATAATCCACGCCTCTAATGGCCTTTGAAAAAATATTCTTTAAATAATCCACGCCTCTAATGGCCTTTGAAAAAATATTCTTTAAATAATCCACGCCTCTAATGGCCTTTGAAAAAATATTCTTTAAATAATCCACGCCTCTAATGGCCTTTGAAAAAATATTCTTTAAATAATCCACGCCTCTAATGGCCTTTGAAAAAATATTCTTTAAATATGGCCTTTGAAAAAATATTCTTTAAATAATCCACGCCTCTAATGGCCTTTGAAAAAATATTCTTTAAATAATCCACGCCTCTAATGGCCTTTGAAAAAATATTCTTTAAATAATCCACGCCTCTAATGGCCTTTGAAAAAATATTCTTTAAATAATCCACGCCTCTAATGGCCTTTGAAAAAATATTCTTTAAATAATCCACGCCTCTAATGGCCTTTGAAAAAATATTCTTTAAATAATCCACGCCTCTAATGGCCTTTGAAAAAATATTCTTTAAATAATCCACGCCTCTAATGCCCTTTGAAAAAATATTCTTTAAATAATCCACGCCTCTAATGGCCTTTGAAAAAATATTCTTTAAATATGGCCTTTGAAAAAATATTCTTTAAATAATCCACGCCTCTAATGGCCTTTGAAAAAATATTCTTTAAATAATCCACGCCTCTAATGGCCTTTGAAAAAATATTCTTTAAATAATCCACGCCTCTAATGGCCTTTGAAAAATATTCTTTAAATAATCCACGCCTCTAATGGCCTTTGAAAAAATATTCTTTAAATAATCCACGCCTCTAATGGCCTTTGAAAATATATTCTTTAAATAATCCACGCCTCTAATGGCCTTTGAAAAAATATTCTTTAAATAATCCACGCCTCTAATGGCCTTTGAAAAAATATTCTTTAAATAATCCACGCCTCTAATGGCCTTTGAAAAAATATTCTTTAAATAATCCACGCCTCTAATGGCTTTTGAAAAAATATTCTTTAAATAATCCACGCCTCTAATGGCCTTTGAAAAAATATTCTTTAAATAATCCACGCCTCTAATGGCCTTTGAAAAAATATTCTTTAAATAATCCACGCCTCTAATGGCCTTTGAAAAAATATTCTTTAAATAATCCACGCCTCTAATGGCCTTTGAAAAAATATTCTTTAAATAATCCACGCCTCTAATGGCCTTTGAAAAAATATTCTTTAACTAATCCACGCCTCTAATGGCCTTTGAAAAAATATTCTTTAAATAATCCACGCCTCTAATGGCCTTTGAAAAAATATTCTTTAAATAATCCACGCCTCTAATGGCCTTTGAAAAAATATTCTTTAAATAATCCACGCCTCTAATGGCCTTTGAAAAAATATTCTTTAAATAATCCACGCCTCTAATGGCCTTTGACAAAATATTCTTTAAATAATCCACGCCTCTAATGGCCTTTGAAAAAATATTCTTTAAATAATCCACGCCTCTAATGGCCTTTGAAAAAATATTTTTTAAATAATCCACGCCTCTAATGGCCTTTGAAAAAATATTCTTTAAATAATCCACGCTTCTAATGGTCTTTGAAAAAATAGTTTTTAAATAATCCACGCGTCTAATGACCTTTGAAACATTATTAGGCAGACAGTCGGTTGATAATGCAGCTTCACATTCAAACCGGGTACAACCAGAGTCAACCCCAATACTCCCACAAGACGACCGACATCAACCACCCTCGTAACCAAAAATACTGCTACCAGATGGATCACAAATTGTGCCGAGACTGGTGACCCCCGGCCGTTCTGAACAATAGAAGATGTATAGATGGATCTTCTATAAAACAGTAGACTTTGCCATAAAATAGTAGACTTCTGAAAGAGGTGTCAACAACACGGAAGTTCTTCAGAATGGACAGCTTGATAGATGATAGAAGACCATCGAAAGGGATTTCTCCGTAATTGTGTAAGTTTCTTCTTAGGAATAGATGGCTTCCGAAAGATCTTATTTTTAATAGAAAAACTTCGGTAGGGCCTTCTTTTGATTAAACGACCTCCGCAAGGATTTTTTGTCGTATAGGAAATCTCCGGAAGGTTCTCCTATAGAATAAAAGACCCCAAAGTAATCTTCTATAAAATATACCTCCAGAAAGGTCTACCTTACTTACTTACTTAACTAGCCCATTACAGAACATTTGTTCCATAGGCCGAACTAAGAAAAGATCTCCAATTCTCTCTATTTGTTGCTTCGCACACTGGAATACCGCGCCTTTTCATCTCTTCATCCACTTATTTGCGCCATCTATTCTTTGGCTTGCCAATTCTGTGTGCACCGCCAAGCGGTTCGTATTTATACGCCTTTTTAGCGGGTTAATCTTCGCCCATTCTTATGATATGGCCAAGCCAACGCAATCGCTGCATCTTGATACGTTTAACTATATTGATGTCGTTGTATAGCAGACACAGCTCGTGGTTCATGAGACGTCGATATTCACCGTCAACGCAGATTTGTCAGTAGATCTTTCGAAGAAATTTTTCTCTCAAATACGCCAAGCACTGCCTTATCTGCTTGCACAAGTACCCAGGCTTCGGAACCATACATCAGCACGGGTAGTATCAGTGTTTTGTAGAGCGTTATTTTTGTTTGACGAGTAGTGGCATTGTTTTTGAAGTGCTTACTTAAGCCAAAGTAGCATCTGTTGGCCAATACAATTCTTCTTTTTATTTCACAACTGATGTCGTTTGTTGTTTTTACGGCGGGGCCGAGGTATACGAAGTCTTTTACTACCTCAAAATTATAGGAACCAACTTCAACAGTTGGTCCGATCTCAATGGACGCATTGCTCGTCGACACCATCAGCTTGGTCTTCTTGCCGTTTACCGCCAGACCCACTTTAGCAGATTCTCCTTCGACCTTCATAAAGGTATCGGTTACTTCTTTTACTGATCGTCCCATGATGTCTATATCATAAGCATAAGCAAGTAACATGTGGCTATTGGTGTAGATTGTGCCACTTCATTTGAGGTTTGCCTCTCGTATAACCTTTTCCAGCAGGATGTTGTAAAGATCACACGAAAGGCTCTCTCCTTGCCTGAAACCTCTTTTGATACAAAACTCTTCGGAGAGGTTCTTTCCTATTTTAACTGAAGATCTTGTGTCAGTTAGAATCATTTTACAAAGCAGCACGAGCTTTGCGGTGATACCAAATTTAGACATTGCTTGGAATACCTTTGAACGTAGCGGACTGTCGAAGGCTGCTTAATAATAGACAAAAGGTGGTAGGTGTCGATCTGCATCTCTTGGGTCTTTTCCAGGATTTGGGCTTTAGTCGTTCGCACAATATCCCTGACACTATCTTGTAGGCGATAGGGAGAAGACTTATGCCCCTATAGTTGGAGCATAAAGTCTTATCTCCTTTCTTATGGACGGGACACAGGATGCTTAGGTTCCAATCGTCGGGTACGCGTTCTTCCTGCCAGATGGAGCTAACTAGCTGATGCATACACCTTATCAGCGTGTCGCCTCCGGTTTTAAACAGCTCGACTGGTAGGACATCAGCTCCTGCTGCCTTATTATTCTTCAGCCGGTTTATTGCTGTCTTTACCTCATCATGGCCGGATGGTGTATATTCAATACCATCTTGTGGGATTGGATCTGTGGTATCTTCCTCGACTTCGGTATCCAATAGTAGATACCAAGAGTTTGGAAAAATGCTCTTTCCATATCCTTAGCACACTATCTGTATCAGTTACCAGATTATCTTCCTCGTCTCTACAGGAGGATGTGCCAGTTCCAAAGCCATCAGTTTGATGTTTCACTCTTTGGTAGAATTTTCGGACTTCACTTTTGTCTCCTGTACATCTCGATTTGTTCACACTCCCGCTTTTCCATCTCTCTCTTTTTCCTGCGGAAAGGACGTTTCTCCTCTCTCCTTTTCTCACGACACCTCTCTCGTGCGCTACGCGTTGCTACTGATTGTAAAGTAGCCCTATATGCCGCATTTTTCTCTTCGGTAGCAACACAACACTCTTGGTCATACCATGGATTCCTTGGTGCAGGTCTCTGGTATCCAAGTACTGATTTTGCGGCTGTTTGCCTGGAGTGGGCAATGTTTTGCCATTGTCCTGATATGTTATCGGGTCGAGGAGTGCTTTGATTAAGCAGTTTGGCCAGTTGAGTGGAATATGCTGTGGCTATCTGTTGTGATTACAGCTTACCGATGTCCAACTTCCGTGTTGTGTCTGTTCGTACTTTGTTTGCTACGTTTAATCTGGTACGTACCTTTGCTGCAACAAGGTAGTGGTCCGAGTCTATGTTTGCACCTCGGAACGATCGTACATCCAATACGCTTGATGCATGTCTTCCATCTATCACAACGTGATCAATTTGATTTTTTGTTCTTTGATCTGGCGACAGCCAGGTGCCCTTATGAATATCGAGATGCTTAAATCTGGTACTGCAAACTACCATGTTTTTTGCAGCTGCAAAGTCTATCAGCCTCATACCATTGTCAGATGTTTCACTGTGGAGACTGAATTTCCCGACTGTTGGGCCAAAGATATTCTCCTTTCCAATTTTGGCATTAAAATCGCCTAGTATAATTTTAATGTCATGCGCAGGGCAACGGTATAAGCTTCTTCTAAGCGCTCGTAAAATATATCTTTGGTCTGTTCGTCCTTGTCTTCAGTGGGAGCATGAACGCAAATAAAGCTGATGTTGAAGAATTTTGCCTTTAATCGAATTGCCGCGAGTCTTTCATTCACTAGGGTGAAGCTGGAGACCAGATGTTTTAACCTCCGACCGACTACAAATCCGCAACCAAACTCATGCTTTGTGTCATGGCATCTATAATAGAGTGCGTCACCTTTAGGTGTTGTTGTGACGCCTTTCCCTTTCCATCGTATTTCCTGTATGGCAGTAATGTCGACCTTGTACTTTTCAAGTACATCTTCCAATGCGTAAACTACACCTTCTCTATAAAGAGTGCGAACATTCCAGGTGCAGATTCGCAGATCATGGTCCTTAAAACGTTTGCGGGGTTCGTCAACTTTAGAGGGATTTGTTTTTCTTTTCTTTCGTTTTTTCATAGTAGGCTGTTTTTTCTAGGGGAGGGTTACTAACCCGACGCCCAAACCCAAGTTTTTAACGTTCTTATGGGTGAACGCGAGGCACATGTTAGCTCACTACCTTTAACGTGTGTTAAAGGCAGTTCCCCAGGTGACACCACGGGGAGGTCAGTGTCCACTTGAGATGAAAGAGGGACCAAGATAAATCCTGGACTTTGCCATGTTAAAGCCGGTCAGGACCGTTCCTTGGTATCTTCCATACCCTACGTCACCCTTCCATATACTATAGACGATCTTAAAAGACCTTCTGTCTACTACAGAAGAACTTAAAAGGCCTCCTGTCTACTAGAGAAAATCTTCGGTCTACTATAAAGTACTTTAAAAGGTTTTCAGTGTACTATAGAAGACCCTAAAAGGCCTTCTGTCTACGAGAGAAGACCTTAAATGATCTTCTGTCTACTATAGAAGATCTTAAAGGGTCATCTGTCTACTATAGACGACCTTAAAAGGCCTTCCATCTACTATGGAAGATCTTAAAAGACCTTCTGTCTACTACAGAAGAACTTAAAAGGCCTCCTGTCTACTAGAGAAGGCATTAGAAGGTCTTCTGTCTACTATAGTAGATCTTCTGTCTACTATAAAAGACCTTAAAATGTCTTCAGTCTACTATAGAAGACCTTAATAGGCCTTCCAGAACTTAAAAGGCCTCCTGTCTACTAGAGAAGACATTGGAAGGTCTTATGTCTACTATAGAAGATCTTCGGTCTTCTATAAAATACCTTAAAAGGTCTTCAGTGTACTATAGAAGACCTTAAAAGGTCTTTTGTCTACGAGAGAAGACTTTAAAAGGTCTTCTGTACACTATAGAAGATCTTAAAGGGTCATCTGTCTACTATAGACGACCTTAAAAGGCCTTCCATATACTATAGAAGATCTTAAAAGACCTATTATCTACTACAGAAGAACTTAAAAGGCCTCCTGTCTACTAGAGAAGACATTAGAAGGTCTCCTGTCTACTAGAGAAGACATTAGAAGGTCTTCTGTCTACTATAGAAAATCTTCGGTCTACTATAAAATACTTTAAAAGGTCTTCAGTGTACTATAGACCCTAAAAGGTCATCTGTATACTAGAGAAGACCTTAAAATGTCTTCAGTCTACTATAGAAGACCTTAAAAGGCCTTCCATCTACTATGGAAGATCATAAAAGACCTTCTGTCTACTACAGAAGAACTGAAAAGGCCTCCTGTCTACTGAGATGACATTAAAAGATCTTCTGTCTACTACTTACTTACTTACTTAGCTGGCCCATTACAGAACATTTGTTCTATAGGCCGAACTAAGAAGAGATCTCCATTCCTCTCTATTTGTTGCTTTGCTCTCTGGAATACCGCGCCTTTTCATCTCAACATCCACTTGTTTGCGCCATCTATTCCTTGGCCTGCCAATTCTGCGTGCACCGCCATGTGGCATGTATTCATACGCCTTTTTAGCGGGTTCATCATCGCTCATTCTTATGATATGGCCTAGCCAACGCAATCGCTGCATCTCGATACGTTTAACAATATTCATGTCGTTGTATAGCAGATACAGCTCGTGGTTCATGCGACGTCGATATTCACCGTCAACGCAGATTGGTCCGTAGATCTTTCGAAGAATTTTTCTCTCAAACACACCAAGCACTGCCATGTCTGCTTGCGCAAGTACCCAGGCTTCGGAGCCATACATCAGCACGGGTAGTATCAGTGTTTTGTAGAGCGTTATTTTTGTTTGACGAGATGTGGCTTTGTTTTTAAACTGCTTACTTAATCCAAAGTAGCATCTGTTGGCCAATACAATTCTTCTTTTTATTTCACAACTGATGTCGTTTGTTGTGTTGACGGAGGTGCCGAGGTAGACGAAGTCTTTTACTACCTCAATATTATAGGAACCAACTTCCACAGTCGGTCCGAGCTCAATGGACGCATTGCGCGTCGACACCATCAACTTGGTCTTCTCACCGTTTACCGCCAGACCCACTTTAGCAGATTCTCCTTCGACCTTTATAAAGGTATCAGTTACTTCTTTTACTGATCGACCCATGATGTCTATATCATCAGCATAAGCAAGTAACATGTGACTATTGGTGTAGATTGTGCCACTTCTTTTGACGTTTGCCTCTCGTATAACCTTTTCTAGCAGGATGTTGAAGAGGTCACACGAAAGGCTGTCTCCTTGTCTGAAACCTCTTTTGGTACCAAACTCTTCGGAGAGGTTCTTTCCTATTTTAACTGAGGACCTCGTGTCAGTTAAAGTCATTTTACAAAGCCGGATGAGCTTTGCGGGAATACCAAATTCAGACATGGCTTGGAATACCTTTGAGCGCAGCGGACTGTCGAAGGCTGCTTTATAATCGACAAAAAGGTAGTAGGTGTCGATCTGCATCTCTTGGGTCTTCTCCAGGATTTGCCGCAGGGTAAATATCTGGTCAATGGTGGACTTGCCAGGTCTAAAGCCGCATTGGTATGGTCCAATAATCTCGTTGACCATTGGCTTTAGTCGTTCGCACAATATCCCTGACACGATCTTGTAGGCAATAGGGAGTAGACTTATGCCCCTATAGTTAGAGCATACAGTCTTATCTCCCTTCTTGTGGACGGGGCACAGGATACTCAGGTTCCAATCGTCGGGTACTCGTTCTTCCTGCCAGATGGTGCTAACTAGCTGATGAATACACCTTATCAGCGTGTCGCCTCCGGTTTTGAACAGCTCGGCTGGTAAGCCATCGGCCCCTGCTGCCTTATTATTCTTCAGCCGATTTATTGCTGTCTTTACCTCATCTTGGCTGGGCGGTATACATTCAATACCATCTTCTGGGATTGGGACTGTGGTATCTTCGTCTTCTTCGCTGCTATTGGATACCAACAGATTTGAAAAATGTTCTTTCCATATCCTGAGTATACTATCTACTAGAGAAGGTATTAAAAAGTATACTGTCTACTAGAGAATACCTTAAAAGGTCATCTGTCTACTATAAGAGACCTTAGAAGGTCCTCCCTGTACAAAAGAAGACATGAGAACGTGTCCGGTCCACTAGAGAAGACTTTAGAAGATCTTCTGTCTACTATAGAATACCTTAAAGAGGTTTTGTCTAATATGGAAGACCTTTAAATGCCTGTCTACTATGGAAGACCATTAAATATATTTTGCCTACTAGAGAAGACATATATGGTCTGTTCCAGAACTGCAAGAATCTACTAATTTTTACTATTTTTCCCGATAACATAAAGGAAAAAATGTTATCGTAGTAAAAAGTAGTAGCTTCTTGCAGGTTCTGGAACAGAGCATGAAAGTTATTCTGCCTACTATAAAAGACCTTAAAAGGTCTTCTGTATATTGTAGAAGACTTAAACACGTCTTCTGTCTACTAGAGAAGACCTAACAGTTACAATAGAAGACCTTAACAGGTATTTTGGCTAATATAGAAGACCTTAAAAGGTCTTCCATCTCCTATAGATGACCTTGAATGTTCTTCTATCCACTAGGGAATACCTTAATAGTTATTTTGTCTACTAGGGAATACTTTAAAAGTCTTCTGTCTTCTACAAAACACCTTAAAAGGTCTGTCTATGATGATGATGTATCCGAAGTCGAAGTTGGAGAAACTTAGGGTGATGTTCTGTCACAACAAGCATACAAGCAGCAACATAATTCCTATGTCAGTAGTTCTGGAGGCGGCTATGACCAGAGCTTCATCGGAGGTGCACCAATTAAATATCACCGATCTTGAAATGTTGAAGATGTGGAATAGAATCATGGTCCGGGGTTCTTTTATCTTACGACACGGACCAAAAGAGCTCGGAGCATTCACTCCGGGATATATTTCCGCTCCCATGGTGAAAAAACACTTAATTGCTGAGGAAAATCAATCTTTCATGGTATTGGGGGAGAAGGATTATCGTTTTTATTTGTTGTGGAATGTGTAAACTGAATCTGCCAGACGAAGAGCTCGTCTAAAAGAAGATCAAGTATTCGTTTACGAGAACTTCTATTGGTCATCAGAAAGAGCACTTTGTGGTCTTTATCATCTGTTTCCTTTAGAAAATCACATGGTATTCTTATAGATGACCGCAATGAATGGTTTGTGGTGCATTTAGGCATGGCCTATCAATCAATCAATCAATCGAAATCAACAAAAATGTCTAAGTACCGCTGATATCGTAAGATGCAGTAAGCGGGAACTGTCATATTTTGTTAAGTGCAGTGATATAAAATTTAATAAAAGTGTCATTTTGGAATTTGCAATTGCGTTTTGATATCATTTCTTTATGTTTTTCTCAACTAACAACAACTGTTTCAATTCTGTTTTCAATACAATTTTAAAATAAGTATTTTTATTGCTATCAATTCTTGTGGCGCCATGCTTATAGAACGAACCAAACGACAGCTAATTAATTTGGCAATGAATTGAAAGAAGATTTCCAAAAATGAAAAAAAAAAGAAAACAAGAAAATACAATTTGAAAAACAGATTTGTATTGAAATTAATTTGCCGATTGACAGACAGTATTAAAAAAATTGCAAAACCCCAAAAACGGAAACTATTGCGTTTTACAAAATCCAACCAACCATTCAGCGCCAATAAAATCCATCAACAATTTGAAATAAACATTGAAAATTATTTTGAAAAAAAAAGAACACAAAAAACAACAAAATTCAAATTATCTTCGGCAAAGAGTAACAACCTGTCAATAACAATTTTTAAAAATAAAGAAATAAACAAATAACAAAATGACAGATTATTTGAAAGATTCAATACGGATTGGCAAGTGATGTGTGTTATTGTTGTTAGGGCTGGTTGATGCCTGAGATAATATGGATTATATCTTTAGGGAAGATAGGCCTTTGAAATATTTATGAAGGTCAGGATCTTTGGATTGAAATTTTATTCAGATTTTTATTAACATCAGCTGTAGCTAAGGTCAGGTAAGGCGAGTATACCTGTAATGTTTTGAAAATTTCAAGTCAATCGTAACAAAAATTACTTTTAATTGACCATATACATACTATGTATGTATGTATGCATGTTTGTACTGCAGTTTTGATATATGTACCTGCATCCAATTTTATTTTTAATAAAATTGTGATTTACAAAAAAGAAGTGTTGTCTGTCAACAATTGAATCAGGACGGCGGTGTCATATATGAACTAATTTATGAAACACAGAGCGGCGAAGATTATCGGAAGGAGATTTATGAGTGTGTTAAATGACAGCGGACTGCCGCATCCCGTAAGACAATCGTAAATTAACACGTAAACAATATAATTATTTATGGGAGTAAGCGAAGCAGATACAAAGACTTATTCGAGAAAAAAAAAGTAAACAGGTGTAAGTCCACTTTGCCAAAGTGGGCTGGTTTTCCATTTAAAAATCATTTACTTCTGGCGTACATACGAGTACATACATACATATATATAAAATATATTGATTTAACTAGCCGACCCGGTCCGCGTTGCTGGCCCTTGAAACAGTTTTATGTTACCTTTTCTTAACTCATCAATTATATTTTTCTTGCATCGCTAATTAGTCGGCATCTGCAAGTGACTGTAGATAAAAAAATCTTCAGAAATTTTGGTGCCGATATGCAATTTTAACATACTGCCAAAGGACTTTATTCCACTTTCTTATAATGTATATCTTATATACCTGATGTATACCTGAAAATACTTACTTACTTAGCTGGTCCATTACAGAACATTTGTTCCACGGACCGAACTAAGAAAAGATCTCCATTTCTCTTTGTCTATTGCTTCTCTTTCTGGAATACCGTGCCTTGTCATCTCTTCATCCACTTGTTTGCGCCATCTATTCTTTGGCCTTCCAATTCTGCGTGCACCGCCAAGCGGCTCATATTTAAATGCCTTTTTAGCGGGTTCATCATCGCTCATTCTTATGTTATGGCCTAGCCAACGCAATCGTTGCATCTCAATACGTTTAACTATATTGATGTTGTTGTATAGCAGATACAGCTCGTGGTTCATGCAACGTCGATATTCACCGTCAACGCAGATTGGTCAGTAGATCATTCGAAGAATTTTTCTCTCAAACACACCAAGCACTGCCTTATCTGCTTGCGCAAGTACCCAGGCTTCGGAACCATACATCAGCACGGGTAGTATCAGTGTTTTGTAAAGCGTTATTTTTGTTTGACGAGATGTGGCTCTGTTTTTAAAGCCAAAGTAACATCTGTTAGCCAATACAATTCTTCTTTTTATTTCACAACTGATGTCGTTAGTTGTGTTTACGGCGGTGCCGAGGTAGACGAAGTCTTTTACTACCTCAAAATTATAGGAACCAACGTCAACAGTTGGCCCAATCGCTATGGACGCATGGAGCGTCGACACCATCAACTTAGTCTTCCCGCCGTTTACCGCCAGACCCACTTTAGCAGATTCTCATTCGACCTTCATAAAAGTATCGGTTACTTATTTTACTGCTCGTCCCATGATGTCTATGTCATCAGCATAGGCAAGTAACATGTGGCTATTGGTGTATATTGTGCAACTTCTTTTGACGTTTGCCTCTCGAATAACCTTTTTCAGCAGGATGTTGAAGAGATCACACGAGATGCTGTCTCCTTGCCTGAAACCTCTTTTGGTACAAAATTCTTCGGAGAGGTTCTTTCCTATTTTATCTGAGGATCTCGAGCAGTTAAAGTTATTTTACAAAGCCGAATGAGCTTTGCGGGGATACCAAATTCAGACATGGCTTGGAATACCTTTGAACGTAGCGGGCTGTCGAAGGCTGCTTTATAATCGACAAAAATGTGGTAGGTGTCGATCTGCATCTCTTGGGTCTTCTCCAGGATTTGCCGCAGGGTAAATGTTTGGTCAATGGTGGGCTTGCCAGGTCTAAAGCCGCATTGGCATGGCCCAATTATCTCGTTGACCATAGGCTTTAGTCGTTCGCACAATATCCATGACACGATCTTGTAGGCGATAGGGAGAAGACTTATGCCCCTATAGTTGGAGCATAAAGTCTTATCTCCTTTCTTATGGACGGGACACAGAATGCTCAGGTTCCAATCGTCGGGTACTCGTTCTTCCTGCCAGATGGTGCTAACTAGCTGATGAATACACCTTATCAGCGTGTCGCCTCCGGTTTTGAACATCTCGGCTGGTAAGCCATCGGTTACTGCTGCCTTATTATTCTTCGGCCGGTTTATTGCTGTCTTTACCTCATCTTGGCTGGGCGGTATACATTCAACCCCATATTCTGGGATTGGATCTGTGCTTCGCTAGATACCAACAAGTTTGAAAAATGCTCTTTCCATATCCTTAGCACACTATCTGTATCAGTTACCAAATTACCTTGCTGGTCTCTACAGGAGGAGGTACCTGTACGAAAGCCATCAGTTTGATGCTTCACCCTTTGGTAGAATTTTCGGACTTCATTCTGGCTCCTGTACATCTCGTAGAGTGACGTAGGGGATAAGAGATACCAAGGAACTGATAGGCTTTAACATGGCAAAGTCCAGGATTTATCTTGGTCCCTCTCTCATCTCAAGTGGACACTGACCTGTCAGTGGTGTCACCTGGGGAGCTGCCTTTAACACCCGTTAAAGGTAGTGAGCTAACATGTGCCGCGCGTTCACCCATAAGAACGTTAAAAACTTGGGTTTGGGCGCCGGGTTAGTAACCCTCCCCTAGAAAAAGCAGCCTACTATGAAAAAACAAAAGAAAAGAAAAACAAATCCCTCTAATGTTGACGATCCACGCAAACTTTTTAAGGACCATGATCTGCGAATCTGCACCTGGAATGTTCGCGCACTTTATAGAGAAGGTGCAGTTTACGCATTGACAGAAGTACTTGAAAAGTACAAGGCCGACATTAGCTGTGTTCCTTTACTTACCTGAGGTTACCATTTTAACCATTTGTTACCATTTTTAACCTGCAAAGCGTTCCTTAACACCGAAAAGTGGCAAAACTGGAAGCAATTTTTAAGAGAGTGAGAGTGGAGAAAGTGCGAAAATGGCTTTCTCTTCTACCAGCAACATTTCTGCAGGTAAAAAATGGCAGAACTGATTTTTCCACTTTTGTTTGACGATTATTTCACAATGAAACAGAAAATGGACGAAAATCAGAAGAAAAAGTCGAACGCTGACAAAACTAAATTAAAAACTGTGAAATAAAAGACGAAAATTGATTTTTTTATGTTTCTTTTTGACATTGATGCCAGATCTACCATTTTTCCGTTCCTCTACTTTTCTGGTAAAAATGTTCATGAGAGAGCAATTTTTAAACTTTTCTCTTTTACCACCCTTACCATTAAATAAGTAAAGGAACAAAGCTATTACTGCCATACAGGAAATACGATGGAACGGGAAAGGCGCCACAACAACACCTAAAAGTGTCGCACTCTATTATAGCTGCCATGACATAAAGCATGAGTTTGGTTGCGGATTTGTAGTTGTTGGTTGGAGGTTAAAACACCTGATCTCCAGGTTCACACCCGTGAATGAAAGACTTGCTACAATTCGAATAAAAGCAAAATTCTTCAACATCAGCTTTATTTGTGTTCATGCTCCCACTGAAGACAAGGACGAACAGACCAAAGATATATTTTATGAGCGCTTAGAAGAAACATATGATCGTTGCCCTGCCCATGACATTAAAATTATTCTAGGCGATTTTAATGCCAAAATTGGAAAGGAAAATATCCTTGGCCCAACAGTCTGAAAATTCGGTCTCCACAATGAAACATCTGACAATGGCATGAAGCTGATAGACTTCGCAGCGGCAAAAAACATGGTAGTTAGCAGCACCGGATTTAAACATCTCGACATCCATAAGGGCACCTGGCTGTCTCCAGATCAGAAAACAAGAAATCAAATTGATCACGTTGCGATAGGTGGAAGACATTCATCGAGCGTGTTGGATGTGCGCTCGTTCCGAGGTGCAAACATAGATTCGGGCCACTACCTAGTTGCAGCGGAGGTACGTACCAGATTAAACGTAGCAAACAAAGTGCGAACAGACACAAAACGGAAGTTGGACATCGGTAAGCTGCAATCACAACAGATAGCCACAGCATATTCCACTCAACTAGCCCAATTGCTTAATCAAAGCACTCCTCATCCCGATAACATATCAGCGCAATGCAGGGACGTACGCAGGATTTCATTTCGGGGGGGGGGCCCAACTTGACCAAAAATCATGAAAATTAAAAATGTTGTGTATGGTTACATAGAGCTATTTTAAAGGTTTTTTAGTTGATTTTATGTATGTATATGCAATATTGCCACAAAGTATATACATTCAATAGAGAGATCACAATATTTTAGAAGCAAGATTGAAATTTGGAATGTTAGTCCTTGGATGTATAGAATTGAAAGTGAAGTTTAACCAAATTCTCCAACGGAATTGAATCTTATTTGGCATTTTGGGTTCTAAATCCCACAGAAAATAGCTTTCGAAAGATTTTCTATAATTCATGGCAATTAGCATAATTTTTAAAAATATCGTAAGTAAAATGGATTTTGGAAATCCTTTTGTGGGAGAACCTCCAAGCAAAAAGTGGTAAAAATAGATCCACCTTCGAATACAGGGATTGCAATCGCGAATATGTCAAATAGAGATATACAGTGGTTGGAGGATATAAACAGTTCGGCCCGAAAGCCTTTTCTTCTTTAAAGTACATATCCAGATATCACACACTAATTTCAGTCCCATTAAAATTAGTTTTTTTATTATTGCAAGAAAATAATTTTCTTTAATGACACCAAAACTTTACTATTTTACCAAAAGCGATAGAGTCCGTAAAATCCAACTAAAAACTCAGAAAATTACATTAAAAAAGAAAACATTTTTATCAAGAGCCGGGCGATACAATCAACGACTCATAGACTCCGAATCCAACACGCAGTACTGTTTGATAGTCCTGAAAAAATGGGTTAAGTCGAAAAACTCCATCTGATACCTCAATGGTTGTTGTTGCCACTTATTAATATCTGAATTGTACGACTAGAAGTTTATGGACTCGATGACATTCAAAACTTTCCAAAGACCAATCACTTCTGTCGGCACAGCAGAGGCAAACTTATGAAAATTCATAACTTTTGTTTTCCGGAAAACAATTAAAAAGTGACAGCCTGTGTGAGTTGAAACTTTAATATCGAATCGAATACGGGCTACATAGCCAAAAATTTTTCTATTAATTGTATATCCAGGAAGTTTCAGATAATATGGATAATATTTGGGGTATACAATTTCACGATTGTTGGCGTTGCGGATAAATGCTTATGTTGTGCTCAAAAATTTGGCTTAAAGAAAGCCCAAATGTTTTGCACTTTTGTACAGAAGATACCTTAAAGAATCGACTGATATAGTCCATTTTGGAAGTCATTCCTTTTGATAGTTATGGTGTCAAGCCGTCAATTTAGTTAGTCGCCGTAAGATTTAGAGCTTTTGGACCACTCCTGACATAACCATGGACTTACTCACGAAAAATACGATATCACTCTAAACAAGACAGCAAGGAGTACCATTGGTCAAAATGTGCAATGACTCTTCGAATAGCCCTTAAACTACACTTATGTTGAATTTTGTGAGGGATGTATCCGAAGATGTTGTCCCGAATTGACTCTCTTGGTCCTGATATATGTACGTAAGGAAGTAATTTTAGGACGTTCAAAGTTTCGGTCAAATCGGATAATTGAAAATTTGTGTTGGAGGAACCTGAAAGAGTTGATCGATATAATCCATATTCAAACCTAATCTATGTCTCACAAAAATCGATTTGGACTTTCGAGAGTTATTGTGCTCAAGATTATAGGGAAACTTTTTGAAGTCTTGCGGGGAAAATGTCCAAGGAGTGGACCGATATGACTTAAAGTTTGGATAAAATATTGGGAGATCCAAAATTTGGACCAAATCTATTGATCTGTTCGGATGAACTGGAATAAATCAACTCCAAATTGTTTGACGCGGGTTTCGTCAAATCATTATTTCGCTGAGGTACATTTTTATCATTAGCCTAACGGCTGAGGGTACACTATCACGGTGCTCGTGAACCAACGTTAAATGAAAGGAGTTTACAACTGGGAATTTCTGCGGGTTCTGAAACAGCAATGTTCATAGATGAGAAAAATCCAAAACTAAGAAATAATCGCTGCAGGGATTTTTAAATAAATCACGGCCAAAGTTTTTAAGTTTTCGCGATTTGTTTGAAAACGGCAAGTCTTATCGAAATGGGACTAGAAAAAAATCTTATAGCTGCTAAAATTCTCTACAAGATTGGCATTCGCAATTTTTTTCTAGGTAGTACCATTTTTGAGATATATAAGTTTAAGACGATACAGTCAGTGAAATGAAACCTACGAAAATATCATAAAGGACAATATTATAGAGAATTTTCACTGCAATTTTCTTTAGTTCCATTTCACAGCAAAATCATAAAAAAAAACTAAAAAACCCCAAAAAATGTGAACTTTGACCGCGATTTATTTAAAAAGCGCTTCGGCGATTTTGTTGTTTTTTATTTTTCTCATCTATGAACCACCAATAAAAACAGGTGTAACCTTCTTTCACTTAAAGTTGGTTCAAGAGCGCCATGACATACAATACAAATTGCAAATTGGAAAAAAATCAGACGTGCATGCTATTTATAGCAGATATTATCACTTTATGATACACAACAATAAATTATAATTAATAAATTTTTCTCCATTACTTTCTCACAATATTTAGAAATAAGTTGATATAAAATAGGAATACAAAATTTTGATTAAGACAGTAAAACAAGTTTCTAATTGTTTTTCGAGATATACTCCACAGAGAAACCTTGATATGTCGTACATATTGTCCAATAGACATTTCCTTTCATGTACTTCTAATCCCTACAATACTGAATTTGTAAACGTTTTGAATACGCAATGAGTTTAAAGCCTCAAGGCCTTTATATTCATTACAGAATTCCACAACACTGACTTGGGGCAAAAGAAGGAATTCAGTTTTACTGGAAGTTTCTCTCAAAAAGAGTATTTAAAGAAAAAATGTTTAAATATTTCTTAGACAACTTCTTAATAAAGTACATTTTCAGTACATAACCTTCAGAACAATATAAGTTTTCATTTGAGATTTCAAAAACAAAAAATTATTTTAGAGAAAAAACGTAAAAATATGTTAAAGTAGCTCAAAAAATCTAGTCAGATCTAACCATTTCGGGGGGGGCCCGGGCCCCCCGTGCCCCCCCCCTGCGTACGTCCCTGGCGCAATGGCAAAATATTGCCCACTCCATGCAAACAGCCGCAAAATCCATACTTGGATACCAGAGACCTCTACCAAGGAATCCATGGTATGACCAGGAGTGCCGTGCTATTACCGAAGAGAAAAATGCGGCATATAAGGCTACTTTACAATCAGTAGCAACGCGTAGCGCACGATAGAGATATCGGGAGAAAAGGAGAGAGGAGAAACGCCTTTTCCGCAGGAAAAAGAGAGAGAGAGATGGAAAAGCGGGAGTGTGAAAAAATCGAGATGTACAGGAGCCAGAATGAAGTCCGAAAATTCTACCAAAGAGTGAAACATCAAACTGATGGCTTTGGTACAGGCACCTCCTCCTGTAGAGACCAGCAATGTGATCTGGTAACTGATACAGATAGTGTGCTAAGGATATGGAAAGAGCATTTTTCCAAACTGTTGGCATCCAATAGTAGCGAATTCGAGGAAGATACCACAGATCCAATCCCAGAAGATGGTATTGAATGTATACCACCCGCCAGAGATGAGGTAAAGACAGCAATAAACCGGCTGAAGAATAATAAGGCAGCAGGAGCTGATGGCCTACCAGCCGAGCTGTTTAAAACCGGAGGCGACACGCTGATAAGGTGTATGCATCAGCTAGTTAGCTCCATCTGGCAGGAAGAACGCGTACCCGACGATTGGAACCTGAGCATCCTGTGTCCCGTCCATAAGAAAGGAGATAAGACTTTATGCTCCAACTATAGGGGCATAAGTCTTCTCCCTATCGTCTACAAGACAGTGTCAGGGATATTGTGCGAACGACTAAAGCCCATGGTCAACGAGATAATTGGACCATACCAATGCGGCTTTAGACTTGGCAAGTCCACCATTGACCAGATATTTACCCTGCGGCAAATCCTGGAGAAGACCCAAGAGATGCAGATCGACACCTACCACCTTTTTGTCGATTATAAAGCAACCTTCGACAGTCCCCTCCGATCAAAGGTGTTCCATGCAATGTCTGAATTTGGCATCCCCGGAAAGCTCATCCGGCTTTGTAAGATGACTCTAACTGACACAAGATCTTCAGTTAAAATAGGAAAGAACTTCAACGAAGAGTTTTATTCCAAAAGATTTTTCAGGCAAGGAGACAGCCTTTTGTGTGATCTTTTCAACATCCTGCTAGAAAAGGTTATACGAGAGGCAAACGTCAAAAGAAGTGGCACAATCTACACCAATAGCCACATGTTACTTGCTTATGCTGATGATATAGACATCATGGGACGATCAGTAAAAGAAGTAACCGATACCTTTATGAACGTCGAAGAAGAATCTGCTAAAGTGGGTCTGGCGGTAAACGGCAAGAAGACCAAGCTGATGGTGTCGACGCGTAATGCGTCCATTGAGATCGGACCAACTGTTGAAGTTGGTTCCTATAATTTTGAGGTAGTAAAAGACTTCGTATACCTCGGCACCGCCGTAAACTCAACAAACGACATCAGTTGTGAAATAAAAAGAAGAATTGTATTGGCCAACAGATGCTTCTTTGGCTTAAGTAAGCACTTTAAAAACAAAACCACAACTCGTCAAACAAAAATAACGCTTTAAAAAAAAAACACTGATACTACCGTGCTGATGTATGGTTCCGAAGCCTGGGTACTTGCGCAAGCGGATAAGGCAGTGCTTGGTGTGTTTGAGAGAAAAATTCTTCGAAAGATCTGCGGACCGATCTGCGTTGACGGTGAATATCGACGTCGTATGAACCTCGAGCTCTATCTGCTATATTCATTCATAAATTTATTTAAAAATAGCCCACGTCGCGGATGAGTTAAAGATGCTTCTTTATCTGATCAACTGGGGCTACAGAACTAATTTATGAAACCAGGCCAAGATTATCAGGAGGTAATTTATGAGTGTGTCAAATGACTGCCGGCTGTCGTATCTCAGGCAGCCGTAAATTAACATGTAAACAATATTATTGCTTATAACGAAAACAGAAACACGGCAGTCAGCGAACAGCAACACAGCAGATATTTCCAAATATTGAATTGAAACGTAAGTGGGGTCAGGAGGATGTGATACGGTCAAGCATGACTTGGCCAATAAAGAAGACCTGAAGGTATTCTTATAGAAATCCACTTGATTTTCTCATAGAAGACTACTTGGTCTTCTCGCAGAAGACAAATTGGTCTTCTCATAGAAGACCAGTTGGTCTTTCCATAGAAGGCCAGTTTACCACTTCTTATGCATGAACCCAAGGTCTTCTTATAGAAGACCACAAAGTTTTCTAACCACAGAAGACCCCAGGTCATGATATAGAATACCACAAGATCTTCGTATAGAAAACCTCAAAGTCTTCTTTTAGAAGATCACAAATTCCTCTTTCAGTAGTGGGATTCTGTAACTCATTTTTGCTGTTACCGACAAAAATCGGTAAAATTAAATCGCAAAATTATGACTAAAAATATAAAGAAAATTGGCATCACTGTTTGTGTCGGTAGACGCATTTTAAATTTACCGACAATTATCGATAACAGCAAAAATGAGTTACAGAATCCCACTACAGAAGACGGCAAGGTATTTTTATAGAAGATCGCAAGGTCTTCTTATAGAAGACCACAAAGTCCTCTTATAGAAGACCTCCAGGATTTTTCATAGAGGACCACAAACTCTTCTTTTAGAAGACCACAAGTCCTTCTTATAGAAGACCAGGAGTTGTTATAGAAGACCACCAGGTCTTCTTATAGAAGTCTTATAGAAGACCACTCCTTCAAAAGTCATCTTGGTCCTCTCATAGAAGACCACAGGGCGGTCTTCGGCGGTAATTTTTTTTCTTTAAAATTTTCCAAAAATAAAAATTTCAGGAAGATGACTGCTAAATACCGTTCCAAAAGTTATTGTTGTAAAAGTCATGATATGTTTGTACGTTCATTTTTATTCTTAATCTGGCTCTGGCCCTATCTCTTAAGTCTAGGAATGTGGCTGCTTCGATGAGCCGTAACCACAAAGTCGCAGGAGTTAATTGAGTATATTCGGCAGGACAGTTGAAAAGGTGCAGTGTATCGTGCGGGCAGATTCCGCACGCTGGACAGATGTTTGGCACGGTGTCTTCAATCTTTGTCCTATAGAAATTTAGATGGCTGCACCATCCTGAACGTAGTTAATTCAAAACTACCCTGGTTTGAGTTGGCAACTGATGCTTCTCAGGTGCGATTAATGCGGTCAACGCGATAGTTGTTTATAAGATCTGTGACCGCATCTGTGTGAATGCTATTCAAAGCTGCTTGATATGTTTGCTGATCTAGGGGTTCTCTTTGGTAACGTTGGACCTAACGTTCTAGATCATGAAGACTTCTCCTGACATACCTTGGTGGGGGGTCCTATCCACCACATAATGATTAAAATGGCTCTTAGGCCCTAGAATCTTGGTACTGCAACAAGAGCATGTCAGTGTGTTGCTGTACAGAAATAATCTTTGTCTCCGCATGTAGAGGACCCACTGAAGACGCTAGGAGGCACCATATTGAAACTTTTCAGTAGCCCTCGCATTTCATAATTCGTAGTGTGTATTCAAGTCGTTTCATTACAAACAAAATTTGTGATAGAAGACCACTGATGCATGTCTGACTAATTGTTGCTCTTAGTGGTTTACAAATGTTTTTTTTTTTTCTAATTATTGTTCATATAATGTACTATGTACATATGTACATACATATATACATATATATATGTATAATGACCACACTTTATAATTATTATATTTTATTCGACGACAAGTGCCAAAATTGGCATTTCAAAAAAAAAAGAAACTATGAAGCAAAAAATATATATTTTTATATGTAGCATTTCGGTTGTGGCCAAAACCAAAACAGAAAACATGCTGCCCACTCTTGTTGTTTCCACGCCATCTCTCATATGTACATATCTATATAATTATGGGGAAAGCCGATGGGAAAATGTTTTCTAATGGCTTGGCTATATGTGGGTATACATGCATATATGACGGCATATGTATAGTTGTTGCTTTTCATCACAGCTATGCCATTCAGATCAATGGCTCTTTGTTGTTATCAACAGACAGACAGAAAATACATTGTCTCTTCTATACAACACATTTCACAATAATACATATTTTATTTGAAATTCTTTGTTGTGGTCGGTCGTCGGCATTTGGTTAATAAGTATTCGCTGTGATAAATCCGTGCGGGGTTTTTTCAAGATCAAACTATTATATTACGCTAAGAGTTCTAAACAGTCGAACAAGGTTATGCCGATCGTGTTATGTGTGGGAATTCCCTTAAAGATCACCAAAAAGTAGGCAATTAACCAAGGTTCGCCTGTATCGAAAACACGTTGTATTGGCGTGGTCAGTTTCTATGCCAATGGAATTTCATACAAATTATTAAAATATTTATGTATGTATGTACATATGTATATGTATTTTGATACCCATGAATCATTTGGGAATTCTTGTATTCAAGTTATAAAATTTCCATGAAAAAATTGTTGAATGGTTCCTAGAATTGATATATAAAGGACAATTTTTTGAATGAAAAAAACAAAAACAAAACAAAAATTAATAAATAAATTCGTTGGAAAAAATTACTTAAAAAATCCACGCTTGGAGGACTGTAGGTCGTTGGAAAAAATTACTTAAAAAATCCACGCTTGGAGGACTGTAGGTCGTTGGAAAAAATTACTTAAAAAATCCACGCTTGGAGGACTGTAGGTCGTTGGAAAAAATTACTTAAAAAATCCACGCTTGGAGGACTGTAGGTCGTTGGAAAAAATTACTTTAAAAATCCACGCTTGGAGGACTGTAGGTCGTTGGAAAAAATTACTTTAAAAATCCACGCTTGGAGGACTGTAGGTCGTTGGAAAAAATTACTTTAAAAATCCACGCTTGGAGGACTGTAGGTCGTTGGAAAAAATTACTTTAAAAATCCACGCTTGGAGGACTGTAGGTCGTTGGAAAAAATTACTTTAAAAATCCACGCTTGGAGGACTGTAGGTCGTTGGAAAAAATTACTTTAAAAATCCACGCTTGGAGGACTGTAGGTCGTTGGAAAAAATTACTTTAAAAATCCACGCTTGGAGGACTGTAGGTCGTTGGAAAAAATTACTTTAAAAATCCACGCTTGGAGGACTGTAGGTCGTTGGAAAAAATTACTTTAAAAATCCACGCTTGGAGGACTGTAGGTCGTTGGAAAAAATTACTTTAAAAATCCACGCTTGGAGGACTGTAGGTCGTTGGAAAAAATTACTTTAAAAATCCACGCTTGGAGGACTGTAGGTCGTTGGAAAAAATTACTTTAAAAATCCACGCTTGGAGGACTGTAGGTCGTTGGAAAAAATTACTTTAAAAATCCACGCTTGGAGGACTGTAGGTCGTTGGAAAAAATTACTTTAAAAATCCACGCTTGGAGGACTGTAGGTCGTTGGAAAAAATTACTTTAAAAATCCACGCTTGGAGGACTGTAGGTCGTTGGAAAAAATTACTTTAAAAATCCACGCTTGGAGGACTGTAGGTCGTTGGAAAAAATTACTTTAAAAATCCACGCTTGGAGGACTGTAGGTCGTTGGAAAAAATTACTTTAAAAATCCACGCTTGGAGGACTGTAGGTCGTTGGAAAAAATTACTTTAAAAATCCACGCTTGGAGGACTGTAGGTCGTTGGAAAAAATTACTTTAAAAATCCACGCTTGGAGGACTGTAGGTCGTTGGAAAAAATTACTTTAAAAATCCACGCTTGGAGGACTGTAGGTCGTTGGAAAAAATTACTTTAAAAATCCACGCTTGGAGGACTGTAGGTCGTTGGAAAAAATTACTTTAAAAATCCACGCTTGGAGGACTGTAGGTCGTTGGAAAAAATTACTTTAAAAATCCACGCTTGGAGGACTGTAGGTCGTTGGAAAAAATTACTTTAAAAATCCACGCTTGGAGGACTGTAGGTCGTTGGAAAAAATTACTTTAAAAATCCACGCTTGGAGGACTGTAGGTCGTTGGAAAAAATTACTTTAAAAATCCACGCTTGGAGGACTGTAGGTCGTTGGAAAAAATTACTTTAAAAATCCACGCTTGGAGGACTGTAGGTCGTTGGAAAAAATTACTTTAAAAATCCACGCTTGGAGGACTGTAGGTCGTTGGAAAAAATTACTTTAAAAATCCACGCTTGGAGGACTGTAGGTCGTTGGAAAAAATTACTTTAAAAATCCACGCTTGGAGGACTGTAGGTCGTTGGAAAAAATTACTTTAAAAATCCACGCTTGGAGGACTGTAGGTCGTTGGAAAAAATTACTTTAAAAATCCACGCTTGGAGGACTGTAGGTCGTTGGAAAAAATTACTTTAAAAATCCACGCTTGGAGGACTGTAGGTCGTTGGAAAAAATTACTTTAAAAATCCACGCTTGGAGGACTGTAGGTCGTTGGAAAAAATTACTTTAAAAATCCACGCTTGGAGGACTGTAGGTCGTTGGAAAAAATTACTTTAAAAATCCACGCTTGGAGGACTGTAGGTCGTTGGAAAAAATTACTTTAAAAATCCACGCTTGGAGGACTGTAGGTCGTTGGAAAAAATTACTTTAAAAATCCACGCTTGGAGGACTGTAGGTCGTTGGAAAAAATTACTTTAAAAATCCACGCTTGGAGGACTGTAGGTCGTTGGAAAAAATTACTTTAAAAATCCACGCTTGGAGGACTGTAGGTCGTTGGAAAAAATTACTTTAAAAATCCACGCTTGGAGGACTGTAGGTCGTTGGAAAAAATTACTTTAAAAATCCACGCTTGGAGGACTGTAGGTCGTTGGAAAAAATTACTTTAAAAATCCACGCTTGGAGGACTGTAGGTCGTTGGAAAAAATTACTTTAAAAATCCACGCTTGGAGGACTGTAGGTCGTTGGAAAAAATTACTTTAAAAATCCACGCTTGGAGGACTGTAGGTCGTTGGAAAAAATTACTTTAAAAATCCACGCTTGGAGGACTGTAGGTCGTTGGAAAAAATTACTTTAAAAATCCACGCTTGGAGGACTGTAGGTCGTTGGAAAAAATTACTTTAAAAATCCACGCTTGGAGGACTGTAGGTCGTTGGAAAAAATTACTTTAAAAATCCACGCTTGGAGGACTGTAGGTCGTTGGAAAAAATTACTTTAAAAATCCACGCTTGGAGGACTGTAGGTCGTTGGAAAAAATTACTTTAAAAATCCACGCTTGGAGGACTGTAGGTCGTTGGAAAAAATTACTTTAAAAATCCACGCTTGGAGGACTGTAGGTCGTTGGAAAAAATTACTTTAAAAATCCACGCTTGGAGGACTGTAGGTCGTTGGAAAAAATTACTTTAAAAATCCACGCTTGGAGGACTGTAGGTCGTTGGAAAAAATTACTTTAAAAATCCACGCTTGGAGGACTGTAGGTCGTTGGAAAAAATTACTTTAAAAATCCACGCTTGGAGGACTGTAGGTCGTTGGAAAAAATTACTTTAAAAATCCACGCTTGGAGGACTGTAGGTCGTTGGAAAAAATTACTTTAAAAATCCACGCTTGGAGGACTGTAGGTCGTTGGAAAAAATTACTTTAAAAATCCACGCTTGGAGGACTGTAGGTCGTTGGAAAAAATTACTTTAAAAATCCACGCTTGGAGGACTGTAGGTCGTTGGAAAAAATTACTTTAAAAATCCACGCTTGGAGGACTGTAGGTCGTTGGAAAAAATTACTTTAAAAATCCACGCTTGGAGGACTGTAGGTCGTTGGAAAAAATTACTTTAAAAATCCACGCTTGGAGGACTGTAGGTCGTTGGAAAAAATTACTTTAAAAATCCACGCTTGGAGGACTGTAGGTCGTTGGAAAAAATTACTTTAAAAATCCACGCTTGGAGGACTGTAGGTCGTTGGAAAAAATTACTTTAAAAATCCACGCTTGGAGGACTGTAGGTCGTTGGAAAAAATTACTTTAAAAATCCACGCTTGGAGGACTGTAGGTCGTTGGAAAAAATTACTTTAAAAATCCACGCTTGGAGGACTGTAGGTCGTTGGAAAAAATTACTTTAAAAATCCACGCTTGGAGGACTGTAGGTCGTTGGAAAAAATTACTTTAAAAATCCACGCTTGGAGGACTGTAGGTCGTTGGAAAAAATTACTTTAAAAATCCACGCTTGGAGGACTGTAGGTCGTTGGAAAAAATTACTTTAAAAATCCACGCTTGGAGGACTGTAGGTCGTTGGAAAAAATTACTTTAAAAATCCACGCTTGGAGGACTGTAGGTCGTTGGAAAAAATTACTTTAAAAATCCACGCTTGGAGGACTGTAGGTCGTTGGAAAAAATTACTTTAAAAATCCACGCTTGGAGGACTGTAGGTCGTTGGAAAAAATTACTTTAAAAATCCACGCTTGGAGGACTGTAGGTCGTTGGAAAAAATTACTTTAAAAATCCACGCTTGGAGGACTGTAGGTCGTTGGAAAAAATTACTTTAAAAATCCACGCTTGGAGGACTGTAGGTCGTTGGAAAAAATTACTTTAAAAATCCACGCTTGGAGGACTGTAGGTCGTTGGAAAAAATTACTTTAAAAATCCACGCTTGGAGGACTGTAGGTCGTTGGAAAAAATTACTTTAAAAATCCACGCTTGGAGGACTGTAGGTCGTTGGAAAAAATTACTTTAAAAATCCACGCTTGGAGGACTGTAGGTCGTTGGAAAAAATTACTTTAAAAATCCACGCTTGGAGGACTGTAGGTCGTTGGAAAAAATTACTTTAAAAATCCACGCTTGGAGGACTGTAGGTCGTTGGAAAAAATTACTTTAAAAATCCACGCTTGGAGGACTGTAGGTCGTTGGAAAAAATTACTTAAAAAATCCACGCTTGGAGGACTGTAGGTCGTTGGAAAAAATTACTTTAAAAATCCACGCTTGGAGGACTGTAGGTCGTTGGAAAAAATTACTTTAAAAATCCACGCTTGGAGGACTGTAGGTCGTTGGAAAAAATTACTTTAAAAATCCACGCTTGGAGGACTGTAGGTCGTTGGAAAAAATTACTTTAAAAATCCACGCTTGGAGGACTGTAGGTCGTTGGAAAAAATTACTTTAAAAATCCACGCTTGGAGGACTGTAGGTCGTTGGAAAAAATTACTTAAAAAATCCACGCTTGGAGGATTGTAGGTCGCTGGAAAAAATTACTTAAAAAATCCACGCTTGGAGGACTGTAGGTCGTTGGAAAAAATTACTTTAAAAATCCACGCTTGGAGGACTGTAGGTCGCTGGAAAAAATTACTTAAAAAATCTACGCTTGGAGGACTGTAGGTCGCTGGAAAAAATTACTTAAAAAATCCACGCTTGGAGGACTGTAGGTCATTGGAAAAAATTACTTTAAAAATCCACGCTTGGAGGACTGTAGGACGTTGGAAAAAATTACTTTAAAAATCCACGCTTGGAGGACTGTAGGTCGCTGGAAAAAATTACTTAAAAAATCCACGCTTGGAGGATTGTAGGTCGCTGGAAAAAATTACTTAAAAAATCCACGCTTGGAGGACTGTAGGTCGTTGGAAAAAATTACTTTAAAAATCCACGCTTGGAGGACTGTAGGTCGTTGGAAAAAATTACTTTAAAAATCCACGCTTGGAGGACTGTAGGTCGTTGGAAAAAATTACTTTAAAAATCCACGCTTGGAGGACTGTAGGTCGTTGGAAAAAATTACTTTAAAAATCCACACTTGGAGGACTGTAGGTCGTTGGAAAAAATTACTTTAAAAATCCACGCTTGAAGGACTGTAGGTCGTTGGAAAAAATTACTTTAAAAATCCACGCTTGGAGGTCGTTGGCATTTGAGGTTCTATGTGGTCACGAAACTTCTCCACCAAAAATCATGAACATAGATCCATGTTTTGTTATAGCCCTCATATAATGGTATCTCCATATTTTCGTTATTTTGAGAAATATTTAACCGAACTAGCTGTAATTGAAAAGTTGAAATGAACCTTGGGTTCCCCTATGCCTCATCTCTCTTTCTCATTCATACTTACAATTGCGGCAAGAGAAATTGCCTAATGTAAATCTGGACTTAGTGTAGTGTAGCTTTCCTTTCATCACTTTCGCCATTGAGGAAGAAATAAAAGTAAATTTAATTTCTCTTACTCAATTGTCAAATGAGCAGAAAAACATCAACGAATGAAATTTTGTAAACAATAATTATGCAACTGCAAACATTTACTCGACTGACACCACAAACAATTGTTCCTTTGTTACCGGTGGTCGTTTGTCGTCGACGGCTGGCAGTTCATCATTTCATTTCGGGTCGTTTGTTTCGTTGTTCGTTGTGGTGGCTACTACAATGGAATCCGTCTATGACACTGTGCCATGGGCAATAAAAAACAAATTCCCACAAAAGGCAGGCACACATATACACAAATGATACGACACTTATACATACAGACACAAAGAAATTCCCATGCAAAATAAAAAAATAATTGCAACAAAATGAAGAATAACACCATCAGTATAGTTCCATTATTATTGTGTGTTTTGACATTTGCCCCAACATGCCTTGGGGTGTGTGAGGGACGGGACAGAGAGGCAACGTCATAGTTAAGTGATAGACATTGGCCTGTGTTTTACATACATACTTACCAGGTCTTCCGCACAAAGTTGAAAGCCAGCTGTGCCAATGGGCATAGCAACCAACAACACCAGCATCACACACAACTCATTCGCATGACCTGACAGATTGAATGAAGTGCAGCATTTTCTATTGTTTTGGGATTCTTTTATTGTTGGTTTTTGTTTGGGAATGAGATAGTATTTTCTGTGCTCCGGCAGCCGAATATATACTCTGGGGTATAATATATCAGGGCAAATGGAAAGTTTTTTAGAAGACTTTGTAGGTCTTTTTAAAGCAGAACAGCAGGTCCTCTTCTAGAAGACCCCCACGTCTTCTTATAGAAAACAAGAGACCAGTGCCTCATCTTATAGAAGGAGGCCAGAAGGCCTTCTTAGAGATCGACCTTAGGCTTTTGTATACGAGATAAGAAGACCAGTAGATCTTCTCATAGAAGGCCTATAGGTCCTCTCATACAATGTCAGGAAGTAAAACTATAGAGGAAGACAAACAATTCTTCTTGTAGAAGACCAAGAGATGTCGTAAAAGATCACGAGGACTTCTCACAGAATACCAAGAGGTCTTCTCATAGAACACCATGAGTTATTTTGTTGAACAACAGAAATTGTTCTCATAGATGACCCCGAGGTCTTCCGTTGAAAAGGAGAAGGTGTTCGTGTTGGAAAGCAGGAGGTTTTTTCGTAAAAGGAAAACTGGTCTTCTCATGGAAGACCACATAGCCTTCTCATGAAAGGCCAAAGGTCTTCTGATAGAAGCCAGGTGGTAGTCCTAGAGAAGAACCTTCATGTAGAGGACCAGGAGACCTTTCTTGACCCCATAGCCATCTCATGGAAGGCCAAAGGTCTTCTGATAGAAGCCAGGTGGTAGTCCTATAGAAGAACCTTCTTGTAGACGACCAGGAGGCCTTCCTGTAAAAACCAGAAGGTCTTCTTCTAAAAGACCCATAGGTCTTCTCGTAGAAGACCAAGAGGACTTCTTGTAGAAGATCAGAGGTCTACCCATAGAAGAACAGAATGTCTTCTTGCAGAATAGCAGGATATCTTCTTGTAAAAGAGCAGGAAGTACCTTCGTAGAAGGATAGCACGTCTTCTCATGTTCGATCAAGGGCCTTCTGATAAAAGACCAGAACATAATCCTATATGAGAAAACCAGAATGTCCTCTTATAGAGGACCAGGAGGACTTCTTGCAGAAAAGACCAGGACGACTTCTTATAGAAGACCTGAAGGCCTTCTTGTAAAAGGTCTTCATGTAGCGGAACAGGAGGTTTTCTTAAAAAAGACAGACCCCCTGGTTTCTTATAAGAAGTGCAGGAGGCACTTCCGTAGAAGTGCAGGAGGCAATTCCGTAGAAGTGCAGGAGGCACTGCCGTTGAAGGGCAGCAGGCACGTCCGTAGAAGTGCAGGAGTCACTTCCGTAGAAGGTCAGCAGATCTTCTCATGGCAGGCCAAAATGTCTTCCTGTAGAAGACCACGAAGTCTCCTCGTAGAAGACCAGATGATCTCCTTGTAAAATACAAAAAGGTCTTCTTGTCAAAGAACAGGAGGTATTTTTATTGAAGACCAAGAGGACTTCTCGTAGAACACCAAGAGGCCTTCTAGTAGAAAACCAGAAGTTCTTCTCATAAAACACCAGGAGGTACTGTCGTAAAAAAGCAGCTGGTCTTCTCATAGAAGACCACGAGGTCTCCTCATAGAAGACCACGAGGTCTTCTCATAGAAGACAACGAGGTCTTCTCATGGAAGACTAGAAGGTCTTCTCATGGAAGACTAGGAGGTCTTCTCATAGAAAACCGGGGAATTTCTTTGTGGAAAACCAGTAAGTCTTCCTGTAGAAATAAATCTTCTCTTAAAAAAGGTCTTGTAGAAGATCAGGAGGTGTTCTTGCAAAAAATCAGGTGGTCCGCTTGCGGAAGACCAAGAGGTCTTCGCATAGAAAACAATGAAGTTTTCTTGTCTAGTCTAGGACATCTTCTTGTTGAAGACCTAGTGGTTCTCATAGGAAACCACGAGAAGGACTTTTTGTGAAACGGCAGGAGGTCTTCGTGGAGAAGGCCAGGATGTCTTCTTGTAAAGACCGAAGGTTTTCTTGTAGTAGAAAAGGAGTTCTTTTTGTAGAAGACCAAGAGGTCGTCATGTATAAGATCTGGAGGTCTTATTGTAGTAGACCAGGAGGTCTTCTTGTGGAATACCAGGAAGTCTTCTTGTAACAGTCAAGGAGGTCTTCTTGTAGAAGACCATGACGTTTTCTTGTAGAGGGCCAACAGGTCTTCTCTTGAAGAGCATAAGGAACTTTAATAGAAAGGCAAAGACCAGAAGGTCTTCTCATAGAAGACCGGGGAATTTTTTGTGGAAAACCAGGTAGTCTTCCTGTAGAAAGAAATAATCTCTTAAAGAAGGTCTTGTAGAAGATCAGGAGGTGTTCTAGTAAAAAATCAGGAGGTCTGCTTGCAGAAGACCAAGCGGTCTTCGCATAGAAGACGAGGAAGTTTTCTTGTAGAAGTCTAGGACATCTTCTTGTTGAAGACCAAGTGGTTCTCATAGGAAACCACGAGGTATTCTCATCGAAAAATGCTCTCTCATAGAAGACCAGAACGCCTTCTTGTAGAAGACCAGGAAACTTTATTTTAGAAAATCTGGACGTCTTCTCAAGGAGGGAAGGAGGCCTTCTTATAGAATACCAGGAGGTACTGTCGTAAAAAAGCAGCTGGTCTTCTCATAGAAGACCATGAGGTCTTCTTATAAAAGACCAGAAGGACTTCTTGTGAAACGCCAGGAGGTCTTCGTGGAGAAGGCCAGGATGTCTTCTTGTAAAGACCAGGAGGTTTTCTTGTAGTAGAACAGGAGTTCTTTTTGTAGAAGACCAAGATGTTGCCATGTATAAGATCTGGAGGTCTTATTGTAGTAGACCAGGAGGTATTCTTGTGGAATACCAGGAAGTCTTCTAGTAGTAGACCAAGAGGTTTTCTTGTAGAAGACCAGAATGTCTTCTTGTAGACGACGAGGAGATCTTCCTATGAAAGGTCCTTTCATAGAAGACAAGTAGCTCCTCTTGTAAAAGACCAGGAGTTCTTTTGTGGAGGACCAGGAGGTATTTTGTATAAGAGTACAAGGTATTGTAGAAGGCCATGAGGTCTTCTTGTAGAATATCATGAGCTCTTTGTGTAGAAGACCAGCAGGCCTTCTTGTAGTAGACCAGGAGTTTTACTTAGAAGTTTTACTTTTAGAAGACCAAGACTTCTTCCTGTAGTATATCAGGAGGTCTTTTATATATGAGTAGGAGGTCTTTTGTAGAGGACCGAAAGGAATTTTGCACAAGACCCTGAGGTCTTCTTGTAGAAAACCAGGAGATGTTCTTATAAAAGACTAGTAGGTCTTCTCATAGAAGATCAGCAACTCTTTTTGGGAGGAGAACAGCAGGCCCCTCGTAAAAGGCCACAGTTCAACAGGTATTCTCGTTATACCCTCAGCCTTTAGGCTGAAGTGGGGTGCCTCACCGAAATAATGGTTTTAGACCCCAAGTATGTTTGGACGAAATTCGTTTCAGACAATTTGGAGTCCGTCTGTCTGGCTGGTGCGAACAACCGATTTGGTTCAAATTATGAGTATCGTAATATTTTGTTCAAACTTAGTTTAAGCTCAAAGATGGGCCATATCGGTCCACTTAGGGTACCTTCCTCACAAAAGTTCAAAATTTGTCTGTAAAATGGTGTGAATGATAACTCTCGAAGGTAGCAATAGATTATTTGTTCCAAACTTTGCTGATGTGGTGTCATTTCTTCCAGATATGAAATAGGGTTCGAATATGGACTTATCGGTCCACTCATTAGGGTTTGGTTTGGTTTTAGGACGCGCAGCTACCATTGTTGGCAGCTACTCCACTCGGAGACCTTGAGGTCCATTGTGATCATCCTTAAAAAAAAATTGTGTGTAGTGGTTGGTCTATTGCAGGTTTTGTTGATGTAAGTGGTTTGATGTGATGAAATGGAGACTTGTGGTTCTGGATGTGAGTGTGTGGTTGCTGAGGTTGTTGTGAGAGCTGCAGTTTATGTTCATGTGGTGGTATGTGGTGATTGGTCTATTCTAAAGTGATGTGCGGTGTCTGGTCTATTGCAGATTTGTTGATGTAGAGTGGTCTGATGTGATGAAAAGAAGACTGGTGTAGGTGAGAGGTGGCTGCTGGTTATGGATGTGGGTGTGTGGTTGCTGAGGCTGTGGTAAAAGCTGCAGATTTTTATGTTCATATGGTGGTGTGTTGTGATTAGTCCACTTGGTCTATTCTGAAGTGATGTGTTATGGATATGGGTGTGTGGCCGCTGAGGTTGTGATGAAGAGATGCAGTTTTATTATTTTATTTATTTATTTATTTATTTATTATTTTCAAAACTTGTTACCAGGCTTATGTGCCCATTTATTTAGGTTACAAGCAATCTGCAATTCTTAAAGACATACAAACATAATATAATCTAATTCGTACGAAAACATATAACTAAAAATATAATTAAAACTAATATAAATTTATGGCAAAAAATTGAATTATAAATTAAGAAATAAAAATAAAATAATAAAATCCCAATTAGTTATTAACAACACAATAACAAATACAAAACAAGAAGTAACCAGATTTAGACTACTAAAAAAACGACCTTTCCTACCGAAGAATCGATGTCTCCTCGTCTCTGTTTCTTCTGGGTCTTGACATAGCCTACAGTAGCCTACACTACTGTTGTCCCATCTAGAAGTTAGGGATCTGACCATGCTATGACCGGCAATGAGTCCTACAGTGGTCTTTATCTCTAACTTATTTAGTGAAAAGAGAGAATTGGTTCTGTATTGAGAGTAGCTAGGCCAGATTACCTTGGATACCTTGCAACCAGGTTTCGTTTGCCATCTTTACCCTGCCTTCTCAAGAAAGAAGCCTCGAAATTTTCGGATGTAGTAGCACTTTGGTGGTCTGGTAGATGACTCTACTGGTAGGTCAATCGACTGAGAGCCACCCCGTGCTAGTTCATCCGCCTCTTCGTTCCCCTCTATATCACTGTGTCCTGGAACCCAGCAAAGATCAACGATATCACGCACTACAAGTAGAGCGTTAAGTCAAGGATAGCTTTTGAATTTATGGTCCACGACTTGAGGGCCTTAAGGGCCGCTTGACTATCGACAAATATAGTCACGGGTCCTTTAAGGCTACTCCCAAGTTCTTTGACCATCTCCACTGCTTTCCTGATTGCAAAAATCTCTGCCTATTATCATTGAGTTTCAAGGATTGTTTAATTGGTGGGTTCTCGCAGTAGACCCCGGCTCCTGTGCCATCCTCCATCTTGGAGCCATCTGTGTAGATGGCCAGACCGCCAAGAGGAGGGCTGCCACTAGACCAGGCATACCTGCTGGGAATTGTCACGTTTATTTGGTTGAAGTTGAGTAAAGTTGGTATATAATCACTAAGGTGATTGAGTCCACTGATCTCAAGTAGTTCGGTAAAAGGAGAGAGGAGCTTTGCATGTCCAAATCGTGAACACTGCCACACCCCTGTCTCTCTGAGCCTGAAAGCCGTCCTCGCCGCCTGAAAATGAGTAGTGATATCCAGAGGTTGGAGATCAAGTATCACATTCAAAGCGGCTTGAGGTGTGCTTCTGATAGCACCAGAAATAAGTAGAGATGCAGCTCTTTGAACACTGGATAATTTGGACAGAAGTGCACTATTCCCGAGAGCATGCCACCAGACAAGCCCGCCATAGGTAAGTATGGCAAGAACCACTGTATCATACAACCAGTGTATGACCTTTGGTCTGAGGCCCCAACTATTACCGATGGAGTTCTTGCAGGAGTAGAGTGCATTAAAACCCCTCTTTGCCCTCCTGTTCCTTTTCCAACTTAGGCGTTGGTCCAGGATCACACCGAGGTATTTGGCTTCCGATAAAAGTCTTAAGGCAACACCGTCCAGTTTTGGTAGCAGGAATTCGGGAAGTTTGCGCTTCTTCGTGTATAGTACGAGTTCCGTCTTTGCTGGATTCACTCCCAATCCATTGGCGCGAGCCCAGCGAGACAGCTGCACTAAAGCACGTTGCATCAGGTCTGATATGGTAGGCAAGAACTTGCCACTAATGAGGATAACAACATCGTCAGCATAAGCTACCACCTTCGTCCTTAGCTGGTTGAATTTCACAAGAATTTCATTTACTTCAAGCAGCCAAAGAAGGGGTGATAAAACTCCTCCCTGTGACGTACCCCTGCAAACTCTCTCCTAGATGGGAGTTGATGATTCTGCTCTTCAACATCTCATCAGCCCACCTAACAAGGATAGAGGAAATTCCTGCGTTGACGAGCGAATTATGAATGGATTCAAGTTTCACATTGTTGAAAGCTCCCTCTATATAGAGGAAGGCTGCAAGTGTAAAGCCCGGTCCCTCCATATTTCTCTCAATATATCCAAGCACCTCGTGTAAGGCGGTATCTACTGACTTGCCTTTAATAAAGGCATGCTGCGAGTTGCTTATAATAGTGGGGCCTAGATGAGACCGGATGTCGTAGTCAAGTAGTCTCTCTAGAGCTTTAAGGAGGAAGGGTACCTCCCACAAGAAATTCGAAAGAAGTGAAGTTTAAGAGCTCCTCGCAGATCGTTTTGAAAATTTGTTTCAGCAGGTTGTGCTTGCGGCCCCCGTTACGGTCGCATAATTTTTTTTCGGGGGCAAGTCCATACTTCCTGAGATAATGGCCTAAAAGCTCCAAGAAACTCGGACTGCACCAACTAAAATGGCAAATCAGCAAGATAACTCTCGCAGGAAGTTTCTGATTGGTCCAAACTTTGCCCATCGTATTATTTCATCCATTCATGTATCAGGTTGGAATATGGACTATATATTTGGGGGAAAAGTGCAGTTTGAGGACTTGTCTCGGATCTATTTGAAATTTTTTGCAAAAGCTTGTTATCTCGGTCCCTATTACAATGGTAAATGTTTTTCTGGAGTAAGTCCAACTTCCTGAGATGTAGGCTCAAATGCCCCGAAAACCCCTGCCAGCACATAGTAGCTGTGTTCCTTTACTTACCTGAGTTTACCATTTTTACCATTTGTTACCATTTTCAACCTGCAAAGCGTTCCTTAACCCAAGAGAGGCAAAACTGGCAGCAATTTTTAAGAGAGGAGAGAGAGCAGAAATGCCTTTCTCTTCCACCACAGGCTACCAGCCAAATTTCTTCAGAATGGCAAAAAATGGTAGAACTGATTTTTCAACATTTGTTTGACGATTATTTGACAATGAAGAAAAAATGAACAAAAAACAGAAGAAAAAGCCGAACGCTGACAAAACAAAATTAAAATCTGTGATTTAAAACAAGAAAATTGAATTTTTATTTTTCTTTTTGACATTGCTACCAGATCTACCATGTATTCGTTCCTTCACTTTTCTGGTTACCCTGTCAGGGGTAACAATCTTGACGCGATACAGGGGCTTAGGTCGCAATATCTCGGTACTCGACATGGCATCTTAAACGGACTAATAGAGCTCCGTTTTACTTGACTTTTTGAGCGCGAGAAAGTGCGGCTGACCAAAGCTTATCCAGGTAGTGATCTCCTACCCATCAGAGATCCCCCAACACAGGGGTGTTATGCGTAATACTCGTGCCTATCGGTGTTTTAAGGTTTGCAGTGGGGTATCTAAAACTGTATTCGAACGGAGCCTCGTTGACACCTGGGCGAATCAACGAGTAACGAACTTGTTCTTCTGCCAATGCCCTTACCGTGGTAAGGAGGCAATGCCAGGGGTAACAATCTTGACGCGATACAGGGGCTTAGGTCGCAATATCTCGGTACTCGACATGGCATCTTAAACGGACTAATAGAGCTCCGTTTTACTTGACTTTTTGAGCGCGAGAAAGTGCGGCTGACCAAAGCTTATCCAGGTAGTGATCTCCTACCCATCAGAGATCCCCCAACACAGGGGTGTTATGCGTAATACTCGTGCCTATCGGTGTTTTAAGGTTTGCAGTGGGGTATCTAAAACTGTATTCGAACGGAGCCTCGTTGACACCTGGGCGAATCAACGAGTAACGAACTTGTTCTTCTGCCAATGCCCTTACCGTGGTAAGGAGGCAATGCCACGGTTGACCTCCCATCCTTCCCTTAAACTACATAACTTATGGAAAACAGAACTTTTAAAAAAACCCCCAAAAAACAAAAACTTTCAAAAAAACAAAAACCCCCGACTGATGTTGGTGTGGATGCCTTGGCACCCTCAGTCTTCACTTCCACAAGCGCAAGTACCTCTCTCTCTCGTTGACGATTAGGAATATGGACACGGACAACTCTCATTTAATCTCCCCCTCCATTTCGCGTGGTACCCCAACCAGGGGTAAGGTCGACAGCCCTACACTGGACGTCATAAACGACAGTCTAAATAGACAGAGCAGGGTCCTCCTATCCAAGATAGATGAGAGCTTTCTCACATCAACAAATTTGGATGACGAACAGGTCGACGAGGTAAATGACTCAACCTTAACCAACGAGGAAGAAATAATGGAAACCACCATTATTCCCTCCACAGGTCAAGCTGGGTCGTCACCTCTGTCCGACAAAATCGCTCCTCCAATTTGTTCAGGAGAAAAACCCTCACAGCTTCTTAGACAAACTGCCGTTGATGAAGTTGTCGGAGAGTGCGACGCAGCCATGGAGGTCATGGATGAGTCGCAAAAACCCTCAACCTCAAAACGAGCAAGCAAAGAGGCTATGGATAGGAAAGACTATCGTTTCGCAATCTCGTATTGTGGGCGATTTGTCGATAAGGACCCCAAGACCATCACCGAAAGGGAATTTAAATTGATTAGGAAAAACCTAAAGTTTGTGAGGAGATTCGAAAGGAAATATCCTCACCTAACGAGTAAGGATTTCCAAATCAATAAAATTCCCACGTCGAGTGAGGGAGGGAGGGTATTCTGCCGTAACCCGTACGGATGTGACGACAGACCACCCTCCTACTACTATACCCGCCGGGGTCCTGGCAAAATCACAGTCCATACAGACTGTGAAGAAGCCAACAAGGTCAAAAACCACGCCCAAAAAAACCGCTGCCTCCCCAAACCCCTCTGCTGCCCCTTCTTCTAAGCCCATAAACAAGGTGATGGAGGTGGGTCGGCTGATGGGCAGGGGGAAGCTCGAAAAATGGGATGAGAAGTCAGTGCCAGTGAAGACTTCTTCAAAGACCAGTGGTACCTCGGGGACAAAGAGGACATAGAGACGTCCTCATCTCAGACGAGGTGGATCGCATTAAAAAGTGAGACTCGGTCAGTCTGCCCCCTATAAGGGGGTCATGGTTGTTAACTGCGAGAATAAGGAATCTGCAGATTTCCTTAGATCTACGGTTAACAACCTTGATCCTCTTTGGGAGGGGAGTGATTTGGCTGCTGTCAGCATTGCTGAGATTCCGTGTGGGATGGTGACTTCAGTATGGGTCCCCCCTCCATCTATGGAGCTGGACAAAATACTGAAGTTAGTCGAGAGGCAGAACGTCGGTCTTCAGATGGAAAACTGGAGAATTCTCAGCTCCTATCCGAAGAACGGCGGTCTTGTCATTCGCTTTGCAACGGATGTTAGCGGAGAAGCCTACTTACGTAGTCGAGAGGGGTTGCTTAACTTTGGATTGGGAAGGTTATGCTTCAAGATCCCAACAAAGCAACAGTAGGAGGTAGGCGACAGCAGCTCAGTGTGGTGCAGATTAATCTGCATCATTGTAAAGCTGCTGCTACCGAACTCCTACTTATTCTCTCGACTTCCAAAATTGATATTGCTCTAGTCCAGAAGCCTTATTTATTCAATAATAAGGTTGCTGGACTGAGTAATAACAACTACACTGTCCTCGCTGCCTCGAACGGAGACAAGCAGAGGAGACATCACCACCATAAGGATGGACAGAGGGCATGGAAAACCCTTTATAATGGCCTCTGTCTACATGCCCTATGAAGACCCCGACCCACCCGGCGGTATCGTAAATAATCTAATGGACGAAATGGGGAGCACAGGCCACATCATTCTTGGATGCGATGCAAATGCTCATCACTTCCATTGGGGAAGCAGCGATACCAACACTAGGGGGGGATAGAAATCGGCTCAACACTGAACAACACCCTCAGCGGCAACACACCCACATCACATCCACTACATCATCATCTTTGTCACAAATCACAGCAGCCGCGCATCCATATACATTACTCATCGCACCCATCACACCAAACCACTTTACATCAACAAACCGGAAATAAACCAACCACCTCATATTACTTCAGAACAAAACAGGCACCACTTTCAACACCCATCTTAAAAATCATCATCCATCATCATCATATCCAACCCATCAAAATCACTCTACAATTATAAACTTACATCCACCATCACAACCTCAGCAACAACCTATAAACTCACACCCATCATCACAGCATCACCTACATACTCAACTTCACAACAAATCCGCAATAGTCCAGCATATATCATCATCACATATAGCCCAACCACAACACACAGTTTCTCTAAGGATGATCACGATGGACCTCAAGGTCTCCGAGTGAAGTAGCTGCCAACAACGGTAGCTGCGCGTCCTAAAACCAAACCAAACCAAAGGAACAAAGCTAGTAAAATAAAGTTTAGCGTGCAAAATAACTCTCAAAATTTTTCAAAAATGTCTTCCCAACTAAGTTTAACGTAATTTAATATTTCGAGTTCTCTGTGAATACGAAGTTTTCTTACTAAAAATGTTTGGTATACATATCGCTCATTTACTCAAAGAGTGACACATTTCAAAAAAATCTAGTTTCGAGAAAAACGCGTTTTAAGTTGGCGATTGAATTTTGACTTCCCATCTTAAAAAGATTATTACACAAAAACTAAAATAACTACTTAAACCATATTTTGTAAACAGCTCAGATATCAGTGCTAAATTTGTTTGCAAGATCAAGCATGATCTGAAGTGTTTTAGTGCTTCAAAAACTCAAAAAACTTGTGTGTTGAATTATGCGAAACTCGTAATAAATGAGTTGTTGCTCGTCGAGTTTAAGAGATATCAGCATGAAAATTCCACACAAGATAAAGTACAAATCGTATATATCTCCGTCAGCACAATTGACTGATACTTTCTTACTTATTTTCTTTTTATTTATGTTCTGCATAAAGATTATTTGTGATCTTCATGTTAAAAATCCACAATTTCTCTCAGTGTAAAATATTTATACAGTTCAGTTGATTGAAATATGTTTGACCACTAGCGAATAAAAACAGCTGCGATGTTCATTTCAGTTACCTCTTCTTTAAAATAAAATAAGCAAAATGCCATTGTTTGGCTAATTTATTTTTACAGTAGAAAAAATGTAAAATGTTCGCCGCCAATGGCGTCGATTCTATCCCAAATCGCAAAGCAAAAAACGACAATATCACAAATTATTTCAATACCTCTAATGTTGAAATAGATGATCTTTTTTTCCCATTCTTCTTCTACAAAAAAAAAAAAAAAATGCACGGCATATTTGTCTGTCTGTCTGTCCCGGCTGCTGGCAATGCATTTCTTTTACATAAATCACGGCACAGTTTATTCGTGAAAAGTGGACGTGAATGTTAAGGTTGAATTTCTGACGAAAATCACAGCAACAAAAATATGAAATAAATATTCAAAAAGTCAAAGGGAAAAAATTTTTTATAAAATAACCAACGAAGAAAAAAAATCGAAATCAAATGAAAACTCAACCACAATTAATTAAGTTTACAATTATTAACCAATTAATTCAATGCACATTGCTGCAGGGGATTGGCTGCCACAGCAAAGCCACAAAATATCGCCATTTGAAAAAGCGATATCAGCAGCAGCCGAAGCAGCAGCAGATAGAACATCAGCAGCATCTACAACGTCGACAAGAAGTGCCGTGTAATTATTTTTATTTTGGAATAAATTCGATTAGTTCTCGGACAGCAGCGTATAAAGTGCGTAGTTGTATTTTTCCCGTTACAAAGAAGCAAAAAAGAAATCTACAAAATTCGCCGCCTTGAAAAAAATAAAGAAAATACGTTGAGTGATATAATTTTTTTTTTGTATAAACGAGGAAGTGCGTTAAAAAAAGAGAAAAAATCGCGAGTTTTTTTAGAAAAGAAAAAAAAACGGTAAACGAATTGAAGGAAGGTATCATTTAAACCTTAAAGCTTTAAAGCGTTTAGTGCAATCGTAGACGAATATAGGCCCACAATCTTTGACCATTTAAAATTGATGTAAAAATCGATGTAAAAGTGTTAAGCTGATTTTCAAGCCTTGAAAACGAAAATAGATTATAAAAGCCAAAATCAAAATACAGCTTTTAACAAAGCTTTGAAGTCGAAAAAGTGAATATTAATGTAAAATTGCGACTTGAATTATATATGTGGATATTAAATTATATTATAAAGTCTTTTAAAAAGCTTTTAAAGCTCACACAATAGAATATAGTGTTAAGAGCTACTCGCTTAAAACTATAAAAAGATCTATTTATACATTGATAATTTCAAGTTAACAATATATAGAGCCTTGAAACCTCAATAAATACAAAATACAAAGTAAATACAGCTTTTCACTTAAGAAAGCTTTCAACGTTGAAGAGGGAATATTAATACAAAATTGCGAGAGTTGTAAATGATTCATAGTGCACATTAAATTTCATTATAAAGTGTTCTAAAAAACTTTTAAGCTCACATTACGATACTCGCTAACGGAATACGATAACAACGGCAATAAAAATACATATCAAATATATAATGAACTGTAGAAATTGTAATTAAAAATTAGAACTTTGAAACTCCAATAAATAAAAATATTTTATTAAATGCAAAATTAAAAGAATATAATACAACTTAGTGGAATGAATACAGCTTTAACCTAACAAGCTTTTAAAATCAAAAAAAAAGAAGATTAATTTGAAATTGCGAGTTGAATTGTCTATGATACCTAAACTTTATTATAAGAATTTTAAAATAAACGAAAGAAAGAACTTTGACACTCCAATATTTAATTAAAAATATATTTAAAATAATATAACTTACTGGAAGCTTTTGAAAAGAAACTTTAACTTGTTAGTTGTCAAGTTTAAAGCTTTAAGTGTTAATGAAAAATATAAAAGCTCTAAATTAACAGAAGTTTGAATAGTACATCGACAGAAATTAAATCACATCCACGTTTTAAAAGCCCTTTTTATACATACTATATTAAAAGCTCAAAAAAAACAACTAATAGGAAATTTTGACATAGCCTTGAGAAATAAACAAAACTATTGAAGTGGTATTCTAAAGCAATAAATTTTTCAATATTGAAATAAAAAATTACAAATTAATGAAATTAATTAAATTAAAAAAAAAATCAATCAATTAAATAAATAAAAAAATCATAACAACAAAATTTAAAAATTTAAAAAGTTGAAAGCTCAATAAGGAGCACTTTAAACTACTGAATATAAACAAAATTTAAATTTAAAACATTACAATTACAAAAAATAATTTGGATATTATTTAAAAATATTCAAAGATCTAAATTAACAACACTTTGCGGAACAAATATTTACAAAACACCAACATTTAAATAAATTAGAAAGCTCGAATTATTGAATTGAATAAAAATAAGTGCAAGCTCAAGAAAGTTTGATCGGAAGCTTTAAATACAATTAAATAAATCTATACAAATTTTTTGAAAACGTGCTATATTTTGCGGAATTTAAAATTTAAAATAATAATAAATAAATAAAAATAAAATAAAATACTCGATAAGCTTTCTAAATAATAAATACCTGGGTGCCGCAAAGAAACACAAATGTAAGTATGAATTGAATTTAAATTTCAATTTTTATACCCTCAGCCTTTAGGCTAAAGAGGGTATTTACACTTTGATACGACCAAAAATGTGCCTCATCGAAATAATGGTTTTAGACCCCAAGTATGTTTGTACGATATCCGTTGCAGACAATTTTGAGTAGATCTAGCAATGTCCGTCCGTCTGTCTGTCTGTCCGTCTGTCTGGCTGGCTGGTGCGCACGATAACTCTCGAACGGATCAATTGATTCGGTTCGAATTTTGGGTATCCAAATATTTTGTCCAGATTTGATTTAAGTTCGAAGATGTGCCATATAGGTCCACCCCTTCAGGTACCTCCCCCACAAATGTTCAAAAATTGTCGCAAAACTTGTGCGCAAGTAACCGATATGAACCAAACTTTGCATATGGTAATACTACCTCTAGACATACATCAAGTTCGAATATGGATTATAACGGTCCACTCTTTCGGGTACCTTCCACACAAAATTTCGGAAAAGTTCAGTTTAGAGCCATCTCTCGAACAAGTTTCATCAGGAGTAAGTCCATACTTCCTGAGAAAATAGCCTGAAAGTTGCAAAAAACCCCTATGACACCGTGTGAGGTGGTTGAAGCGCAAGATAACTCTCGAATGGATCTGCCGATTCGGTCCAAAATTTGGCCTTAGTAATATCTTGTCCAAACATAGTTTAAGTCTGAAGATAAGCCATATCGGTCCACTCCTTCAGGGACCTCCCCCACATAAGTTCAAAAATGTTCGGAAAAATTGTGCGCACGATAACTCTGGATGGGAGTGACCGAATTGGTCTATACTTTACACATCCTAATATATCTACCAGATATAGATCAGGTTCAAATATGTACTATATTTGTCCACTCCATCCGGTACCTCCCACACAAAATTTCGGATAAGTTCACTTTAAGACATGCTCTCGAATCACTTTAATTTTTGTTGAAGCAACTTGCATTCGCTGCCTCACTTACGATGTTAAAATTTTTTTAGGGCAAGTCCATACTTCTTGAGCAAACAGCCCGAAGAGTGTAAAAATCCCCTATGGCACAATATGTCGTGGCTGGAGATCCACTTCCATAACGGTCAATGTCGATCCATTCCTTTTAGTATCTCCTCCGCAAAACTTTTGATCTTTAATCCTAATCAACAGTTTTGTCGTTTCAAACGCCAAAAATTTTTAAAACCCCCTACCTACATACGTATTTTGGGAAAAAATTGTTTCAATATACACAGGCTGAGGGTATATCTCTGTCGGCAACGCCGACTGATACTTTTTTACTTGTTTCAACTTTTTCGTATGCGGAAAACGAATAAAAACAACTAAAAAAGTATAAGTCGGCTTTGCCGACAGATATATACCCTCAGCCTCTGTGAATTTTTTTTCCAAAAAAAACTTACTTATTTTGGGAGTCATTCCTCTCAATAGATAACGCGGCCACCAGTTATTTCAGTTGGTTACCATATACATGGACTTGCTTACAAAAAACATAATATCGCTGTAAACAGAGCCACTAGAAGCACCTTCTGTAACAATCCTCAAACAGATCCCTAACCGCACTTAAACAATTTTTATACCCTCAGCCTTTAGGCTAAGGAGGGTTATACACTTTGATACGATGAAAATGTGCCTAATCGAAATAATGGTTTTAGACCCCAAGTATGTTTGGACGAAATGTGTTTCAGACAATTTGGAGTCGATCTAGCCATGTCCGTCCGTCTGTCTGTCTGTCTGTTCTGCTGGCTGGAGCGCACGATAACTCTCGAACGGATGAAACGATTTGGTTCACTTTTTGGCTTTAGTAATATTTTGCCCAAACTTAGTTTAAGTTCGAAGATGAGCTACATCGGTCCACTCCTTCCTGTACCTCTTCCACAAAAGTTCGAAAATGTTCGGAAAGTTTGTGCGCACGATAACTCTTGAAGGGAGGTACCGATTTGGTCCATACTTTGTCTCGCGTAAACTTTCTACCAGAGTAATATGAGGTTCCAATATGGTCTCAATAGGTCCACTCCTTCGGGTACCTCCCACAAAAATTTTCGGAAAAGTTCAGTTTAGGGCCATCTCTCGAATCGCTTTGATTTTTGTTTTAGCAACTTGTATTCACTGCCCTCCATACGACGGTACAAGTTTCATCAGGGGCAAGTCCATACTTCCTGAGAAAATAGCATGAAAGTTGCAAAAAACCCCTATGACACCCTGTGAGGTGGTTGGAGCGCAAGATAACTCTCGAACGGATCTGCTGATTCGGTCAATAATATGGCCTTAGTAATATTTTGTTCAAACATAGTTTAAGTTTGAAGATAAGCAATATCGGTCCACTCCTTCAGGTACCTCCCCCACAAAAGTTCAAAAATGTTCGGAAAAATTGTTCGTACGGTAACTCTTGAAGGGAGTGGCCGAATTGGTATATACTTTACACATCCTAATATATCTACCAGATATAGATCAGGTTCAAATATGGACTATGCTTGTCCACTCCATCCGGTACCTCCCACACAAAATTTCGGATAACTTTAAGACCTAATATCGACTAACTTTGATCTTTGTTGAAGCAACTTGCATTCGCTTCCTCAATTACGATATTAAAAGTTTTTTAGGGCCAAGCCCATACTTCTTGAGCAAACAGCCCGAAGAGTGTAAAAACCCTTATGGCACCATATGTTGTGGCTGGAGATCCACTTCCATAACGGTCAATGTCGATCCATTCCTTTTAGTATCTCCTCCGCAAAACTTTTGATCTTTAATCCTAATCAAAATTTTTGTCGGTTCAAACGCCCAAATTTTTTAAAACCCCCTAAATACATACGTATTTTGGGAAAAAAAATGTTTCAATATACACATGCTGAGGGTATACCTCTGTCGGCAAAGCCGACTGATACTTTTTTACTTGTTTTAAACATTTGTGTGAGTGGTACAACAAGATGTGGGCCGATAGGTCCCAAATCGGTTTCTCCGTTTATGGGATAAAGCGCGTACCATTTTAGTGAATATTTTCGTACTTTTGTGGAGAAGGTACCGGAAGGAGTGGACCTGTAAGCACCACCTTTGAATTTCATGTAATATTTGAAGATATATTACGATATGTGGACGGACGCAGTATTCGGTTCGAGAGTTGTCGTGCAGTACGGTGGCTGCTACCACCAATACATATGCTATCCGTTGGGTTTTTTTTACAGTTTTCGGGTTATTTTCTCAAGAAGTGTGGTCTTGCCACTCAAAAAACTTGTAACATCGTAATAGGTGCAACATGTTGAAAGAAAAATCATAAAGATTCGAGAGGAGGTCCCAAACTGCACTTTTACGAACTTTTGTGTGAGAGGTACCAGAAGTCCATATTCTCAGCGAATCTATTTCTCGTAGAAATATCACGATAAGCACAGTATGGATCTTCGAGAGTTATCGTGCGCACCATTTTAGCGAAAATTTGTGAGCTTTAAGGTACCCAAAGAGTGGACCGATATGGCCGAACTTAGAACATGATTTAAGTTTGCGCAAAATTTTTTAACGAATATCGTGCTCTCGATCCACTACACATGGTGTCAATGCGGGGTTTTTACAGCTTTCGAGCCATTTTGTCAGGAAGTATGGACTTACCCCTGAAAATACTTGCACCGTCATAATGGGAGCAGTGAATACAAGTTGTTACAACAAAAATCAAAGCGATTGGGGAGCAGGCCATAAACTGAACTTTTCCGAAATTTTGTGTGGGAGGTAACCAAAGGATTGGGCTGATATAATCTATATTCGAACTTAATCTATGGCTAGCAGAAATATTACGATATACAAAGTATGGACCAAACCGGTTACTGTCTTCAAGAGTTACCGTGCGCACCACACGCAGAGAACAAATATTTTTCGCTTTTATTGGAAAAAGAATATCTATTTTTGTTCCAAAAATGTATTTGTTTTGTTCAATCATTGTCTTGCAAATCCAAAAATACAACTTATTGCTCCAAACATAAAAAACAAAAACATCTAGCGAAATTCCCCAATATTGTAGAAATCATTAACAATACCGATGGTAAGAACTATCATAATCTAGAATTTTTACCAAAAGTATTGTCAGCCCAGAAAATCTATTACAGAAATTTTAGATTTGATTGTTTTATAATTCTCATATACAATTTCCACATAACTTTGGTTTTTTTTTGCTGCTTTAACTGACAACAAAGACAAACATAACTACTCCATTGCCATCAAAAACCCAAAGAAGAATGAAACAGAAGTAACAAATAAAAACGAGAATCTCATTGTTGGTGGGCACATACAAAAAAAATAAATTCATCCTGTCATACAAACAAAACTAACCAAAATTGGTTTTTCACCACTGTATCGGATACCGAGAGAAGAGAATAAAAATTTTTCATTAATTTTCTCGTTTAGAGTTAAGCTTGATGATCGGAAATTATTTGCAAGTGAAAAAGGAAAGCCAAGGACTCGAACCCACATAGTCACCAAATTACTTTACCTGGTTTCATTGGTGGTAAAGCAAATCTTCGGACGTATCGACTATGTAATGGCTTCTCTGTCCTAGAACTTATCGTTTTTCAAATGCAAATGTGTTTTTTGTACATTAACGCGGATACTTGGCCACAGAAATGTATTTTCTTCACGACAAACGCTTTTTTGCGCTGCCTTTGAAGTTATGAGTTTTGGCTTTGAACGCTAACACGCCGTGACATACATTTCTGTGGCCAAGTATCCGCGAAAATTTACAAAAAACATTTACATTTGAAAAACGATAAGCTCTAGGACAGAGAAGCCATTACATAGTCGATACGTCCGAAGATTTGCTTTACCACCAATGAAACCAGGTAACGTAATTTGGTGACTATGTGGGTTCGAGTCTTTGGCTTTCCTTTTTCACTTGCAAATAATTTCCGATCATCAAGCTTAACTCTAAACGAGAAAATTAATAAAAAATCATTAAAAATGATCTTCGCCCTTACAGGCAAAATTTCAGAGAATAAAAATTGTTGTACGAGGGCAGTTCGGAAACTTCTTAGCCTAGCACAAAAAGCGCGGTATAAACAGAAAAAAGTTAAGTGTTTTGGAAACTTCCATCTCTGTTATGAACACATGTTAAATTTTGTTTCGATCTGGCAACTCCTTCAAATAGAAACAGGTGTTCAAAAAAGACGCATCCGCAATTTTTTATACCCTCAGCCTTTAGGCTAAAGAGGGTATTTACACTTTGATACGACCAAAAATGTGCCTCATCGAAATAATGGTTTTAGACCCCAAGTATGTTTGTACGATATCCGTTTCAGACAATTTTGAGTAGATCTAGCAATGTCCGTCCGTCTGTCTGTCTGTCGGTCTGTCGGTCTGTCCGGCTGGCTGGTGCGCACGATAACTCTCGAACGGATCAATCGATTCGGTTCAAATTTTGGGTATCGAAATATTTTGTCCAGATTCGATTTGAGTTCGAAGATGGGCCATATAGGTCCACGCCTTCAGGTACCTCCCCCACAAATGTTAAAAAATTGTCGCAAAACTTGTGCACATGATAACTCTTGTAGGGAATAACCGATTTGGTCCATACTTTGCACATCGTGTAATTTCTACCAAGCTTAGATTAGGTTCCAATATGGACTCAATCGGTCCACTCCTTCGGGTACCTCCCACACAAAATTTCGGAAAAGTTCAGTTTAGGACCTGGTCTCGAATCGCTTTGATTTTTGTTTCCGCACGTTGTATTCGCTGTCCTCTATACGACACTGTAAGTTTCATTAGGGGCAAGTCCATACTTCCTGAGAAAATAGCCTGAAAGTTACAAAAAACCCTTTGACACCGTGTGTAGTGGTTGCAGCGCAAGATAACTCTCGAACGGATCTGCCGATTCGGTCCAAAATTTGGCGTTCGTAATATTTTGTCCAAACTTAGTTCAAGTTCAAAGATGGATTATATCGGTCCACTCCTTCCGGTACCTCCCCCACAGAAGTTCGAAAATGTTCGGAAAATTTGTGCGTACGATAACTCTTGAAGGAAGTAACCGATTTGGTCCATACTTTGCACATCATGAAATTTCTACCAGACTTAGATGAGGTTCCAATATGGACTCAATCGGTAAACTCCTTCGAGTATCTACCACACAAAATTTCGGAAAAGTTCAGTTTAGGACCTGCTCTCGAATCGCCTTGGTTTTTGTTGTACCATCTTGTGTTCACTGTCCCCTATACGAAGGTCTTCCTGAAAAAAATAGCCTGAAAGTTGAAAAACAAACCCTATGACACCATGTTTATGGGTGGAAGCGCAAGATAATTCTCGAACGGAAATGCCGGTTCCGGCCAAAATTTGGCCTTCGTAATATTGTTTCCAAACTTCGTTTAAGTTCGTAGATAAGCTATATCGGTCCACTCCTTCAGGTACCTACGCCACAAAAGTTCAAAAATATTCGGAAAAATTGTGGGCACGATAACTCTTGATGGGTGTGACCGATTTGGTCCATATTTTACACATTCTCATAATATGTACCAGATATAGATCAGGTTCGAATATGGACTATATTTGTCCACTCCATCCCGTACCTCCCACACAAAATTTTGGATAAGTTCACTTTAAGGCCTGCTATTGAATCACTTTGATTTTTGTTGAAGCAACTTACATTCGCTGCCTCAATTACGATGGTAAAAGTTGTTTCAGGGGCAAGTCCATACTTCTTGAGAAAACAGCCCGAAGGGTGTAAAAACCCCCTATGGCACCCCCATGGTCTATGTCGGTCCATTCCTTTAAGTACTTTTTCAGCAAAATTTTTGAACTTTAATCCTAATCAACATTTATGTCGGTTCATACGAGACCAAAATTTTGAAACCTCCTAAATACATAAGTTTATTGTAAAAAAAAGTGTTTCAATTTGCACAGGCTATGGGTATATCTCTGTCGGCAAAGCCGACTGATACTTTTTTACTTGTTTACAATGGAAAAATTAGAAATGCGTGCTGTCATTAAATATTTACATAAAAAAGGTTTATCGGGACAAGAAATTCATAATGATATGGTGAAGGTGTTAGGTGAAAGTGCTCCTTCATATGCAACAGTAAAAAATTGGGTTGCTGAATTTAAACGTGGTCGTACAAGCATTGAAGATGAACCACGTAGTGGACGTCCAAAAACAGCAACAGAAATTGTAGCCAAAGTGCATGATATGGTACTAAATGATCGACGAATAAAAATGCGTGAAATTGCTAATATCATGGGCATCTCAAATAATCGAGTCCATTTAATTTTGCATGAAGAACTACAGATGAAAAAGCTTTCTGCAAGATGGGTGCCGCATTTGTTAACAGTCGATCAAAAACGCATAAGGATGAGCATTTCTCAAGCTTGTTTGGATCGTTTTAAGCGAAATAAAATGGATTTTAAGCTTCGTTTCATAACTGTTGATGAGACATGGATCCACCACTATACTCCAGAGACAAAAGAACAATCCAAACAATGGACTGAAGCTGGAGGAAGTGCCCCAAAGAAGGCAAAAACAATTCAATCGGCTGGTAAAGCTATGGCAACGGTTTTTTGGGACTTCAAAGGTATTTTATTGATTGACTATCTGCAAAAGGGTAAAACAATAAATTCAGAGTACTATTGCAACCTTTTGGATCAATTGAATGTACAAATTCGAGAAAAACGTCCTGGCTTACAACACAAACAAATAATTTTTCATCAAGACAACGCACCAGCGCACAAAACAAAATCAACGAATTAAAGTACGAGTTGCTTGACCACCCACCTTATTCTCCTGATTTAGCTCCCAGTGACTTTTACTTGTTCCCAAATCTAAAAAAATTCCTTGCTGGCAAGCGTTTTACCTCAAATGAAGATGCAATTACAGTTGTAAACCACTATTTTGAAGACCTTGAGGAAAACTATTTTAATCAAGGGATAGAATTGCTAGAAAAGCGTTGGACTAAGTTTATTGAAGTTTCAGGAGATTATATTGAAAAATAAAAATATTTTTGAAAAACTAACTATTCTCTTTCATTGATAGGCTAAGAAGTTTCCGAACCGCCCTCGTATTTTTCTTTTTATAAGTGTGACTATTTACAAATTATTTCAATCAGTTTTTCTTTTATTTAAGTGTGCTATATATTTCTTTGGAATTCTGGTGATCCAGATAGATATCCAGCTCTTAGAGCTGATATCCGAAATCTGGATCACATAATTGAGGACTCCATTCGAATATTCGAAAGGGATAGACTCAAAACGTATCTTGGGAGTATACGTGTAGATGGGAAGACTTTTGGCAAAGTCAAAAGGGCAGCTGGCTTGGCAGTGAAAAATCCCATTGACCAGCTTGTTAACGGTGATGGAGCCATTATCACCGATGATGGTCTTAAGGCAGAAACCATAGCAGACCATGTGCAGGGAGTGTTTCGGCCCATTGGTGGGTTGGTCAGCGGCTTCTCTGGTGGTCCGATCGATCGGATCCCAGGGGAGTTCCGTTCCTTCCGCAGCTCAGTTAGTCGGGCTGTTGAGGGGACCGATGACCGGTCCCCAATGGTTGAATTCTCCGGCACGTTCTCTGCAGATGGATCTGTAATTGACCACTCGCTGGAACGAGGGCGGCTTCATACGTCCCAGTAATGTGGGCGAAGATTTAGCTCGCAGACCAGCACGAAAATCCTGTGGTCTAGATAAAATACCCGATGCTGCTTTAAAGAAGGCAGGCGAGGTAATTTTTGGTTTTCTGACGGTTTTATTTAACCACTGCCTAAACCTTGGGTACCTTCCCAGAGCATGGAAAGAAGCCATGCTGGTTCCCATCTACAAAAGGGGTTCACCACCAGAGCAATGTGGTAGCTACAGGCCGATATCCCTGCTATCGGCTTTCGGTAAACTCTACGAGCACTTTATTCTGGAAAGATTAAAGAAACTCGTAGAGGACAAACGTGTACTAAAGGACAACCAGTTTGGGTTCAGGACAGGCCTATCGACTGTCAATGCCCTTACTGCGTTTTCGTCCTATGTTGTTGACGGGCTGAACAAGAGGCAAGGCACTATTGCTCTCAGTCTTGACTTCTCCAAAGCCTTCGACACTGTCTGGCATGACGGGTTGTTGGCCAAGATGGTGCGCTTTGGTCTCGATCACCAAACGTGCGGACTGGTAAAGAGTTTTCTCACTGGGAGATCCTTTAAAGTCAAAGTTGGAGAACGACTCTCAAGTCGTAGACCCATCATGACTGGGGTACCCCAGGGCTCTTTACTAGGACCCATGTTATACAACATATACGTCAGCGACATGCCACAGCCTCCTCCGGAAGGTCTTGTGCTGTCATATGCTGACGATGTGTTGGTGGCTATGACGGGCCAACTGGCCCGCCATGCCGAAGCCAAAATAAACGACTACCTTGCAGCCCTCGATCGGTATTTCACCTGTTGGGGACTCAAGCTAAATGGCGAAAAATGTAAGGCTGTTATGTTCACTGGTAAAACACAACACGTACTTCCCAGTTATAAGACATACCGCCCTGTTGTACAAATTGAGCTCCACATTGTGGAAATAAAGGACAGGATGAAATACCTGGTGGTCGTATTTCACAAGAGGTTTGACTTTAACAGGCACATCGATTACATCCTGTCCAGAGCGAAAAAAGTGTTCTTCAGCTATCAGGGGCTGCTGAAAATGAGGGGTGGACTATCCCCTGATGTTAAACTCCTAATATATAGGCAGATTATTAGACCCATCATTTTCTATGCCTTTCCTGTTTGGTTTGACATATCGTCACACCAGATGGAGAGGCTTAGGAAATGGTAGCGGAGAGTACTTGCCTCATGTCTCGGCATGAGAGGAATTATCTACGGCGATAATGGTACTATTAGACGTCACTCTATTAGGGCCATATATGACAGAGCTGAGGGTGATAGAATTGACAGGGTCCTTGTGTCGGGGGCCCTTGAATTTCTGCAAAAATGTAGTATGACTGATAACAGGGTTGTTGAAAACGCCTTAAATTGTCATCTTGACTTCAACGGATTAAATGAGTGCCGTCACCTGCCTCCAGGTGCATTGCTGTGCTTACTTAATGAGGGATTGTTGTTTGTGGATGGTGAACTTCTTTTCTACCATAGAAGATATAATTCCTTAAATGTAAATAGCATTGTGTAGAATAACGCACAGTAATTTTTTCATGTAAATATATTGTAAATAGTAGTTGTCCCTAGTTTAAGACTTAGTTTTAGGTTTTATACCCTCAGCATTTATGCTAACGAGGGTATATACACTTTCATACGGGCAAAATGTGCCTCATCGAAATAATGGTTTTAGACCCCAAGTATGTTTGCACGAAATGTGTTTCAGACAATTTGGAGTTGATTTAGCCATGTCCATCCGTCTGTCTGTCTGTCCGTCTGGCTGGTGCGCACGATAACTCTCGAACGGAGCAACCGATTCGGTTCAAAATTTGGCATTCGTAATATTTTGCCCAAACTTAGTTTAAGTTCGAAGATGGGTTAAATCGGTCCACTCCTTCCGGTACCTCCCCCACAAAAGTTCGAAAATGTTCGGAAAATCTGTGCGCACGATAACTCTTGAAGGGAGTAATCGATTTGGCCCACACTTTGTACATCGTGAAAGTTCTACCAGGCTTAGGAAGAATATGGACTCAATCGGTCCACTCCTTCGGGTACCTCCCACACAAAATTTCGAAAAAGTTCAGTTAAGGACCTGCTCTCGAATCGCTTTGATTTTTGTTGTAGCAACTTGTATTCGCTGTCCCCCATACGACGGTACATGTTTCATAAGGGGCAAGTCCATATTCCTGAGAAAATAGCCTGAAAGGTGCAAAAAGCACCTATGACACCTTGTGTAATAGTTGGGGCGCAAGATAACTCTCGAACGGATCTGTCGATTCGGTCCAAATATGGCCTTCGTAATATTTTATCAAAACATAGTTTAAATTCGAAGATGGCTATATCGGTCCACTCTTTCAGGTACCTCTCCCACAAAACTTCAACAATATTCGGAAAAATTTTGCGCACGCAAATGGCCCATATCGGTCCTCCCTAAGGGTACCTGCCCTACAAAAGTTCAACATTTGTGTCTTAGTGCAGTTAATTCCTAATCCACATTTTTGTCGGCAAGTTCAAATGTCCAAAAAGGGCCACAAAATTCTGAAGAGACCTTAAATACATTCGATCTGTCACATTGGCTGAGGGTATATATCTGTCGGCAAAGCCGACTGACACTTTTTTACTTGTTATTTTCTTATCTGCTATGCTGCGGTCAATTCCAAGTGATATATGAGATTTTATATCAACATTTTCCAGAATCTTCATTTTATTTGAACTAAATTTTAAAAAGCATTCTGCGCTAAACTGACATATATCCTTAAAAATGGCAAAAAGTCGCAGGAAATAATTTGAGAGGTTATTCTAGACAATATATGTAAAAAATAAAAAAATATATATCGACCCGATCTGATCCGATTTTATACTTTAACCCTATTTTAATTGCAGAAATGGAATAAATTGGATGTTACATATAATTACCCAGTAACATCTAAATTAACATAACTTATGGCTTATAAACCTGTTTAATTTAGTTAAATACCTTTACGATAAACCAAAAATACAAACGATTCGACAATAATATGTTCACAGACAGCACACGCCTCTCGCAATTTTACAACTAAAAAACATCATCGTGAACACTGTAACAAATATCTATGTTAAATGTTCCGTTATTCCGTTCCGACTAATCAATTCAAATTATTGTATATACCGTTAAGTACAGTGAAAGCTCTAGTTTAATACTGTACTATAGTTTCATAGCTTCTTTGAATTCAATTTTTCGATTTTCTGCACGCTAGATTGGTATTTTTTCCCACTGTGCGACGGTCCGTGTCATGGTGGCAATTCATATTTCGGTTTACTGTCTCTGTCTCCATGGCGTATGATTGTTATTTTAAACATTTAACATGGATCATACGTTGCCGTTGCCGTAGACGTTGCGAATAACTAGCGCAAACTCAAACTACCATAAATCTAGTTCATAACGTTTATTCAAAATATTTGCCAAGTTAATTAAAATTTATGATCTCTGCTGTTGGTTTTTCACTTCTTCAAAATAAATATTTGCCGATTCTGTTTTTAGTCTTTGTGAACAAATATTGGCTTTGGCTGCCGTTGGTGTCTCGTGTTGTGAGTCGACACACAAAAATACAAGAGCAAGAGGAGGAAGAAGAAGAACTGAAAACATTTGCTTAAGATTAAAAATTAATTACAGAAAACTCAATGAAATGCTGAGGTGATGAATGATTTGTTCAAGTTAGAGAAAAGAAAAGGAAGGGGATGGGAAAAGGGGATTAGATAGAGGAATGAGTTTCGGTATCTTTGCTAGAAATTCATTGGCAATTTACAAATTAAATGCCTGAAGTTTTGTAATTTATTGCATCATGCATGCATGAAAGCATTTCAATTTTCCTAAGTCAAATGTTTCGAGCGAAAAAAAAATATTTTTGTTGCTGCAAACTAAAATAAAAACAAAAACAACAACCAAATTTCCTCTTTTTGTGACGATGTGACGTCAAGAAATAAAGAAAAGTAGCATACAGCAATACAGTTATCCCCGGCAAGCAGCAGTAGAGTAGTACGCATACACCCGCCCCTTTTTATGTGTGTGAATGACATCTCGAATCAACCACCAACCATGAGGGGCACAACGACATCATGCAAATGCCATTGCCACGGTCAATAAGTGAATGTTTTTCTTTCGTTCTTCCATTCCTTCCTTTCTTTCCTCTTCAACATTCTTTTATGCTGGTAATTTTTCTTCTTGTCGATTTCATTTTGTGTGTTTAGCACAGATTGAGTATTCTAGTTTTTTTTGGTTCCTTCGATGTGGTCTATTTATTTGAGGTCGTTGCATAAAAGGGTGGGTAAAGGTTATGTGCGAAATTTTGCGCAAATAGTCTGTCTGAGAATTGTTTTAGAAACTAAGAAAACTTATTTTCAGTGGCTCCTTAAACAATTAGTTTGGGGAAATACTTTATTTAGTCCTTCACTTTAGAGAGAGCTGAGGCATATGGTAACCCTTTGCCTCTCAACACCCTCTCTCACCGACAAACTGACAATTGCCGCAAGGAAAATTGCCTAATGTAAATATGGACTTATTTGGGAGTTATCCTAAGAATTGATTGATAAATTAATCGATGCGTTTTATTAAAATCAATAGTGGTGTTAATGCAGGTTAAGTCCTGAACACACAATTAAAATTCTTTAGGTATCGGCACAATCGGTAAGTTGGATGTCGTTTTAAGCGTTAAACGCAGCAACCACATGCTAACTTAAAATGAAAATTTGACATCACTTCCACTTTTTGTGATGTGATTGTTGTAACGTGGCACGAAACCACTGTGCCTTGATTCTTATGGGCACTTGAGGAAATTAAGCCAAACACTGATGAGCAATAAAATGCATAATTTATGTTGTCAATTCCATTGAATATATGTCAAATAAATGACGTACTCGCCCCAAATACTTGTTTTAGGTGCCTAGGTAAATCAGGTTTTTGTGTCAAACCGTACTTTATTGGCTTCATTGAATAATTCGCGAACCTCGAAAGCATGGAGAATTAACGTTCAGAATAAGATTGATAGTTCCTGTAGTTTATATTGTTGCTGTCGTGCACATAGTTGAAATATTTCGGTCTCGCAACTATTTGCAATTATATAAAGGAAGTAGTTCCTTTTTGGGATATGGAACTAGTAAAACTGATCCGCTCCGGGAACTAGATTGCCAAACTCTTACTTACTTATTTAGCTGGCCCATTACAGAACATTTGTTCCATAGACCGAAGTAAGAAAAGATTTCCAATTCTCTCTGTTTAGTGCTTTGCTTTTTGGAATACCGCGCCTTGTCATCTCTTCATCCACTTGTTTGCGCCATTTATTCCTTGGCCTGCCAATTCTGCGTGCAGCGCCATGTGGCTCGAATTTATACACCTTTTTAAGAGGGTTCATCATCGCTCATTCTTATTATATGGCCTAGCCAACGCAATCGCTGCATCTCAATACGTTTAACTATATTGATGTCGTTGTATAACAGATAGAGCTAGAGGTTCATACGACGTCGATATTCACCGTCAACGCAGATTGGTCCGTAGATCTTTCGAAGAATTTTTCTCTCAAACACGCCAAGCACTGCCTTATCTGCTTGCGCAAGTACCCAGGCTTCGGAACCATATATCAGCACGGGTAGTATCAGTGTTTTGTAAAGCGTTATTTTTGTTTGACGAGATGTGGCTTTGTTTTTAAAGTGCTTACTTAAGCCAAAGTAGCCTCTGTTGGCCAATACAAATCTTCTTTTTATTTCACAACTGATTGCGTTTGTTGTGTTTACGGCGGTGCCGAGGTATACGAAGTCTTTTACTACCTCAAAATTATAGGAACCAACTTCAACAGTTAGTCCGATCTCAATGGACGCATTGCGGGTCGATACCATCAGCTTGGTCTTCTCGCCGTTTACCGCCAGACCCACTTCAGCAGGTTCTCCTTCGACTTTCATAAAGGTATTGGTTACCTCTTTTACTGATCGTCCCATGGTGTCTATATCATCAGCATAAGCAAGTAACATGTGGCTATTGGTGTAGATTGTGCCACTTCTTTTGAGGTTTGCCTCTTGTATAACCTTTTCTAGCAGGATGTTGAAAAGATCACACGAAAGGCTGTCTCCTTGCCTGAAACCTCTTTTGGTACAAAAACTCTTCGGAGAGGTTCTTTCCTATTTTAACAGAAGATCTTGTGTCAGTTAGAGTCATTTTACAAAGCCGGATGAGCTTTGCGGGGATACCAAATTCAGACATTGCTTGGAATACCTTTGAACGTAGTGGGCTGTCGAAGGCTGGTTTATAATCGACAAAAAGGTGGTAGGTGTCGATCTGCATCTCTTGGGTCTTCTCCAGGATTTGCCGCAGGGTAAATATCTGGTCAATGGTGGACTTGCCAGGTCTAAAGCCGCATTGGTATGGTCCAATTATCTCGTTGACCATAGGCTTTAGTCGTTCGCACAATATCCCTGACACTATCTTGTAGGCAATCGGGAGTAGACTTATGCCCCTATAGTTGGAGCATAAAGTCTTATCTCCTTTCTTATGGACGGGACACAGGATGCTCAGGTTCCAATCGTCGGGTACGTGTTCTTCCTGCCAGATGGAGCTAACTAGCTGATGCACACACCTTATCAGCGTGTCGCCTCCGGTTTTAAACAGCTCGGCTGGTAGGCCAAAAGCTTCTGCTTCCTTATTATTCTTCAGCCGGTTTATTGCTGTCTTTACCTCATCTTGGCCGGGTGGTATACATTCAATACCATCTTCTGGGATTGGATCTGTGGTATCTTCGTCGTCGACTTCGCTACTATTGGATGCCAACAGTTTGGAAAAATGTTCTTTCCATATCCTTAGCACACTATCTGTATCAGTTTTCAGATTACCTTGCTGGTCTCTACAGGAGGATGTGCCAGTTCCAAAGCCATCAGTTTGATGTTTTACTCTTTGGTAGAATTTTCTGACTTCATTTTGGCTCCTGTACATCTCGATTTTTTCACACTCCCGCTTTTCCATCTCTCTGTCTCTTTTTCCTGCGGAAAAGACGTTTCTCCTCTCTCCTTTTCTCCCGATATCTCTCTCGTGCGCTACGCGTTGCTACTGATTGTAAAGTAGCCCTATATGCCGCAGCACGACACTCCTGGTCATACCATGCATCACTTGGTGGAGGTCTCTGGTATCCAAGTACTGATTTTGCGGCTGTTTGCATGGAGTGGGCAATGTTTTGCTATTGTCCTGATATGTTATCGGGACGAGGAGTGCTTTGATTAAGCAATTGGGCCAGTTGAGTGGAATATGCTGTGGCTATCTGTTGTGATTGCAGTTTACCGATGTCTAACTTCCGTGTTGTGTCTGTTCGTACTTTGTTTGCTACGTTTAACCGGGCGCGTACCTTTGCTGCAACAAGGTAGTGGTCCGAGTCTATGTTTAACCCCGGAACGATCGTACATCCAACACGCTTGATGCATGTCTTCCATCTATCACAACGTGATCAATTTGATTGCCTGTTCTTTGATCTGGCGACAGCCAGTTGCCCTTATGAATATGGAGATGCTTAAATCTGGTACTGCTAACTACCATGTTTTTTGCAGCTGCAAAGTCTATCAGCCTCATACCATTGTCAGATGTTTCACTGTGGAGACTGAATTTCCCGACTGTTGGGCCAAAGATATTCTCCTTTCCAATTTTGGCATTAAAATCGCCTAGTATAATTTTAATGTCATGGGCAGGGCAACGGTCATAAGTTTCTTCTAAGTGCTCGTAAAATATATCTTTGGTCTGTTCGTCCTTGTCTTCAGTGGGAGCATGAGCACAAATAAAGCCTATGTTGAAGAATTTTGCTTTTAATCGAATTGCAGCGAGCCTTTCATTCACTGGGTTGAAGCTGGAGACCAGATGTTTTAACCTCCGATCAACCACAAATCCGCAACCAAACTCATGCTTTGTGTCAAGGCAGCTATAATACAGTGTGTCACTTTTAGGTGTTGTTGTGACGCCATTCCCCTTCCATCGTATTTCCTGTATGGCAGTAATGTCGGTCTTGTACTTTTCAAGTACATCTGCCAAGGCGTAAACTGCACCTTCTCTATAAATAGTGCGAACATTCAGAATTACTCTGAAAACTTGTTTAACTATTCAAACGTCACGTAAAGACTTCTACAATCATTCTGAAAACCTCTTAGGACTTCTTTAAATTTTCAGAAGCCTTCGGAAGATTTCTACTACTTCTCAGTCGCCTTTTAACAACATTTTTTCATATGCACATGCTCTTGAGGTGTTTTCAACTATTAGAAACCTTCACCAAAGCTTCTTCAACTATTCAAAAGCCCCAGATGGACTGGTCAAACTACTATGAAATCTTCACACACTTTCTCAACTATTCTGTGTACTCTGAGGACTTCATCAATTACATATAGAAGCCCTCTAAAAACTCCTTAAACTACGCACAGGACCTGTGTGAGGGCTTCTGCAACTTCTTTAACTCTTAGAAGCTTCTAAGACATCTCAGAAGCCCTCTTGGAACTTTTTTTGAATTTTTCTCAACTATTCAGAAGTCCTCTGAGGACTTCTTAACTACTCAGAACCCCCACTCAGGATTTCTTATCTTGTGATCGATTTTCGAGTTTGCCCATAGATTGTTGCCTTGGCGGTTTTACACTTTTGGCGATTTTACAGTTTCAAAAGAAAACTCGAAAATCGACGAATGGTCGATTATAATCGATTTTCTGCGGTTATGAAAAAGTCGAAAGTCGAGTTTTAAGACAACTGAAATAATCGCCAGACCGAGAATCACATCGAAAAATCGATTATTGCGTTCCATTACCTAGGGATAGGTAAGGTAAATTCGACAACTCTCTGAGAACTGCTTTAAACACTCAAAAATCTTCTGAGTCCTTCTCAAGCCTTCAAAAGTGATCTGAGGATTTTTTTAACTTTGTCAGAAATAATATGAAGTAATTTTTAAATTCCCAGAAGTCCTCTGTGGACTTCTTCCACTGTTTCCATTGTTCCATTGTTTCGACAATATCGAAGACTTCTCAGACCTACATAACTGTTCAGATTCACTCTCTGGAATTGTTTAACGATTCAGATGCCACAAAAAGACTTCTATAACTTATATTCCAAAAACCTATGAGGACCTCTTTGAATGTTCAGAAGATATCGGAAGACTTCTACAGCTTCTCAACGGCCTTTTTCTACCCTTATAAACTTTTGTCAAAGCTTCTTCAGAGAGAGAGAAGAATGAGAGAAGTCTCCCTTGTCCCGTATGGGATGTTGTGGAACAATGTTTATACACACACACACACAAAGCTTCTTCAACTATTCAAAAGCCCCAGATGGACTGCTTCACAGACTTTCTCATCTATTCTTTATACTCTGAGGACTTCATCAATTATATAGAAGCCCTCTAAGGACTTCTTAAACTACTCAGAGGACCTTTGTGAGGACTGTTTTTTAACTCTCAGAAGCTCCAAAGACATTTCAGAAGCCCTCTTGGAACTTTTTCAAATATTCAGAAGTCTTTTGAGGTCTTCTCAAATATTCAGAAGTTCTCTGAACACTTCTTTAACTACTCAGAACGCCAACTCAGGATTTCTTCAATTACTCAGAAGTTCGGCAACTCTCTGAAACTCTCTGAGAACTGCTTTAAACACTCAAAAATCTTCTGAGTCCTTCTCAAGTCTTCCAAAGTCATCTGAGGATTTTTGTAACTTTGTCAGAAATAATCTGAAGTAAATTTTAAATTCCTAGAAGTCCTCTGTGGACTTCTTCCACTACAATTAGACCTCTGAAGATTGTTTCGAAAATACCGAAGACTTCTCAGGCCTACATAACTATTCAGATTCACTCTGTGGAATTGTTTAACGAATCAGACGCCAAAAAAAACTTATGAGGATTTCTTTGAATGTTCAGAAGCCATCGGAAGACTTCTACAGCTTCTCAACGGCCTTTTTCTACCCTTATAAATCTTTGTCAAAGCTTCTTCAACTATTCAAAAGCCCCAGATGGATTGCTTCACAGACTTTCTCATCTATTCTTTATACTCTGAGGACTTCATCAATTATATAGAAGCCCTCTAAAGACTTCTTAAACTACTCAGAGGACCTTTGTGAGGGCTGTTTTTTAACTCTCAGAAGCTTCAAATACATTTCAGAAGCCCTCTTGGAACCTTTTCAAATATTCAGAAATCTTTTGAGGTCTTCTCAAATATTCAGAAGTTCTCTGAGGACTTCTTTAACTACTCAGAACTCCACCCCAGGATTTCTTCAACTACTCCGACAACTCGACAACTATCTGAAACCCTCTGTGAACTGCTCCAAATACACAGATATATATTGTTTTCAGAAGTTATCGGAAGTAATATCTAAATGCACAGAAGTCGTCTGTGGACTTCTTCCCCGACAGTAAGGCCACTGTGGATAACTCCAATCAAAAAAGCCCTCTGCAGGTTTCTTCAAGTATTCAGAAGCCTCCAATGGACATTTTTATTTCATCAGAAGCCAAATGGGGATCTTTCAAACATTCACGACCTTCTGAGATATGCCTACGATATGTGAATATCGTGGATAAAATTTCGATGTTAGATGGACATAGTGGTTAATACTGCCAAGTCATCAGGATAACGTGGATAACATATCTACGTCATCTGTATAACGTGGACAATTTATCGACGTTATCTGGATAATGTGGATAACTTATCTAAGTTATCTGGATAACGTGGATAATGTATTTACGTTCTGTACAACGTGGACAATTCATCTACATTCTGTATAACGTAGACAATTTATCGACGTTATCTGGATAATGTGGATAACTTATCTAAGTTATCTGGATAACGTGGATAATGTATTTACGTTCTGTGTGTATTTATTTACTGTAATGTATTTACGTTATGAAAGAGGACCGAAAAAAAGAAGACACGTGTATCGGCGTTTTGAAAGTTTACGTCGACAAGTAACCTAAATAGGCGTGGTAAGTTCCGCCCAATTCTACAGGTTTTGAAATATTCGACATCAGATTCCTTGGAATCCTTGCATTTTAGGTATAAAGTGTCTTTGGCAATATTGCTGACAATAATGCGAGGTATCTTTTTATGAAAATAATTAACCCTCATGCGAGTCACTAAAGTGGTCTTTTTGGTCCATTTTTTCAAAAACGTTTAAAAACTCCTTTAAAATGAGATCGTATCAGATCAAAATATTCTACAAAATTATTTGTCATAAAATTTTACTATAGGTCCCCGAATACACCAAAACTCTAAATCGTACCTAAACGCCAGGAATCTGCCAAAAGTAAAATCACGTTTTAGGGTTAATGTTGTACTTTATCTGAGTTTATTAAGTTTTGTCCCACACTACTTCATTCTAGATAGAAGACGTCAAAGACAAAAACATTCTCCATCAAATTTCAATATAAGTCGCCGAATAAATGAAATATGTATTTACAATATATATCAAAAAATATATACATCAAGTTTGCCAACAAAAAACCCATATATTTTTTGAATAAATTTGTTTTGTTCTTTTTTCGGGTTGATGCATGAAAGTAACATGAAATTTAGTTTTAGACGAAAGTTGTTAAAAGAAGAAATATTCTACACAAAATTTCACTATAAGTCCCAGAACAAACCATATATCTAAGTAAAACACTTTGTTAAGAAAATGACCTTACAAAATTAGATATTATAGGTAGAAATTATTTGTTAAACTTTTAGACTCTTAATTAAAATTTATTCCATACTGAGTCAAAATCTCTTAAAATACTTCACTTTTTGGGGATTGCGTAAAAAGAAGAAATATTTCAAATCAAATTTCATTATGAGTCTCTGAACAAATGAAATTTGTAGCTATAATATTTAACATCTCCCGAAGCTTTCGCTTTTTATATATGATTTAGGACCATATTCTACCGTTTTTATTCACATTTTCGTTACCTGCGGTCACAAAATATATTTTATTGATGTTTTTTTCATAATAAATTCTTTCAGAAGATTATGTGTGCTCGATCCAAACTGTTTTTGAAATATCTATGGTGAATATACATATACTAGCGGACCCGGCGAACTTCGTCTCGCTATTAAGGAATAAAATTTCATACAAAAACTCAATTTTCGATTTTTTCAATTTTCCGACTTTTCCAGAGAGATTTTCCAAAATTTTCTTCCGTAAAGACCTTCTCCTCGAAAATACGAATAACTGACAAAAAATTTTACAGAAATCGGCCTAGCCGTTCTCATTTTATGAATTACTATACATTTTTTACACCATTTTTATATATACAGATAGGGAAAATATTTACAACCCAGATCGGACTTTGTAAAATTACGTATTTTAGTACTATAAACTAAAATAAAGTCATCAGGATAAGTCGTGGGTTCCTGATATTGTATGTGAAAATTCGGGGATAGTCTACGGCTATTGTCCAGTGAATATATATCTGACATACGAGTCCTAACATCCATGATTTTGGCATGGTCCTAAATACTATAATGATGACAGCTACTCCTGCTCTGATAAAAATTTACTGAATTAACCCTAGAAACTGACATACATGTGTGTATAATGAACGATCATAACAAATTTAGTTAAGATATGACTAGTTACTTCGATTTCAAGGGTTAATTCAGTCAATTTTGTCAGAGTAGGATTAGCTACCATCATTAGAGTATTTAGGACCATGCCAAAACCATAGATGTTAGGACTCGTATGTCAGATATGATTGTAAAAACATTTTCTTTAGTCCCATTTTGATGGGACTTGCGGTTTCCAAGCAAAAATCGTAAAAACCCTTAAAAATGTAAGTTTGAATCGCGATTTAGTTAAAAAGCACTCCGGCGATTTTTTTTTTCATCTATGAACATTGTAATTTCAGAATCCGCAAAAACTTCCTAAGCATAAGCACCTTCCATTTAAATTCGTTTCAAGAGCACCGTGCAACCTTTTGTAAAGTGGCCTCCGTACATTGACCCAATTTTTGAAATATTTTTAAATAAATTATAAAATTTCAATAACAATGTGTATTCCCCCTCCCATAAATTTTGTTGTTTGAGTTAACAACAAAATAAAGTTTATAGAATTAATTTACAACAAAAACACAAAATTCTTAACAATTTCACCTCGCCCCTTTTTATTTTTACACAAATTTTGTAAATATTTATTCTAGTAGTGTTTAAATGAGGGGAAGGGGTGGAGAGAACCTTCAAAGATAGCAGCGAAATTTTGAACAAATCCGAACACTTATCATAAATTGTCAATAATAAAATCAATTTTAGAAAATTAACACGTGTGGGCTTTTTTTGTCACGAGTGTTGGTGGTGGTGCTGGTGATTGTGGAGTGGGAGACTGTTTAGATTTGGCCCACAAGTCCAAAGTACCAACTGTTGTAACAACAAAAAAAGCAAACTTTGTTGTTTTTTTGGGACATGTGTTCAGTCCGTGTATAGGCGAATGCTAAACAAAAAAAATTAAAAATAACAACACGTGTTACCGCTGCTGATATTTGCTCCGAAAAAACGTGTAATAGACAATGGGTAAATGGCGGCTAAACGTGTTTCGTTGCTCTCGCTGACGCTTTTGAACTCTGACGCAAAAATTAAAATAAAATGGATTAATGGCTTTGGAAGACTTTACGCCCCTATGTTGCAGGGTTTACTGTAGCTTAACTTTAGTCGTTTTCCTGTCAAAATGCCTACCTCTCTGGTTGGCAGTCCAACCAAAGCAAAAATAGGCGAACATTTCCTCTGTCCATTTCATGACACATTTAAAAAATACTTACATAGATCGATTGTGTTAAATGTCTCGTTGGACATGCGAATGAATGGATGTTATGCACACTCACACACATACACACACTCTCACAAGGGAAGTCATTGTTCTTTTCAAGTGTCAAAATAGGTGGGGAAATTGTTTTTCTTCTTGCCTTGGAATGCCTATTTTCATGGAACAAAGGTATATTCGCCACCATTGCCATGATTCACACAGATTGAATATTAAAAATGTATTTTTCTTTTCAGAATTGATTGGAATATTTTGTATTTCGAAATTAAATACTTAATAATTTTTTTATTTAAAGAATGGTAAAGACAAACAAATTATCCAGAGTACGTATATTAACAATCCACGTCATTTGGATAATGTAGATACAGAATCTACCTTATCCAGATAACCTAACCACAATATCTAGATAAAGTAGATACTTTTCTCGACTTATCCAAAAAACACAAATACATTATCCACGTTATCCAGAATGACGTAGGCATACTGTCAGCTGTATCAGATAAGGTAGATACATTATGTTACGTTATCCAGATAACCTAGATACATTATCCACGCCATGCAAATAATGTAGATACATTATCCGGGTCATTCAGATAATTTTCTCGTTATTTAGATTACGTAGATACATTGTAGATAAATTATCCACGTTACCCAGATAACTTGAAGACACTATTTCCACTATTAAGATATCTCAGAAACATTATTCAAATTATCTTCATAACGTTTATAACTTTTTAACCTTATCCAGCCAGGCTGAATAGGGTTTCAGAAAAGAAAATATGTATTCAGCCTAGTTATTAAAGTTTCCGATAGCTAAAACGTCTATTCAGCCTGGCTGAAAAGGGTTTCCGATAGCAAAAACATATATTCAGCCTGGCTGAATAGGGTTTCCGATAGCAAAAACATTTACTCAGCCTGGCTGAATAGGGTTTCCGATAGCAAAAACATCTATTCAGCCTGGCTGAATAGGGTTTCCGATAGCAAAAACGTCTATTCAGCCTGGCTGAATAGGGTTTCCGATAGCAAAAACATCTATTCAGCCTGGCTGAATAGAGTTTCCGACAGGAAAACTCGTATTCAGCCTGGCTGAATAGGGTTTTCGTTGGGAATATTTCTATTCGTTGGGAAAACTTCTATTCAGCCTGGCTGAACAGGGTTTATCGTTAGGAAAACATCTATTCAGCCTGGCTGGATAGGGTTTTTCGTTAGGAAAACATCTATTCAGCCTGGGAAAACTTCTATTCAGCCTGGCTGAACAGGGTTTTTCGTTAGGAAAACATCTATTCAGCCTGGCTGAATATGGTTTTTCGTTAGGAAAACATCTATTCAGCCTGGCTGAATAGGGTTTTTCGTTAGGAAAACATCTATTCAGCCTGGCTGAATAGGGTTTTTCGTTAGGAAAACATCTATTCAGCCTGGCTGAATAGGGTTTTTCGTTAGGAAAACATCTATTCAGCCTGGCTGAATAGGGTTTTTCGTTAGGAAAACATCTATTCAGCCTGGCTGAATAGGGTTTTTCGTTAGGAAAACATCTATTCAGCCTGGCTGAATAGGGTTTTTCGTTAGGAAAACATCTATTCAGCCTGGCTGAATAGGGGTTTTCGTTAGGAAAACATCTATTCAGCCTGGCTGAATAGGGTTTTTCGTTAGGAAAACATCTATTCAGCCTGGCTGAATAGGGTTTTTCGTTAGGAAAACATCTATTCAGCCTGGCTGAATAGGGTTTTTCGTTAGGAAAACATCTATTCAGCCTGGCTGAATAGGGTTTTTCGTTAGGAAAACATCTATTCAGCCTGGCTGAATAGGGTTTTTCGTTAGGAAAACATCTATTCAGCCTGGCTGAATAGGGTTTTTCGTTAGGAAAACATCTATTCAGCCTGGCTGAATAGGGTTTTTCGTTAGGAAAACATCTATTCAGCCTGGCTGAATAGGGTTTTTCGTTAGGAAAACATCTATTCAGCCTGGCTGAATAGGGTTTTTCGTTAGGAAAACATCTATTCAGCCTGGCTGAATAGGGTTTTTCGTTAGGAAAACATCTATTCAGCCTGGCTGAATAGGGTTTTTCGTTAGGAAAACATCTATTCAGCCTGGCTGAATAGGGTTTTTTGTTAGGAAAACATCTATTCAGCCTGGCTGAATAGGGTTTTTCGTTAGGAAAACATCTATTCAGCCTGGCTGAATAGGGTTTTTCGTTAGGAAAACATCTATTCAGCCTGGCTGAATAGGGTTTACGTTGGGAATATTTCTATTCGTTGGGAAAACTTCTATTCGTTAGGAAAACATCTATTCAGCCTGGCTGAATAGGGTTTTTCGTTAGCAAAAACATCTATTCAGCCTGGCTGAATAGGGTTTTTCGTTAGCAAAAACATCTATTCAGCCTGGCTGAATAGGGTTTTTCGTTAGCAAAAACATCTATTCAGCCTGGCTGAATAGGGTTTTTCGTTAGCAAAAACATCTATTCAGCCTGGCTGAATAGGGTTTTTCGTTAGCAAAAACATCTATTCAGCCTGGCTGAATAGGGTTTTTCGTTAGGAAAACATCTATTCAGCCTGGCTGAATAGGGTTTTTCGTTAGGAAAACATCTATTCAGCCTGGCTGAATAGGGTTTTTCGTTAGGAAAACATCTATTCAGCCTGGCTGAATAGGGTTTTTCGTTAGGAAAACATCTATTCAGCCTGGCTGAATAGGGTTTTTCGTTAGGAAAACATCTATTCAGCCTGGCTGAATAGGGTTTTTCGTTAGGAAAACATCTATTCAGCCTGGCTGAATAGGGTTTTTCGTTAGGAAAACATCTATTCAGCCTGGCTGAATAGGGTTTTTCGTTAGGAAAACATCTATTCAGCCTGGCTGAATAGGGTTTTTCGTTAGGAAAACATCTATTCAGCCTGGCTGAATAGGGTTTTTCGTTAGGAAAACATCTATTCAGCCTGGCTGAATAGGGTTTTTCGTTAGGAAAACATCTATTCAGCCTGGCTGAATAGGGTTTTTCGTTAGGAAAACATCTATTCAGCCTGGCTGAATAGGGTTTTTCGTTAGGAAAACATCTATTCAGCCTGGCTGAATAGGGTTTTTCGTTAGGAAAACATCTATTCAGCCTGGCTGAATAGGGTTTTTCGTTAGGAAAACATCTATTCAGCCTGGCTGAATAGGGTTTTTCGTTAGGAAAACATCTATTCAGCCTGGCTGAATAGGGTTTTTCGTTAGGAAAACATCTATTCAGCCTGGCTGAATAGGGTTTTTCGTTAGGAAAACATCTATTCAGCCTGGCTGAATAGGGATTTTCGTTAGGAGAACTCGTATTCAGCCTGGCTGAATAGGGTTTCCGTTAGGAGAACTCGTATTCAGCCTGGCTGAATAGGGTTTCCGTTACGAGAACTCGTATTCAGCCTGGCTGAATAGGGTTTCCGTTAGGAAAACTCGTATTCAGCCTGGCTGAATAGGGTTTACGATAGCAAAAACATCTATTCAGCCAGGCTGCATAGGGTTTCTGATAGCAAAAACATCTATTCAGCCTGGCTGAATAAGGTTTCCGATAGCAAAAACATCTATTCAGCCTGGCTGAATAGGGTTTCCTATAGCAAAACCATCTATTCAGCCTGGGTGAATAGGGGTTTCGTTGGGAAAACTTCTATTCAGCCTGGCTGAATATGGTTTTCTTTTTTTATTATTTTGTTATAATTTATTGTTACGGTCCACAACATTTTGTGCCTTAAGGTCAATAAACTTTCATAATTGTTTTATTACACTCTGAAATTACGAAATTTTCGTAAATTTTATTTTCACGCCCCACAAAAACCATGCCGTCTGTCATTATATCATTTGTTCGACTTTAATTTGAACAAATTGAAGTAAAATAACAACAACAACAAACAACCAAGAAACATAATGGCTGATAAGTCAAGGTTGCCGCTATGAATTCATAAAACAAAAAATTGATTACAATCCGCTGGTGTTCGTTCGTTGTAATGATGTTTTCTTTGTTACAGAATTTTTTGTGTAAACGAAATCATAAAAGGCAGCAGATATGCTGTTATACGTGACCCATGCCACCACGTCAAGGCCAACACAATTTAAGAACCCAAATTTTAATCGCAAAGTGGATGTCATCACCAAATGTAATTTCGTTGTGTTGGATCATTGTGTGGCTTGTTTTAGATCAAAGCGCTTGTCACATTAAAGCCGGAAATAATTTAAGTCGTATTTTCCACCTTGAAATTAATTTGCCATTTGTTGGTGTCGTTGTTTTTGTTTTCGCTCACTTCAAGAGATTGGCTTCGTTGTGGCTTATCTTCTAATACCATCAGCTATTATCAACATCACATTACTGTCGTTATCGCCTTTGTTTTATGTCTGTCTGCCTGATCATACGTCCGTCCGCCTGCCTGCCGCCTGCCTCAAATTAATCACATATGAAGGTGATAAGCGCAAAGTATCACACGAGACGTTCCATTTATTTTTTGTTTTTGTTAAGCTGATAAGTAAAGTTGAAGAGTTGATGACACCATAATGAGGGAGAGATGACCTCCGAGATAGAGGATAGGTAGATAATCTTCTAACTCGTATGATCATAAGTATGTATGTGTACCTGCAACGTTTTTTTCTCATGCTAATCACTACCAACTGCGGGTAATGTTTTGATTTGTTTGTTTTTATTTTCAAAAGTATTGTCTCTTCTCTTCAAAGTTTTTTCAATATGTTTTTGGCATTGAATTTAATTGAAAATTAAAATGGGTGAAATTGATACGAACTCGGACCTCAACATTTCTCAAATTGCGTACTGCACAAAACGCCTTCATTGTTTCCGTTAATGGTATACAAAAATTGGAAGAAGAAGGTCAATGGTGTTTTCCTTGGAGAAATAATTTATGGAATTTAAAAGAAAGTGAAAATATTCCAATTATATTATTAAATAAAAAATAAATAAGCGTCATATGAAATATTTGCTTACTGAATATTCAGCCAGGCTGAATAGATGTTTTTGCTATCGGAAACCCTATTCAGCCAGGCTGAATACGAGTTTTCCTAAAGGAAACCCTATTCAGCCAGGCTGAATAGAAGTTTTCCCAACGAAAACCCATATTCAGCCAGGCTGAATACGAGTTTTCCAAACGGAAACCCTATTCAGACAGGCTGAATACGAGATTTCCTAACGGAAACCCTATTCAGCCAGGCTGAATACGAGTTTTCCTAACGGAAACCCTATTCAGCCAGGCTGAATACGAGTTTTCCTAACGGAAACCCTATTCAGCCAGGCTGAATACGAGTTTTCCTAACGGAAACCCTATTCAGCCAGGCTGAATACGAGTTTTCCTAACGGAAACCCTATTCAGCCAGGCTGAATACGAGTTTTCCTAACGGAAACCCTATTCAGCCAGGCTGAATACGAGTTTTCCTAACGGAAACCCTATTCAGCCAGGCTGAATACGAGTTTTCCTAACGGAAACCCTATTCAGCCAGGCTGAATACGAGTTTTCCTAACGGAAACCCTATTCAGCCAGGCTGAATACGAGTTTTCCTAACGGAAACCCTATTCAGCCAGGCTGAATACTAGTTTTCCTAACGGAAACCCTATTCAGCCAGGCTGAATACGAGTTTTCCAAACGGAAACCTTATTCAGCCAGGCTGAATACGAGATTTCCTAACGGAAACCCTATTCAGCCAGGCTGAATACGAGATTTCCTAACGGAAACCCTATTCAGCCAGGCTGAATACGAGATTTCCTAACGGAAACCCCATTCAGCCAGGCTGAATACGAGATTTCCTAACGGAAACCCTATTCAGCCAGGCTGAATACGAGATTTCCTAACGGAAACCCTATTCAGCCAGGCTGAATACGAGTTTTCCTAACGGAAACCCTATTCAGACAGGCTGAATAGATGTTTTCCTATCGGAAACCCTATTCAGCCAGGCTGAATAGATGTTTTCCTATCGGAAACCCTATTCAGCCAGGCTGAATAGATGTTTTCCTATCGGAAACCCTATTCAGCCAGGCTGAATAGATGTTTTCCTATCGGAAACCCTATTCAGCCAGGCTGAATTGATGTTTTCCTATCGGAAACCCTATTCAGCCAGGCTGAATTGATGTTTTCCTATCGGAAACCCTATTCAGCCAGGCTGAATTGATGTTTTCCTATCGGAAACCCTATTCAGCCAGGCTGAATTGATGTTTTCCTATCGGAAACCCTATTCAGCCAGGCTGAATTGATGTTTTCCTATCGGAAACCCTATTCAGCCAGGCTGAATTGATGTTTTCCTATCGGAAACCCTATTCAGCCAGGCTGAATTGATGTTTTCCTATCGGAAACCCTATTCAGCCAGGCTGAATTGATGTTTTCCTATCGGAAACCCTATTCAGCCAGGCTGAATTGATGTTTTCCTATCGGAAACCCTATTCAGCCAGGCTGAATTGATGTTTTCCTATCGGAAACCCTATTCAGCCAGGCTGAATTGATGTTTTCCTATCGGAAACCCTATTCAGCCAGGCTGAATTGATGTTTTCCTATCGGAAACCCTATTCAGCCAGGCTGAATAGATGTTTTCCTATCGGAAACCCTATTCAGCCAGGCTGAATAGATGTTTTCCTATCGGAAACCCTATTCAGCCAGGCTGAATAGATGTTTTCCTATCGGAATCCCTATTCAGCCAGGCTGAATAGATGTTTTCCTATCGGAATCCCTATTCAGCCAGGCTGAATAGATGTTTTCCTATCGGAAACCCTATTCAGCCAGGCTGAATAGATGTTTTCCTATCGGAAACCCTATTCAGCCAGGCTGAATAGATGTTTTCCTATCGGAAACCCTATTCAGCCAGGCTGAATAGATGTTTTCCTATCGGAAACCCTATTCAGCCAGGCTGAATAGATGTTTTCCTATCGGAAACCCTATTCAGCCAGGCTGAATAGATGTTTTCCTATCGGAAACCCTATTCAGCCAGGCTGAATAGATGTTTTCCTATCGGAAACCCTATTCAGCCAGGCTGAATAGATGTTTTCCTATCGGAAACCCTATTCAGCCAGGCTGAATAGATGTTTTCCTATCGGAAACCCTATTCAGCCAGGCTGAATAGATGTTTTCCTATCGGAAACCCTATTCAGCCAGGCTGAATAGATGTTTTCCTATCGGAAACCCTATTCAGCCAGGCTGAATAGATGTTTTCCTATCGGAAACCCTATTCAGCCAGGCTGAATAGATGTTTTCCTATCGGAAACCCTATTCAGCCAGGCTGAATAGATGTTTTCCTATCGGAAACCCTATTCAGCCAGGCTGAATAGATGTTTTCCTATCGGAAACCCTATTCAGCCAGGCTGAATAGATGTTTTCCTATCGGAAACCCTATTCAGCCAGGCTGAATAGATGTTTTCCTATCGGAAACCCTATTCAGCCAGGCTGAATAGATGTTTTCCTATCGGAAACCCTATTCAGCCAGGCTGAATAGATGTTTTCCTATCGGAAACCCTATTCAGCCAGGCTGAATAGATGTTTTCCTATCGGAAACCCTATTCAGCCAGGCTGAATTCGTGTTTTCCCATAGAAAACCCTGTTTAGCAAGGCTGAATTCTATTTTTCTCATAGAAAACCCTATTCAGCCAGGCTGAATGCGTGTATTCCTATCAAAAACCCTATTCAGCTAGGTTGAATTCAAGTTTCGAGTTTTCGATACTATTAACATTAAGCCGGGCTGAATGTCACAATTTTAACATGTCCTGAATAATGAATATCTACAAATGGAATAAACAATCTACTCTTCGTTCATGACACGATGTGCAAATTGACATTTCCTGAAATGTCCTTATAGTCGTCGTAAAAGCTACGGTAATGTGGATACGTGCGAGCTGTTGATGATGACAGACGACGATGCTGAAGACAAGGCATTCAAGACACATCAAGGACATAATAAATAAACTACAAAATAAAATATTTAATAGAAAATAGAATAAGAAAACAAGTTGTACAAAAACAACAAGAAAAGTTTGGGTGGGTGTGTGGCGGAAGGAAATTTTCTATTCAAAATGCATGCGAAGGACTTCGTCGTGTGTTTCCATAAAATCCTATTCAGTGGTGATAGCATTAACGATTTATAATGTGGCTGATGGTGATTGGTGGATTGGGTGGGGTACAGGACCAAGTTGCAAATATTATTTGTAATCTTCTATGATGGCGGAATAGACCCACCACTGTTCTCACCAATAGCCTAGCCTTAATATTCAAAACCAATAGCTTCTTGTCATTATGCTGAATTCAAGGGCATTTCGTGTTTTCTTTCCGTGGTTATTATCGGCTATTTTTAGTTGTCGGAAGACAAAGAGATTCTACAGAATGCATTGATACTTATTAACAATTTAGGCACTTTCGCAAAGCAGTTTTGCCTTGGCATTAACTGAGCAGAGGAGGATGAGATGCAAATTACGAAAATAGCTATTTGCAGTATTAATTTGAGGATGGTTGTGTTTGGTTACTTTCGCTCGTAACCTTGACAGGTGTAAGCAAAGATAAATATTAAATATAAAAGGTTTTTAACATGAAAAATTTTAATTCAGCCAAGCTGAATAGGGTTATCACTGATACGCAAGAAAACTTTAATTTCACATAGGAAAACTTCTATTCAAGGCTGGCTGAATAGGACTTTTTTTTGCCAAAAGCCCCTATTCTAAACGACCTAATACGATTCTCCGTTCCTTTAAAATTGTTATATTGAAAGTGTTTTACAAATATTTTATTTCTTTCTATTTACAGCTCAAACTAAACGCTCTATCCATATTTGGAAAGGTGTTTCCTCTAAATCATTTAACAAGTAAGTGTTTTTATTAATTCATATGACATTTCGGTCTGTCTCGGATTAAACCTGAACCGGACATCATTTGCCTATACATGGCAATGCGAAATGCTCCCTCCGTATATGCACCTTAACATTTTCTTTAATAGAAAAACAAACTAAAAATAAATTTTAAACATTCAAAACATTCAAATTACGACGATATTGGCCAGCCACCCATTCGAATCATCATCACCGACCGACGTCATCAACCAAATAGCTGACAATAAATGCACTTGACATAGTCTGAGAATAATTTTGGCGCTTTCTCTTCATGAAAAGAAATTGAAAATAATATTCAAGAAAAACAATATTTATTTTTGTAAATATTTTTTATTGATGTTGTTTTTATTTTTGTTTTCAAAAACAAACAATAATAATACGTCATTTTCATATGCGATTCAATATTTGTTGAGAAAGTGGTATTGTTGATAAATGGCCTGTTCCCGTACTTTATAAAGTGGTAAAAGTCGTAAAAGTTGTAAAAGTCGTAAACGATTTCCATATAAGTTTTGTGTACGGGGACGCAAAATGTGTAAAAGTGTTAAAAATTGTAAAAACTTTTTAGTTCTGGAACAGAGCTAAATTGTCTATAGAAAAAATATCAGTTGTCAATAAATTTTCAATAGATTTGCTCTGTTCCAGAACCTGCAAGAAGCTACTACTTTTTACTACGATAACATTTTTTCTTTATGTTATCGAAAAAAAATAGTAAAAATTAGTAGATTCTTGCAGTACAGGAACAGACCAAGATTGCTTGTAAATTGTTGGTAAATTTTCTAAAAAAAATTATCGATAAATTTTTTTATAGAAAAAATTATCGATTGTCGAGAAATTTTCAATAGAAACGAATTATCGATAAATTTTCTATAGAAAAAAATTATCGATAAATTTTCTATGGAAAAAAATTATCAAAGATATTTATCGACTATCGATAAACTTTCTATAGAAAGAAATGTATCGATTGTCGATAAAATTTCTATAAAAAAATGTACCTGTTGATAAAATTTTTATAAAAAATGTATATATTGTCGAAAATATTTCCATAGAAAAAATGTATCGAAAAGTTTTCAATAAAAAAATCTCGATTGTCGATAAATTTTCTATAGCAAAAATTATTAATTGTCAATAAATTTTCAATAGAAAAAAATTTTCGGTTGACGGTAAATTTTCCAAAAAAAAATTATCAATTGTCGATAATTTTATAGATAGTCGATAATTTTTTTCTACAGACATTTTATCAAAAATCGTAAATTTATCTATTTCCATTTAATGATATTTATAGAATGCAAATTATAGATAAATTTTGCATAGAAAGAAATTATCGATTATTAATACATTTTCTATAGCAAAAAATGTATCGATTGTCGATAAATATTTTATAGAAAAAAATTTTCAATTATCGATAAAATTTCTATAAAAAATTTATCTATTGCCGATAAAACTTCTTTAAAAAATGTATCTGTTGATAAAATTTCTATAAAAAATGTATCTATTGTCGAAAATATTCCCATAGACAAAATTTATCGATAAGTTTTCAATAAAAAAATATCGATTGTCGATAAATTTTCCATAGAACAAATTATCAACTATCAATAAATTTTCAATAGAAGAAAAATTCTCGATTGGCGGTAAATTTTCTAAAAAAAATTATCAATTGTCGATAATTTTATAGATAGTCGATAATTTTTTTCTATAGACATTTTATCGAAAATCGTAAATTTTTCTATTTCTATAGAAAAAATTATCGATTTAAAATTCTCGGTTGGCGGTAAATTTTCTAAAAAAATTATCAATTGTCGATAATTTTATAGATAGTCGATAATTTTTTTCTATAGACATTTTATCGAAAATCGTATTTTTTTCTATTTCTATAGAAACAATTGTTGATTTTCGATAAATTTTCTATAGAAAAAAAATTTCGATTATTGGTAATTTTTCTATAGAAAAAAAATTATCGATTATCGATAAACTTTTTATAGAAAAGAAATTATCGATACATTTTTATAGGAAAAAATTTGTCGACTATCGATAAATTTTCTATAGAAAAAAATGTATCGATTATCGATAAACTTTCTATAGAAAAGAATTTATAGATAAATTTTCTATAGAAAAAAGTTATCGATTTTCTATAAAAAATATATCGAATATAGATAAATCTTCAATAGAAAATAATTAAATAATTAATTCTCTATAGAAAAAATGTTATCGATATATTTTCTTTATCGATTGTCGATAAATTCTCTATAGAACAAATTTATTGATTTTCTATAGAAAAAAATTTATCGATAAATTTTCTATTATTTAAAAAAAAAATATCGATAATCGATAATTTTTTTCGATTATCGATAAATTTTCTATAGAAAAATAATTATCGATAAATTGTCTATAGTAAAAAATTTATCGATTAGCGATAATTTTTCTATAGAAAAAAATATCGATGGAAAAAAATTATCGGCTAGCGATAAATTTTCTATAGAAAAAGATTTATAGATTATCGATTAATTTTTATAGAATAAAAATAAATTATACGAAAAAAAATTATTTAAACTTCTCGATTGTAGATAAATTTTGTATAGAAAAAAATTGTGGATAAATTTTCTAAAGAAAGCAAATTATGGATAAATTTTCTATCGAAAACAAAAAACAATCCTTAAAAAAAGTTAGCTATAAAAAATGTATCTATTATCGTTAAATTTTCTTTCTTTCTTTTCTTTAGCAACAAATTATAGAATATCAATAAATTTTGTGCAGAAAATATTGATCGATTTGCGATAAACTGTCTATAGAAAAAAATGTATCGATTAGCGTTAAATTTTCTATAGATTAGCGAATTATTTTCGATAGAAAAAAATTTATCAGCTTGCGATAAATTTTCTATAGAAAAGATTTATAGATCATCGATTTATTTTTATAGAATAAAAGTAAATAATACGAAAAAAATTATTTAAACTTCTCGATTGTAGATAAATTTTGTATAGAAAAAATTGTGGATAAATTTTCTAAAGAAAATAAAATTATGGATAAATTTTCTATTGAAATCAAAAAAAAAATCCTTAAAAAATTCAGCTATAAAAAATTTATCGATTATCAATAAATTTTGTATAAAAAATATATCGAATATCGATAAATTTTCAATTAAAAATTATTAACGATAAAAGATTATCTGTTGAAAAAATGTAATCGATATATTTTCTATAGAAAAAAGCTTTACGGATCATCATCAAATTTTCTATAGAAAAACTTTATTGATTAACGATAAATTATCTATAGGAAAAAATTATTGATCAGCGATCTATTTTCTATAGAAAAAATTTAGCGATTAGCGATAACTTTTCTATAAAAAAATTATCGATCAGAGATATATTTTCTATAGAATAAAATGTATCTATATTTTTGATAACCTCTCTATAGAAAAAAAATTATTGATCGATAAATATCGATATAGAAAAATTTATCGATTGTCGATCAATTTTCAATAGAATAACATTTATATATTTATTGAAAAAAATATCGATTGTCAATAAATTTTCTATGGAAAAAAATTGACCATTGTCGATAAATTTTCTGTACCAAAAAATGTTTATAGAAAAATAATTTTCTGTAGAAAAAAAATAATTGTCGATAAAATTGAATAGAAAAAATGTTCTATAGGAAAAAATTTATCGAATAGCGATAAATTTTCTGTAGAAAAAAAATTATCGAATAGAAAAAAATGTATCGATGGCGATAAATTTTCTCTAGAAAAAAATGTATTGATTTTCTCAAGAAAAAATTTATCGATTAGCGATAAATTTTCTGTAGAAAAAAAAAAAAATGCAACGATAAGCGATAAATTTTCTATAAAAAAAATCGATCGATTATGGAAAATAATTGATCGCTAATCGATATTTTTTCTATAGAAAATTTAATAAATATTTTTCTATAGAAAATTCGATAATTTTTTTTATAGAAAATCTAAAAAAGCAATCTATCGATTGTCAATAAAGTTCTATACAAAAAATTTAAAGGTCATCGATTGTAGATAAATTTTCTGTAAAATATATCGATTGCACATTAATATTCTATAGAAAAAAATTTGTGGATAAATTTTCTATAGCAAAAAAGTGTATCGATAAAATAGATTTTCTATAAAAAATTTATCGATTATCAATAAATAAGTAACGATTAAAGATTTCCAAAAAAGATATCGAATATTTTTCTGTAAGAAAATTGTCGATTGTCGATAAATTTTTGTAGAAAAACATATATCGATTGTCGATTAATTATTAATTAAAAACAAATCTATCTACTGATAAATTTTCTATAGAAAAAAATTATCTATAACGATAAGTTTTCTGTAGATACATTTAAAGACTATCGATAAATTTTCTAAATAAAAAATGATCGATTTTCTATGGAAAAACGTTTTATCGATTATATATAAATTTGAAATAGGAATAAATTCATCGATTGTTGAAAAATTTTATATAGAAAAAATAATAGCGTTTTTTCAAAAGCAAAATATCTGTTCCAGAACCTGCAAGAATATATTCTTAACTTTTGTGAGGAAGGTGCTGAAAGGAATTATCTGTTGTAGTCCATTTTGAACTTGATTTAAGAAAAATATTAGGGTGCGAAAAGTTTGGGCAAATTTCAGTCACTCTTATCGGTAGTTATTGTGTCCACCTTCCATTTTAGTTGGTCACTGGACTTACCCACGTAAAATATTATATCACTAAATTTTCAGTAGACAAAAATCTTCTATAGAAAAATTTTATCGATTATCGATAAATCTTCCATAGAATAAATTTACCGATTATCGATAAATTTTCTATAGAAAAAAAATTGTGGACTAATTTTCTATAGAAAAAAATATATCGATAAAATAGATTTTCTATAAAAAATGTATCGATTGTCGATAAATTTTCTACAAAAACATTTATGGATTGTCGATAAATTTTCTATAGAACAACATTTATCGATTGTCGATAAATTTTCTATAAAACAAAATTTATCGATCGTCGATAAATTTTCTATCAAAAAAAAATATATCCATTGTCGATAAAATTTCTATAGGAAAAATTAAACGATAGTCGATAAATTTTCTATAGAAAAAAATTTATCGATTATCGATCAATTTTCTATGGAACAAGTAAAAAGGTATCAGTCGGCTTTGCCGACAGAGATATACCCTCAGCCTGTGCAAATTGAAACACTTTTTTCACAAAAAACCTATGTATTTAGGGGGTCGTATGAACCGACAAAAATGTTGATTAGGATTAAAGTTCAAAAATTTTGCGGAAAAGGTACTTAAAGGAATGGACCGACATAGACCTTGGGGGTGCCATTGGGGGTTTTTACACCTTTCGGGCTGTTTGCTCAAAAAATATGGACTTGCCCCTGAAAAAACTTTTACCATCGTAATTGAGGCAGCGAATGCAAGTTGCTTCAACAAAAATCGAAATGATTCGATAGCAGGTCTTAAAGTGAATTTATCCGAAATTTTGTGTGGGAGGTACGGGATGGAGTGGACAAATATAGTCCATATTCGAACCTGTTCTATATCTAGTAGATATATTAGGATGTGTAAAGTATGGACCAATTCGGCCACTCCCTTTAAAAGTTGCCGTATGAACAAATTTTCCGAACATTTTTGAACTTTTGTGGGGGAGGTACATGAAGGAGTGGACTGATATGGCTTATCTTTAAACTTAGACTATGTTAGGACAAAATATTACTAAGGCCAAATTTTGGACCGAATCGGCAGATCCGTTCTAGAGTTATTTTGCGCTCCAACCACCTCACACGGTGTCATAGGGGTTTTTGAAACTTTAAGGCTATTTTCTCAAGAACTATGGACTTGCCCCTAATGAAACTTGTTCCGTCGTATGGAGGGCAGTGAATACAAGTTGCTAAAACAAAAATCACAGTGATTCGAGAGATGGTCCTAAACTGAACTTTTCCGAAATTTTGTGTGGGAGGTACTCGAAGGAGTGGGCCGATTGAGGCCATATTGGAACCTCATCTTCCTCTTGTAGAATGTTTACTATATACAAAGTATGGACCAAATCGGTTACTCCCTTCAAGAGTTATCGTGCCCACAAATTTTCCGAACATTTTGGAACTTTTGTGGGGGAGGTACCTGAAGGAGTGGACCTATATGGCCCATCTTCGAACTTAAATCAAATCTGGACAAAATATTTCGATATCCAAAATTGGAACCGAATCGATTGATCCGTTCGAGAGTTATCGTGCGCACCAGCCAGCCAGACAGACAGACAGACGGACAGACAGACAGACGGACGGACATTGCTAGATCTACTCAAAATTGTCTGAAACGGATATCGTACAAACATACTTGGTGTCTAAAACCATTATTTCGATGAGGCACATTTTTGGTCGTATCAAAGTGTAAATACCCTCTTTAGCCTAAAGGCTGAGGGTATAAAAATGTGTCAATAAACTTTCAATGGAAAAAATTGTCGATTATCGGCAACCCCATTCATAGCTAAATATTATCACTAAGTTTTCAGTAAAAAAAAAATATTCTATAGAAAAATTTTATCGATTATCGATAAATCTTCCATAGAAAAAATTTAACGCTTATCGATAAATTTTCTATAGAACAAAATTGTGGATTAATTTTCTATAGAAAAAAATATATCGATAAAATAGATTTTCTATAAAAAATGTATCGATTGTCGATAAATTTTCTATAGAACAAAATTTATCTATGGTCGATAAATTTTCTATAGAACAAAATTTATCGATTGTCGATAAATTTTATATAGAACAAAAATTATCGATTGTCGATAAATTTTTTATAGAACAAAATTTATCGATTGTCGATAAATTTTCTATAGAACAAAATTTATCTCTGGTCGATAAATTTTCTATAGAACAAAATTTATCGATTGTCGATAAATTTTCTATAGAAAAATGCCGATCACTGATAAGTTGATACATTTTCTATAGAAAAAAATTATCGATTATTGATAAATCGATAAATTTTCTATGGAAAAAATTTATTGATTGTCCATAAATGTTCTATAGAACAAACTTATTGATCATCTATAAATTTTCTATAGATAAAAAAATTATCGATTATCAATAAATTTTCTATAGAAACAAATTATCGATTATCAATTAATTTTCTATAGAAACAAATTATCGATTATCGATAAATTTTCTAAAGAAAAAATAATCAATTTTCTATATAAAAATATTTTATTGATTACAGATAAATCAATAGGAAACAATTTATCGATTATTGATAATATTTCGAAAACTTTTGCTCTGTTCCAGAACCTGCAAGAGCCTACTAATTTTTATTTCTGTTTTTTTTTCTATATCATAAAGGAAACATATGGTCCGTTCCAGAACTGCAAGAATCTACTAATTTTTACTATTTCCGATAACATAAAGGAAAAAATGTTATCGTAGTAAAAAATAGTAGAGTCTTGCAGGTTCTGGAACAGAGCAATTGTTATCGTATTTAAAATTTGTAGATTCTTGAAGATGCTGGAACAGACCATATGTAATCTGTGAATTAAATCAAATGCACAACATAATTTATAACCTGGCACAACTTTACCAAATGTTTCAGCGGGGTACACACGATCAGTTTTGACTGTCGATTTTTCGGAATTATCGATAACTGTCAAACAGTCCAGCAACCAAAAAATATTTTGTGGTTGCCTGATGACTGACAAAAGTGAACGGCCACACTGGCAAGCAACCGATTATTTAAGCAAAACTGACAGTCAAAACTGATCGTGTGTACCCCACTTAAACATAGAGTCTAAGCCTATGTTTACATTTACGAAATCCACTCGATTTCAACTGTCAATTCCATTGCGCAAACGTCAAATGAAATCCAATCGATTTCAAATGAGTTTTCATTTGACGTATACACAAAGGAATTGACAGATGAAATCGAGCGGATTTCGTAAATGTAAACATAGTATAATTATACCACTTAAAATAGTTCACACCACAAATCAATAGATTATCGATTAATTTGCTATAGAAACAATTTTTATTTGTGTATATGCCTGTTCCATTACCTGCAAGAATCTACAAATTTGTTTGCCTTTATGTTATCGTAATAAATAGTAAAAATTATTAGATTCTTGCCGTTCTGGAACAGACCATATGTGAGCATGTCCGTCTTTCGTCTTTTTAATCTTGCCTCTTTATTGAAAATAATATAAAACCCCCATTCATAGCTAAATATTCAGGCTCTTGCAAAGGAATTCATTCACGTTGAAGTGTGGCAGTTGTGCACTGTCGGTCGTTCGCTCATTCGTTTGCCTCCTTCAAGGAAGAGGAACAACATTATTATGTGTGCGCTTAGCAAATGTAATGGAAAAACGAACATCAATTAGGAAGGAAACAAATGTCAAATGTAGGAAGGTCAGGGACACATTTAGAAATAATATTTGAAGTATCCACTCAGCTGATACTTGAGATGTACTTCAACAAAATGGGAAAGACAATAAACGGAAATCTTGAAAGGATCGCATAAATGGAAGAAAGATTGCTTAGCTGAGGGAATTAAAATAAGAAATGTTTTATTTGAATTTCTTTCAAATGTGAAAACTATTTTCAAATTAATTTGAAATTATAAATAAATCGCAATTTGTAATGAGCAAAACTTTGTGGTGTTTAATTAGCATTAATTTTCGCCATCAGTTTAAAATTTATGGTTTTGCTATATTTAGTGGTCTTCTTCTTATTATTATTTTAATAATCACCTGCTGAAAAATTTTCACAAAATTTGTTTGCAGCCCCAAATAAAAATTCCGCTCATCAATGTAATCATCAGACTAATAAATCATATGACTTTTTTTTGAAATGTGGCAAAACAAAAAATAAAATCTAGGTCATAAGAAAAAATTTATGTAAAGGACGTAAAAAGCCGGAATGGTGAGCAACGCTGATGACACATTCGTATCATGTGAACCGTGAGAAAATATGGGGGACAATTTTTAAAAATATTAATAAATTTAAAATGACAAAAGATAGAATAAGCGTAAAAGAGGTGACACTAGCAAGAGGAACTATTCAAGAACCAAAAATTGGTACATTTCCGCAGCACAATCAACATGTAAAGGCCAGAACAGAATCAATCGTCGTTTGATTTGCTTGCTTCCTCAAATGTCAAATTATAAAGGAATGCCAGAGCCTCTTTGCAAATCCGCCTGCGTTCCCCTTTAGGAGGCTCTGGCATTCCTTTATAATTTGACATTTGGAAAGCAAGCGACGATTGATTCTGTTCTGGCCTTAAATGCCTTAAAAGTTGCGGGACCTTTTGATGGCGTGCCTGTGGATTTCACAGCCTTCCGCATGGTTTTGTAGTTTAGGATATCGAATGCTTCCCCTAAGTCGATAACAACTACTCAACTCTTAAGCCGAAAACACATCCAACGTTTTAGTAAGGTTGGTCGTCATTTGTCCCGGTCCACACTAGAATAATTTCATTGAAAAAAAAATAAGGAAATTCGAGTTCCATAGTAGGAAATCGATCTAAGAACGCCTAATTTCATGAACATTTTTAATGAAATTTACTTCAGTGTGGACCGGGACTTTCTGATGAAAGGACAAGGGCAACATAGATGACGCGCAACTTTACTGAAACGTTGGATGTGTTTTCGCCATTACGCTTAAGCCACACGTTGTTAACCCGTCTTCTACAATTCCTCAAATAACAAAAAAGGCAACTTAAGAGGTCTTATTTCATAAAATAATTAAAACGCTCGTATTATTTATTGTTTTTTCAAATAAACAACAAATTCTACAAAAACAAAAAAGGCAAACATTACCCCCAAATTTCTATGAATGAACCACCATTTCTATTTTTTTCACCTGAACACAATTAAAATAGAGATTAAATTTGTTTTAAGTACCCCTTCGACAATACTCCTCGATCCAACTCTAATCTAGAAAATTCGCAATTAAATAAAAATAATTAAACATTCTATAGAAGATAATTTATTATTTTTTGTTTGTTTGATATTCAGCAGAAAGAAAAAAGCAACACAGATAACTAACGATTAATACAAATTTCCGTATTGTGGTCGTCGGTGTGTTTAATTCTTGAGGAAATGGAAGAGTCAGCTTAATTTTGTGCGATGCAATTTCACGGCAACAAACTTTCTGGGAATCTTTGTTTTAAAAATATAATTTGCTGATATTTGCAATTGAAGATTAGAGCAATTCGATAGTTAGAGAATAGTGGAAATAAGTCGCAAAGGAAATAAAGTCTTAAGAGGATTTGTTTAATTGGTTCCAAAGGGTCGACTGTTGAAAATGATAAAGTGTTTACAATACCAATAACATTTTGAAGATTGAGATAAATTAAGGCAATAACATGATGCAAAAAATAGCAAGACGGCGCAAAATGACCAGCTGATTTCCAATCTGCCAAATTCGTCGTTATTCTGAATTAATTCTATGAAAACGTAAAAAAAGATTTTGACAGAATGGAGAATTTTGTTGTTATACTCTTTACGCGACCTTATAATAGACCTTGATCAGAGCCAAACATGAATACTGTCGCCGTTACACGTAGAAACTTTCTTGAATTTATGGTTAAGAACTGAGAAAGGGAGCTACTTCGCCTCCGTTCTCACCCAAAAGCTGTAAAAGTTTCAACATTTATCTCATTAAACGCCAGTTATAGGCCATTTAGATATGACCTCATTAGCCGGATTTAGCGCATTATCAGGATTTATTTGTTAAATCCAGATTTCCCATACAAAAATAAATCCTCGTATTGAGTGAATTATATGCCATTTGGACATGGCACCATTAGCCGGATTTAGCCCATTATCAGGTTTTATTTGCTAAATCCAGCCAAAATCAACCAGATTTCCCATACAAAAATAAATCCTCCTATTGAGTGGATTTGTTTTAAATCTGGCATAAATCCTCGTATACAACTCTGTTTTTTGCAACATGTTGCTAGAAAATTCAAAAAGTTGCAAGCTGGCACAAGAAACAAGGTAGATGCATCGGTGAATTGCTACACTAAAAATAATTTAAAATGTAAAAATTTGTAAACAAGGCGGAAAATTTAAATTTGTTTTGATGTACAAAGTTGATTTTAATCAACCAAGACTAATATTTATGATGCCTAAACGATAAAATAATTCGTTTATTTATTTTAGATGGACAAACTGCGATAAAATAATTCTTTATTTTCTCTCTAGTTAGCATTAGTAGCATAATGTGCTAACATTTTCAGTATTAAACAATAAATTTGTAATTTGACGTATGTTTTTTGAGACGAATTCAATTTACAAAAAATTCTTTTGACGTTTCAAATTCGATCAGATGGGCTGATGCATCTACCTTGTTAATTGTGCTATGAACAAAAATCAGCTGACTGCCATTTAAATCCTCCAGAACGTATATCTAAATGCAATGAGATTTGTACTGGATTTATTAAATCCAGTCGAGGATTTATGGCTAGTCTAAATGAGCTATTAGTTTTAAATCCGGCATAAATCGTCGTATACAACTCTGCTTTTTGCAACATATGTTGCTAGAAAATACAAGAAGTTGCAAGCTGGCACAAGAAACAAGGTAGATGTATCGGTGAATTGTTTCAACAAAAATAATTTAGAATGTCAAAATTTGTAAACCAGGCGAAAAAATTAAATTTGCTTTGATATACAAAGTTGATTTTAATCAACCAAGACTAATGCCTGATTTAGACTATGCTGGATTTAGCAAATCCAGTGGATTTAAGTTGTCATTTTCATACAGCACATGTCAAATAAAGCCAGATAATTGCTAAATCCAGCGTAGCCTAATTGAACTTTAATACCCCGCTTAACTTAACCGGACTAAGCCAGTGGGTTTGGATTTCAAATATCAATTCCATAGCGCAAACGTCAAATAAATCCTCTCGAAGTGGGTTAACACGGCAAAAAACTCTAGTGTAACCGTACTATAACATTTACAATGTCTAAACGATATAATAATTCATTATTTGCTCATTAGTTAGTATTAGTAGTATAATGTGCTAACATTTTCAATATTAAGGCGGCCATCAGACCATCTGCTTTTTCATATGTATGTTGTCACTTTGGGTATACTAATATACAGAACAGCTGATTCATACATGTGAAAAAGCAGATGGTCTGATGGCGGCCTAAACAATAAATTTGTAATTTGCCATATGTTTTTTGAGACGAATTCAATTTACAACAACTTTTTTTGACGATTCACATTCGATCAGATGGGCTGATGCATCTACCTTGGTAATTGTCCTATGAACAAAAATCAGCTGACTGTCATTTAAATCCTCCAAAGGTATATCTAAATGAGATTTACATTTACGAAATCCACTCGATTTCAACTGTCAAATCCATAGGTTAAACGTCAAATGAAATCAAGATGAGATTTCATTTGACGTTTGAGCTATGGAATTGACAGTTGAAATCGAGTGGATTTTGTAAATGTAAACTTAGCAGAAGATTTATTTCTAGTCTAAATGAACTATAATACCCCGGTTACACTTAACCGGATTAACCCAGTGGGTTTGGATTTCAAATGTCAATTCCATAGCGCAAACGTCAAATAAATCCTCTCGAAGTGGGTTAACCCGACAAAAAACTCTAGTGTAAATCCAATAGATTTTGGATGAGTTTTCATTTGACGTATATGCAAAGGAATTGACAGTTGAAATCGAGAGGATTTCGTAAATGTAAACCAAGCATAAAACTACGCTTGAACAGCGTTTGCATTAGAGCTGTTTGCCGGGTTAACCTTCTTTATGAGGATTTATTTGACGTTTGCGCTATGGATTTCACATTTGAAACCCAGTGGGTTTATTAAATCCGGTTAAGTGCAGACGGGGTATTAGCAAATCCTGTTGATTTAAGTTGTCGTTTTCATACAGTATATGTCAAATAAATTAAGATAATGCACTTAATCATCGTACAAGCGTATAGTCGAATGCCTCATTTAGACTATTCCTAAATCCTCAATTAGATTTAATAAATCCAGTACTATTCTTAAAGGATTTAGATATAGCTTTTGATAATTTAAATGGCAGTCAGCTGATTGTTGTTTATGTATACATACATACATAACCCCCATTTTTGAAGTACAATAAGAGGTTTTCCAGCCCTGACATCAATCAATCAAATGACGACTCGATTCATCAAAGCATATATTTGGTCAGTCAGCAGATTTTTGTTTATGTATTTGTTGTTTTTTTTTTTTTAATTATTTTCGGTTTCCTTCTTTTAATTTCTGTTTTTGTTGTTTGGATTAACATCAAATCCACTCAATACGGGGATTTATTTTCGTATGGTAAATCTGGTGGATTACACTGTGCAACATTTTTAAGGTGATCTTGTGCAAACAATTCGAACTGAGGATTTTTTGAAAGTACAGACCCAAACGACAAGAAACCCTAGTTGGGTTTTGTTGTGTCAGATCCAGCTCGGATTTTATGGCCCCATCTAAACATGGTTAAATATTGAGTTTTTAAAGAAATTCGGGGGTATATCTCTGAAACCAATGCTAATCTTCTTCTGACCTCTGAACCAAATTTGTAGATAAGGACAAGAATACAATATTTGGAGAAATAACGAACTCGAAAAACTACATTTATTGCCTAAAATTTCAAAATATATGCAAAAATGTCACAATTTTTATACATTTCGCACCGTATCTCCAAAACCGTTAATTTTTTCTGAATATTTTCTTTTGGAAAAATATTCCCTAGAATGTAATACACAGCTCTTCAGAACATGTCATTGTTGTAAAATGCCTCTATCCCGTTGTTTTCAGTACATTTTTCTACGACGATTTAATAAAAATGTCAATAATGTAGTGAAATCTGAAATGCGAGAATAAACTGTTGGTGTGAACTGTGTTTGAAATACGTGTTGTAAAAGATATGATGCAAAATACCGCTGAAACAACATGAAGTAAGCATTTTAGAGTTTCAGAATGTTCTAACGAATTGTTGAGAACTTTATTTGGAAGATTTTTGCAAAAGGTTACTTGGTTCAACTCCCAATAGTGTAGCCGATACTGACCAGAATTTCAGCAATTATGTAAAATTTTCTATATTTTATAGATTTTGATGCCCTAGATGGAGTTTTTCATATGAGGTTTCTTCAGAAGATAAGTTCTACTAGTTTAGGGCTACAATATTGCTAAGGACAGCAAGGTCAAATTCCTATCCGTTTCTGAGATAAAGGCCTGATTAATGCAAAAAAGTGTAGATTTTGCCCGGTTTAGATGAGGCCATAAAATCCGAACTGGATCTGACAGAACAAAACCCAACTAGGGTTTTTGTAGTCTAAATATGTACTTTCAAAAAATCCATACTAGAAGTTGTTTGCATTTTCAGTGTTGCATAGTGTTATGACCGGTTTGAGCAAATAAAAAAATCCAGATAGATTTTTACATGGGGATTTAATAAATCTTGTGCAGGATTTATTAATAGTGTGGACAGTTTAAATAAGTTTTATACCCCGTTTGCACTTAACCGGATTTAATAAACTCACTGGGTTCGAATGCCAATTCCGTAGCGCAAACGTCAAAAAATCCTCATAAAGAAATTTAACCCGACAAGAACCTCTAATTAATCAAATAATATAAAATTTCGTTTACATTTACATTCATTAACAAGATAAATGGCATTTTACATTTAACATGTTTTATAAAACATGCATCATTTAAGTTGTCAATTCCATACAACATGTGTCAAATAAATGACTTAAACTCCCAAAACACCTGTTTAAAGTGCAAGTGTAAAATGTGTTTAATTGCTCTATTTGAATCTATTTAGTGTTTATATTCATCAATTATGTGTGCAAATGTCATTCCATAACTGTAAACCCCCCATTTCCACATTAAACTATTTTTGCACAACTCTTGAAAGAAAAAAACCACTTGCAGTTAATCACAACATTCCAACAGAATGTAGAGACAGACTGACAAACTTATATGTATATGTGTCTATTTCCTAGAGATAGCACGTTATCGATATAATCGATGATTAAATCAATTGACATTTATATAAAAAATACACTCTAACAACTGTTTTTAATTTTCTATTTCCTATCAATCACACAAAGGCAATGAATGCCAATCAATAACAAACAGGGGTCCCCATATCTTTAATTAGGTCTAAGAAGCTCGTGAAAACAATTTACAAACATACTACATACATTTTCATCTAACTACTAGGGATATAGGTGATATCCCTTGGCATATTGATTGTTGTCATGGTACAATAATACAGGTAGCATTATCATGCCAGCTGATGGTAACATAATGTGTCAACTGCATTGAATTGATGTCAAATTTTGACACCTTATGTTACCAACAGTTGCCGATGCGGCTACCTGTGTATTTGTACCATGATTGTTGTCTACTTAAAAAAAAGCCTCGCATTACAGACACAATGGCAAAGCCAATTGGCATGATGGCTATATCGCGTGTTAGACAGTTTTTTGTGTTTTTTTTTTTTTTTTTAAGAAACTTACTTTGTTTCTTGTTTTGTTTGCAAAACTTAAGTGTCAGGCTTTTTACAGCTAAAAATCACATTTAGGCCAGGCCGCGGGTAATCTAAATGACGTTAACTTGTTATCAGTCATTGTAACAGAAATTAATTTGCCTACAAAAATAGAAAAGATAAAAAAGTGTTGTAATATGAAAAGAAGACACATCTTATCGCGTATTACGTCCGGATGTTTGGAGCCTTGGCAACAAGCATACAGTAAGTTTTTATAAAAACGTAGGTTAACCAAGTAAAAATCTGTAATTTAAACATGTTTTTACTGAAAACAATTCGTGGCGCCACTGTAAATAAGATTTTATAGTACGGTTACACTAGAGTTTTTTGCCGGGTTAACCCACTTCGAGAGGATTTATTTGACGTTTGCGCTATGGAATTGACATTTGAAATCCAAATCCACTGGGTTAATCCGGTTAAGTGTAACCGGGGTATTAACTTGGTTAGTCAATGATTTCAATATTCGACAACTTGAAATGGCGCCCAACGTGAATGATATATCCAAATGTAGTAAAGCTTGTTTATATCAATTTCAAAAGAGAGTTATAGTCATTATGTTTCACCGTGTGAAAAACTTGACATATCTTCAAATCCAATTTTTTGTTTAAAAGGCCAAAGACTTCCATTTTTGCATTAACAATTTTGAGAAAAACTTGATTCGAAACCTAAAATTGTGTACCTTACCCTGCGTTTACAAATGACAGGACAGTTGACTTCATGTATTGATTGTCAAAATCCCACAACTTGCCTGTGTGACGTAGGCGTCCAGACAACTGCGAAAACAGTTGTAAAATTATGAATGAAAATCACCGATTTCTTTTTGTTTTCCGTTCACATATTTTGTTTTGTACATATTCTTTTGTTTACAGCACATTTGAATTATCATCTCACTTCTTTTTCACAAAAATGTCAAAAATTTGTCAACCCGGTTGTCTGTGAAAAACTGATGGACAGCTGAGAGGCAAACGACAAATGTATGCATGTGTTAGTAAATCAGAGTTGTATTTGAAGACAAACTGTTTGGTTTTAGTTAAAGTTTAGGGCCTAAACTTTGAATCACGAAAATTCGTATGACATAACGGCGATGGAATTTGAGCGCGGCTCTGTGTTATCTGGCATACAAAGCCTTTACCCACCAGGTCAAGATGTGAAGGGACTCGTTAGGGAGATGTAGAACTTATCCTTCATAATCCTAGGATGTGATGCCAATTCTCATCATTTCCACTGGGGAAGCAGCGACACATATGCCAGAAGTGTATCCATATTCGAATTTATTTTAAGTCATAATCTTAGAATATGTAACAGGGGAAATAACAGCACTTTTCAAAATGGAACCAAACCACGAGGGAGATTATCGAATCCTTCATTATCGAGTGTAAAGTATCCGTTGCAAGAAACCAAGCTCAACAACAACTGCAGCTTGCAGCATTGTGATAGTTACAACGTACTGAGGAAGGATTGAACCAGATGCAGAGGTGGGGGATTAGCATTCCTATTGCAACTGTCTGGTCAATACAGACCTATCTCGCTAGAGTCTGGCTCTAATGACCCGTGCATGGAATGTATGGGGATAACAGTCTGATGTGGAACTGCCGAGGTAGAGTTGCTGAACGTATACATCCCGCCGATAAATGACTGTATTCCAGGTTATAGGCTCCACAGTAGTCCGCTTTTGGAAGGTCATAACCGTCTGGTGTTGGAGGACTTTAATGCATATCTTGAGTTGTGGCATTCGGTCCCCGGAACAACGAGAGGAATATAGTGCTGCATGAGCAGATTGATAGCTCTACGTTTTGCACGGGTAGCAGAAGGACGTTCCGAGACATAATCATTGCTGCGGCCGCTCGCTATATACCTGCTGTTTGAAAACCCGAAGTGAAACCAAATTTCCCAGCGGAGGCGGCGGGATTAGCAACTGATTTTGGTTGAGCCAACCCCAGAGTCAGGGAGATGACACTGGACGTTAAAACGGCGTTTGCATTTGAGCTTTTTGCCGGGTTAATCTCCTTTATGAGGATTTATTTGACGTTTGAGCTATGGAATTGACATTTGAAACCCAGTGGATTTATTAAATCCGGTTAAGTGCAAGCCGTTATAGTACGGTTACACTAGAGTTTTTTGCCGGGTTAACCCACTTCGAGAGGATTTATTTGACATTTGCGCTATGGAATTGACATTTGAAACCCAAACCCACTGGGTTATTCCGGTATAGTGTAACCGGGGTATTAGTCGATGAGCATAAGTGGCTAAATCTTCTAAAGAGTTGCAACATTGGAGCCGGAATAAGTGAATTTTGGGCAACGGTTAAGTCACTTTCGAACCCAAGATAAAAAGAAGATAGAACCTCAGTCACGTTTGGTGACGTTACGATAACTGATCCGAATCGGTGGGTAAGGTATTTCATTCGACAGTTTGTCGAACAGCCCGGGAGTATCAGGGTGAAGAGAAGAGCACTACGTCGCATCAGATCGCTTCCTGCAGAGGATGAAACACCACAATTTATAATGTTGCGAATGTCACCAGGAACGCTAAATCATCCAAAGCGTTGGGTCCTGATGGAATCTCCGTGGTAATGCTGAAACAGTTTATTACTAGCCGTCCACATGGTTGCCGAAGTCTGAAAAGTGGTGTGATGATCCCGCTAATGAAGCCAGGCAAGGATGCCAGTAAAGGCGAATCGTACACCCGAATTTGTCGCCTGTAGCAAATGTTGAGGCTTTACTCCTCATTAGAATCAAAAATACCTATCCAGTTGCCGATCATCAGCATGGGTTCTGTAAGCAACCACATCAAGCCGTGTAATATAACAGAGATGGTGGCGCTTGATTTATCAAAAACCTTTTACACTGTCAAGCACTCAACGCTGTTTGAGGACATCGAGCAGACTACCTTCCGGCCAAGTTTAAATCGTTGCAAATCAATTATATGTGTGGACGCCAGTCGTATGTGAAATTCAGGAAGAAGAAGTCCAAGCGCCGTAGAGTGTAACAGGGTCTTCCCCAAGATGGGGTGATATCTCAGGAACTGTTCAACCTCTATTTCTCCTGTATTCCACCCCCCTCCAGACGGCATTGAGATCCTAACGTACGATCTTGGCGTCAGGTACCTTCCCTGATGTCATTTGTGAAAGGCTGAACTCCTATTTGACTGATCTCACCATCTTTTTCCACGCGAGGAATATGCAAATAGCCGTCAATAAATCTACGGCCACTCTCTTCACCACATGGACTGCAGGGGCTCAATTATGTTTCTATGAAAATGTGAAATGAAAATTTTATAAAGGAAAAAAACAGTCGAATGAAAAAATTGTAAAGGAAATATTTTTCATTTCAAATTTTCATAGGACAAGAATCCAGCCCCAGAGGTAAGCACTGAGTTGAACGTCATGGTCGATGGTAGCAGAATTCTGACCACAAACTACCCCAAGATTCTATGGGTCACATTCGAAAACATTTTCCGTCGTCCGCGCATAGCACAGCTATCTGCAACAAGCTATGGTGTAGGCATAAGGTGCTCAAGTCCCCAGCCGGCAGCACTTGGTCCTCCCCAAGAAGAAACCAAATATAAAGCGATAGGTCGATCTGTGGTAAACTGTACGACGCCAGTGTGGTATGCGAACGTGTAATGCGATGGAAAAATATTCAAACATGTCAGAATGCCGCCCTGAGAACTAAAACAGGGTGGTTAATCATCATGGATGAGATAAACATTGTTCTAGTACAGCAACACAATGACATGCTTTCGTTGCACCATATGGTGGATAAGACCCCCCACTCAGGCATTGCAGGAGGGCTTTCATGATCTAGAAAGAGAGGTCCAACGTTACAAGAACCCTTAAGGCTTCGGCACATGTGGTCCGTTGTAAGTCGCGTCACGCGTAGAGCAAAAAACTAGAAAAGAAAACTTGGCATCACTTACACTTTTCTCATGTGATTGATGTAACGGGCCACTCAGCGGACCGTATGTACGGAGGCTTTTAGATAAACAAGTCTATCAAGCAGGTTTAAATAGCATTCAAACGGATGCAGTCGCAGATGTCATAAACAACTATCGTGTGAATGCGATCTTCGGAGAACATCCCCCATCTATCGCAGCTGAGGGGCGTCAGGTACCACGACAAACCAGAGTAGTTTTGGCTCAACTGTAGGGCAAGGATCGATGATACCGTGCAAAACATCTGCCCAACATGCGGCACAGGCCCGCACGAAACACTGTGCCCTGCCAAACCTACTCAACTAACTCCAGTATATCAATGGTTACATCGCATCGGAGTAGTCACATTAATACAACTGGAGATAGTCCCAGAGCCAGATTAAGCAGAAAAACAAACATAGCAAATACTGTTACAACACCATCAACAAGATCTTATTGTAAGTACGTTTATATTGTAGCAATTGTCAATTATTAAAATAAAGACTCAAAAATAGGCTTAAACCAGCAATAAGCCTTTTGTCGGGTTAACCTTCTTTTTGAGGAAACCCCATTATTTTTATTAAACCTAGTTATATGTAAACGTAATATTAAAATACCATACACATTAGAGCTTTCTGCCGGGTTAAGCGTATTTATAAGGATTTCTTTGACGTATTTCCAATAGAAGTGACATGTGAAATCCAATGGATTTATTAAATCCAGTTACATCTGGTTTATATGCTGTTTATATTAGAGCTTTTTGCAGGGTTAACCTTCTTTGAGAGGATTTGTTTGAAATATAAGCAATGGAATTGAAATTTAAAACCCAGTCGGTTTGTTAAATCCGGTTATATATAAACGGGGTATTAAATTAAAATTTTTGACTGGATTTACTAACTTTAACTTTACTACAATGCAAATGCACTATAATGCTGTAGTACATTTACGAAATCGAGAGGATTTCAATTGTCAATTCCTTTTTGTATACGTCAAATGAAATCTCAGCTGAAATCCTTTGGATTTCATTTGACGTTTAAGCAATGGAATTGACATCTGAAATCCTTTGGATTTCATTTGACGTTTAAGCAATGGAATTGACAGTTGAAATCCACTCCACTTACGAAATCCACTCGATTTGAACTGTCAATTCCATTGCTTAAACGTCAAATGAAATCCAATGGATTTCAGATAAGATTTCATATGACATATACTCGAAGGAATTTGCAGTTCAAATCCACTTGATTTCGTAAATGTAAACTAACTATAATAGTACATTTACATTTATAAAAAAATAAAGAAATGCAAACTAAAGTTATGAACATTGCTGTAATTCACGAGACCCAAATTATTTTTGAAGTGGAGTTGGAGTTTTTTGGAAATCTGAACTGAAGTAGGAGGAAAAATGAAAAACCATTTGGATGATGAAGCAATATCAATTTCGATGTCATAAAAAGCAGAGTAGAGGAAGTAAACTTATAGTACCTTTATATATAACCGGATTTAACCAACCCACTGGGTTTCAAGAGTCAATTCCTTTGCGTATATGTCAAATAAATCCTCATTAAGAAGGTTAACCCTGCAAAAGGTTATAATATAAACATGGCCTAAGTTACGATCAAATTTAATGGAGAGTTTTTATAATTTGTGTTAATGTAATAAAGTTAATATTCTTGTTTTAACGAATAAGCAATGTATTTTATTTATTTTGGGATATTTGCAATGGCTTTCATTTTATAACATCTTTAGACTGCATTTAAATTCAATCCAAAACTCTACATCAAAGGCTGTGATTTGGATCGAAAATGGAGTGCATCCTAGCCGCGCGCTCTCTTGTAAAATTCATAGGTGAATTCATAGGAAAAGATGTACTCCAGCGGCAATTGTTCTAGTGATTTAACTGCATCCGCGGATGCAAACATTTTGCTGGGTATATTATATATTTCTTAAATGTTAAATGTTGTTTACATAAAACATATGGCAGACGACGGTGTTATCAAACGTTTTATGTGTGTTAGCAACGCTCAACGTAAGTCGACGACGGACGACACGAAAATTAAAAACAAACGTTGTATGTGTTTCGGGCTTTATCCGGAACAACTTTAATAGACCTGTTAATTTGCTTATAAATTAGGTAATTAAGATATTTTTCGGTAAGTTAGCGACGAATTAAAAGTAGTCGTAAAGTTCTACCCATGGTAGAATAAAGTAAAGGTAGGCCACAGCTAACAGCTAACAGCTGATTACAATTTTTTTCTCTTTATGGCCTAATCTGTCAAAAGCAGGGTTGACATTTTGTACTGTTTTTGACATTATGCAAACATAAACAAACATGTATCGCTGAATTGTTCCAACAAAAAACTTCTGCTATATCTTAAAATTTAAAACAAGGACAAAAAATGTGTATTCGCGTGGGAAAATAAAATTGTTGATTTTTTTAGCAAAACTTACGAATGAACATTTTATCAAATATTGATATTAATTTAAATTTGTTCCAAAAGTACGGGAATGTAAAAAATAAAATTTTTGTAAAAATTCTGCTGACATTTATCTGCAAATCGGATACATGCAATCACGATGTCAGATTAGCCAAACTTGTCAAGTAGAAAATAAGTGAATGACATTTTTTCACTGTCATAAGTTTGGGAATAACTTTTGCTATTTTTGGAACACTTTTCCAACAAGAATATTCTGGAGCTTAGCTAAAGAAATGTTTTTGCACTATATGTGCCATATATAACATATAAAAAGTGAAGCTCTAAGTTCCATATGTTTTTGTAATACGGGATAGCTATGCAGGTACATCTACCATTATTATTGTACCATGCCATTTGACGTTTTAAGCCATGGCTGCAGGGTAGCATTTCTCAGTGATTTTCATACCTGGCCTACCTCTACTTTATTGTACCATGGTTCTACCCATGGTAGAATAAAGTAAAGGTAGGCCACAGCTCACAGCTGATTACAATTTTTTTCTTTTTATGGCCTAATCTGTCAAAAGCAGGGTTGACATTTTGTACTGTTTTTGTCATTATGCAATCATAAAGGTAGATGTATCGCTGAATTGTTCCAACATAAAAGCTGTGTTCCAGAACTAAAAAGTTTTTACAATTTTTACGACTTTTACACATTTTACTCGAAAAAGCGTTCCCGTACACAAAAAAGTTGTAAAATGTTCACTTCTCTTTAATCAAAAATGGCGCTGGATAACGCTCTCTTTAAAAACTTTTTACACGACAAATTTGGGCGAGTAAAAAAATAGTAACATGGTTGCCGGCGTCTGATTGGCTGATACGCCGACTTTGACACTTGTTCCAGTTTTTTTGACGTATTTTCCATTTTTCCGTTCCCGAACTATTTCAAAAAACTTGTGTGTCAGAACAAATTTTTTGCAGTTCTCTCTTTTACGAGTTTTACCATTAAAAAGTACGGGAACGAAGCTAAAACTTCTGCTGTAACACTATATCTTAAAATTGAAAACAAGGACAAAAAATGTGTATTCGCGTGGCAAAATAAAACTGTTGATTTTTTAGCAAAACTTACGAATGAAAGTTGTATCAAATATTGATATTAATTTAAATTTGTTCCAAAAGTACGGGAATGTTAAAATTACAATTTTTGTAAAAATTCTGCTGACATTTATCTGCAAATCGGATGACAGCAATCACGATGTCAGATTAGCCAAACTTGTCAAGTAGAAAATAAGTGAATGGCATTTTTTCACTGTCATAAGTTTGGGAAGAACTTCTGCTATTTTTGGAACACTTTACCAACAAGAATATTCTGGAGCCTAGCTAAAGAAATGTTTTTACACTATATGGCACTTTTAAAATATAAAAAGTGAAACTCTAAGTTCCACATGTTTTTGTAATACGGGATAGCTATGCAGGTACATCTACCATTATTATTGTACCATGCCATTTGACGTTTTAAGCCATGGCTGCAGGGTGGCATTTCTCAGTGATTTTCATACCTGGCCTACCTCTCCTTCATTGTACCATGGTTCTACCCTTCATTGTACCATGGTTCTACCCATGGTACAATAAAGGAGAGGTAGGCCAGGTATGAAAATCACTGAGAAATGCCACCCTGCAGCCATGGCTTAAAACGTCAAATGGCATGGTGCAATAATAATGGTAGATGTACCTGCATAGCTATCCCGTATTACAAAAACATGTGGAACTTAGAGTTTCACTTTTTATATGTTAAAGGTGCCATATAGTGTAAAAACATTTCTTTAGCTAGGCTCCAGAATATTCTTGTTGGTAAAGTGTTCCAAAAATAGCAAAAGTTCTTCCCAAACTTATGACAGTGAAAAATGCCATTCACTTATTTTCTACTTGAGAAGTTTGGCAAATCTGACATCGTGATTGCTGGCATCCGATTTGCAGATAAATGTCAGCAGAATTTTTACAAAAATTGTAATTTTTACATTCCCGTACTTTTGGAACAAAAATTTATATTTAAGCCCAATAATGAATATCAACTCCGTGAGTTTTCTCACCTTCCCCCTTAAATTGAAACGACAGAAAGACAAAACTCGCGGTGAGTTGACATTCATGATTACCCTGAATATCAATATTTGATAAAACTTTCATTCGTAAGTTTTGCTAAAAAAAATCAACAATTTTGTTTTGCCACGCGAATACACATTTTTTGTCCTTGTTTTCAATTTTAAGTCATAGTGTTACAGCAGAAGTTTTTTGTTGGAACAATTCAGCGATACATCTACCTTTATGATTGCATAATGACAAAAACAGTACAAAATGTCAACCCTGCTTTTGACAGATTAGGCCATAAAAAGAAAAAAATTGTAATCAGCTGTCAGCTGTGGCCTACCTTTACTTTATTCTACCATGAATCATACCAAACGTCAAATTTGGTCACAATAATACATTGGTGTAAATTGCTTGTTTAAATTTTGTATGAGCTTTTATTTACAATAATGCATTTTAACAACTAGTATGATCAGCGGTTTTTGGCGTTACACCTTTTTATTCCACCATGGCATGTACCTAGGCCTTTAGAGAATCGCACTACTGTTCACAACTTTTGCTTATTTTGCCACATTTACCATTTTTAAAAGTAGAGGAACAGACCAAATATAAACAGTTCCAAAGTCTTATGCCACACGCTGAAAACTTTCCCATTTTATAGGGGTCGTAAAAACGATACCAAAAATGGTTGCAAAAATCGGCGCAATTCTCTGATTGCATTTTTGCATTTTCTTATAGCATTGTCTGCTATCTGTCATGTCACGCTCGTTTGGCCTATGCATTTCTACGCAATTGGCCTAAAACCCAAGCTATTAAAAAATCGACTTTTTTGTAATTTTCGACATTTTATGAAAAATTTACATATGCGATAAAGGTTTAATCATAAATGTTAAGTGGGGGTACACACGATCAGCTTTGACTGTCAGTTTTGCTCAAATAATCGGTTGCTTGCCAGTGTGGCCGTTCATTTTTGTCAGTCATCAGGCAACCATAAAATATTTTGTGGTTGCTGGAAAGTTTGACATTTATCGATATTTTCCGAAAAATCGACAGTCAAAACTGATCGTGTGTACCCCGCTGTAGATTCATATAAAGTCAGGGATTTGTTAGGAATATAGTAAGAGTATTTTCTCAATCAAAAACCAAGGGATTGGCATATAAGAATACACCTATATTACCAAAGTTTTTGGCACTTTTAAAAGAAGGCCTTATTACAGAAAACCAATACGTTTTAGAGAAAAAAAATTATTAAAATATGCTTAAAAAGTCTCAAAAATACCATATTCATATAAAATGTTAAGTTTTCTCGCAAAAATTTCTCGGCGTTAAGTGGGTTAATAAAATTACTCTAGTATGGAACTCGATCTAAAGGCCGTGACAGAATCAGCTCGTTGCTTGCTTGGCTTTCTTTCCAAATGGTAAAATTATTGCTTCACCACGCGGCTTTTTTTGGTATCACACATCGAAGCGTGACATTCTTGGCGCCGGCGATCATATGTTTTGGGTAAACAAAAAAGTATTGTGCACATTATTAATTTTTCCTCAAACATCGCATAATTTCATGAAACTATTGTCGTGTGGAAGGGAGCTTTAAAAATAAGGCTTTATAATTGGTCTGTCCCTTTACTTTTGAAAATGGTAAAACCGCTAAAAGTAGTACAAGTTGTAAAATGTTCCCATTGAATTGTATGGTGTCTGAAGTAAAGGAACGCTTTTCAAGTAAAAAGTGGCAAAACTTAAAGATTCTTTCACGTAAAGGAACAGAGCTAATGCGTTTACATATAACCGGATTTAATAAACGTACTTGATTTCAAATAAATCAGACAAAAAACTATAATATAAACAGACTATTACCCATTTTTATCACATTTCTTCACTTTACACCTCTTTCCGGTCATGCCATTTCTACTTCTCACTCATTGCCTAAACCACTCATTGAAGGTGTGAGAGGCAGTGTTGCCGTTCGAAAAAAAATTTTTCGGACCAAAATTTTTCTAAAGACCGGCCCAAAACAGCCCAACATTTAAAATTCAAACAAAAACTCAGTTCTATTACGTGCAAGAATCTTCAAGTTTTGCCACTTTTTACTCGAAAAGCGTTCCTTTACTTCAGACACCATACATTTCATATGGGGGGTTTTACCATTTTCAAAAGTAAAGGAACAGACCAAAAGTATATGTATATGTAGTTACAGTTGTAACTCACAGTTTGTACCTCAGTTTGTAACTCATCGATATTATTTGCGACCCTATAAATTATATAAATTCTTGATCAGCGCAAAACTCTAAGTCGATTTAGCCATGCCCGTCCGTCTGTTGTAATCACGCTATCTTCCGAATGAGTTGAGGCAGAGGGATGCAATTTTATACACATATGTAAGTAAGTAAGTAGATCAAGTTCGAAGATGGGCTATTTCGGTCAACGTTTTGGCATAGCCCCCATATAACAGTACCGGTCAGGTATTTGTAAGATTTTAGCCGCATTTTCAGACCGATTTAGCTTTAATTCGTAGGGTCCCCAGTGATCAAGAAATTTCTCAACTAAAAAATTATGGACATAGGTCCAGGTTTTGGTACAGCCTCCCCCACCCATTTTTAGCTAAATTTTCAGACCGAATTTGTTATAATTTTTTGCCAATAAACATCTCCAAAGTCCATGTTTGGTATAGCCCCCATATAACGGTACCACTCGATTTCAGTTAACTTCAAAATGAAGATTTGTCTACATTATCTGTTGGAATTTTGGATTCAAAGTTATGAAAAGCTTCTCCACCAAAAATTGTAGATATAAGTTTTTGTTTTGGTATAGAACTCTTATAACACTGTGCAACAAAATTCAATTTTTTTCAAAATGATGGGAAAAATCGAGTTGATTATGAAAGTAGAGCTGAAAATATGAGACACGTGTATCGGCGTTTTAAAAGTTTACGTCGGAAAGTAACCAAAATAGGCGGGGCAAGTTCCGCCCATTTTTAATTTTTTCGAAATATTCGAGTTAAGATATCTTTGAATCCTTGCATTTTAGGTATATAGTGTCTTTGGCAACTTTACAGAGGAATATGTGGGCAATATTTTTGTTAAAAATTTTAACCCTCATGCGGTTCATCAAAGGGGTCTTTTTTGTCCTTTTTTCAAAAATCTTTCAAAAACTCCTTAAAAATGTGATTGCATCAAATCCAAATATTCTAAAAAATTGTTCGCCTTAAAATGTTACTATAGATCTCAGAATACACCAAATCTGTAACTCTTGTCTTATCGCCAGGAATCTCTAAAAATGAAAAACACGTTTTAGGGTTAAAGTCGGACTTCATCTGATGTCAAATGCTAGTGTTAATTCCGTAAATGCCACCAAAGTAGGAGTTAGTCCCATCATTGTAGTTTTTTGGACCACACCAAATTGTGTATGTGAGAGCCCATATGACACCTATATTTTCACTTGACCATAGCCGTAGACCTCTAATGTATTTTCAGTTACAATATAAGCAACCAATGGCTTATCCAAACTACGGAATTTAAGTTGAAAGTACTAAAAATACGCAATTTGGGCAGGTCCAATGTGGGTTTTTTATATTCCAAATATATATGCACCACAAATATTTCAAGAGCATTATGAATGGAACGTACAAAATATTCTGTATGAATTCACAACGAAAAACCATCAATATGATATTTACAGTATCCAATCACAACGACAATCTTTTTGAAAATTGGGAAATATGGCCCTAAAACATATATATCAAAAACAAGTGCTGCTAAGAATGTTATATGCTATGGTTACAGATTTCTTTTATTCAGAGACCCATAATGAAATTTCATTTGGAACATTTCTTTCTAAAACAATATTCCCAAAAAGAAAAGGATTTTGCTAGATTTTGATCCAGTATGGAATTATGTAAAATTAACAGTCCAAAATTAAAACATATAATTTCATCCTAATATGTATATAAATTTGTAATCTAATTTTTTAAGGAAATAGTATATATAGATATATAGTTTATTTTGAAACTCATAGTGAAATTTTGTGTAGAATTTTTCATCCTTTGAAACTTTTCACCTATAACTAAGTTTCATATTACTTCCGTGTACCAACTCGAAAAAAGAAGGAAAAATTTTTCATCAATAAAATTGGGAAATATTTTCATGTTTTTTCAGCAAAATTGATACTGATATTTTCATGCTATAAAATGTAAATATACATTTCATTTCTTTGGTGACCCATAGTGAAATTTGACGAAGAATATTTTTGTCTCTGACATCATCTCTCTAAAATTATGTTTTGTGGGACAATTTTGAATAAACTCAGATGAAGTCCGACTTTAACCCTAAAACGTGTTTTTCATTTTTAGAGATTCCTGGCGATAAGACAAGAGTTACAGATTTGGTGTATTCTGAGATCTATAGTAACATATTAAGGCGAACAATTTTGTAGAATATTTGGATTTGATGCAATCACATTTTTAAGGAGTTTTTGAAAGATTTTTGAAAAAAGGACAAAAAAGACCCCTTTGATGAACCGCATGAGGGTTAAAATTTTTAACAAAAATATTGCCCACATATTCCTCTGTAAAGTTGCCAAAGACACTATATACCTAAAATGCAAAGATTCAAAGATATCTTAACTCGAATATTTCGAAAAAATTAAAAATGGGCGGAACTTGCCCCGCCTATTTTGGTTACTTTCCGACGTAAACTTTTAAAACGCAGATACACGTGTCTCATATTTTTAGCTCTACTTCCATAATCTACTCGATTTCCTCGTCATTTTTTTTTTTTTTTTTTTTTTTTGTTGTCGCACAGTGTAATTGTACAGATATTTTCAATTTTTAGCTGACCGAATTTTTTATAATTAAGAAAGAAAACTTATTATTCCATATTAGTTGAGAATATTTCATGGTGGAGGGTATAACAAATTCGGACTGGCCGAAATTCATGCTTTTTTACTTGTTTAAAAAATATATAATTTTAAATTTTGGCATGAAAACGGACCAGAATGGATTTGGACCAATTTAAAAATTAATTCATTTTCGGACCAAACTTGGTACGATATGCCCAAAACGGCAACGCTGGTGAGAGGAGAGAGTTTGCCTTATTCAAAAGAGAGATGAGAGAGAGTTCATTGACAAAAATAACCAAAAAAACACGAGAGGCAGAGAGGAGCATAAACGAACGAAAAAAACACAACGAAACCCAGCAAATAAAAAAACAATGGAAATGAAAAAAAAAAGTTCACTGCTCTTAAAATGGTTTTAGAAAAACAGCTGATTTCGTGTTATGTTGTCTCTTTCAGACATTCTTAATATTAAATTGTGGGGAATGAAAAAGGTAATAAAATCAATAAAATCAGATTAATTGCTGACATTTGAAATAATGGTGGCCCATTAGTGAGAGCGAGGGTTTGCGGTGTTGCCATACAGTGTATAGTATACACTGTATACACGACACCCACTAGACCCGAGAGTGGGGTGGAGAGCCGATGTGGCTCATTGAATGAGCGCATCTGTGAACTATGAAAATTTTGTCAAAACTCACTCAGTTCTTTTTCATTGCTCGTTTCAAACGTTTGAAACGGAAGAAAACCACTAAAAACTTCTAAACAAAGAGGAAAAGCTAAAAATTTGGTGTTTTTTCTGTCATTTTTGCTTGTCCTGCAAAGCGTGTGAGAAAAAATTTCTATATAACTAAAAGTTAATAGCAGAAAAGGCAAAAGAAGAAGAAGCATATGAAGAAAATATATGTATAATATATAGAAGAAAAAAAGCTTGGAAAATAAAATTTGTTAATTTTGTTTTTTATAATTTCACTTCAACCAAAAACAACGGCAACCAACAACCAGAAGAAAAGTGTAAGTGTTGTGATGTGAAATATCCATCAAAAAGAAATAATAAAATATAAAATTAATTACAACACAACAAAAGTGAAAAATAAAATTTTGTGGAAGAAGAAGAAGCAATTACACAAAACAGTGAAAAAAATAAATGGGAAAAAATTCCATTCAGAAATTTCTCAACTAATTTTGTCGTCGTCGTCGTTGTGTCGTCTCTAGTATCTGCAAGATTGCAGTGCAAGTCTTAACAAGAAGCAAAAAAAAAAGAATTATAGAAAAATAATAAGGTAAAAATATAATACAAAAAATAAAAAAAGAAACAAAAAATATTAAATAAAAATTGCAAACAAGTTTTTTTTGTTGGGTATTTTTGTGTTCATCGTGTTTTTTGGTATTAAAATTTTTACTGCTGCCTGCCTGCTCGTCGTGTCATTTGCCATCGTCGTCATGTCATTGCGGATTGTGTGTGAAAAGTAGTGAAATAAAAAATAATCACAAAGCAGACTAGAGAAAACAAAATTAAAGAAATGAAGAAATAAAAATAAAATGCTCAAAAAAATTTAGAGAGAGAGAGGGATACGTCTCTTCTGAGAAGAGTCTTCTCTAGGTATTGAGTGTGTTTTGTTTCCAATTTTTTTCTGATTTTTGTTTTGTCTTCTTCTGCTACCATTTTATGGTGTCTTGAACAAAAAAAAAAAAAATTAGAAAAAAACAACCTACAATCAAGAGGTCGTCGTGTCGTGGTCTGTCTGCCCATTTAAATGTCTGTCCGTCGCAACAACTACTTTTTTGTAATGTCATGAATTGTTGCTTGATGTCATTAAAAAAATCAACCAAGCCATAACTAAAATGCAAAATAAAGAAACGGCCTCATAGGCCGTCAAATATAAGACATGTCAAAAATGATAAAAGAAAATGGAATAACAAAAATAATGAAAACCATGATAAAATAACAACACCCTCCTTTAACTAATGACTTTTAACAGTTTCTTTGATGTGCAAAAAACAAAAGGTGGATTACAGTTGAATCTGGATAATTGTAAATGCGTTTTATGTAAAAAATCCTATTCATTGTTCATGATAATGAAAAACACATTAATAATGTGTGTTTACATTAATAATAAGTTATAATAATAATAATAAGTTATTCTATTTGCAAAGTTCCTATAAAGTTATAGCGTATTTACACCAAACGCGTGTAAATGCGCTATAACTGAAGTAATGTCAAAATATTGTGTGTTTTACGGTACACAAAAACTTGTACAACTTTTAAAGGAAAAAGCTGACAAAACAATAAACAAATAGTAGATTCTTGCAAGTACTGGAACAGACCAAATACTAACTATAAGCAAATCTAACTGTGTTTTTATGTGAAAATAAGTGTGTCTTTTTACTTAGAGGTAGTTTACAATATCTATCAATGTCATATGACACAAAATAAAAACATTCCATATCTACCCACGGAGGCTATGTGGAGACGTAATTTTATTATATTTTTGTTGGGGTGGAAGCACAGAATAAATATTCCACATATTAGTGAATATTTAAAGATGGAAAATTTCATGTCATATGACATTTACATATAGTGTAAACTACCCCTTACTAAATGTTGTGAAATATTTTTTCAGCAACTTTTCCTTTATACCACTGTCAAAATCTGCAACATTAGTAATAATTATTACTAATTATCACGTAAAAAGACACAGCTAATAAGTTCTTTTCGTTGTGAAGAGTCTCATGTGGGAACAAGTGTCGTTTTGGGGCACCTCTCGGATCGGTCTAAAATTTTTACCATAGCTACCCCTTGGGACTCTGAACACAACTGTATATAGCTTTCCCGGGGGAAGTCCATACTTCCCGAGATATGGGTCTTGAAATTTCAGAAATTTCGTACTTTAACACCATTAGGTTGTTTATGGGCACCTCTCGGCTATCTACCCGTCGTCGTACCCGATCCGAGAGTTGCCCCTAAACATGTGTTTTATTTCAAGTGTGCTAAATGAAATTGAAAATTTATATTAAAAATTGCAACAAAACTCGTTGGATGTGAATGCGCTATAACACAAATAATGTTTACATGGTATGTTTACTTTAAACAGCTTGTTTATATTATAGTTTTTTTGCGGGGTTATCCTTTCTTATGAGGATATATTTGACGTATGCACAATGTAATTGACATTTGAAACTTAGTTGGTTTATTAAGTCCATTTGGCTTATCTTTCCTTTACCGACAGTATGCAGAAAATTATGAAATATTTACCACAGACAGTGCTGCTTTTGGTTTGCTTCCATATAACACTTTCTGGGGAAATGTATTCTTCCCGAGATATGAGTCTCTGAAGTTCCGAAAATTCCCTTGTTTAATGGCCGGCTATTTAGAGAAAAAATATAAATTTAAAGAAAACCAGTAAAAAAGTATTAGTCGGCTTTGCTGACAGAGATATACCCTCAGCCCGTATAAATTAAAACAATTTTTTCCTAAGAAACGTATGTATTTAGGGGTTTTTATAAATTATGGCCGTTTGAACCGACAAAAATGTTGATTAGGATTAAGGATCAAAAGTTTTGAGGAGGAGATATTAAAAGGAATGGATCTACATTGACCATTATGGAAGTGGATCTCCAGCCACTTCGGGCTGTTTGCTCAAGAAGTATGGACTTGCCCCTGAAAAAACTTTTACCATCATAATTGAGGCAGCGAATGCAAGTTGCTTCAACAAAAATTAAAATGATTCGATAACAGGTCTTAAAGTGAACTTATCCGAAATTTTGTGTGGGAGGTACCGGATGGAGCGGACAAATATAGTCCATATTTGAACCTGATCTATATCTAGTAGATATATTAGGATGTGTAAAGTATGGATCAATTCGGCCACTCCCTTCAAGAGTTACCGTACGAACAAGTTTTCCGAACATTTTTGAACTTTTGTGGGGGAGGTACCTGAAGGAGTGGACCAACATGACTTATCTTCGAACTTAAACTATTTTTGGACAACATATTACTAAGGCCAAATTTTGGACCGAATCGGCAGATCCGTTCGAGAGTTATCTTGCGCTCCAACCACCTCACACGGTGTCATAGGGGGTTTTTGCAAGTTTCAGGCTATTTCCTCAGGAAGTATGGACTTGCCCCTAAGGAAACTTGTGCCGTCGTATGGGGGGCAGTGAATACAAGTTGATAAAACAAAAATCAAAGCGATTCGAGAGGTGGCCCTAAACTGAACTTTTCCGAAATTTTGTGTGGGAGGTACCCGAAGGAGTGGACCGATTGCGATTGAAACCTTATCTAAGTCTGGTACACAATTTACGATGGGCAAAGTATGGACCAACTCGGTTACTCCCTTCAAGAGTTATCGTGCGCACAAATTTTCCGAACATTTTCGAACTTTTGTGGGGGAGCTACCGGAAGGAGTGAACCGATATAGCCCATCTTCGAACTTAAACTAAATTTGGGCAAAATATTACGAAAGCCAAAATTTGAACCGAATCGCTGCATCCGTTCGAGAGTTATCGTGCGCTCCAGCTAGACAGATAGACGGACGGACATTGCTAAATCGACACCAAATTGTCTGAAACACATTTCGTCCAAACATACTTGGGGTCTAAAACCATTATTTCGATGAGGCACATTTTGCCCGTATGAAAGTGTATACATATACCTTCGTTAACATAAATGCTGAGGGTATAATTATGTTTCCTTTCCCAAGATTTGCACCTTTCCATAGGAGAAAGTCTCAAAATCCAGTCTGTAGGCCGGTTATTAAAAGAAATTTACGATTTTAAAAAAAAAAATGTTCGAACTATCGGTAATGGGTACTTTACACGATATGTTTTTTACATATGAGTTGTCACTTTGCATATACATTTTATATGCAAAAAACATATCGTGTAAAGTACCCATAAGGGAAATTTGTTCCGTCCAATTACGTATATATAAAGATACTATAAGTGAATCTGGCTTAAGTCTCTTTTAGAAGCACCTATCGAATCGAACTGAAATTTTTAGCATAGCTACCCCTTGGGACCCTGAACACAACTATATATAGCTTTACCGGGGGAAGTCCATACTTCCCCATATATGGGTTTAACATTTTACTATTCTCACTTGAGCAATATGGGTATCATTTTTAAGCTTCGCCGACCTTTGCACCAATCTATCGGAAAAAGTTTTAATCAGGGTAACAACGACTACATATGGTAAAAATTTCAGTCCGATCCGAGAGGTGTCCATAAACAAGGTAACGGTGTTAAAAAAAGACATTTTCCAGAATGTCAAGAAGACCCATATCTCAGGAACTGTAGGCTTCCCCTCCGAAAACTATATAACGTTGTGATCAGGAAAGCAAGATCTACATGTGGTAAAAATTTTGAATCAATCCAATCGCATTTTGCTAAAACCTGCCATGTAAACATGGCATAAAATCTAATTTACACTTACACCTTAAATCAGTATTCGGGGCAAATACATAATTTATTTTACAGATATTCATTCAATGGAATTCACAACTTAATTTAAGCCTTAATTCAATTATTTTCACACGTACCACTTACGCAGAGTCGTCTGTCTTTTTAATTGTCATTATTTCTTCCAGCCAGTTAGTAGTCAGCCAGCCAGCCATTGTGGTTAATTTGTGTTTTTCTCAATTTAACACGTATCTGGGAGATATGCTGGCGTTCGTGTGTATTTGTTGTCCCTCAAAAATATTTGCATTGTTGTTGGTTTTAGTGGTGGTATTTATTTCTGCTTCATTCCATTCCAATCAACACGTCACTTTTTGGGGGCTTGTTAGGTATTTTTTTTCTTCTTGTTGTTTTGTCGTTAGCCGTTTTTGTTTGTGATGGCCTGTTGTTGTTTTTGTAAGCAAATCAGTCATGTCAGTCAAAGTCAAAGAAAAAAACGTAATTTGTTTTGCATTATTTTTGATTCATTTAATCTCTTTTATTCGCTCACTCTCCGTTAATAACCCATATAGAGTCCATTATAGTGATTAACTCATTTAAGTGATGTGCCAATTACATGGCGGTTTCTTCGTTTTTCTTTGAGTGTAATCAATCATAATCACTAAACAACAACAACAACTACTATTTATGTCTTTGACTACTACTACCTACTACTGCGAACTTTGTTCGGGTGTGATATTTGTATTGTGTTAGTTGTTGTTGTTTCTTCTCTTTCAATTTGATAAGTGAAACATTTGTCGGTTTGACAAACGAACCATTGTTTTGTGGTTTTCTTTTGGTTGATATGATTCTTATTTTGTCGCCTATTTGTCTCAATAGTGTTGTTGTTGTCCGCTGCTGCTACTACTATTTACTACAGCGCTTCTGGTGTTTTCATTTCTGTTTTACTTCCCAAACTTACATGATTGCCATGTGATTTTATTTGTTATGTTGGGGAATCTTGTTTGGGGAATTCTAAAACAAACAACAAAAACAATTGTGCAATGTTGCAAAGAAATATTCACTGCATGTAAATGATTTTTTTTGAAATGAAGGACATTTGTGTTAAAATGTGTTTTATATGCGTGTCACAGGCCGTTGTGGACGCTTTGTGTAATATTGGCGTTTAAAATTGAAGATGAACGGGTGGCAACATTTAAAAATTAAGTATAATTTAGGTGCACCTCTGGGATCGAGCTGAAATTTTTACCACGAGTAGCCCTTGTTATCCTGATTAGAAGGTTATAAAAATTTCCAGGGGGAAGTTCATACTCCCCGAGTACAGGTCTTGTTGTTCTCCCGAAATGTTTTTATACCCTCAGCTTTAGAAAGGGTATATACACTGTCATACGGGCAAAATGTGCCTCATCGAAATAATGGTTTTAGACCCCAATTATGTTTGGACGAAATGTGTTTCAGACAATTTTGAGTCGATTGAGCAATGTCCGTCCGTCTGTCTGTCTGGCTGGAGCGCACGATAACTCTCGAAGGGATGAACCGATTCGGTTCAAATTTTGGCTTTCTTTATCTTTTGCCCAAACTTAGATGGGCTATATCGGTCCATTCCTTCCGGTACCTCCCACACAAAAGTTCGAAAATGTTCGGAAAATTTGTGCGCACGATAACTCTTGAAGGGAGTAACCGATTTGGTCCATACTTTGCACATCGTGAAATTTGTACCAGACTTAGAAAAGGTTTCAATGTGGACTCAATCGGTCCCCTCCTTCGGGTACCTCCTACACAAAATTTCGGAAAAGTTTAGTTTAGGACCTGCTCTCGAATCTCTTCGATTTTTGTTGCAACAACTTGTATTCACTGCCCTCCATACGACGGTACAAATTTTATCAGGGGCAAGTCCATACTTCCTGAGAAAATAGCCTGAAAGATGCAAAAAGCCCCTATGACACCTTGTGTAGTTGTTGGAGCGCAAGATAACTCTCGAACAGATTTGTCGATTCGGTCCAAAATTTGGCCTTCGTAATATTTTATCAAAACATAGTTTAAGTTTGAAGATAAGCCATATCGGTCCACTCCTTCAGGTACCTCTCCCACAAAAGTTCAAAAATGTTCGGAAAAATTGTTCGTACGGTAACTCTTGAAGGTAGTGACCGATGTAATCTATACTTTGCACATCCTAATATATCTACCAGATATAGATCACGTTCGAATATGGACTATATTTGTCTACTCCATCTGGTACCTCTCACACAAAATTTCGGATAAGTTCACTTTAAGACCTGCTCTCGAATCACTTTGAGTTTTGTTGAAGCGATTTGCATTCGCTACCTCCATTGCGACGGTAAAAGTTTTTTAAGGGGCAAGTCCATATTTCTTGGGAAAACAGCCCAAAAGGTGTAAAAAACTCCTATGTCACCATATGTGGCGGTCGGAGAGCACGATAACTCTCGAACTGTTCGACGGATTTGGTCCAACATTTGGTCTTCGTCATATTATATCCAAACATAGTTTCATGGGCAAGACCGGTCCATATCGGTCCTCCCTAAGGGTACCTGCACTACAAAAGTTAAACATATGTGTCTTAGTGCAGTTAATTCCTAATCCACTTTTTTGTCGGCAAGTTCAAATGTCCAAAAAGGGCCACAAAATTCTGAAGAGACCTTAAATACATTCGATCTGTCCGGAGGTGAAAGTTTCGCTTCACATTGGCTGAGGGTAGGGTATATATCTGTCGGCAAAGCCGACTGACACTTTTTTACTTGTTTACTTTATCATTTTAAAATAAGTATTGTTTAGGGGCACCCCTTTGATCGTGATGAAATTTTTGCCACAGACAGTACTTGTTGTCCTGATCACAACGAGCCGCTCAGCTCTGATCGTGATGAAATTTTTTATAGGTAGATCTAACCCGGTAGAATAGGGCCGAAGGCCGGCATTTTAAAAAAATTTACAATTTAAAGAAAAAAATTTTAGGTGAGCGGCTCAACTCAACTTTCTCAGAAGTTCATACTTCTCGAGATATGGGTCTTGGATTTTAGAAGGTGTTTTCCGTTATCGCCATTACGTTGAGAGGTGTTTGTTCTATTGAAACCTCATATGAAGGCATTCAAATCCACAGAAACCTGATATTTGGATCCTTCAAATATATCTTCTAGTCTATAGAAACCTCCTTTTGGCCTTCAATTCAATAGAAGCGTGCTGAAGTCCTTCTATAGAAGCCTCCTTTTGGAGGCCTTCTATTGTATCGAAGCCTCCTTTGGAGGCCTTCTATTCTACATAAGATTCCATTGCAGGCCTTATATTTCTTTCTATTGCATAGAAACCTCCTTTGGAGGCTTTCTTTTGTGTTGAAGCCTCCTTTGGATACCATCTATTCTATAGAAGCCTTCTATGGAGGCCTTCTTTTCTATAGAAGATTCCTTTTGAGACCTTCCATTGTCTCCTTTGGAGGCCTTTAATTATATTGCAGCTTCCTATGGAGGCCTTTAATTCTATTGAAGCTTCCTATGGAGGCCTTTAATTCTATTGAAGCCTCCTATGGATTCCTTCTACTGTATAGAAGCCTCCTTTGGAGGCCTTCTTTTCTATAGAAGCCTCCTTTTGAGACCTTCCATTGTCTCCTTTGGAGGCCTTTAATTCTATTGAAGCTTCCTATGGAGGCCTTCAATTCTATAGAAGCCTCCTTTTTAGACGTTCTATTGCATAGAAGCCTTCTAATGTATAAAAGCCTCCTTTGGAGCCATTCTATTGTATTGAAGCCCCCTTTGGAGGCCCTCTATTGTATAGAAGTCTGATTTGGAAGCCTTCTATTGTATAGAAGCCTCTTTTGGATGCCTTCTACTGTATAAAAGACTCCTTTGAAGGGCTTTAATTCTATTGTATGAAGGTCTTCAATTCCGTAGAAGCCTCCTATGGAGGCTTTCTATTGTTTAGAAGTCTCGTTTGGAGGCTTTCTATTGTATGGAAGGCTCCTTTGGAGGCCTACACCTACCTGATCATCATCTTTCTATTTTGATCGGATCCCTACTTAACAATATTTCCGAAAGATGTTTGGTTAGTATAAAATATCTCTAAGGAAATGTTATTAGATCAGACATGTCTTACCAAAAACTGAAGGATTTCTAAACTTGATTTAGGAAAAACCTTTCCTACTTTTTCCTTTCCTGTACCGACATCTGATCGATTTATACATATTCCTTGCCTGAGCTACGGTGATATAAGCCCAATAAAACTTCATTTTCAGTCTCTATTAAGGTTAAAAATAGATTCCATTTTAGAAATCATCTGAATATTGTTACTCCATACCGAGAAATATCTTCCGATATGTTAAAATTTCAGTTAGTTACACACAAAATATTTTTTTGATAAAGTCATTGATATTAACTTTCTCAGACTCAGACATCAACTTAATTGTTATACAAAATACATACATACCTATGTTAACCGAGATTAGTATCACACACAAAGAAAACCGGAAGGTACGATCGATGTGTAAAAAATGAGATAAAGCACGTGTTACACTCTTGATAACATCAGTAGTGTCTGGCAAAAATCAACCCTCAAAATGTTGGAAACAACAAATTTATTCAGTTTAAAACTTTATTTAATTACAAAAAAAAAAAAAAAAAAACATTGCAGATCATCGGCTAACATACGCAAATTGTGCGTAATAATCAATACTTTGAAACTGGATATCTGAAAAAGCCGCTTACATCTGGGTTTTATTAAGACATGTTTTTTACGTTGCCAATTCCAATGAATATCTGTGTAATAAATTAAGTTTGCGTTCAAAATAATTCTTGTGAATGATAATGATAATGCTATTCGTATTTTGCCTTAAAATCCTCCGGCTGAATTTGCTGGACTATTAATCTTTATATTTTGTTGTTTTTCTCTTTCGAGACGAGCTGATTCATCAGAAGGTTTTTGTAAATGAAAAAGAATGTCAGATAAATCTTTAATCTTTATAATTTTACTATCAAATCCATCTTCAATAAACATTTCAAATATTTATACATCTAGCAGTTCCTACTGACCACTTCTCTCGATCTGATCACAATCTTAACAATGTTTGTAAAAACAATATTTTTGAAAGAAGTTTTTTCGTTAGTATAAAATATTCCTAAGTAAAATCTATTGCCTCAGACATGGCTTAGCAAAATCGTACTTCAGATTTGATCTGAACTATGTTTTGATTGCTGGTAGAAATTTGCCGAAATCAAATCATGTTGACAAATACTAAGTAGGGTTATCTGAATAAATTCATATAGAAGGTCCTGGGGGAAAAACAAACTTGCGACTTCATTGTTCATTCATTGGATTCCAAGCAAAATGACGCCTTATTTTTTTCATTGAAATTGTGCTAGCGGTTCCAATTTTTTGTCATCTTCTCTTAAAAATGCTACCCCAACATTGCCACTCACCTAATTTTGTCCTTGAACTCTTTAAAAATACACATTTATTTTAAAGGTTTTCTTCAATTTTGTTGACTGTTGCGCTGGTCTGTCTGTCTCGATTGCCCTGCATCCGTTGTATAGCTTTTGTATCTCTTTTTTGTAGAATGTTCCATACCTTTTTTGCGCTTCAAACAAAAACTAGTTTGCCATGACGCACATTAATTTCGTTGGGTTACTTCTTGAAGAGTCATTTATTCATTCACCCGAAAATAAAAAAATAAAATAAACAAAAAGCAAATGCTGATGCTACGTGATGTACGTCATGCATTATGTTGCCTTGCCTCGTCGTCGTTTTCTTCTTCACCACCACCAATGTTTGTGGCCAAGTGCGGCGTGTAGCATATGGGGCAGCAGGGGCATTGAAACGAGCTCTCAACATGGCAACAAACATTTTTCATTTTTTGGTGAAAACACTTGACGAGGAACATTTATAAAAAGGTATAATGAAGAAAGTGGGGATTTTTCGGTTAGAGGCATGAGGAAAAAAAGAGTCACTTTATTATAAAATTATATAGATTTAAATATTTGCCTGTTCCAGAACCTAATAAATCTACTATTTTCAAAATTTTTACCATTTTTAAAACAGTATTTGACAAAATGTACAATGTTTTAAGTATGTGAACAATATTCAAATATTTCGCAAAAATTGAGTATTTTCTTGCCAGAAATCGGATAACTCCAGATAGAGTCGAACTTCTCTACAACGAAAAATTTATTAACTCAGACATGTCTTAAAAAAATCTGAAAAATGTTGAAATGAAAAATGTCTGAAAATTGTTTTAACAATATTGTGGTAAAATTTTACTGCTTCTCTACTAATATGTGAACGTTTTATACAATTTCCTTGCTGAAACTACCCAAGCGTTGCCTATTGGCTTAGGAAAATTAACAAAAAATCCACTAGGTGGCTACCCTAACAACTCCTCTTCCCAAGCTCTTCTTCCCAATATTTTGTTTTGTTTTCTTCTTTAAAAAAATATAACTGTTTACATTTTAATGTGAAATATTAATTAAACAAACACCAAATCAAATAAACAAATGTCGAGAGGGAGAGGAAAACAGAGCGTACAGAAAAAAAACAAACATTCCACAAACAATTTCCAACTGGACAAAGGAAACAGAATATCGAATGTCATTTTTATTTATTTATACTTGAAGTACTTTGTTGCGGTTTTCTTAATTAATGCAAAAACAATCAAATAAAATACTTGAAGAATGATTCCTTCAGTTTATAACCTATGCCACTTTGGAATATAGAGAAATTTTGAAACAACATGGAATGGAAAAAATCCCAATAATAATAAATTAAGAAATTTTATAATAGCTGTGTCTTTTTACGTGATAATTAGTAATAATTATTACTAATGTTGCAGATTTTGACAGTTGAATAAAGGAAAAGTTGCTGAAAAAATGTTGGTGAAACAATTTTTTTCAGCAACTTTTCCTTTATACTGTCAAAATCTGCAACATTAGTAATAATTTTTACAAATTATCACCTAACAAGTAAAAAAGTGTCAGTCGGCTTTGCCGACAGATATATACCCTCAGCCAATGTGAAGCGAAACTTTCACCTCCGGACAGAACGAATGTATTTAAGGTCTCTTCAGAATTCTGTGGCACTTTTTGGACATTTGAACTTGCCGATAAAAATGTGAATTAGAAATTAACTGCACGAAGACACAAATGTTGAACTTTGTAGGGCAGGTACCCTTAGGGAGGACCGATATGGGCTATTTTAGAAGTTAAACAAAATTTTGATAAAATATTAGGAGATCCAAAGTTTGGACCAAATTGGTTGCCCCATTCAAGTGATATCGTCCTAGCATTTTAGTGATATTTTTTAAATATTGGGGAGAAGTACCGAAAGTTGTGGACCGGTATTGCCCATGAAACTAAGTTTGGATATAATATGACGAAGACCAAATGTTGGACCAAACACTTCGAGAGTTATTGTGCTCTCCGACCGCCACATATGGTGACATAGCGATTTTTACACCTTTCGGGCTGTTTTCCCAAGAAATATGGACTTGCCCCTGAAAAAACTTTTACCGTCGCAATGGAGGTAGCGAATGCAAATCGCTTCAACAAAAATCAAAATGATTCGAGAGCAGGTCTTAAAGTGAACTTATCCGAAATTTTGCGTGAGAGGTACCAGAAGGAGTAGACAAATATAGTCCATATTCGAACCTGATCTATATCTGGTAGATATATTAGGATGTGCAAATTATGGTTTACATCGGTCACTCCCTTCAAGAGTTATCGTGCGCAAAAATTTTCCGAACATTTTGGAACGTTTGTGGGGGAGGTACAGGAAAGAGTGGACCGATATAGCCCATCTTCGAATTTAAACTATGTTTTGATAAAATAATACGAAGGCCAAATTTTGGACCGAATCGACAGATCTGTTCGAGAGTTATCTTGCGCTCCAACAACTACACAAGGTGTCATAGGGGCTTTTTGCACCTTTCCGGCCATTTTCTCAGGTAGTATGGACTTGCCCCTGATGAAACTTGTACCGTCGTATGGGGGGAAGTGAATACAAGTTGTTGCAACAAAAATCAAAGCGATTCGAGAGCAGGTCCTAAACTGAACTTATCCGAAATGTTGTGTGGGAGGTACCCGAAGGAGTGGGCCGATTGATTCCATATTGGAGCCTCATCTAAGTCTGGTAGAAATTTTACGATGTGCAAAGTATCGACCAAATCGGTTAATCCCTTCAAGAGTTATCATGCCCACAAATTTTCCGAACATTTTGGAACTTTTGTGGGAGAGGTAGCGGAAAGAGTGGACCGATATAGCTCATCTTCGAACTTAAACTAAGTTTGGACAAAATATTACGAAAGCCAAATTTTGAACCGAATCGGTTCATCCGTTCGAGAGTTATCGTGCGCACCAACCAGACAGACAGACGGACGGGCATTGCCAAATTAACTCCAAATTGTCTGAAACGCATTTCGTCCAAACATACTTGGGGTCTAAAACCATTATTTCGATGAGGCACATTTTGACCGTATGAAAGCCTAAAGGCTGAGGGTATAAAAAGACACAGCTAATTTCAGCATAAGTGGAAAACGTGTCGTGTCCGTAAGCTGGATGATTTTTAAACCTTCAACCTTGAAGATATCGAGGTTATATACACTTTGATAGGATCAAAAATGTGCCTCATCCAATAAATTAAGTTCGAATATGGACTTTATTGACAGCTACAATTTTTAACCGAACTACCTGTAATTTGACAGTTGAGGTTCCTAGTGATCACAAAACATCTCCACAAAAAACTGTCAACATTGGCCCATGTTTTGGTATAGCCCACATATAACGATAATTCCCGATTTTCGGTATTTTGAGGATTTTAGCTACAATTTTTTAACAGAACTACCTGCCAGTTGGCAGTAGAGGTTCCTAATGATCACAAAACATCTCCACCAAAAACTGTCAACATAGGTCCTTGTTTTAGTATAGCCCCCATATAACGGCACCTCCCAATTTCCGGTATTTTGAGGATTTTAGTCAAATTTTATGACCGTACTATCTGTAATTTGCCATCTGAAATTTCTAGTAGTCACAAAACTTCTCCACCAAAAACTGTCAACATAGGTCCATGTTTTGGTATAGCCCACATATAACGCTAACTTCCGATTTTCGGTATTTTGAGGATTTTAGCTAAAATTTTTTAACAGAACTACCTGCAATTGGACAGTTGAGGTTCCTAGTGATCACAAAACATCTCCACAAAAAAATGTCAACATTGGCCCATGTTTTGGTATAGCCCCCATATAACGGTACCTCCCGATTTTCGATATTTTGAGTATTTTAGCTAAAATTTTTAACCGAACTACCTTCAATTTGACAGTTGAGGTTCCTATTGACCACAAACCATCTCCACCAAAAACTGTCAACATAGGTCCATGTTTTAGTATAGCCCCCATATAACGGTACCTCTCGATTTTCGGTATTTTGAGGATTTCAGCTAAAATTTTTAACCGAACTACCTGTAATTTGACAGTTGAGGTTCCTAGTGATCATAAAACATCTCCACCAAAAACTGTCAACATTGGTCCATGTTTAGTATAGCCACCATATAACGGTACCTCCTGATTTTCGGTATTTTGAGGATTTTAGTCAAATTTTATGAACGTGCTATCTCTAATTTCCCGTCTGAAATTTCTAGTGGTCACAAAACTTCTCCACCAAAAATTGTCAACATTGGTCCTTGTTTTAGTATAGCCCCCATATAACAGTACCTTCGGTTTTTCGGTATTTTGAGGATTTTAGCTACAATTTTTAACCGAACTACCTTTAATTTTATGACCGTACTACCTGTAATTTGCCGTCTGAAATTTCTAGTGGTCACAAAACTTCTCCACCAAAAATTGTCAACATAAGTCCACACTTTTATATAGCCGCTTATAAGGATACAGACCGACTAAAGATATTTTTATATGCATTTTTTACCTTATTTAGGTATCAGTGATCATAAAATATCTCACCCTTCAATTGTGGACAGGAAATATTTGTGGACAGAATATTTTATGGTGGAACGCTGGTTTACTTGTTTGTACTGTCATAGGCTGAGGTTATCTGAAAATTTTTAACTTGCAAATTTCGTCATCTGATGAAAATATATCTTTAAGAGCCCCTACAAATGTTTATCAAAATATCTGTTTTATTGGCATTGTTTATATTCAAAATATTTTTTTGTTGTTGTTTAATAATAAAAATAATACTTTTTTTATTATTTTATTAATGTTTATTGCACCGCAGCTTAGCTAGTAGTTTTTGCATAAATTCAAATAAAACAAAACTAGTGACAAAGAATAACAAATAAACTTCCAAGTTAAATTAAATTTTATCACGTTTTGACGTTTGCTTTTGTCTGTGTCCTACGCCAGAGACGAGGCTATGTTACTGATATTAAAAAAAACGCTCATAATTGTCAAGATTTTTGTTATAAAGTAATCTTGACAATGTCAAATTACTGGGCATTTTAGGTGACGATATTAAAAGGAAGTTGAGAGTTTTAATGCCTAAAGAAATTGAGAATTTTTGACAGGTATCGCAGATATCGACTAATTCCACAAGCCACTTAAATATGTCTGTCGTTTATAAAAAAGAAAAACGTAAAAGGTATTTATTTAAAGGCATCTCCAAATGTCGATCTAAATCGTGTTAACATTGAACCGTACAACCGAAAAAAAATTAATTGTTTAGCAAATTATCTCAAAAATCTAATTCGATTTGCAGTTATCGTCTCTTAAGACGGCAAAAAATGCACACAAATGAGCAATAAAAAATGAACGAAAAAAACAATACAATTAGGCTTGTTTTTCATTTTCACAAACATAAATCACCAAACAATTAAAAACAGCTGATTGTTTTCAGGAAGAAGAAGAAGAGTTTGCAAATGCTTGCTAGAAGAAATTTGTCCAGCAAGAATTTGTAAACTCTCACTAAAAGAACTGTCAAAATGTCTCTCAATTCCCTCTTCGTTTTTGTGTTAACAGACGACTTCCAGCAACAATTGGTACAAATTGTTACAAGTTATAGCGTAACCAGACAGACCTAATCTTGACATTTCTTAGAAAAGAACTAACACACGTACGTACAAAAAAAGCTTGATAATTAAATTATTATTCCCCATTATTAGGAGATTGCACTTGGCTGGCTTGTGATTATTCCCCGTAGCACCAAAAAAAGTGGAACAAAGAAAGCCGTTAAATAATAAATACAACAGTTATTAGATGAAGTCACCTCCACTTGGAAATACTAATTGACAAAATGTAAATAAACTGCTTTCTTAGAAAGAAAGAAAAGAAAAAACACTACACACGAAATTTTGCAATTCTAGAAATGTCATGTAGCGAATGCTTTGGGATGCCATAATAAAACCATAACCATAATAAAACCATTTGACATAACAATTGTCGTTGTTGTCAACGAACGAAACGCTGCATCTGTTGTGTGATGTTTTTTTTCTCTCGTTTTATCAGAACAAATTGACGACGACTTGAGTGATGAGTAATGCGAACTGCTGGGTGCCTGTCATTAAACCCTGGTAGTATATCATTTACGCCACAACAAATGGGTAACCAAAGCATTTTTTCATTTGTTATTATTATTGCCTGCCTTGTTGTTAGGGGGATTTTCATATCAAGACAAAAAAGATAGGAAAAAAACGGAGAAGCAATTTAAAAAGTTTGCCAAGTTAAATGTTTTCAATTGGCAATGTTATTATTTTGTTGTTGTTATTATTATTGTTATTAAGTATATTATGTATTTCAATTTAGTGACGTTTTATTCTCTTATCACACTTTTTCCATTGTTATTATTACTGTTTTGAGATTACGTTTTATGATTTTATAAGTTTCCACCACATTTTTGTTTACTTTTAGAGACGGCGGGGGTTCGGGTACATATAAGTTATTTGAAATTCATGAAATCCAGGTCTTTTTTATACAGCAGAAGATCTCCTGACTTGCTTTAGATACAACAGAAGACCTCTTGAGATCTTCTATAGTCAACAGAAGACCTCTTAAGGTCTTCTAGGCATCAGAAGACCACTCGAGGTCTTCCGTAGGCAACAGAAGACGCCTTGAACTCTTCTATAGATACCAGAAGACAACAGAAGTCGTCTTGAAGTCGTCGTCTATGGACAACAGAAGAAATCTTGAGGTCTTTTATTGACCACGGAAGACCTCCTGAGGTCTTCTATACACAAGATTTGACATATTGACAACTTCTTTAAACAACAGAAGACATTTTAAGGTCTTTTATAGACAACGCAAGACCTCCTGAGGTCTTTTATAGACAACAGAAGACCTCTTGAGGTCTTCTATGGACAGCAGACGACCTTTTGAAGTCTTCTATAGGCAACAGAAGACCTCCTGAGGTCTTTTCTACACAACAGAAGACCTCTTGAGGTCTTCTATGGACGACAGAAGACCTGTTGAAATCTTCTATGGACAAAGACCTCTTGAAGTCTTCTATGGACAACAGACGACCTTTTGAGGCCCTCTTTAGAAAACACAAGACCTCTTGAAGCCTTCTTTAGGCAACATAAGACCTCGTAAGGTCTTTTATGGGCAACAGAAGACCTCTTGAGGCTTTCTATGGACAACAAAAGACCTCTTGAGGTCTTCTATAGAAAATACAAGACCTGTTTAGGTCTTCTATAGGCAACAGAATGCCTCTTGAGGTCTTTCATAGACAGCAGAAGACCTCTTGAGGTCTTGTATAGACAACGCAAGAACTCTTGTGCTCTTCTGTAAACAACAGAAGACCTCTTTAGGTTTTCTATAGACAACAGAAGACCTCTTCAGGTCTTTCATAGACAACGGAAGACCTCGTGAGGTCTTCTTTAGGCAAGAGAAGATCTCGTCAGTTCTTCTATTGCCAACAGAAGTCCTCCTGAGGACTTTTATAGACAACAGAAAACCTCTTGAGATCTTCTATGGACAACAGACGACCTTTTGAAGTCTTCTATGGACAACAGACGAACTTTTGAGGCCCTCTTTAGAAAACACAAGACCTCTTAAGGCCTTCTTTAGGCAACATAAGACCTCGTTAGGTCTTCTATAGGCAACAGAAGACCTCTTGAGGCTTTCTATGGACAACAAAAGACCTCTTGAGGTCTTCTATAGAAAATACAAGACCTCTTTAGGTCTTCTATAGGCAACAGAATGCCTCTTGAGGTCTTGTATAAACAATGCAAGAACTCTTGTGCTCTTCTGTAGACAACAGAAGACCTCTTCAGGTCTTTCATAGGCAACGGAAGACCTCGTGAGGTCTTCTTTAGCCAAGAAAAGACATCGTGAGGTCTTCTATGGACAACAAAATACCTCTTGAGGTGCTCTATAGAAAATAGAAGACCTCGTGGGGTCTTCTATAGGCAACAGAAGACTTCTTAAGGCTTTCTATGAACAACAAAAGACCTCTTGAGGTCTTCTATAGAAAATACAAGACCTCTTTAGGTCTTCTATAGAAAATACAAGACCTCTTTAGGTCTTCTATAGGCAAGAGAATACCTCCTGAGGTCTTTCATAGACAACAGAAGACCTCTTGAGGTCTTGTACAGACAACGCTAGACGTCTTGTGTTCTTCTATAGACAACAGAAGACCTCGTGAGGTCTTTTATAGGCAACAGAAGACCTCGATGTCTTCTATAGGCAACAGACGACCTCTTGAGGTCTTTTATAGGCAACAGAAGACCTCTTGAGGTCTTCTTTAGGCAACATAAGACCTCGTAAGGTCTTTTAAAGGCAACAGAAGACCTCTTGAGGCTTTCTATGAACAACAAAAGACCTCTTGAGGACTTCTATAGAAAATACAAGACCTCTTTAAGTCTTCTATTGGCAACAGAAGACCTCCTGAGGTCTTTCATAG